>NC_092873.1:45862790-46462790 GCF_028372415.1 Notamacropus eugenii
AAGTAAGTACAAAGGGATTTTTTATTTTTAAGGAAAGGGGAAATACTAACTAGTGAACCAATCAGGAAAGCCTCCTGTAGAACATGGGCCTTGAGCAGGGAACCCTGAGGGGAGCTCAAAGTTCCACCAAAGACCAATTGCACCATAAGAGAATAATTAAAGTCCTCTGGCATCTATATACAATAGGAACTTAGATAACATAATTCCCATCTGAGATTCACAAAACATATAGTCTCTATTTTAATAAATCTCACCAGATCACTCCCTTTTTACCAAACCACCCACCCACGTTTCTCTATGCAACACCTGTTCAGAGAAAAGGTTGTGGTTTTTTCCCTCTACAAATATTTGTTATTCATCGAGTTCTCCATGTATGTTACTCGGCAGATCTTAGCATACTGTGCTTTGTTTCACAATACACGAGATTTCTATATCCTTCTTCCATGTATATGGGTGTATATTTAATTATTTTCCCTCCTCTTTAGGTCAGACTACCAGTAATAGGCAATTTGACCAAGCTGAGCGAGGTAAGTAGAAGTAGAAAGACTTGAAGAGCTTACAATCTAGTGAAACAGGGACAGGATTTCGTGGTTAGAATGCTGGATATGGAGTAAAGAAGGGGAAGCTTCAAAAATCTGGCTTCTGACCTTCACTGGCTATGTGATCCTGGATAAATCATAGGGGATTATCCTTATGAGGGGTTCCTGAACTTCTGATCTGGGTGCAACAGGGAAGGAGGGAGGGAGGGAGGGAGGGAGGGAGGGAGGGAGGGAGGAAGGAAGGAAGGAAGGAAGGAAGGAAGGAAGGAAGGAAGGAAGGAAGGAAGGAAGGAAGGAAGGAAGGAAGGAAGGAAGGAAGGAAGGGGGAGGGGGAAGGGAGGAGGGCTTAGAGATAAAAAACAACTTCAGAAGATATTCAGTTCCATCCTTTCGTTGTTCAGATGAAGAAACTGAAGCCTAGAAAGGCAAAATGACTTAGGATCACAGGACAATGAATCTAGAAGGAACACTAGAGGCCACCCAATCAAACCTTCTCATTTTACAAATGAGGAAACTGAAGCCTTCTAGTGTCCAAAATCTCAACTAAGGCCTTACAGGTAGTAAGCAGAGGAATCCAGAATTGAACATCCAGGGCCTCTGACTTCAAACCTAGCATGATTTCTCACTATTATCACCCTGCCTCCCTTGAAAGATAAGAGTTTATGAAATTATTGTTCAGTCTTTTTCCATTTCTGTCTCCCAGATTACTCACAAGAGGATTGACTTTCTACAGGAGTATATCATCATACAATCTTAGACGTGGAAAGGACCATAGAGGCCATTTAGTCTCCCTCCATCCCGATTCATGAATCCTATGAACAGCATTACCAGTGGTCATACATCCAATGCCCTCTTAGATTCTGTCAATGACAGGGAAGTGACTACCTAAGGGCGACTCATTCCATTTTCAGACTCCAAATGTTCCAAGATACTTCCTTCTACTGAACCAAAGTCTACCTCCTAAATGACGATTTACTTGTCATAATGGTGCCCTATGTAGTAAAATCTGATCTCTTTATCGTGACGGACTTTCAGCTATTTAAGGGTGACAATAATGCAACCTGCCTCCATTTCCTGGGTAAATCTTTTCTATCCCAAGCTTCTCTGACGGATTTTCCCTTGAGCATCACGGTAACCTTCTACTGTTCATATTCCAATTTATGTCACTCTAGAAAGGTGATGTCCAATGATCACAAATCTCCATATTTTCATCTCTTTCTTTTTAAAAACATTTATTTATTTTATATTTAATTTGTAGAATAAAACTAGCATAATAAAAACGATGATTGCACATGAAATTTCAAATGTTCCGTATAACTCGCATTTCTTTTAAATACATAATAAAGTTACTATGTAAATTTCTTTTTTCTCTTTTTTCTCCCCTCCCTCATGCAGATGTCTCCACTTATATCCCAAAGACATCAAAAACTCCAAAAATTCTAAAACAGAATTTTCCTAAAAACCCTCCCATCTTCTGAACTTTTCTATGTCTGTCAAAAGTAACATCATCCTTCCAGTCACTTAGACTCATGAATTCAGTTATTATTCCCTTTTCGATTTACTTTGCCACCCCCATGTCCAATCAGCTACCAAGCCAGATCAATTTTATCTCCAGAAAATCTCCTGCATCTTACTCCTTTAATCTATTCTCAAAGAGCAACCAACCTAGTTTAGAACATGGTCATCTTTTCCTCAGATTATTCTTTAATAGCCTCCAATTTGTTATCCCTGCCTCCACGATCTCATTGTCAAATAATTACCACACATCTATTAAGTTCTTACTATAAGAAAGCTACCAAACGAAACCCTGGGAATACAAGGTCAAGGCATGCCCAGAGTTGCCTGAATATCTTTTCTAAAAAACATGTATGACGATATCACTCCCTGGATGAGGAGGCATCACTGCTGCTCTATGTCTTTGGCAGTTTCTCTATGATAAAAACTCTCCTCTGTTTGGCATTTAAATTCTTTTTTTTTTTTTTTTTTTTAGTAACCTATGACTCCCTCTCAAACACTCTACAATTTAGCTACACTAGCTAATAGAAATTCTGTCTCTAACCATTTTGCCTGGGCAAAGGCTCTCCCCTTCCACTCTTCCTGTAACTTGGTAAGCTCACCTCCAAGACCTGTAGCAATTCCCTAGCATTGTACATGGCTTGGAACAAAGTACTATCTCTTGTTAGAAGCCCTTTCTGATCATCACCCCCTTTACTATCTCTCTGACTTCCTGGAATTACTCTATGTTGAATCAGAATTCATTTTATTTTTGAATAATTCTATATAAATTATTTATTTTTCATGGTAGAATGTAAGGTCTTTGAGGGCAAGGGCAGTTTATTTTCTGTCTTTGTGTTAGCAGGGCCTAGTGCAGTACCTGGAACAGAATGTGCCACAGCTTGTCCATAACCATCTTCCCATCTCCAGTTCCAAACTGGAATTCTGGGTAGTGAGAGTTCTTGATAAATAGACTAATCCAGACACACTTACTGCTAAACTCTGGACTCCTTCAGGCCCTTACTCCATCCTGCCCTGCCTTCTACTATCTCTGAAAAGAGTGAATAAATAACTATAATCTTTCTTGCCTTCTCAGTGGGTAGAGGAGTGGAGGGGGAGAAAGAATTTGAAATTGAAAAATAAAAATTTTTTTTTTTACTTTGATGGAAATCATTCCTCAAAAGGATCTATCAGTCAGCTGACCTCCAGCTTCACTCATCAGTTCTGTAACTTCCCAAGTCAAACATTCTGCCCAGGACACCTTTTCCATATCTATACTATCTTCCTTTGTTAGAATAAACACCCTGAGGGGCAGCTTGGTGGTGCAGTAGATAGAACACCAGTGCAGGAGTCAGGTGGACCTTAATTCAAATCTCACCTCAGACACTTGATACTAACTGTGTGACCTTGGGGAAGTCACTTAACCCCAATTGCCTCATCCTGGGTCATCTCCAGTCATCCTCATGAATATCTGGTCACTGGATTCAGATGGCTCTGGAGGAGAAGTGAGGCTGGCGACCTGCACAGCCCTCCCTCACTCAAAACAAAGTCAAGCGCAAGTCATGTCATCATTTCTCTGATGGCATGGTCTTCTTTGGCAATGAAGGATGAACACATACAAATTCCCGGAGGATAGGAACTATCTTTCTTTTGTATTTGCATCATCAGACTTTTAGGTTACATGATTTAATAACTCAATTTCTAATAAAACTTTGAAAAAGTCACACAACTAAGCCCCTTCTGGCTCCAGGTTATTCATCTGTAAAATGCAGGAGTTGTAGTTAATGATCTCCAAGGTCTCTGTAGAATCCAATCCCAGCTCTCACCTACCTCTAAGTCCTGAGTCATTTACAGTTCAGCATCAAAAAAGCACATCTCTACAAAAGCATGTGGACCTTTGGCATTGTGTAGTATATGCATTTTGTTTGTCCTTTTTCCATAATTCTCTAACTTCTTCATAAAAGGGCAACTGTAAGACTCCTAATTTTAAGAACCATGGGGCCACAAAGATAATTCATCTGCATAATTACTGCTCTGGAGGAGCTTATAATCTTGAAGTACAAACAGGAATTCACCTGTAAGCTTACAGACACAAAGTTCATTTTCCTTTAGATTAAATTCTCCTAGCTTATGCTCACCTAGCCACCAGGATCAACATTCCCAAGGGTACTCACACTCTGGAAGCCAGAAAAGATGAAACAGCAGGCTCAGAACACATTTTCCCATCACACTTGTATTGGTTTAGGAGGTCTCTTATCCCACTTATTTCATGCCTGATTTGTTAGTTCAAGCCTAGGGTTGTGAGCCCCCCTTCCATGGTGAAGTGAAATGCAACCATGGGTGCTTCTGTAATACCATCTCTAATTATCATCTCAGAAGAATTTTGTGAAGGACAGATAGACAGACAGACAGACAGAAATGGGAGAGGAGAGGGAGAGAAAAGAAAGAGATACAAAGAGGAAAAAAACCTATCCCCTCTGTCAAAACTCAGAGATGAAAGATGTACTACTGTTAACGGAAAATTGAACATCAGATAAAAGCCTGGGGATCAGATCAAACTCCGAAAACTGATCACCCTGTGATTCCATCACCAAACTCAGTTTATTTGGAGCCTTTAGGGCAATTACACTGGGTCCATTAAGCAACTCCTTCCGTTTCCTACTCTCCTGGTGCTCTCTCTGATTCTTTCTCTGTGCCCTTTGCAGCTCATGTTACCCATCAGAAGTCTAAATAATGTCCCCTCCCTGCCCCCTCACTGAAAGGGAAGCTACCACCCAGGCATAAAAGTTTAAGCTCCCCTTCCTCAGGGGCCAAAAGACTATGTTGAAGAGTAGATAACCAGCTAAAAGAATCGAGAACATCTGGTGAAGGATGGGAAGGCAAGATGGTAGAGCCATCAAGTTGGATCAAGTCAAGTCAACAAGCATTCATTAAGTATCTACTTTGTGTCAAGCACTTTGGGGATAGAAAGAAAGGAGAAAAGGGACCAGCCTAAATTGTGACTTGGGGTACAGGTGAGAAGAGGAAGGAGAAAAATTTACTCCTTGTCAGGGATGTGTTGAGGGTCAGCTCAAACAAACTCTCTAGAGCAGATTGCTAAGTGTTCACCATGAGCACTTACAACTCAGAAAATCAGGTTTGATTTGTTGTTTTGGTGACTGTCTAGATTTGAGAAAGTGATGGTGAAAATTTGAATGCCGTGGATTAAAATTAAAGAGTGCAGCAGCGTAGCTGATGACTATCTATTTTCTTTATTGTCATTCTCACTGATAAAACATTTATCTATTTCTGATGCCAAAGTATTTGAGAATGCCAAGGCTTTGGTGGTAAGAAACCTCTTTTCTGTGCTTTTAGCAGTAGGGGCTATTGAGGAAGAGGGCTACAAGCACCTGCAGGGATAGTAGCCGGATCACATATCCACAAAAGTTGCTTCCCTCTATGACTGGTTGTGGGGATTGGGCTGATAGTTTAAGGATCTTCTCTATCTTCGACTACCCCTGACATGATCTGAGGGAAGGTATCTACTGGTGGTGAGCTGACCCATCTGGCCCAAACAGCCTCCCATTTCTCCCACAGGAGAGTGCTACAAAGTTTACAAAGGATTTTAAGTCTATTGTTTCAGCTGAATAGCTGCCTCTCTAGATCAAAGTAATGTTCTACAGGTGTTATCTCCATTTTACAAAAGGAAATTGAGTCTATGAGATGAAATGATTTGTCCCAAGAATTCTGATTTTTCCCCTATATCCCATTATATATAAGGGAGCAGATGATTTCTGAGGTCCCATATGGGCAAAACAATGAGAAACAATGAAAGAACACTGACTTCTAGAGTCACACCCAAGTTTCTTTCTCTATCCAAGATCTTTCTTACCTTGTATGGCTTTAAGCAAGATTTTTCACTTCTCTGGACATGTTTCTTCACTTAATAAAATGAAAGGATTGGACTATACATGAAGCACCTCTAAGGTCTCTTCTACCTTTAGTCTTCTACCCCATGATATCTCTCTGATCTTTTCAGGTGTGAAATTCTCTAGTTGAGTGAGGTCTCTGATTCATCTCAAGTCTAATCAACATCAGCTCCTATGTACAAAGTTCTGTACTATGTGCTCAAGAACGTATAAACATAAAGAGGTGATAACATCTTTAGGGTTATGAAACATTTGTCAGACATATACAAAAATAAACCAAGAAAAATAAACTGAATAAATGAATCCATAAAATGAAATGAAAAGACTGGAATGGACTTCAAAGGGGCCCTCCTATCAGGAATCCAGCTTCAAGACAAGCTTTTAGATAAAACATGATTGAGAATTACATGGATCTTTCTGTTGGTGTTTAGTCATTTCAGTCATGTCCAACTCTTCTTGACCCCATTTGGGGTTTTCTTGGCAGAGATAGTGGAATGTTTTGTCATTTTCTTCTCTAGCTCATTGCATAGATGAGGAAACTGAGACCAATCTCCACTAAACTCTTAGTTCAGTGATTAACCCAGGGTCACAAAGGTAGTAAATGTCTGAGGCTAGATTTGAACTCAGGAAGCCATCTTCCTGACTCCAGGCACAGCACTCTATCTACTACCCCCAAGTGGATCTGTCATCCCTTTATGTTCGGGTCTTCCCTCTGTATCATCTCTGATTTATTGTTTTCATGTTATCTCCCTTGTTAGGCTATAAGTTTCTTGAGGGAAGGGAATGTTTGTTTGTTTTTGTCTTTTTTGGTATCCCCAGTGCTTATCACTGTCTGGTTTGTAGAAGGGACTTAATAAATGCTTGTTGACTTGACTTCTTCTGGTTTCCACGACTCTTGTATCAGGTCTCTTTCTCTTTTACTTCTTTGCTTTTTCTCCACCTTGTCATCATAGATCTCCCTCAAGATTTTATTCCCAGCCATTTTTATGTTCATCCTTCATGATCTGTGCCCTCTAAGTAGATGACAACCAATATCCACTTTTGACCAAGATGTTCCTCTTCACTTTTATTATAAACCTGCCCACCCACTTTTCTAATGGAAATCTCCAACTATTCAATGTTAATAATGTCAGTACTTCAAGGTCAACATATCCCAAACAAGACTCAAAATGTTTCCTCCCAAATGTGCCAATCTTCCTGAGTTACTTCTTGGTGGTTGTGATGAAAACACCCTCCTAATAACTGGAGCTTAAAGCTTTTTCATTCACACCTCCCACATTCATTGGCCAAGGTCTACACAATCTATTGAAGCTACATGGCGCCATAGTGCACAGAGTGCCAGGGCCTGGAGTCAGAAACACTTATCTTCCTGAGTTCAAATCCAAACTGAGACACCTGGTAGTTCTGTGACCCTGGGCAAGTTACTTAAATCTGTTTGTCTCAGTTTCTTCATGTGGAAAGTGAGCAGGAAAAGGAAATAGCAAATCTCTCCAATATTTTTGCTAAGAAACCCTAAATGGGGTCATGAAGAGTCAGCCATGACTGAAAATTGCTGAACAAAAATGCCATACTCTTATTATCCACCCAAAGTGGTCTTCTTGCTATACTCAGACACAATACTTCATCTCTCATCTCACTGCTTCAGACTAGCTGTTCTCTAAGCTGGAAATGCTCTCCTTCCCAATCTCGAATTCTTTGAACGCTTTTAAATAATATCTTTACCACTCCTCTCAGACTCTGCCTTTGCCCAGAGTCTTCCAGAGGCTATTTCTAACTTCATACATGTCAGGGCCAATTTTAAGAGTCTACCTTGCATATACTCTGAACTTACTCTAGGTTCTGATCTACATATCTCATCACTCCCTTTAGAATAAGAGCTCCTGGAAGGCAGGCACAATCTTCCTTGTGTCTCTGGATCCTCAGCACTTGGCATCAAGCTTGGAACATAACAGGTGTTTAATAAATGCTTGATGATCTATTGGAAAATAACCTTCTCATCCTGAGATTCTTTGATTACATTTGAACTTGGTAATATACCCCAATCCTATCCCTTCTTTGCCACAACTACAGTTCCTCTATTTCTCCAAGCACTCAAAATCTCTCTCTGGAAACAAAGTTGTAGGTTTCACTTTCTGACCTTCCCTTCTTCTAATCTCTCATTCTTGATGTTTCTGTACTCTACCGAAGAGAGGTCTTCCTAATGTACAGTTCTGACATTACTCTCCTCCTCAATAACAGCCTTCAGGAGTTCCCCAGTGCCTACTAAGCAGGTTCTCCTTAATTTGGTTCCAATCTACCTTTTTAGTCTTATCTCTAATGACTCTGCTTTGAGTACTCTAAATGCCTGCCAAGTGGGAGTGTTCAGGATTCCTTTCTATCTGCATATCTTTCTTCTGATACCCGCATATCCTTATCCTGATCATTCCTATGCCACAAATATGCTTGGACATGACTAAATATAATACTAATATTCACCCAAAGTGGCTTTCTTGCTATACTTAGATAACACTGCTCTTAAAGCTAGAATCTTCTCTGCCTCCTCTAGTTCATTATGCCTCCCACATTCAAATACTGACCAAAGTCTAAGCAATCTACTGCAGTCACATGGCACCATATGCATAAGCGTCAAGGTCTGGAATCAGGAAAACTCGTCTATCTCCCATCTCACTACTTTTGACTGGCAGCTTCCCATGGACCCTCTTGTAAAATCATGCCCATCCCTCTGGTCCATCTCCAATGCCTTTTCAGCCATCATGCTTTTCCCTTTAACCCAATGCTTTTTCCCTTTGCAAATTACAGATTTCTTTTAAAAAAAGCCTTACCTATACACTTATCTCATCTTAATCTGTGTTCAAGTTACTTATGAAGTAAGACAGAATTATATATTGCCTTCTTGCAGCACATGGAGTCACACCTGAGTTCAAATCCCGACCTTTGACGCTGAGAAGTTGTATATCCACGACTCGTGTAAAATCAAGGTGAATAAGACCTAAAATATTTATTTCATAGAACTGTACTCTAAATATAGTCCAGAAGCAGAAACCTTGAATTTGGAGGCAAAATATCCTGACGTGAGATCACTATTATCTCTGGGAGCCCGGGAAATATACTCTATCTGTCTGGGCCCCAGTTTGCTCATCCATAAAATGAGGATGATGACAGTGTCATCCTGGATGGCCTCTCAGATCAGTTCCAACTCTGAATGCATGATTTCATGATCCAAACTTTAAAGTTCCCTACATTCTATTAGGTGAAGTTGTATTGTAATAATTATATCACTGCCATCATTATCTTTTGTGTACTCACCCATTCTCCCCAGATGAATGAGAAACTATTTGAATAATCCGAAGAAAGGAGTTGATAGAAATAATATATGATATGCAAATGTGTCAAAGTCTCCACAGATTTCCATGTGGTGCTGAGCAACCGTTAAACATGAAAGGGACAGAGCGGCTTTTAATAAAGGACACCAATGTCCCGTCATGCCATGGATGAATAAAGAATTACAAGTTGAAATAAAGACATTGCCTGTTTTGACTTGATTAGCACTAGTTGAGTTAATTGAAAGACTCTGTTTTCCTCTAATATTTATAGCTCAGTGCAAAGCTTGCTAAAAGGAGGAGAGTGATTTTTTTTTGATTCCTGTTTTCTTCACCAACTGTAATGTTTTGATAGACGTTTTAATCATGAGACTGAAACAGAAAAATCCACAACAGGGATTTGTGAAGTTCCCAAGTTAATCTGATGAAAGAAAGCTCATGAAGGCTGCCATTTTACCCAAGGCTTTACAGGGAAAAAAGGAGGAAAATAAAAAAGAGAGATGCCTAAGATATAATAATTCTTGCTGCTTTTTGAGTGTCTTTTCCTAGAATCATTGCTTCCTTTAACAGGAGACATTGCAGTGAGGGGGGAGGAAAAAAATGAACTAATAGGCTGGGGTTAGAATTCAATTTGACATTAACTGGGTGACTTGGATAAGGTCCCTGACTTCTCTGGGGTGGTCCAAGTTTTTATCTTGGAAATGTGGAGGTTGGATTTGATTTCAATAGTGTTTTCTAAGTGGATGATTCCATCTTCTATATACTGTTAATTTCCTCATCTATAAAATGACAAAAATATGACCCACCAAGTACTTTGTAAACTGAAAATTTACAGAACAGAAATTTCTTGTTGCTGATTTCTAACTATACAGTACTCATTAAGATTAGCTATTAGGGTCACTGTTGCTTGTATGTCCAGAAATCTGATCACTCCAAGTATTAAATCAAAACAGTGAATGCCCTCCACTTCCAGATGTCCTGGAATATCTTTCCCAGCCCTTGGGATGTTCTGTGTTCAACTGGCAGCTACTGTAAGCATTTCCTTGGGACTCAGTAACACTGACTTTTCAACATCCAAATTACCCTTGAGATTCTCAGGGTTTTATTTCTCTGGGGAATGCTATATGGCTATACAAAGGGCTCCAACTCTCCTTTAGACCCAGTATTAAATAAGCAAAGATGATAACACTGGAGGAAAGTGAGATTGAGGAGAAAAAAAATAAATTAAAAATAATGAAGCTGCAAAGGCTTTTGGATGACAATGGAAGAATCAACTCTATTGGAAATCTGGACAAACAGCCCAGTGGAGTGGCCAGACACTGGATCTGATATCACCTTTTGCATTTACTAGCTGAGCAACTCAGGTTAAATCTTTGAATATCAGTTTCCTCACTCATGAAACCAACTGATTAACTGACTATCTCAAAGGATTTATTTTGAAGCTCAAATGAGATAAATAGTGCCTGTAAAGCATTTTGCTTGTGTCATTCCATTTTTTGTTGTTGTTTGTGGTTTGTTTGTTTTCATGGAGGGGAAGGTACATGATTTTGTTGGTAAGGAAAATTTTTAATAAGGAAACTCCCTCTCTCAATGCAGCTGAGAAGCTGTTCTGACACTTATGGCCATGGGGCACTGGAGTAAACGACTTTCCAAACTCTAGCATGCATACCCTGACTGTGAAAGGAAGAGTTCATCACAAAGTTACCTAGGAGTTCTCAGGGCAGTCACACCTTTAAACAAACAAAATGGTGCCTACTAAAGGGAAAAACAGAATTGTCACTTTCTGATTTTTCCTCTTTTTGTTAATAAAAGATTTAGAGATGAAAAGCATAAAAGATATCATTCAATGATGAGGAAAAATGAGGGCCAGTGAAGTGAAATGACAAGATCAGGATCTGAACCCATTTCAAATCCAGTACTCTTTCCATCGTACCGCAAGCCAGACCTAAATTACATTATCTGAGTACATGTTGCTTCCTCCCAGCAGGCTGCTTTCATTTTTGTCTTTGTGACCCCCACGTTCAGTAGTGCCTAACACATTGTGGGCACTAAAGCTATGTTTGCTGACTAGCTGATGGATTGGTTTAATTATTGGAGATTTTTTGCCTCTAATTCACTTCAATCTCTCAAGCTATTACTTGAAGGAAAAAAGTTGCTCCACTGAAACGGCATTCTTATACTTTTCCCATCATTTTCTAACATTGTCCCACATTCTTACATTGAGTTTCTGTTAGGATCCCATAAGAGTACTAGGAAATTCAGTTTTCTGTGTATCTTGTTTGCTTCAATTGAACCTGAGACAGGAAAAGAGATCAAAAGGGAATTTGTGCGCGTGTGTGTGTGTGTGCGTGTCTGCGTGCGTGTGTGTGCCTATGTGTGCCTGTGTGTGCGTATGCTTTAATGATGGCCCGTCTGTAATGTTTCATTTCTAATCCTTTCTTTCCCAGGGACATCATGACCAGATGAGCCCATAAGTGCTCTCCGATGATGAAAGGTCCCCAAAGGATGATGCAAACATTGCCTCAGAGCTTACAGTCATGCCCCTTAATCAAGGCGAGTACCCTTGCACAAAGGTACTTTCCTAGAAAGGCATGCAATCCTGCCCTCAGAGCCTCTACTTACTCAGAATCCTACCTCCTCTGGGATGCCTCAGCACACCCCAAGGGGTGCAGTTCCTCCCTTGCTGGAACTCCTCCCAAGCTACTCAATCCAGAAAGCTAGGTGTTGCCTATCAATCATCAAGCATTAATTACTAGATGCCTTTTAATAAACATTTTTGTTTGTTTTTTCCTTTCTTTTTTTGGTAAAGTCTTTGATATCATAGCTACTGATAAGAAAACTGCCTTTAGCAAAGAAGATTAAAACTACTTTGCATCTTACAACCTTAGAGGACAAACTGAGGAACAGAGCAGGTAAGCAACTTCCTTAGATATGTATAAGATGGGAACTGAATGAGGGTCTTCCGATTGAGGTTGATCACTATAAGGGAGATTATCTGGGTTTCAAAGGAGTAAGAAGCCAAATGAAAATTCCATTTATCAATCTCTGTTCAAACTTGGAATCTCAGATATCAAATCTCTGGAAGACATTCTGACTACGGAGATGCCTGGATTTTTTTTTTTTTTAATCCAGACTGCAATTTTAGCTCTCCATTTCAAAGCGGACTTTTCCACATCACGTATTTTACTTTTATTGGAAAACGTACGAGCGACACTTTTGTGGATCATACAACATGTTGTTCTGGCTAATTAGTTTACCAGCAATTAAATATAAAACTGTGGCAGAGGGCCACTTGTCAATTTCACCTTGTCACAAATGTGCTTGATGTTCATTGTGTCTTAAATAAAAATGTATCACTAGCAAGGAGAGAGATGTTTCCCATCAAATTTTATTCCACCATTTGGCATAATTATTCCTGACAATTTGCCCATCATACTGTATGCGTCTCTCCAGAAGGAGAAAAATACTACTTTGTGTTCTCGTGATCACAAGTCTAATTGAGCGGAAAACAAATCTGTTTAAAAAAAGAGAGAGAGAAAGAGACAAGCTACTGTTTCACTCTGTTAAAAATAATACAAGATGATGAATAAAATGACAAGACAATATAGCTGCGAATGGTACTGTAAATCTTAATGGTGTTTTCCCTAAATTTAAAGACTTTCCCCACAGGAAATATTCAAGATCATACTCCTGTATGTTGGTGATGATGTGTGCGCAGGTGCATTTCAACATGACTGAAAGCATTATCTTCCTCCTTCCACTATTACCTTTGAAAGGGGGCAGGGGACCTTTGAGGGCAGAAATGGGGGAAGAGAATGGTAGAGAAAGTGGTCAATCGACCAGGAGTCGGTAACCAAAGCTCCCCACAGACCGAGAAAGAAGAAAATAGGTACCACATTATAATTTAAACTGACAAGAAGCATTAGCATTATTGCACACTTTCTGAATTAAGTGATGATTTAATTAGTACCAGTCTGAATGGTCAAATAATGTTATAATTAGAAGGTTGAGACAAAATAATGGAGAGGGGCTTTGTGATGAATTAACACAACGGCAAATGGTACATCTGGCAGTTGAAGAGAGATATTCGCCTCTGAGGCTGAGAAATAGTAAGGGAAGTGAGTATGGAGCCTAACTCTATCTCTAAAGCCAGAGGTGCGACAAATCAGCCTACTTCCTTCTACCTCATTGTCTTTGGAGTACTGCAGTGGAAAGAGTCCTGGCTCAGAAGCCAGAAGACCTTGCCCAACTCTGATTTTAAATGCCTGTATGACTCTGCTAACATATGCAACACACAAGAACCAACCTGGCCTTCACTCGGTAAAATGCAGAGTTGGAGATGACATATGAGGTTCCTTCCAGATACAAATCTAAGAACCTAGGAGCCTGTTTCCTCCTTTATAAAAGAGTAGATTGGCTGAAATGCCATCTAAAGTCCCTTAGAGCTCTACCTCTATGATCCTCTAAGCTCTCCTTTCTTTGTAAAATGATGATTTAATCTAGATGTTCCATTTCAATCCTAGCTCTATGAGACTATGATCCCAAAACTAGACTATTGTCACATCACACCCACTGTTCTGATACCTTCTGGAGCTAAATCTGCAGAGGAATGACCAGCAGAGAAGACATAGGAAGTAGCTGAGTTTTTGCCTTTGAAGGAACTACAGAGGGTTTATTTGAACAAGAGAAGACTAAGGGGGTCACTACGGTAGATGCCTTCAAGTAACTGAAGAGCTACTGATTGAAAGAGAATAGATGTGACCTCAGAGGACAAGACTAGGAATAACAAATAGAAATGGCAAAAAGTTCATGTAGGCTGGATGTTCAGGAAAAGTGCAGAAAGATTCCTACAAATGAGAGCCTTCGGGACTTCACTGGAAGTCCTTCAGGAAAGCCTGGATAACTGCTAGTCATGTAGGTGGTAGATGGGATCCCTGCTCAGGTATAGGCTGGACTAATGAAAAGATTTGTTCTGTAAAACTTGGACTCAGTCAAAAGGCCACACCCAAGGACCTAGAAGACCACATGTGGCCTTCAGGCTGCAGGTTCCCCACCCTTGGACTAGATGGTATAGTCAGCTACGTGGTACAGTGGATAAAGCACCAGTGCAGGAGTCAGGAGGACCTCAGTTCAAATCTCACCTCAGACACTTGACACTCACTAGCTGTGTGACCTTGGGGAAGTCACTTAACCCCAACTGTCTCATCCTGGGTCTTCTCCAGTCATCCTGATGAATATCTGGTCACCAGATTCAGATGGCTCTGGAGGAGAAGTGAGGCTGGTGACCTGCACAGCCCTCCCTCATTCAAAACAAAGTCAAGTGCAAGTCATGTCATCATTTCTCTGATGGCATGGTCTTCTTCAGCAACGAAGAACAAACACATACATACATACAGTGATATTCTGTGATCCTAAATGACATTGCTTTGGGCCTTCTTCATACTTTTAGAGCACCTAGGTGGAACCATAGTGCATACAGTGCCAGGCCTGGAGTCAGAAAGATCTGAGCTCAAATTTGACCTCAGACACTTAATAGCTGTGAGACCCTGGGCAAGTCACTTAACCCTGTTTGCATCAGTTTCCTCATCTGTCAAATGAGCTGAAGAAGGAAATGGCAAACCACTCCAGTATCTCTGACTAGAAAACCCCAAATGGGGTGACAAAGGGTCAGATACAACTAAAACGGCTGAGCAAGTTACTTTTCCTTCATTCTTTTAAAACTTTTCAAGGATGAGGGTCTTAGTGCAATAAAAATTATGCTTTCTCTTTTTTTCAAAGTTTACTGAAATTTTTCTAACTCTTGCTTTTCATGGATGAAGCTCACTATTTTCTGTTCTGAGTTTATTCAGCTAAGAGGCTTTCTCCTAAAATGAAGAGGCAACTCTGTGGTGCTACCTAAAATAGGGCCCACAATAAGTGAAACATCAGAAATAATTAATACGAACAGTAGCGATTGTCAAAAGAAAGAAAAATAGCGAAAGAAGGGAGCAAAACAGGCTATTTATCATAACAAAGACTTCCAGCAGAAAGTTGATAAAAGATGCAGGGTGAGCCAGTGCTACCTAGACAGAGTACAATAGGCTTTGGAAGCCACAGACTGCATCTTCAATTAAATAGCAACTAGGACACAGAAAAAGGCAAGAGATGAAAAGTTGTTTAACAATTTTTATGTATTGGAGACATTTCAAAATGTTCTTTTTTATGGCGATTTTCTACAGCCTCCTTATCAAGTTGTCGAGGAACACAATTAAGCAATAAACTCCATCAGGGCATGAACAGAGAGGGGACTAGAGCTGACGGACCTTCTACCACCCAATGAGTCCATCAGTTTTCTGGCAACAAGCACTGGAAAGTACATCTTTGGGAGAGGCAGACCTTTTAAAAGTATATAGACATAGATATAGATATACAGATATAAATTAGGTAAGACAGGGAAGGGTTTGGCCAGAAAGAGGGGAAAAGCGTTTTTGTTGTCACAATAATGGGTATGCAAATTGCTGCAGGGGGAAAAAATAGGTGAGCACTGTGTTCTTCTTTGGGGCCCAGCAATCATGCTAGTGTAGAAAGGAAAGGTGAGAAGGAGGGATTTCATTCACTTATCCATTTTCAAGCTGAGGAAATTGCTCCTTAGTTGAGGGTATTTTGTGAGAGCAGCAAAAATATCACAGAAAACAGAACAATCAAGGTTACCAAAGTCTATGTTTAAATACTTCACTATTAGACTCTAAAAACAAAGTGGCAACCTGGTGCAAAGGAAACAGAATAAGTTCTGGAGCCAGAGGTCCTGGGTTCAAATGCCATCTCTAGTGATATCAGGGGGGCCCTGGGCAAGTCGTGTTGGCTTTCTTGGACTCCACTTTCTGGTCTTTCAAGAAGGAATTTGTAGCAGACAGCCAGGGTTATCCCTTTTGCCTGTAACTGATTGTTTCAATAGGAAGCATCATCCAAGGGGTCTTTGTATCTCTTTGCACTCTGACCGTGATGACAAAATATCAACATAATCATTCTTTTATTATACTGTGTTATGTCACATTATGTTATATTATGCTTCATCATATTATATTATATCACCAATAATAATAAAAAGAGGTTTGCAGAGCACTCTCTAGATACCATCTCACTTTATTTATCCTCAGGCAGGTGCTGCTATTATGCTCATTTCACAGGCAGAGAAGTGACTTGCTCAGGGTCACACAGTTAGTGAGTGTTTGGGGCAGAATTCGAACTCGAGTCTTCTTCACTCCAGGCCCAGCATTACATCCACTGTTGATACCTCACTACCTCCAGACCATCCAGTCCAACCTTTGCACAGATGAGAAAGCAGAAACCTGGGAAAGTTAAATGACTTGACCAGACAGAACTAATCGGAGCTAGGACCTGACCCTAGTTCCTCTGGGTCTGAAGACATGCCCATTCCACAGTATCACATCTCATCCCTGAAGCTCGCCACCAATCTCCATGCCCCATCCTAAGTGATGTGGGTTTGGAGGGTCATACATGCACCCTGCACAATCATCACTGGTTTAAATTTTTCTGGGCATAGCATCCTGGAGAAATTGCTGGCTCCTCTATGTGTGTGTGACTGACTGTTTTGAGGAACATGTGTTGTATGCAGTACTGTTTATTATCAGCAAATGAAGCCAAAAGCAAAGTTGCAAATGAATGCTAAATTAAAAATTATATAAAAATGGAGTGAAATGATTTAATTAACAGATTATAAGTGAAACGCTGCCGTAGAAGAATGAGCTTGGGGGGGAGCTAAGAAAACAGACCAAAGAAACAGAAGGGGCTGGAAATATGCCTCTTCCCTATGTTTGCTCCGCGTTCCTAATTCACTGGCCATGTTGGGTGGCAGTTTGTAACTGGAGCCTCTGTATAGTCCCTGCTCTTGCTTAATAAAGCAGCCAATTAGGAGTAATCAGAACTGGAAACAAACTACCTTCTGTTTCAAAATGGGATGAAAGAAAGGAAAGACTGGGTACTGGGGGAGGGTTCCTATCTCCCATTCCAAAGTTCCAGAGCACAGAGAGCTCCAGGACTCAGGGATGCAAACAGAAAGGTAGGCAACCCAGTCATGGAGAAAAGACTGGATTCGGATCCTGACATGCCTACTCATGACCAGTAGGACCTTGAGCACACCATATCACTACCTCAGTACACCTCAGGAAAGGTAGCTTGGTGTACAGGACTTAAGTTCAAATCCTTATTTTGACCCTTTCCACATATGTGAACTCTGGAAAAGTCATTTGACCCCGGGGTCTCAGATTCTTGTTTATGAGATGAGGGAGTTGAATTCTGTGGCTTCTGAGATCCTTTGAGTTCTAATTCTATGATCTTATGATCTATAAAGGGCAGCTAGGTGGTGCAGTAAATAGAGCACTAGCCCTATAGGCAGAAGGACTTGAGTTCAAATTAGGCCTCAGACACTAGCTCTGTAATCCTGTTTGCTTCAGTTTCCTCATCTGTAAAATGAGCTGGGAAAAGAAATGGGAAAGCACTCCAGTATCTTTGCCAAGGAAGCCCTAAATGGGGTCACAAAGAGTCAGGCATGACTAAGAATGATTGAACAACAACAAATGAGCTATATAATTAGAGGACTAGCCTATCCCCAAGGTCCCTTTTTCAATTCTAAATCTGCAAGTCTAAGATCCTAGGATACAATCCAAGAAAAACAAAACAAAGTACCTCCAAAGAGGGGAAGACTCATTTACATGGTGCCTACTAGGAGCCAGGCTAAGTGATTTCTCCCCCTTAAACATTATCACATTTGATCCTCACAACAATCCTGTAAGGGAAGTATTATTATCATTTGCATTTTATAGTTAAAGAAATAGAGGCAAATAGAAATAAAGTGATTTACCCAGGGTCAACACAGCTAGCGAGTGTCTAAGGCCAGATTTGAACTCAGGTCTTTATGACTCTGGGACCAGTGTTCTCTTCACTGTGTCACCAGCTGCCTCATGATAAAATGTTCATTTCATCCATCCTCCTACCATACCTAAGGAGTTCAGTGACAATTTTATAAAGAAAGTTGCCATTTAAGAATTCACACTCCATAAAATGAGCTACCTAGACTCACTGAGGAGAATAAGTGCATTTTTTTCTCAGTCCTGTGCTCTATTCTGGTTTTGGCTTAAGATGCAGTGCACTTACTGAATCCATGAAACTGGTTTGTAATCGTTCACATTAAGTCATTTCATTGATTTACTTGTTAAATAGAGAAAGATGCCTTCCCTCTAAAGAGACTCTAATTTTCCTTCCTATTTTATTAATGGCTCCCCCTTTCTTTCCAGTCATTCAGATGTCATGACATGATTTACTTTTCCTTCATTCACAATATATAATTATCTACCCTCCTCCTTACACCTATAAGTTCTCTCTTGTACCCTACTCTACGCCATGAAAACCCTACAGTGTCACATCTCTTCTTGCCAAGACTAGTCTCTCCAATGGCACCCTTATTCCCAAGCTTTCCTACATTCTCCAGGAACTTTTCTCATCAAACATCCTCCCTCTGTCATTGTATAGCTATCCTGATCAATTGGCTCTTTCACCCTTGCCTACAAAAGTGCAGAGGTCAACCTCCTCTCTTCACTTGACCCTATGATCGCATCAAGAAATCATCTTGAGCCTCTTTTTCCTTCCATTTTCAAGTTTCCAGATGGAAATGTCAATGCTCACTATCTCCATCCTCACTGTGTCCATGTCACATTCTTACTACACGTACCTCCTGGTAATATGGCCTCCAACCCTATCATTCAACGGAAACTGAGCTTGTCAAGGTTCTTTAACCACCACTAGCATATATATATGATTCTCAGCCTGGCGCTACACTCTGGATGATCTGACTTTAGTTTCCTTTCCCAGTCTAAATGAACATCATTCCCTTTCCATGTTCTTTGTTCTAGTCACACTAGTCAAATAAACATTCTACAAACCTAGTGTTTGATCCATTTCCTCTCTCTTTACTGTGTCTTCACAAATCTACTCATCCCAATTTTACCAAGAGACTAAAACGATGGTAGGTCTTGTGGCCTTCTAAATCCTTAAGTGCAGCCTTTTGGCTGGATCCAAATTTTACAGAACAAATTTGTAAAATCTGGATTCAGTCAAAAGGCTGCACTTAAGGATTTATAAGCCAAGTGTGGCCTTAAGGCAGCAGATTCTCCACCCCTGGACTAGAAGTTTCATGAGGAGAGTGTCTGGGTCTTGTTCACTTTTGAAATTTCTACTCAGTCTGAGGAGTTCCTCTGCATATACGAGGTACTGATGGAATGTGTGATAAATGGAAAAATGCAGCCAAATCCATGTAGGGAAGGGCCTCAAAGAGGGAAATAAAATAGCTACAGAATTTAAGTGACACTGGAAAGCATTTGGAAGTCTTTTATTCATCTAGATTTTTATTTCACCTAGGAAAAACTCACTTTAAGCTTTTGTTTGAGAAGGAAGAAGGAAGGAAAGGAAAGGAAAGGAAAGGAAAGGAAAGGAAAGGAAAGGAAAGGAAAGGAAAGGAAAGGAAAGGAAAGGAAAGGAAAGAAAGGAAAGGAAAGGAAAGGAAAGGAAAGGAAAGGAAAGGAAAGGAAAGGAAAGGAAGAAAAAAAGAGAGAAAACCATTATCTACTTTTAGAAGCTATCAGTTAAACAATCACTTGGTTTTCTGTCAAATCTTAAGCACTTTTTTTTCCCCAAAAGGAGCCTAGAAGTAAGTTTTGTGTCCCAAAGAAATTCTAGCTGGATTGGACATTTTCTTTTTTTTTCATTCTTTCTTTTTAAGGATTATTATTTCCCCAGGCTTTAAGAGAGAAAATACCCCAAACATTTTATTTTGCTCTAAACTGAAACTATGAGAAAGCTAGGCAATGCCTTAAGGATGTTAAGCAGTTTCAAGGGATTGGTCTCAGCTTCTCAACTAATGGAGCAGAGGGAAAAGGAGCAGAAATCTGCCAGAGGGAGGAGTGCCTGCCTTGAGCTTCTCAGAGAGCTGAGCAGATGCCAGCACTGCAGACAGCCAGACGGCTGCTCTCTCTTCCCACTTCAACTGGAGGAAAAGTGCTGAGCGGCAACTGGAGAAAACACCAGAAGGAGTACACACAAGGGGGGTGTGGGCGAGGGAGAGAGAGAAAGAGAGAGAGAGAGAGAGAGAGAGAGAGAGAGAGAGAGAGAGAGAGAGAGAGAGAGAGAGAGAGAGAGAGAGAGAGCCCACATTTTTCCATTCAGCATCCATCAGTCCCTTTTGTTAACACTGACCCAATCCAGGGCCCATCAGGACAATCTTCGAATTCTAGGAACAAGGTCATTTTACTGAAATGTACAAGTCAGTAATGAACAAAGTTTGAAACCTACAGAAGAATGAACATCCCGTTTTATTTTGGTGCCCACCACTACCCCAAGAATCCACTGTTCCCAAAGAAACTGATTCAATTTGCTCTCCACAACCAGATCTGCTAACATCAATGTATTTTTTCACTCTTGCACATGTTAAAAAAGAAAGAGAAAGAAAATTAAATGAAATGAGAAAGGGAGAGGGAAGAGGAGGGCATGGGAAAGGGAAGGAAGTTCAGCAGTAAAATCCAAGTGTGTGAACGTAGGTATGAACGCATGAAGATATTTCTAATTCCCCCCACCAAATGCCCCTCATAATCCTAAAATGGTTTGGCATGCCTGGGAGTAAATCGATACTAAGCCAAGGCCAGCAGAGACTGAAATCTTACATGAAGCCCTTGATTGTAAAAAAGACACCAAAGACACACGATCGTCTCCGAGGGTCCCCAGCAGCTATAATATCCATCCTTGGCAGTTCACTTGACATTTACTCATCCTGCTTCCCCAGTTCCTTCTTTCTTTCTTAACTCCCTCCTCTCTCTCTCTCTCTCTCTCTCTCTCCTCTCTCTCTCTCTCTCTCTCTCTCTCTCTCTCTCTCTCCTCTCTCTCTCTCTCACTCTCTCTCTCTCTCTCTCTCTCTCTCTCTCTCTCTCTCCTAACAGCTACATGCCAACTCTCTGGGGCTCACCAACAGGGTGAACAGATAACAAACCTGTCAAGAAGGTTTAGCTAGGGAATAAATCCAGCATTCGCCAGGAAATGATGTGTACAATGGCCAAATACAAGAGAGGACATGAGCCCTGCTTTCTGAGAGCCCAGCCAAGAGCTGCTAAAAATGTGACAGTGTGAGCTAAATGGACACTAGGTTGCCTGATTAGATCTTATCTTGGACATTTCAAGTGGCTCCTTTCTTCTCCCTCTTGCCCCCCTTTCTCCCTGCCTGCTCAGGTAGACAAAGGAGGATGACAAAAGGCTCCCATCACCCTCTTCTATGCCTCCCAAAGTACCCTTTGGAGCTCTGAACCCACAGAGGCTTTTGAATTTAGATAACTTTTATGGTCAAAGCTAAAAAACCTTTCCTGGTAACAGGAAATGTCATGTGGAATCCACCGGGTAGTCATAATTTCCATTTATAAAAAGAATATATAAAGAGAGCCTTATCTGGGTGATTTAATACATGTCTCTGCTTATTACTGTTTTCAAAGTGCCTTTTGCACAAATCTGATTTCAACTGGTGCAATAAAGATTCATTATCCTTTTACAGAGCAGCCTCTGCATTTCTATGCAGGATCTAATTACGAAAATAGGAACTATTCTATAAACAGATGCTAATCGGGAAAAGAAAATGCTTTCATTTCAGAACAAGGTATTGCTGAAACTTACTTAGAGATCTGCTGTCTCAGCATATAGAATGAGATGGTGGGGAGGGGGGTTCATGGAAAGGAGAAATAGAGAGGAGGATAATTGCAGAATACTATTCTATTGAATTTTCAACACAGGTAGATGAAAATCATCATCATATCCCTAGGGAATCACTGCAAAAATGGGGGGGGGGGGGGAAGAGGTGGATTTTTCAAAGTTAAGATTTTTAGTTATCTGTCTTCCCCCTCCCCCATACATATCATACTCTACATCCAATATATCACAGGTGTGTGTGATATCTTGTGTGAACAAGTCATGATGTTCTTATAACATCATGGATCAGGGGCAGTACTAGATGTCACTAGGCATCCAATCAAATGAAGAAACTGAGGCATCAGGAGGCTGAGTTACTTGCCAATGGTTACTCTGGTAGTAGGCACTGGAATCAGGATTTGAACCTAGGCTTTCTGACTTCAGAACTAGTGATATTTCCACCACTTCAGGTGTTAACTAGCCTTGGCAAAATAAGTCCAAGCTCTGACACAGCCTGGGCAGGTCACCTTATCTTACAGCTCCCCCAAGGAAACCATCAAAGACTGTAAACTAAAGGGAAGGTGCCCATGTCATGGGAAGTACCCGATATTGATGAGACACAGGTGTGTGTGGGGGAGGGTGGGTCAGAAGGAAGTTGGGAATTTATAAGGAATTTTAGAAAGGCAGTTATATATTGGTGGAAATAACAATATGAACTAGGTAGTCTTTGAGGTCTCTTTCCACCTCCTCATCTACAATGCTGTGAATTTCTAGAACTTGAAAATCTTTACTCATCTTGATAGAAATGGCCCTTATATTCTGAAGGAAACCCAATGATGAAGAGACACCTGCAGATGATAGCAAAACAGATGGGGGAGGGTCAGTAAAAGGGAGACACTGGATGAGCTGGACTTTAGGTATCAGATTCATTCAAGTTTATTTGTGACAGGGCAAAAGGAATTTCCAAAAATCTTGGAATTTCCAGTCATTAAGGAGACAACTGGCTACTTTGCTACTTATTGACTTTGAGGAAAGTCAAATAATCTCTCTATTCTTGTATGGAATTGTTGATGGAATCCATTCATTCAGGAAACAATTATTAAGCATGCATTATACATCACATAATGATGGAGAAAATTTAATTCAACTGCTCTCTTATTACTAATATCAGCCAAGAGATAAAATAGCATTATGTTACAAGGGTGTTTGCTTATGTAATAAAGAATATTAAGACCAGAGTCCAAATCAAAGATGGATTCCAAGTAGATGATGAGGTGATCGACATGGTATTCTTTTTTTCCCCTGGATGATACTATATTGAGTAAATCAAGTCTCAGAAAAATTACAGAACTTCCTAAATCAGATCCATAATCACTCCAAAGAATTTGGCTTAAATATCCACACAGTAAAAACTAAGTGGATGAAGAATGATGGACTTTTTAGAATAGGAAGAGACAAATCATACTATGGGTCTATCAATACAGAAATCTTGGATAAACTACTGATGGATAATGGATTGGACCCAGAATTTAATTAAGTGTCTCTAAAAAACAGAATGCTTGCACTGAAATAAAACTCCTCCAATCTCTGAATTAAAAGGCTTATCTTGGTTTTTTTGTTCATGTCTATATTAATTTTTTTAAGCTATATCTTTGAAGAAATGAAATTCCTCCTTTCCTTTAATTTCCTTTCCTTTCCTTTCCTTTCCTTTCCTTTCCTTTCCTTTCCTTTCCTTTCCTTTCCTTTCCTTTCCTTTCCTTTCCTTTCCTTTCCTTTCCTTTCCTTTCCTTTCTTCCTTTCCTTTCTTTTCCTTCCCTCCTTCCCTTCCCTTCCCTTCCCTTCCCTTCCCTTCCCTTCCCTTCCCTTCCCTTCCCTTCCTTCTTCCCTCTCTCTTTTGTTAGGTACCTACTATGGACCAGGCCCCATATCTATCTTAGGTCCAGCCCTCTGAATACTTGGCTTCCTTCCAGAATCACTTTAGGGGCCACCTTTTTTTTTCTGATGACCCTAAAGTACTAACATTCTCTCCTTCCTCAAATTACCTTTGTATTTATAGCAGTTTCCATGTTGTATTCTTCTAGCCCAAGAGCTCTGAACCTTTCTGGGGAAATTCATGGACCTCTTCTTAGAATAATTTACATGCATAAAAAATACATGAATTTCAAAGAAAATCAATTATAATGAAATACAGTCATCAACATTAAAATAAAACAAACAAACCTGACAGCCACTGGGTTAAGAAGCCACACCATCTTAGAGAGTTTCCCTGGATATTAAGAGGAGAAGTGATTAGCCTCAAGTCATCATAGGGGAGACCTGAATTCACCTCTTCTAGACTCCAGAGTTAGCCTGCCCTCCACTAAGACACACTGTCATTCACTTGGCACATGGTAATAATTTAATAAATGCTCGATTGATTGATTACCTGAATGACAAGCACTCAAGTCTTTCTTGTGGCATCCAATAGAATGAGGCTGGACTTTCACACCACTGTCAAAATGAATCAAGGCTGTGGGCCAGATAAGCACTGAAAGGAATCCATGTTCAGAATTGTTCTAGGGTCCAATAAACTCTAGGCATACAAAAGGCAAGCGTGACCCTGCTGCTGCAGCCCTAGATCTAACATCTGGCTCCTAGTAAGCCATTAAGGATAGAATACAATGCAATAAACCCCTTTCCTCACATCTTGAAAGAACAAAGTCTTCACTAATGATATTTTAATGAGGAAATTCATACACTAATTACTATAATCGCCTGGCAGGTCTATAAAAAAAAAATGCTGCACCCAAGCAACGTAAACATCTCATGATTCAGCGTTTATTGTAGAGGGGTTGGTTTTGTTTTTCCCAAATAAAAATGATAAAAATGGAAGAAAGAAAAAAAAAAACCCAACATATGTAGCCCTAAAATACCGGAAAGAGAATGAAACCTTGACTAGACTGCCACCTAGGAAAAGATCCTTCAAAGGGAGAAGAGGGGGAACTGTTTTCCCAAAGATTATTCACCAGTCACAAATGGACAGCTTCAAAGAAGAAAAGTTATGTCCAAATGAACAGTTACTAAGATAACAGAACACTCTAACAATACATGTCACCCGGATATATCGTCCTTTCCTCCTTTTCCTCCGTTGCTTCGTCTTGTACCTATTTTAGATATACTTAGGATCACATATTTAATTCTAGCAAGCACATCAGAAAGGAACTTGCCCAGCTGCTACTTTACAGATGAGGAAAATGAGGCCCAGAGATGTCCAGTGACTTTTCTGAGCTCATAAATGCAGTCAATGGGAGAGCTGGGGTTAGACCTCACAATCTCCGACTCAGGAGTTAGGATTCTTCATTTTTACCACTTTTTCCACATATGATCCTACTTATGTTGCCTTGCTAGATGGAATGTAAGCCCTTTGAGGGCAGGAAATATTTGATTTCTTTTTTCTCCATATCTACAGTGCCTGGTACAGTGGCTGACATATAGTAGATGCTCAATAACCCCCTACCGATGGACTGATTGATAGATACTTCACACAATTAACAGAGTGGAAAAGTTTGCCAATAACCATTTAAACAGCACTAACAGTCAAAGCCTTTTCACATACTACTGTGATTTTCTTTTACCCTGACTATCTGTTTGGGGGGGAAAGCTCTGAACTTTATGCTGGAAACAGCTGAAGTACTTTACTTACAGGGCTATGGAGTTGGGTCTCAAGTCTGAGCGTTTGGCTTGGAATCATGATTTGTATACTATATATATGATCATGGGCAAGTCACTTAAGTTATACAGGTCTCAGTTTCTTCCTCTGTAAAAAGAGGATGCTGGACTATATGACCTCTGAGACCCTATCCAATGCCAAATTTATAATCAGTTGAACTGCTCAGGATCTTACCTTCCCCCAACTGTAAATATATTCCATCATCTCTAGCTTCTCTTGAATTTTCTCTATACTACACTCAACTCACAATTATTTATGTATACAGAGGGAAGCAGAGGCCCAGATAATCTAATATACTAGATAATAAATTAAATATATGCATTTGCAGACACACCCTTCTTCCGGCTTTGTCCTTGACCCCTTCTCACTCCCTGCCCTTACCTTCCACTTATCAGAGTATAAAGCAGACGTTTTGGTAATGGGCCACAAATAATCTGCAGAATCAATAGAGACAATCTCTACTTTTATGATACAACACATTCCTGGAAACCAAGTTATCGGGCTGTCATAAAGCAGATTAACCTGTTGTATGAAGGGAAAGCTTTGAGTCAGAGAACCAGAGTCCTAGTTCTGAGACAGCCACTAACTCATTATTTGACCTCAGGTCAATCACTTTCTGTCTCTGGATTTAGATCTGTGTAAATCTAAAATGGAGATGGAGCAGACTAGATGGTAATTTATGACAATGACGATGATGGTGGGGGTGATGATGATGAATGATGGCCTATATTTCAAGGTCTGCAGAGTACTTAACATATATTTCCTCATTGGACATTCACTCCAACTCTAAGAGGTAGGTTCTATTATTATCCCCATTTTACAGATGAGGAAACAGAAACTGAAAGAGTTTAAATGCTTTGCCCAGTGTTACCAAGCTAATAAGTATTTGAAACTGCATTCACTCTCTTATCTTTCATGACTCAAAGTCCAGAAGTTTATCCATCATGCCACTTGATTGCCTAATGTCACATACAAGGTCACAGTAGGCTCCTATTATGGTAGGGCTAGAAAACTTCTTAAGGACTGAAGAGCTAACCTCTTTGTAAGCTAAATTAAAACTCAAAATACAATGTGCTTGCTCACTAGAAGCAAAGTGTCCGACATCGTATATAATAGAGACATTTGAGAATAACTATGACAAGCCTCTATGTAACTTTTTAAGGTTTTGAAAAGAACCTTACAGATATGATCTCATTTTATCTTAACAAAAGCCCTGGGAAGTAGAAACTGTCATCACACCTTCTTTCACTATACATCATCACTAGTTAAGTGAGGGACACATAAATGAGTATGTGTGTGTGTGTATGTGTGTGTATGTGTGTGTGTGCGCACGCGCGTGTGTGCATGTGTGTTGTGTGCGTGCGTGTGTGTGTAAAGGCCACAGGGGCTGGGAAACAGCCTCTAAAGAGGAAAAATGTGAGTCCAAATGCTGCTTCCAATACTTTCTGGCTATAAGACTAGAAAAGTAAAGGACTTAAGTTCTTAGTTTCCTCAGGCAATTTTCTAAAGCAGCAGCTTTCAATTTTTTGATGTCCTAGAACCCTCTATTTATCAAGCAGAAAGATTCCCTTCTCGCAATCTTTCTAAATGCAAACACTAAAATGCAGAGGATTGGGAAAGAGACTAAAGGTTACAGAAAATAAAAAGCATTTCTTCCAATACAAGTTCCAGAACTCTGGAAATCTACTCCTGGGGTGGGGCTGTCTTGTGAACCCCCATGTTATGAATCCTTGCTCTGAAGACTGTAAGTTGTAAAGCAAGTGCTGATCTGTAATGTTAGAAGGCTTTTCCTTAGTGGGAGTTCCCTATAAAAATGAAATTTAGACTTGGTGTAGGGGAAAAAAATACATACGCACATACATATAGACAGACTCGTATCTACATTAGTTGTCCTTGTATCTCACAGCTATGCAGTGTCTGGCACATGCTAAGTATTTAAATAAATGTTTTTTGGTTGATGGGGAAGATAACATCCATATAATGGTGCCATCTACTTGGCTGTAAACTCCCCAAAGGCTGCCTTTTCCTCCTTCAAGCCCAATACTGTTCATTGCAATAGGCCCCTAAAAAGTTTGTTGAACGAAGAACTGAATTGGTCAAAACACTTCCAGAACTGCCTTCAAAGCACATCTTTGAGAAGGTCATTAAAGTGAGAAAATTTCATTCTTTTAGAGTAGATTTGATTTCTGTGAAGACACTCCAACTTAATGGGAATGGGACAACTCCATGGACATTCCAGAAAAAGATCTCAACGACAGTCTCTGTCTTGAAGAGCCTCGTCTGTTAAATGAAATTTTTTGGACCATTTTCTTCAAGTTGCACACCATGTTAGGTACATGGGGTTGTCTGTCCTCCATAGCTGTCTTCTCCCATTGTTTCACCTCATATAATAAAACCACCAGAGAATGGACTCATTAAGCCTGCTCAGTAAGACAGCCCAAAAAGAACAGACAAAGCTGGACTCCCATACGGATTGTGAAGGGTTCAAATGAACATCTCTTTAAGCAAAGCCTCCTCAAAAGCATCTGTTGATGCCACAAACTAATCTCAACATTAGCTAGATGTGCCTAGGAAATATTAAAGACTAACATTTGATTTCCACTGACAAATATTTCTTTTCTCCCCTTCCTACCCCACACCAATAGAACAGGAAAGGAAAAAGAGAGGAAAAGGGGAAAGAGGAGGAGGAAGGAAGGAAGGAAGGATGAGGGACAGAGAGACAGAGAGAGAGAGAGAGAGAGAGAGAGATGGAAAGAAAGAGAGAGGAGAGATAAGAAGGGGAGGAAAAGGGAGAGCATGGGAGGGGGAGGGGAGAGGTCATGCCAAGTATGTATAGTAAAGCAAAATAAATTCCCTCATTGGATATTTCTAAAAGATATATCTCATTCTACATATTACCTCCAGAAATTCTTTGTCAGGAGGTGGGTAGCATGAAATAAATATGGAATATTTCTTCATTAAGCAGGTTGCAGGCTGTCCCAAGGACATCTCTCTGAAATGCTAACCACTACTGTTTTTTAATGGTATTTATCTGGTGGAAATGATTTTGCTAATATCCACTTTTCTTCACATTAGCTATAATTACCATTATATAAATTACTAATGTTTAAGGGGGTAGGGGGATATTCTCTGAGCATGCGTGCACACGCACACACACACATACACACACGCACACCATTGATCTGGTCCCACATAACACTACACACTGTAATTGTCCTGACCTCCAAAGCCAACACGGCATTTGCATGGTGCATATCCCACCACGAGCCTGCTGGTAACATGTGTCAACAAAAGTTTGTCTAATCAAAGGAAAAGTTTTGCCATTTTATAATGCATTTTTTCAAAGGAAAACAAATACATGGGAATGTTTTATTTAAGAAGTAGTTTCCAAACATATCAATGCATTAACACACATTTTTACAGGCCTTGTGGTTACTGATCGAATCTAGGTAATTTCTATTCAGCAACAGAAACCTGCAGTCCAGATAGTGGGAGAAGAATAAAATGGGAGATAGCACCATGGTGACATCTCCTGAATTCGCCCTGCACAGAAGAGAAATTTAATTACATCCATTGTTTGTATTATTCAAAACACTACTGACAGCCCACATCTACCTGGTAAGAACTGCCACTCCATTTTATTCCATGTAGTCTTTATATGAAAAGCAAAAGAGAGGGGGAAATGAGAGAGAGAGGAGAGGGAGAGGAAAAAAAATGATTTCCCTCCCCCATCTCCCACAAGGTGCCTCCATCAGGCTGCTGAAGCCCAGTTGATTTCCCAAACCCAATTATTTCACAGCACACAATCCTCCAGAATAGTACACTTTACCTAGGGACACTGTCTGCCTAAACACCGTGCACTTAATGGAGTCCCTGAAGTTGGCTTCATTTCATTGCATCTAACTAATAGGCTGTGATATTTTTTTCCCCAAACAGATCACGGCTCTTCCTTCTCTTTCCATCTTCTACTGAAGGGGTGGGGAGTGGGGTGGAGGAAAAGAAAAAGATGAAGGAGGAAAAAAGGCGTGGAGGAGGAGGAGGAAAGAGCAGCTACCCTGACGGTAGAGTGCATCCTTCCTTCACACCCTTCCTTCCTTAGCAGTTAATGGCTGCATTTCTGAAAATCACAGTGACCTCATTTACACCATCTATGGGTTTCTCTTTTGCAGATAATTGCAGTCATGAGCTTTTCATTTTAGCAATCCCTGGCACCAAGGAAGGGTGGGTAGAGTATAAATGTTGCAGGAGTGAAGAGCCAGGAGAGGCAGGATGATCTTCACTAAAATGACCTTTGTGGGGAGGGGTGGGGAAGGGTGGCAAAGCAACAATTACTCAAACACCAGAGTGCTTCGGGAGAGATTTGGTAGATAGAAGAAAATTTCAGATTTGGAGCTGGGAGGCACTGCGGCGATGACCAAGGCCAACAGACTCGTGCTACAGAGAAGGTAACTCAGCCATGGTGACACAGGGACAAGTTGCATTGGTAGTAAAACTGGGATATAATCTGACTCCAAACTAAGGGCTCTTTCTGTTGTGATGACCACTTGAATTGTCTGTGCTCTGACCTCTGACCATCTACAGAAAACTGGCTTTGGGATTGGGGTCTACAAGGGCAGCCATTATACTGATACCATTAATGATGCCACAGTACCTTGAGGACAGAGGCTTGCACCTGTCCTGGCATCCCATGATCTCCTACAGATGGTTGGTACAGGGCATCCTCCCATGAAGAAGTGCCCTCTTTCAATGGATATCAGAATTGCTCTAACTCACAGACTTAGAGTAACCTCTGACGCTGAGAGGCCAAGACATGCCTCTGATCAAGGTCATGCTGAGTACTTGTAGCACAGTTAAGACAATTAAACTCAGGTCTTCCTAACTCCGAGGGGTCCTTTCTTGCCACTACATGACGCTGTCTCTCATCAACAAAGTAGGAGCAAGTGATGTTGTGAAGGACATTCTCAAGGATGCAGATGTCGATAAATGGGGGTGGGCGGTCTGGGTTACCTAGCAAGGAGGGGTAAACACCAGAGGGGAACATTCAGGATAGTCCAAGAATATAAGAAAGGCATTGAATGCTTAGATTAAATTTTCTATAGCCGAGATTCTTAACTTGGGGTGAATGAAATCTAGATAGGTGGATGGATAGACAGACAAAGACATATAGATGTAGATTTAGATATATAGTAAAAGATATAAAGATATTCATATACACATATCCATATATAGATATGATATATGTGTATGTATGTTTATATTTACATGTGTGTATTTATCTATGCATTCATGTAAAAAGAAATAAAGAGGTAGACATAGTTGTCACAAGATATTATATAAAATATATAGGATAGCTATATTTTGATATGATTTTAATAGTAGAATTATATTTTTAAAATACAAGAACTATATTTTAATGTTTCTTTTGTAAACTTGTACTTTATTTTACAAGCTTAAAAATATTCTGAAATGGGATCTTTAAGCTTCAACAGATTTACAAAACAGATTTATATAACAAAAAAAGTTAAGAGAAACAAGGACAAAAATGTTACAGATTGAGAAGGCATGACAGCGTCTGCAATGTATATCCATGACAGGAGTTTCCTACACGCTGATCTCATTGTGAATTCACCTGAGTACAAACTTTGAAACTGCAGAACGCAACCTTAGGAGAGTCTGGATAGCTAGGTTTTCAGAGTCCTTACCATATGTTTAAAATATATTTAAATAAAAGTCACTAGACTATAAATTCAGTGGATAGAGATTCAGGATTGGACTCAGGAAGCATTGGGCTCAAGCCTTAACACATATTGGTTATAGGACCCTGGGTAAATCGCTTATCAGTGCCCCCAAAGAGATCTCCAGGAAAATAATCTAGAGGGGCATCTCAAGACCTGAACTGACTAAAACAGAAGGACTGTGAGTTGCCAACAACCCAAGGTTTTGGTTAGAATCAAGGGTTAAATGATGACACTCCCCAACAAATTAGATGTGGATGCTATGTCTTTTTCAAGACAACACAAATTTGTAAGCACAATTCTCTAAAATGCAAATGCGATCCTACTCACCAGATACCCATGTTAAAAAAAAAGTGGGGGCGGAGCCAAAATGGCGGAGTAGAAAGACGCACATACACATAGCTCCGAACCCACAACCCACAGAACGGCTAGAGGGGATCAACTCATGGTGAATTCTGCACCCAGAAGCCACGGAATATTGGAGCAAGGGAGATTTCCGTTCCAGAGAGACCTGCAAACCTCTTGCGGGGGGTCCTTCGCACTGCGGACTGGGCGCCGGGACTGGGAGCTGAGTGCAGCCCTGCAGCGGCCGCGACACCGTGAGGAAAAGATCCGAGCGGGCTACGGGGACGGGATCTCCAGCGGCCACGCGGGTCTCTCCACCCACAGAGGGACCTGCAAACCTCTCGCAAAAGGTCCGTCGGGCTGCAGACGCGGAGCCCAGCCCAGACCTGCGGCGGCCACGGCTCCAAGAGTTACAGATCCGAGCAGGCTTCAGGGACGGGATCTCCAGCGGCGGCACAAGCCCCTCCACCCACAGGTGACGGGGGTTGGTGAGAGAGTCTCTTTGGCAGGTCAAGAGGGGAGTGGGGTGCCCCCATGGCTTGGGCCCCCCCGGGAGATAGAAGCTGAGAGGCGGTTGCAGACAGGGGCTCCCCAAGCGGGCGGGAGCCTGGATCCATTGTGGAAGGTCTGTGCATAAACCCCCTGAGGGAACTGAGCCTGAGAGGCGGCCCTGCCCCGACCTGACCATCTGAACTTAATTCTCACACTGAATAGCAGCCCTGCCCCCGCCAAAAGCCCTAAGGCGGGAAGCAGCATTTGAATCCCAGTCCCCAAACGCTGGCTAGGAGGACCAGGAGGTGAGGCGGGTGTGAGGAGAATATTCAGAGGTCAAGTCACTGGCTGGGGAGAATGCCCAGAAAAGGGAAAAGAAATAAAACTATCGATGGCTACTTTCTTGGAGAACAGACATTTCCTCCCTTCCTTTCTGATGAGGAAGAACAATGCTTACCATCAGACAAAGACAAAGAAATCAAGGATTCTGTGTCCCAGCCCACCCAATGGGCTCAGGCCATGGAAGAGCTCAAAAAGAATTTTGAAAATCAAGTTAGAGAGGCGGAGGAAAAACTGGGAAGAGAAATGAGAGGGATGAAAGAAAAGCATGAAAAGCAGATCAGCTCCCTGCTAAAGGAGAACCAAAAAAATGTTGAAGAAATTAACACCTTGAAAACTAGCCTAACTCAATTGGCAAAAGAGGTTCAAAAAGCCAGTGAGGAGAAGAATGCTTTCAAAAGCAGAATTAGCCAAATGGAAAAGGAGATTCAAAAGCTCACTGAAGAAAATAGTTCTTTCAAAACTAGAATGGCACAGATGGATGCTAAGGACTTTATGAGAAAGACAGATATCACAGAACATAGCGAGAAGACTGGAAAAATGGAAGATAATGTGAAATATCTTATTGGAAAAACAACTGACCTGGAAAATAGATTCAGGAGAGACAATGTAAAAATTCTGGGACTACCTGAAAACCATGATCAAAAGAAGAGCCTAGACATCATCTTCCATGAAATTATCAAGGAAAACTGCCCTGAGATTCTAGAACCAGAGGGCAAAATAAATATTCAAGGAATCCACAGAACACCGCATGAAAGAGATCCAAAAAGAGAAACTCCTAGGAACATTGTGGCCAAATTCCAGAATTCCCAGGTCAAAGAGAAAATGTTGCAAGCAGTAGAAAGAAACAATTCAAGTATTGTGGAAATACAATCAGGATAACACAAGATCTAGCAGCCTCTACATTAAGGGATCGAAGGGCATGGAATAGGATATTCCAGAAGTCAAAGGAACTAGGACTAAAACCAAGAATCACCTACCCAGCAAAACTGAGTATAATACTTGAGGGGAAAAAATGGTCTTTCAATGAAATAGAGGATTTTCAAATTTTCTTGATGAAAAGACCAGAGCTGAAAAGAAAATTTGACTTTCAAACGCAAGAATGAAGAGAACCATGAAAAGGTGAACAGCAAAGAGAAGTCATAAGGGACTTACTAAAGTTGAACTGTTTACATTCCTACATGGAAAGGCAATATTTGTAACTCTTGAAACATTTCAGTATCTGGGTACTGGGTGGGAGTACACACACACACATGCACACACGCACACATACATAGAGACAGAGTGCACAGAGTGAATTGAAGAAGATGGGATCATATCTTAAAAAAAAATGAAATCAAGCAGTGAGAGAGAAATATTGGGAGGAGAAAGGGAGAAATGGAATGGGGCAAATTATCTCTCATAAAAGAGGCAAGCAAAAGACTTATCAGTGGAGGGATAAAGAGGGGAGGCGAGAGAAAAGCATGAGGTCTACTCCCATCACATTCCACTAAAGGAAAGAATAAAATGCACACTCATTTTGATAGGAAAACCTATCTCACAATACAGGAGAGTGGGGGACAAGGGCACAAGCAGGGTGGGGGGAGGATAGAGGGGAGGGCATGGGGAGGAGAATGCAATCCGAGGTTGACACTCATGGGGAGGGAAAGGATCATAAGAGAATAGAAGTAATGGGGGACAGGATAGGATGGAGGGAAATACAGTTAGTCCTATACAACACAACTAGTATGGAAATCATTTGCAAAACTACACAGATTTGACCTATATTGAATTGCTTGTCCTCCAAAGGGAAGGGGTGGAGAGGGAGGGAGCTAAAGAAGTTGGAACTCAAAGTGTTAGGATCAACTGTAATGTTCTTACCACTAGGAAATAAGAAATACAGGTTAAGGGGTAAAGAAAGCTATCTGGCCCTACAGGACAAAAGAGAAGACGGAGACAAGGGCAGAGAGGGAGGATAGAAGAGAGAGCAGATTGGTCACAGGGGCAATTAGAATGCTTGGGTTTGGGGGGGGGATAAAAGGGGAGAAAATTTGTAACCCAAAACTTTGTGAAAATAAATGTTAAAAGTTAAAAAAAAAAAAAGTGAACATCTGCTTCTTATCCCCTTCCCCCAAAACAGAACAGCTGGAGCAAGAACTGAAATCAACAAACGTTTTCAAGTCCCAAATACAGGCCAAGTGCTGGAAAGATAGTGACGTCCCTGCCTTCAAGGAGATTAGGGTTAGGGAGAGAGGACAAGTACGCATGTTGTTTACATGTTTTTAAACGTACACAATTAAAATACAGGGTAAAGGAATGGAAAGCACTAGCAGCTGGGGGATCAGAAAAAGATTCTTCAGTTGTGAACTAGCAATAAATATAAATACGTATATATGTATATATATACACACACACATACATATATATGTCTGTATATGTGTGTCTGTCTGTCTGTCTATCTATCTATCTCCTAAATGAGTTTAAAAAATACATTTCTGTCAGCTTGGATGTCTTCAAGGACAACTTACAGACAGAAATGGTATAAAAGGGAATGTCCAGAATGAGATGCGAGGCAGTGGAGAAACACTGTAGGTATTGGCTGGACTTTTACAGGCCCCTAGGGTACCATTTCGATGCTGTCAGAGATTTTTGCCTCATCTACAATATGGGAAGGAATCAAACGACTAATCCAAACAGCTCTTGGCCCCAGCTAAAATTCAGCGCTTCTCTACTTAAGGCGAGACATGACAGTAACATTTAATTACATCTGACATTTAGCTCGAGGTTCCCTAAGCTGGTCTAAATTACCTTTTTGGCCAAAATGGGCCTTGATTTTCCCAGTGGAGACAGTTATTTCTGTCTTCAAAGTTAAAATGCTGACTGACCTGGGAAGGGAAATATGACAAGAACACAGTAATGAGGGGGGAAAGTCTCTTGATGAGGAGCTTTAGAAAGCATCTAACTCCCCCAATCCCCTCCTGCACCCTCTAAGGCTTGTTATGGCAGTCACCCAGGATAAGGATCCACAGCCCAGATTTGTCAAGACTTCTCAGACAAGCACGCGTCTCAAGGTGACCTCATCCCAGCACCTGATGGTGGTGCGTGAAGCAAGCTTTCCTATTGATTAAGACGTACCTAGGGTCATCTTATCACTGGCCACTAATTCTCTGGCTGCTGTATTCCTAAGTCACGCTGGAATTTTGCCATTTCTGTCTGATGTTCCCCCTTATTATCTTTTTATAGCAGAATCACACGTTTTGGTATGTCAGAGATCAAAGGGAAGACAGCGCTTCTAAGTCTCGGCTTCATAGGAGGCCTGTAACAACCTGAATTCATTATGCCTAATAATATTCTCCAAGGAACAGGAATAAAACAACAGCAGTAGCAACGACTACAAAATAATAATACAGTGATAAATTGCAGAAGGCTATTAAAAGGCTCTCTCCATGTTGGGGTTTTATTTCAGAAGGCTATATTGGAGGCAACAGGTCAGATCCATGAGAATTTCCTCCCCAAGGCCATTAGTCACAGGTAGACACCATACTGAAGACCTCCATTAAGTGATTTCCCATTGACCAATTACCTAGATGAGACTTGGGCTTTTATCCACTTCTTGTTAATAGGCTACATATTAGCATTCTAAACTTTTAAATTTCCTTTCTCCTGCATCCTTAATATTATATGGATCACACAGGAAGCCAACACAAATTCTGAATATTGCAAAGTAATAGTGTCTTAACTGTGACTCAAAAAGAAACTACCCTGGCACTGGGCATGAGAACAATAATCTAATTTACTTGTTCTTTTAAGGAACCAAGATAAAAAGGCTATAATAAATGGTTCCACCAGCAAGGCATGAGCAATGTATTGAAGGTTGGTTGACTATTCAAGCAACAGTGCCTGTCTACCAAAAAATTATCCTGTATTTATTTTCTATTTTAATCTATTTCTACACACAGATGTTGTCACTCCCTTGGGATCAAAGACTGCTTCTGTTTGAAATTGTGTAAGAGAGAGAGAAAAAGACAGAGACAGTGTGTATGTGCATGTGCATGTGTGTGTGTGTGTGTGTGTGTGTGTGTGTGTGTCCACTTTGTGCATAGGCCAGTGCCAAGAAAATAGCAGGTAACCAGCAAAAAATGGCTGATTCATTTATTAGAATGATAGAACCAGAAACTCTATCAAGTAGGAGAGTCCAGTTAAGGAGAAAAAAATTAAAAAGTAATTGAGGCTCAGTAATAGCAAGACAACTGAATTCACAACCACAGCAAAGTTATACTGTCTTCCTCGAATGGGCAGCCAGGGTGTGACACAATCTCCAAAGGTTTTTCAAAGTGGATACTATCATTTATTTCTTGTGATTCTTGTGGGTACCCATTAAAGTGTCCTAAGAAACCAAAACAAGCATTTCCACAGTATCAGAAGGCAGGGTGGTGCCACAGAAAGGGAACTGCCCATGAAATGGGGAGACCTAAGTTCAAATTCTCCTTCTGATGTTCCCTATCAGCAAGTCATTTCATTTCTTGAGGTCTCAGTTTCCTCATCTGTGAAAGAAAGCAGTGGGATGAGATGACCTGCAAGGTCCCTTCCTGATCTATCTTTGAGTCCAGACCAAGAAACTAAGGGATATATTGACATGAGTTGTGCTGTTCTCATTAAAATCAGCAGAAGGCACATGCATAATATAATTAAATAATAATATTATTAAACTAACAGTAACGGGAAAGTATTGCTATAAATAATATTATACTAATAGTATTATGCTACCACACTATTAGTATAACAATTCTAATATATAGTAATATTGTATATGTCTTACAGATGCTCATGGAAGAGAAACCAGATGAAGAAATTATGGCGGAGAGCACCTGAGTAAGGATCAACTGAAGGAGACACAGAAGAGGGTGGAGAGAAAAGAGAGCAAAAGGAAAGAGTATGAAGCTTAGCAGAAAAGCATGATATCAAACTGATGAAGGGTGACATTTTTTGGTCAATTATCAGGCCACCTTCTGGAGCTCTCCTCTTCCCAAAGCCAGGATGCTAATGTCATGATCAACTTTAACGATGATTACATTCTTTAAAACAGAAAGGGCTAAACAAAAAAGAAATTCTACACTGAACATGAATTTCACCAACAGGAAGGAATCAGGTATCAGGCTCGAAAACACGAGACTACTTGGGGAACTTGCCAACCCTTTCTGAAGTTTGATACAGAAGGAAGCTAAGTTCAGTGTGACATATACCTTAGGTTTTGGGAAAGCAGATTCTAAAGGTCAAAAGGAAAGACAGACACTCTTGGACTAAAATTCTAGAAAGGAATTGAGCTCAGAAGGATCACTGCACTATAAATGTGGAGGTGGAGGTTATCTAGACCAATCTTCTTATTTTATCGATGGGAAATGAAGAATTTAAGTCAGCTGTTCAAAGTCACCAAGTTAGTAAGTGACAAAGTTAGGATGGAAAACAAGAATGAAATTCTAGGAGCAAAACAGGGAAGGAATCTTAATGAGGAATGTAGATTTAAAAGGGATTCATCAACCCACTTGGATGTGTAAAAGATAAATACAGAATATGAAAGAATGACAATTAACAAAAGATACATATAAATGAGAAGCATCTACCTGAGCTGAGGTTGGTGATGGGATCAAAGGACAACAAAAAGGACTGTAAGCAAAGAAAGAGGTAGATGAGAGTTGGACCACAGCTGGAGGTAAATGAGACAAGAATAAATGACAAGTCAGAGAAGGTAAAGCTAATGAAAATTCTTTCTTCCTTTCTTAAACTATCAAGGAAAATGAATATTGCACTGAAAATTACAGAATACAAATGGCTAACTAGAAGCTGACACCAAATACCAAGCAGCCATTGAACATGAAATTCTTAAACACCTAAGGAAATAGGATGAAGTTATCGAGTAGCATATAACGGATTCCAAACTATGGACCTAGGTGGGCTACATCCCCAAGTACAGGCTGATGTAATCTCTAAGTTTCTGTCAGTGATAAGTGAAATATCATAGGAAACAGGGCTTGGAGAAAGGTAAATGTCGTCTGATTTGTAAAAGAAGAAAGAGAACAGTCTGCAAACTAGAGGTTGACTGATTACTAGTAAATTCTAGAATGAATCATTAAAGAGATGGTTGGTGAACATCTAGAAAGGGAAGTGGCGATCCCAAAGGGCCAGCCTGATTGCAAGGAGAGGTCATACCCTACTAACACCATTTACTTTTCTGACAGTTACATGAAAGGAATGATAATTGATAACAGTGAATTTACAGTCTATCTAAGTGAGGGGTTCAAGAGCCTGAAGGTCATAGGAACCTCTGCATGGGTCAACTGCAGGATCATATCCCTAGATCCCATCCCCAGAATTCACTGTCAAGTGACACCATTGTCTTTTTCACAATAAGCTCCTTTTCAATTTCTCATACCACCCATGAGCTCCATGACCAGAAATTCAGAATTAGTAACCCAAACATAAATCCATGCCAGAATTTTCTAGCAGCATCACACCAGCCCTTAGCTGAAAGAGGCAAACTACATTAAAATTTTAATCCTTTGAGTGAACTGAAAACTAAGACTAACTCAAAATTAGTCTTTAGTCTTTGCGCTCCACAGATCAGGAGCCCTAAACCAAACGAACGCATTTTCTGAGGAGCTCTATAAGAGACGGGCCTTTTTGTTTTTGAAGACCAAAACCTGTGTGTATGAGGCATCCACAGAATTAGGAGGCTATAATCTCCATAAAGACAATGCAAAAACCTGTATGGTTCAAAAGGAAATATTTAAAATGTTGGGCTCAGGAATGTGATAAATACTGAGAAATATTAATATTATGAAAAACACAGGTGAAGTGTAGGGGAAAGAACATCAACATGGGAGTCTAGGTTATGTGGGTGTCAGTCTTCCAAGTAAACTGCATGATATTGGACCAGCTGCTTTACCTCTTGGGGCCTCAGTTTCCTCCTCTGACAAATTCAATGGACATTTATTGGGCATGTACTACGTGCTAGGCACTGAAGGTCCAACAACAGAACAAACCCCCTGTTTCCAAGGAGTTTACAACCTACTAGGGATAAAATGCATTAACGAGGAATTAAGTGCAGAGGAATTTAAAGAGGGAAGAAGTATTAACATATGGAAAAGGAAGCAAGAATGACTTCAAAAAGAGTTGAATCTTGATGGAGGCTGAGAGGAGAGGCCCTCCAAGGCACACAGGCCAGAACTGGACTATTTGGACCGAGGAACAGCAGAGTTTTAGTTGGGAAGAAACAAAGAATGGTGGAATAGAGAGTAACATGAAATTAATCTGGAATGGAAGGCTTCAACAGGACAACTAGGGATTCCAGAGTACACAATGCACCATGCCATGTGTCAGGCAGTCCTGAGTTCAAACCCAGCCTCAGACACTTACTGATTGTATAACTCTGAGCAAGTCACTTAAGCCCTGCCTGCCTCGATTTCCACATCTATAAAAGGGGTATCAATGACCATACCAATCTCCTGAGGTTATTGTGAGGATAAAATAAGTGTAAAACACTTAGTACACAGTAGGCACTATTAAATGTTAGCTACTATTATTATTACTGGCTAGAGTCAGATTGTGAAGAGCTTTAAATAGAAAGCTGATGACTTTGTATTTTATATGCAAAGTAATAGGGAAATACTAAAGATTCTTGAACAAAGACATGTAATGGCCAGGTGTGCATTAATAAGATTAATTAATAAGATTATCTTAAAATGAAGATTAAAAGATCTTCATTAAAAAAGTTTTAAACAATATTTAAAGCTTTTAAAAAGAATCCCAGGTGATGATCTCCATGGTCTCTTCCAATTCAACACTTCGTGTTGCTCTCCAAGGTCCCTTTCAATTAACATTTTTTGTCTCTATTTGCTACTTGTACAACTTTTGCCTGGGACTGAGAAACATGAATACTAAAGACATCATGTTCCACATCATTCCATAGTTCTGAAGGGAATGTTTGAGAAATAAGAATGGCAGAGGCTCAATTCATGTATAAATATAGGTTTGGGTTGGTCCTACCACTTTCCATATCATTGGTGAAGCATCAGATCACATAGAAGAATTACCTATAAAGCAACATGGCTTTTGGCTAGTGAGGCATCAAAATTTCTAATCCAATTGGACAAGAGTGAGAAGATATATTATTGTATGTAAAACCAAAGTATTGATTCAGAGCTTGCAAAGACAATGGGCAGGGGGAGGAGAGGGGAAGAATGACCTCACACACACTTATCTCTTAGCTTCCTCATGAAATCACCCCACAGATGCGATGGAAGCAAAAATGGAAGCCAAAGATTGAATGAAAAGTAAACAGAAATAAGAAGGCAGTGGCCTTATATCTGATGGTCAATGTGGGAAAACTATGGGACCACAGAGGTCCCATAAAACTATTCTACCTTAGAGGTTGAATGTGATAGACAGCAAGGTACCCAAACCTTCCAGCTGTGGTATATTGAAATAAGCACTGGATCTGACGTCAGAGGACTTGTTTTCAAATCCAGCCGCTGGTACTTGACACCTGAATAACTTTGGGCAAATCACTTATTGTCCTTGGGCCTATGATTCCTCATCACTAAAATAAAGAGGCCAGACTAGACATCATCTGAGGTCCTTTCTAGCTCTTGATCCATGATTCTATAAACTTTTGTTGTTGTTCAGTTGTTGAAATCACATCCAACCCTTTGTGACATCATTTGGTGTTTTCTTGGCAAAAATACTGGAGTGATTTGCCTCTTCCTTCTCTACCTCATTTTACATATGGGGAAACTGAGGCAAACAGGGTTAAGTGATTTGCCCAGGGTCACACAGCTAGTGAGTATGTGAGGCTGGATTTGAACTCAGGTCTCCCTGATCTCCTAATCTAGCATTCTATCCACTGTGCCACCTAGCTGCCTTTACTATAAACTTAACTGCCTGCTGGGTGCAGTGGTATATACCTGTCATGCCTGCTCCTGGGAGGCCTAATTAAGGTTGGTTGAACTAACATAAAATTAGTTTAAATTAACTAAAGTTGATGGACTCTTGAGCTCAAGAGTTCTGAGTTGCAGTGAATTAAGGATGGTTATATTGGCACCAATATGGCAAGTACTTAACCAGTCAGGGGTACTGGGCTATCTGAGAGAGTCTATATTGCTTGTCTAGGCAAGAGGAGATCTAAAATCAAAAATAAACAAATAAAAATAAAACAAAAATAATTACTGGCTCTGTGACCATGAACAAGTCAAGCTATTTTCCTTGGTCTCAGTTTCCTGGTCCGTCAAATGAAGGAGATGAACTAGGTTCCTGTGAAGTCACTTCCAGTCACAGATCTTTAAGTCAATGGAGTCTCTTCCCACTATGAATTCTATGATTTGAGGTGGTAAATATGGTTACCTAAGTGTAATATTTCTCAGGGCCTGAAAGAAAATAAGAAAATGAATCCACCGCTAAGGTCCTATGTTTTGTTTTCATTGGGGAAGGGAAAATGTTCCACCAATTAGCCTTCTGCACCTAAAGAATGAAGCTTATAGTCAACTGCCTAGAGGTGGTGCTAATATGACTTCAGACCAATCACCCTCATTATAGCACCTCTGGCCATTAAAGTCACAGGAATGGAAGAGAGCACAGAAAGAAATGTTGGAACTGGGTGGCAACTTGGGAAAGCAATGTTTTCTATACTTGAGATTTTCATTAAGTACTAACCCAACATTTTAGGAAGCCTTCATTTATGCTCAGAGGCAATCAATATGTTGCTCTGGAATGTTTCTAAGGACAATAAGGACAAATCAGGAACCATTCTACTATCCCTGCATCTCAGAGACATTCCATCTTGAACTACAATCAGTTCTGGGCTTGGGCTAAACAGGCCTTCTGTGCTAATGTGCACTTTTTAAAGAAGGCTTCCCTAACTAACTGAAAAGGGGGCAAGAACACAGTCAATCTGCATTTGAAAAGTAACTCCCTATCAGAAGGAGAGACTCCTGCTTGGAAAAGAAAAGAATGTGCTATGTGGCCCTGGGAAAGTCATTTCCCAGCATTGGGCCATACCTTCATCTGTAAAGAAAGGGAATTAGAAGAGCTGATTATCTGAAATCCTTTCTAAGTGATATCCTCAGGCACCACCTCCTAAGTGAGACCTTTCCCCTACTGCCACCCAAGTTATTCATACTCCATCCCACTTGTTGAAGTGACTCATTTCCTCATGTACACATCCTGTATCTCCAAAATTCATTTGTGTTTTTGCTCATGTACCCATCCCATATTTCCAAAGTTGGATGTGAACACCTCAAAGGGAGGTACTGGTTAATTACTAACATTGTGCCAAGCTCAGTGCATGACCCATAATAGGTGATTTTCAAAATAGGTTTCTGTAATGAGTGAATGAATGAATACTGTCAAGGAGTCCTGTGTCTCAAATTCAAGAAGGTATTTAAATCAATCTAAATCAGGAGAAAAAGCATTTGTTAAATGGCTAATGTGTACCAAGTACTATGTGAGGCCCCACTGATAGAAAGATAAAAACTAAATAGTCCCTGTCCTTAAGATGCTTGCATTACATCAGGGGAGATGGTGCACAGATAATGATGTACATACACTACAAATTTCTGGGAGGGAGGTGGTCCCTGGCAGCTGAGGGGATAGGGAATCAGGAAAAGCTTTGTGGAATATGAGAGAGTCTGTATAGAACAATGGATTTCAAGAGGCAGGAATGAGGATGGGATGGCATAGGCCTAAGAAGGTCATTCTGGCTGCATCATGGATTGTGCATACAGCAGTAATATATAATAAAGGTGTCTCTAGAATGCAAACAAGGCTCTTAGTTCCTTCACAGACCAGAGGAGGGAAGCGAAAACCACACAAAGGGCAGGCACATTTGCTTCCTCTCCCACCACGATCCTCTGAGATGTGATTTGGTATTTCCCTTCATCACAGGCTGAAGTTACTTCTCACCCTCCCCCTGGACCAGAAAAAGGCCAAGGGTATCAGGAACATATTTGTACAGTCGACAAGCAGATATCGCAATGAGGCATAGTCAAGTGTGAGAGGGGGAGAGATTAACTTATCTCACCATGGGGTGCCTGGATCATAAGAAAACTAATTAGGATACACAGCCCTGCTACAGAGGGAGCTAAAGAAGAGACAGAGAAGAAGGAGTCTTAAAATCCCTTCTCTCTGTGGCAGCTGAGAATAAGAAAGTCCATGGACAGCAACAAGCCCAGATAAGCTCAGGTCTGGAAAGGATTTAAGCTGGGTGAGAAAAAAGAAACCTCTATGAGATAGGATTTCCTCTGACATACACTTTCAACTTCTTTCTGACAGACACAAGGAAGCTGCTTACCCGTGGGCTTATTTTTCTTACCATCCAATTGTTCCTGGAACTAGGAGAGTTCATTATGTTGTAACTTATATTATTCATAATAACTAATTATTATATTCTTGTACCATTATTAAAATTAATCACAATAACAATTAAATTTCTGTAATGCAGAGTTTTCTTTCCAACACCTCTGCAAGGCAGAGAGCACAAATATTGAAAAGCTTGCTATTTGGAGTTAGAAATGAGCCCTAGGGTGAAATCCCTACCCTGACACTTATGACATGTGTGACCTGGAGCAAATCACTCAGATGCATTATTACTTGTATTTGATTTTGATAAAGGAAGGTATTTTCTTAAATGAAAAGGAGACCTTTTATGGAAAGAGTGCCATTTAAGGAAGTATTTTGCTCTATCAAAATCAAACTTTTTATATAATCAACCAATGAGACGTATGATGAGGTCTTGAATTTTCTACATCTTTTAGTCACTTGAATGAGAATAAACATGTGGTTCACTACACAACCCAAGCCACAGACCACCATTTTCCCACTATTAATACCTACATAAAGGATACCTTCAGTCCGTGTAAGACACTTTCAAGAGGAAGAATTCCTATATCTCAGTCTCATTATGTTATCTACTCTGAGCACTCAACAAATACTTACTGTTTGAGGCATTGTTGAAACATCATTTGGCCTTGGAGACCAATCCAAGAACCCTCCTTTTCGGCCTGCAATGCAGTTTAGTGCTGAAGACCAACTCTTGACATGTCTCTTGCTTAAAACTTTATTCTGTCTTTCTCTCCTCTGTCCCTTCCCTCTATCTTATTCTATCTTTCCTTCCTCAGTTCAAACTGACCCGATCTACCACAGATCCTCGAAAGCCAAAATTCATTTATTAATCATAATACACTATTGGAAGGACCATCTTGAGATCTTTTTCCTCCCTGCTCTTCACAAGGGGTATGACTAAGGTCCCCCCTCCCCAACCCTTCTACCTCAAGTCATTTTGGAAAAAGAAGTCGTGTTAGTAAAAAGTATGACAAGGAACTGAGAGTCTCTGACATCACCACGCTGTCTGCGTAGATTCTCATGATGCGAGTGCCTGTGGGGGTGTGGCAGCAGATACTGGTTTTTAAATGACACTCCCTAGTGTTTTGTCTACAGTGAGAATGGCTAGGGGAAAATGGGTCACCAAGTAATTCAGCATGGCACAAGGGAAGTTTCACTTAACCTTCACCTTTCATTCTAAAAGTTGTCTTTACCATGGGTTGATGCCCACTGACCCTTACCTTCATTCATATCACCTTAGCTATGGATCTTCCAAAAAAGTACAGGCAATAAAGATCTTGAGAAGGTCCTTCCACAGCATACTGTCATCAAATGATATATTTGACTTTGGAGGATCTACGGTAGGAGGAGGGGACAGTTTCATCCAAGCAATGGTTCAAATGTCATATTGTGACAAGAAGGACCTCTTGATGAGAAGGTTCAGGGACAATTTCATTCATTGATTTATAATCTTCATAGGGACATTAGTTGAAAAGAATCAGATTATTGGAGATAGCCCATAAATATTCTATAAACCCAGTGAAAATGACACTCAGTAGAGAACAAAAATTCCATTCTGTACTTTTTAAAAGAGCACTGAATGATTTACAAAGCATTTGGAAGTTTTTATTTAATTTTATCTTCATGACAAGGTGGGCATCCCTGCCCTATTGGGAAAAAAAATAAAACAGGAGGCTCAGGGATGTAAAATGACTTGCTTCAGGTCACAAAGTTACTGAGTGACAAGGATCCTGATCATGTTCAGATCTCACAACACGATCCTTTCCTCACTAGAGCACCCTGCTTTCTGAGTATGTTAAAAGAAAGGCACCTGGATCATTAAGACTGAGACTGAAACCTTGAACCTGAGAGGATGGGCTCTTTACATAGGTCCCTTGGGTAGTCTGCTGAAGTCCAGGGAACCCTTTCTCAGAATCATGATTTTAAGTGCATACAATAAAAAACAGAGTTAAAACAGAAACCAGTTCTACTGTCATTTTAAAAACCATTTCATCCACACTAACAAAAATCTCTACCTTGGATATTATCAAGTCTAAACCTCTCATTTTACAGATGAGGAAACTGAGGTTCAGAAGGGAAACTGCTTGCCCAAATTAAAAGAGAGAGTAGGAAACAGGGTGAAGGTTCAACTTGGGCCTTCTCTATCTTCCAAGCTCATTTGAAAGGCTGTTTGTACTCATTTTCTCTATTTTTTCAAAAAATAAATCTTTGTAGACTTCCCATGTCAGTCTTCCTGACCTGCCATGACTCCCCAACACGTGCCACATGTAGGTTAATCCTCACCAATTCCCCAGCATGACCCTGTCAAATTGAACTGTGCATCAAGTGATCCCAAGTCTACTGCTGGAGAATAAGTAAATGATCTGGTTACTGGCTTCCTGTAAAAGCAGAGGAGATAAACAAGAGAGACATGACTTCCAACAGGGCCCACACTTCAAAAGGACATAGTCCTGAGTGCTCCAAGGAGTCAGCAATGTCTCCTATTTGTTAGAAACAAAGGCCTGCAGGCAGACTTAAGTGTTCTCTGCACCTTGGACATTGGAGACCACTGGTAAGGCAAAGAGATGAAAATGGCTACCAAAACAAAAACATGGAAGAAAGGTTTCATTTAGCTTGAAAGCTGACAGGGAGGGACCCATAATTTTATAGCTGAGGGAACTGAGGACCTGGGAAGGGAAGGGTCTTTAACTAACATCACACACATAGAAAGTGTCAAAGGTGGCACTGGAATCCAGGTCCAAGCCATACATAAAAATTTCTGAGCAACTAAAGGAATGAAAGTCATGATAAGGATCACAAAATCACAAATGTAGAGATGGAAGGGACTTCAAACATCATCTAGTCTAACCTACACCCCCATTTTATAGATAAGGAAACTGGGCTTAACAATTAAGTGACTTGTTCAATGTCACACTGACAGTAATGATCAGAGGTAGATTCAAACCAATGCCTTCTGAACCTGTGCTGCCTCCCAAGATAAAGGTTAAGTCTGATTTGCTTTGGTGATATGGGATATAGTTTTAAATACAGAGTATACATTGGCAGAACTGGGAAGGTGCTAAGATAGACAGAGAGATAGAAATAGGAAGAGAGGGAGGGAAAGGAAGGGAGGGAGAGAGGGGGAGAGAGGGAGAGAGAGAGAGAGGGAGAGAGAGAGAGAGAGAGGGAGAGAGAGAGAGAGAGAGAGAGAGAGAGAGAGAGAGAGAGAGAGAGAGAGAGAGAGAGAAGAATATCAACTGAATCTAAGAATGCCCTAATATAACAGATGAGGAAAACAAGACTTAGGTGCTCAGAGTTAAAATTCACACCTGGCAGCCACTCTCTCAGCAGAGAATCAAGGTGCAGCTGTGGAAAGGAAGGTAAGTATGGCTTCAGAGGAGAGAAGGATGATCCTGGATTGGGCACGTGCTAGCTGGACAACTCAGTCCAGAACAAATAATCTCTCTAGGGACTGGTTTCCCTCTTCTCCACAATGAGACAGGGCAGGCATCTCAGGGAATACCTGAGGCACAATTGGCTTTCTGGCTCCACAGGCCTCAGATGTGAGAGCCTTGGTATGTCTCTTAACTTCCCTACAGCTCACTTGCTGCAGTGGTAAATGAAGGGACTGAATGGATGGCCACCAAGGCCCCTTTGAGTTCCAATGGATGCTCCCGAGTGTAACTAGATGGTCTCTATCCAACTCAGAATGTGCGGTCCAAGGATGTGTCTTCCACATAGCAAAAAGCTGCTTCTTATTTTGACCAGATCTGTGGTTTCCCCAGTACAAGAAATACCTGAGGAAGGCACTTGTTCCACCAAAGCTGATGGATGAGCTCTTCTGCAGTTAGACATCTTGGAGAGCTGCTTGGGGGTCTAAGAGATTAAGAGACCTCCCTAAGGGTCACACACCCAGTTGGCATCAGAGGGAGTAACGGATGATATCAAATCTGTTTTTCCACCTTCTTTTACAGGGAAGTTGCTATCTCAAAGCTGACTTCCAGAGAAGGATTAAGACACAAAAACCAAAGCCAAGCAAAATGGGGGTGGGCGTTGGGGAAGAGAGACCCGGTATAAGAAATGTAATAATTAACACATCTGTCACTAGGTGTTGTGCAGTCATAAAATAGTGAGGAGGCTGAAATAGCAGCGATGCCGGTATAATTACCCCATCCGAACCGACTGCCAAAGACTGGGTGATTAATCAAAGCCACTCTTGGCATGCCTCTAAATAAGCCCAGCCCCCAATCCCCGGGTAAAGCCTACATGGCGGCATCTGGGAGTACGAAACAGGCAGTTGACTTTCGGATTTTTTCTTCATCTAGAGAAACATGAATAAATCACACATCATCAAGTTTATCATTTTTCCTCCTCAGAGAAATATGAAATATTATAGATCATCTCCAGTACATCAGCTTTTTCACACCCCATTAGCATGCAGGGACTACTTTTGATATAATTTATCAAACCACTGGCCTCATTTCTCTCATTTTCCTTCAAAATGGGAAATGCGGACGTAGTAGATTCAGACATCTCCTTATTCACAATTGGTCCTGATCTTCCTTCCACTCTGGGAGCACAAGGGCAGACGAAGGAGATAATTAATGAAGAACGGTTCCTCAGTTTTTGTTAAATGGACAGCTGTTGAACTGAATTGAATTGCATTGGCAGAACAAGGATAGCATCTCAAATGCTACCCTCCCAAAAGATGGAGAAAAACAGGTCAAAAAGTCCCAGGTCTTGTGGAATTACAGACTAGAACAAGAAGATAGATGTTTTACGCGACAAAAATAAGGGAGAGATTCATCTCAGGTAAGAGATTATGCCAACAAGGTTAAAGTTCTTTCTGAACAGGTCATCAAGTAAAACTGATCAAGCTAAATTCTGAGCACTCACTGAATGGTCAATGTCGCCATCTTAAGACTCCAGTACTGTAAGCCAATTGAAATATCTTTATCAGTTGGGTCCTGCTAGTGAAGTCTATGTGTATGGACTTCAGTGAGGTGTGGTCATGGTGGGGATAGAAAAGGAATTTGATTCTAGGGCCTTCTTTCCTCAATATCTCATGAGCTGATCAAGGGAGACAAGTGACAATGGCTTATTTGAGAATCATGACAAAGCAACATAGTGGCTTATCAAGACAGCTAGTGACCAAAGTCTATTTCCTAAGTAATGGGCCAGGATACTGTAGTTTTTCTGGATGACACTACTTATACGACCTGACATATTAAGTTTTCTTCCCTCCTCTTTGGCCAGTTTTTAATGGACAAGATGGAAAGAAAATATGAATGAGCGTGTGTGTTTGTGTGTGTGAGTGTGTGTGTGTGAATGTACATAGGATAGACAGATGCACAAAAGACTGAACCTCTGGCTATTTAAAGAGAGAAATAAAATTACTAATGGAAATAATGTAAGACAAAACAACGGAAAAAGCTAGGAATTAGAAATAAGAGTATCTGAGTTCAAATTTTGTAATTCCCATTTACCATCTAGTCAGCTGAGATAAATCACTTTTCTTCTCTTGGATTCAGTTTCCTTAAGTGTAAATGGACCAGATGGCTGGCCCCAGCCCCAGAGGGCTCCAGGGCTGCTTCCAGCTCCCACAGCTACGACCATAGACATCTTTCTACCATATCCTTCAACAGCATGCCCAAACACACTTTTAAATATATTATGAAACTGTAAAAGTGATTTCTAACAACTATTCCTTACATCTTGTATTCCTCATGATCATTACACAGTTCTAATTGTAGGACTGAGTATTTAACATTCCATACAGGCAAGGTGGCATAATGGACAAAATGCTGGATTTGGAGTCAGGAAGAGCTACATTCAAGAGTTACTGCTGACGCATAATGAAAGTATAGGGTTGACCACGTCACCAACCCATCCCCACAGTGCCAATTCACCAAAGGTCATCTCTAGTGGTCCTTATCCATATCTGGTCACTGGACCCAGATGGCTCCAGAGGAGTAAAATGAGGCTGGTGACCTTGTGCAGCCCTCCCTCATTCATATCTGACTCGCTTGCAAGTCATGGCATCACCTCCCTAATGTCAAGTCCTCATTGAGAATGAAGATCAAAGAAGCCAATTCACCAAACTCCAATGGTTACCTGCTCTCTCCAAGATCAAAGGTCAAGTCCTCCATTTTGCATTCAAAGCTAGCTCTTTATAATTCCACTAGTTTATTTACTGTTCCTCAAATCCAACTCTCCATCATCTCGGTGCCTTAGGAATGACTGTTTACCACAACTGCAATGCCCTCCCTCCTTTTTTTACCTGTCTTCCTTCAAAAACTCAGTTCTATGACTGCACATGCAAAAACCTTTATCAAATAACTCGTCTTCTCAATGAGGGGAGATGGGGAGGTGGGAGGGCAAGAATCAGAAACTCAACATTTTTAAAAAGAATGTTAAATTTGTTTTTTACGTGTAATTGGGGAAAAAACAAAGTATTAAATATACATATTTTTAAAAACTCAGCTCCAAGACCAGAAAGTTCATGCATGTCAGTGTCTTCCCCTCTAAGACTGTCTTCCATCTTTCCTCTGTATATATCCTGATTAAAACAAGTTTCTCCAAAGTGTTTTCCCTATTACAAAATGAGAGCTTGTTGAATGCAGGATTTTTTTTGTCCTTTCTTTGGATTCCTTGCACTTATCATAGTATCTGGCACTTAAATGAATGTTTGTTAATTCAATTCAATAAATACTTATTAAGCACCTACTATGCACCAGGCCCAGTGTTAAACAACGGGATATAAAAAGAGGCAAATGACTATCTCAGCCCTCAACTTGCTTAACAAACCATATCCAGGATAAAAAGGAAATAATTAACAGAGGGAAGGAACTGGAATTAAGAGGAGTGGGGGAAGTTGAGATTTAAAGGAAGTTAGGGAGGTCAATAGTCTGGAGAGGAGGAAGGGGAGCATAGGGGGAGGGGGGATTGGCCAGAGGGATGCCCTGAGTCAAGAGACAGAATGTCTTGTTCCTGTTAACAGACTGATTTGAAACAGTTTCTCCGATGCCCAATCAGGCCATTTTCCATTGCACACACTGTCTTGGACAAAGACTACTGGCAAAGAACATGGGAAAGGAAAACTTTGTGTTTTGTTGTCATTGTTCATTCAATCAAGTCTGACTCTTCATGACCTCATGGACCAGACTGCCCATGGATTTTCTTGACAAAGATATTGAAGTGATTTGCCAGTTTGTGCCTACAACTAATGGATAAATCCATCAAGTAGCATTTATTAACCAATTATTTGTGTGCCAGTCCCTAAGGCTACATAAATATGAAGAATGAAAAAATCCCAACTCAATCAATTAATCAATAAAAATTATTTTAATGAATATTTCACGCCAGCCCCATAGGATACAAAAGGAAACAGAAACAACGTCTACCCTCAAGGAACTTACTTTTCAATGAGGTAAAACATCAATTAAATGAATAAATATGGAAAAAATAAAAGACAATTCAATGGAAGGCAGTTTGGGAAGGGGGTCCTGGAACTGGGTGGGGGGTGGGAATCATGAAAAGTTTCAGGACAGTGTAGTGTTTTAAGTCAGATCTTTTGAAAGAAAAGAAGTATTTTATGTAAAAGGAGAAAATGCACTCCAGGCTGGGAGGATAGCCAGGGCAAAAATTCTGCCCTTCCGGCAGGTGAAAACAACACTGTCCCGGAGGGCTGCTCCCTGAGAAGGTACCCATCATCACCATTTCCAGGAACTGAAAAAGAAAACCCTAGCTTTGATCTCAAAAACACCAATGCTGCTGTTGAAATGCCCTCCCCATGGGAGACTCCGGCATTAAATTCCTTTCACCTGAGGCTAGAAGGTGTTTTCTTCCCTCTCAGGCAGGATTGGGGGTAGGAGGACCTTGGAAGGGGGCCAAGACAAAATAAGTCAACACGAAGCCCTCATATTTTTACTCTTGCCGCACTGTAAGGGGATAACTCACTGAAGAAAAAAGAGAGAGACAGAGAAAGAGAAAGAATCTGTAGTTTATTAGGCTGGTATTTATTTTGGTTTCCCTGGAGGGTGGAATTGTGCTTGGGGAAGGGGCCATGGCTGAGAAGCTTTCACAATAAGCCATTTCTATGCTCAACACATGTCATCCTCACGCTGAAGCCGGAGGCCCAGAGATGCTCTCCTCAGGAAGGCAGCTGGCTAAGGAACACACTCTCCCTTCCTTTCCCCTGACACAGTTCATTTTTCATATGGCTCAAGAAGCCTTCTGATCATGGACGGTCCCAACCACATGGTGAGCTGCGAGCAGAGGGGACAATGCCAAGGTCCTAGGTGGAGAGTCCCAACTAGGTTGGAAATGAACCCAAAGGGGTGGAGGGAGGAAGGCCAGCCTGGAGGGATGACCATTCTGAGCAGAAAGAGCCTACATTCTAAGATTTTCAGTGACCAAAGCAGATGAGCTTTAGAAGATTTGAGCTCTGACCCAAGCCACTCTTCCAGGAACTGCAATGGCTCCCTCTTACCTCTACTGCTAAAACCAAAGGCCTCTGTTAGACTTTTAAGCCCTTAAGAATCTGTCCAGCCTCCCCTCTCTCTGAGTCATCCTCAACATGGCTGCCAAATCAATATTCCAGAAGCACAGACATTCCTCCCCTCCTCAAGAGTCCCCAGTAGCTGACTCTTACTTCTACACTCAAATACAAATTCTCCTATTGGTATTTCTCTGTCTTCAGTCTCTGAAATCCAGCTTCCACCGAGGTCATCTCCAACTGATATTTACTCAGAATAATTCTGTCAATGTGACTCCTCTCCTCATGAATCCTGAATGGCTCTCTCTTTCCTTTAGAATTTAAAGAATTAAGAAATAAAACTTGTCTGGCATTTAAATAAGTTCACAGGCTCCTTTCAGCCTAACTCTCAAGGCTCGCTGTGCATTAGTTAATTACTCTTATTTAGGAATGGTCTATGGTCCATCCACATGGGCCTGTTACTCACCCCTAAAGGACATGGTAGGTACCATCTTGGCATAGGCTGCTTCCCACTGCTACTGTTCGCCCCTTCTGGCAGTATCCCCAGCTTCCTTCAAAGCTCACGGCACATGGGTCTCTGCTACAGAACGTCTGTGACTTTCCCCAGAGGTTAGTGTCATACCTCCATCATGTATTGCCAGAACCTAGTACTGCCCCTGGATGACAGCAGGTGCTTAATAAATGCTTATTGATTTAAAAAGAGTCCATCCACCACTGAATCTCCCCATCTTAACGTGTGAGTCTCTAATGAGTCCAAATCCACACTGAGTACGTCTGCCTTGGCAAAGCCTTATGTGTCCATCAAATGGTTCTGCTTGTGAGGTCTCCTGGGTTACAGAAACTGGAGAATGTGCTGTACCTTCTCTAACCTGAATCCACTGTGATAGGAAAAGTCAGAGTCCTGAGGCACTTCTTCCAAAGTCCCAGATGCCATAACACTGAAGTGGTCAATTGGTCAAACTGAGGCAAAAAGGCCAACATCAAGTAGGAGCTGTCCCCTGCTTAACAGCAAGTGAGATGGTAGCAGGTGCCTTGAAAATTACTTAAGGGTTCAAAAATACATGCAGGGGAAAGCACTTTGTACCATTCATGGATGTCATCACACCTGTGGCTGGAAGACACAGATCACAGGTAATCAAAGCTCATCTTTCAGGGCCCAAGTGGGTAATGACTATGATCAAGGATGGATAGAGAGAGTGAGAGATACTTCTGTGGGAACAGGGAGCAGGCACACACTCCTCATCCCATGAATGCATGTTTCCCCTCCTCTAGGCTCAGGAATGCACCAACAGCTGTGAGGAGACCAGCCTTATCATTAGTCTCTCCAAGTTATAAAGTGTTGTCTTGACATGAAGAGTAAGAATCTGTCTTCCATCTCATACTCCAAGCATTCATTTTACCCAAGTGACCCAAAAGCAAAGCCCAGGGTAACCAGGATGAGGAGGGGCCTAGAGAACTAACAGTTGAAGGAACCATGTATTTTTACCTGGAGAAAAGAACCATGAAGGGGAAATATGATACCAATCAGCATCATTACCAATTTAAATAGCCTGAAAAGGACATTCTCTCTCTCTCTGTCCCTCTCTCTCTCTCTCTCTCACTCACATATACATACATACATACACACACACACACACACATACACACACACAGAGGTAAAAACAGGAAAATTATTGTCTAAGAAACCATGAATCTCCATTTGATCACCAGTATTTTTTATCCTATATGACAAATTCTATATATCATTTTCAAATGAGTCCTGCTTGAGGCAAAGCCAAGATGGCAGAGCAAAGGCAGGGTCTTGTCTAAGCTTTCACCCCAAAAGGTCCTGATTGTCTGTGGCTCCTCTCAAATGGATATCTATCATTAAATATCTGAAAGACTGTCTGGTTGAAGAAAGATTGGGCCTGTTCTACTTGGTCACAGAGGAGACAAGTAGGGGGACACATTTACAGTGACCTCTCGCACACAGTGGGAAAACCACACCACTGGCTTATGCAGCTGTCACAACCAGTACCAGGTAGGCAACCATGACTAATGGTTTCCTTTATTCTGAGATGCAAAAGTTTCTCTTAAATCAGAGTAACAGATACAGGGTGAAACTTAAACAGCACAACAACTATGCCTAAATGAAACTAGGTAGGTAAGCCACCTAATTCCCTTGGGTTCCAGTTTCTCCATCTATAAAATGGGGATAAAAATTTCACCTTCATTACCTAGGATAAGAAAGTCTATGTACAGTGTATTGAAAATTCTTGCTGTAGAAATGAGAACAACTTACTCCCAGTACTATTATTGCTCCTAACACTAATACTGCCACCACAAGCACTTCTGTGTGCTACTTCTACTAAATTAAGTCCAAGCATGTGAGTGGGGATAGGGAAAACCTGGAAGAATCAATGTTCTCTTTCCTTATACTTAAATATTTATTTCTCCAGAGAAGATAAAAAAAGAAACATAAAATTCTTTCCTTGAAGCCCAGTCTTCTGATTTTGAAGGTAAGGAAGGTCTTAGCATATTGGTGGCTCTCCTTAGATGGACCTATGGGCTGGAGGACATTGAAATGAGGCTGACAGACTGGGCATTCATGCATGAGTTGACTTAGCATTGGTTTACCTTCCAAATTAATGAGCTCACAGATCAATTTGAATATTAATTGGGATAGCCAAGAATTGAAGGAATATCCTCTATATCTAAGTCTAATGGTTTTTCTACTGTACTGTATGACCCTGAAATTATAAAAATGGTATCTAAAAAATGGCACTCTCTTCTTAAATCCAATGTGCAGCCATCAGGACAAGAGGGGAGCCATATGCCCTTAGTACTACAACAAAAATCATCCTCAAGGGTCCATCAACATTACAGCTGACATTAAAACAGATTTGAAGGTTTACAAAAAGTCATGACTCAAAGGGAAATGATGTAACTTCCACATAGGCCATCTTCTAGGGGAAAAATATTCAAAGTACACACTGTATTTAGCAAACCATCCAAATCCAAATTAACCAAATGGGTAATTCACTTTATGCATGCAGGTCAGGGAGGGAAGAAAAAGTGAGGAAAGAGTGGAATGGAATATTTTAACTTAGTTCTTGTGAATAACAGGATTTCATGATGTTTTCTTGTAGATGCTGATGTTAGCCTGTTACAATGGAAGTCTCAAGAGAGAGTAAAGACTTTCTTTTCCTTCCCTTCCCTTCCTCCTTCCTTCCTCTCTCTCCTTCCTTCATTCTCTCTTTCTGTCTCTCCTTCCTTCCTTCTCCTCTTCTCCTTTTCCCTCTCTCCCTCTCCCTCCAGTGCTTAGCTCTTAAGTGATTTCCTTTTTGATTGTTGATGGGTAAGAACAGCCTACTCACTGTGGATAATGGGAGCATAGGCTCTGAGATGAAAGAAACCTTACAGATCATGTGATTTAAGCACTTCATTTTCCAGATGAGGAAACAGTGACCTGACTTGCCCAAGGTCACAGAGCCAGTAAGTGGCAGAGGCCAGATTTGAACCTGGTGTCTCCAACTATGTCTGTCTATCTGTCTCTCTCTTTAAATACTAAGCAGAAAAAGAATGAATATAGTACTGAAAATGACCTGTAAATCTAAAGGACAGGATGAAAAGATTCAGAAGAATTCTATAAAGAAAAAGAGAGTCCTAGATTTAAAAGGAAAAGACAAGACTCATTTTTAGTAAAAGAAAAGGAGGTAACCCCAATTCACTAAATGAAAATTTTCCACAGTTTCAGATCCCGAGGCTGACCGCATACCTGTGGGAGCTGGTACCGTCTGGCATTAAAGACAGTATCCACAAAGACTCTGATTAGTCTAAAAGGATAGCTTTGGGCTTAATCAAGACAGATTAGGTCCACCAATCAACCATCATTTATTAAGTACCTACTATGTTCCAAACAGTGAGCTAAGCAGCTGGGGATGCAGAGACAAAAATGAAAATGTCCCTGAGCTCCAAGACCTTGCTATCTACTGAGGGGCCATACAGTACTTCCTAAATAACCATGACTCACATTAGGCATTTTACTTTTCAAGGTATTTCTCATAAATAATCAAAACTTGATTAACCAGAAATGCTGACATACCGGGTCTTTCCCCCTGTATTGAATTTCTGTAGGGGGAACAAAAAGGTTAAATTCAAGAAATAAAACAAATAATAAGGATTTTTTTTTCAAAAGGAGCAATTTACAGGGATTATCCTGAGGTCATATATTTATTCCCTTTGGTTGCTCTTCCATTTTTCTCGAAAATCTGAATAAATGATAACACATGTTCAGAACAATGACCCTGGGGCTCTGGCAAGAAAAAAAAGTCAATATTCACTGGGCTCTCATTACTAAGGCAGGGAAATATATAGGTATGTTCTATAAAAAAATTCAAGAGTCAAACTTGTTGCAAATAAATGATTATTCAGGTTAAGACTGTGTCCTTTTTAAAGTTAATTACTCAGAATGCTGTTCATCCTGGTAAACAGAAATTGCCAAGTGTTGTCTGCCCCCAGCAGCAGAAAATACTACAAAGCAGCATGTGAAGTCTGGACAAGACAACATCTCTCAAGAAGTGAAAATGTCAGACCCGGGAAATAATTGGTATTGTAAGCTCATGAAAGATTATTGCCCTTCCTGAGCTCTAGAATCTAATAAAACTGACCCATTTGTTCTTGTTCACATACAACACCTTAGTTCTCATCTTCCTGCCTTTGAAGACTTACCCCATACCAGCCTGAAATGTCCTTCCCTTCCTCATATCCTTGACTCCATCGAGGTCCCCAAAATGAACAGATGAAAGGAGTCCATCTAGGCACCACCGATGCCAATTAGTAGTATGACCCTGGGTGACTAATTTTATTTCCTTGGTCTCAGTTTCCTCCTCTGTCAAATGACAAATCTAGGCTTCAAAGCTTAGCTCAAGCACCACCTGTAATATTATGCTCCCAAACCATTAGTGCCACTTTTCAAAAAATAAGTCTAACCATGATGTTGCAATAATGATCAATCAGAAGAATTTATAAAATCTACTATGTGTCAAGAATGGACAAACATGACAGTAAAGAGTCTGGTATTCCTCAAAAACCATTTGGGGAGGGTCTGTAAAATCAAAACTATTTTTCGTAATACCAAGATGTTCTAATTTCCAACGTGGAAAATATTTCTAGACAGGAACAACATAAACAAAGGCTCTTGGGGTAGGAGGATTTTTTTTTTTTAGCATATTAATGGGTGAAGCCAAAAAGTCTGAGATCACTTGCATCAAAGTTAATAAGCAGTACACACACTTTGGTTTGTCATACTAATTTATTAATGTTATTCCTTCTTAGTTACATGAGCAGTATTTTCTTCCTTTATATTCACTCTGTAGCAGGGTTGGGTTATCTGTTTTTGTTTTGTTTTAGCTTTCTTTTCAGGGGCCAAGAGCCGATGAGAACACTCAGGAAAGACAGTCCCCAGTGTCTTATTTCTAGAGCTGGAAAGAATCTCAGAGGTCATTTAGTTCTCATTTGTCATTTGACAGATGAGAAAATTGAGGCCGGGGGAAATAAAGTGAAATGTCCTAGACTACCCAAGTAGTAGGTATCAGTGGTGAGACAGATTACAGTCTTTACTCTTTCCACTGTCTGAAATTGTCCATTGGCCCAAAAAGGCCCATAACAAGGTGATGAACACATCTGGTTGCTACAACACTGAACTCTTTCCCCCTAACCCTCCAGCGGCAGAAGCCCTGGCTGTTTTCGTGCCAACCGAGATGAATCTCATGGGCCTAATCCAATGAGCTAAGTCAGAGTAATCAATTCTCATTTATTAATCAACGGCAATCATGATGTTTCATAATCATTATATTATAGTTTAGACACAATAATAATGAAGCTAACAGAACTAATGCAATTTGCTGTGAGTAAGCTGTTGGCAGGCAATAACATTTCCTGATAATAATATCACCAGACAAATAGGTTTGTGGTATTGAGAGAGATATTAAAATGGGCAAAAACGCACGAGGGAAGAAGGCATTACATATACATATTTTCAAGTTATTAAAAATTGAAAAAATATAAAGGTGAGATTAATGTTACAGAACCAATCTGCATCTCTAGAAATGAACGGTTTAGGTGATATGAAATCTTGGCTGCTCTCAAGGAGATACTGGAACTAGCAACATGAACCTCGACTCCAGATCTGAACGTGTGATGGGGTGAAGAGTGGCGGGCGGAAGGAGAGAAAGAAAATAAAATTTCCCATGAAAGTACATTCTTTAATTATGAAGGAGCCTGTCTGGGATTACCCTGAAGAAACTGCAAATCCTTGCTATTTATATATGGTAACGCGAGAGATGCCCAGGGAAGCTAACTCTCTCTCTCCTTTCCTACACCACCCCCAACTCTGCCTCCACCTCCAGGTTGTTCCATGGCTACAGAAATACTAGACAGAGAAAAAGGAGAAGAGGAGAGGAGAGAAAGAAAAAAGAAGGCGGGAGACTAAAAAGAGAAGAAAGGACCTGGGAGAAGAGGAGGAGGAAGGGGAAAGACAGACAAAATGGAAAAGAGAGAAAGGACAAGAACAATAAGAGGGTTGAGGAGAAAGAGAACAGGCAAAAGGAGAAGGAAGCAGAAGAGGAAAAAGAGGAGAGAAAAAGAGAAGAGGGAAGGAGACAGAAAAGGAGAAAAACAGATACAAGAAAGAAGCAAAAGGAAAAGAGAAGAGGAGGGAGAGGAAGACAGAAGAGGAAAAAGAGGAGGAGAGAGAAAGAGAAGGATGGAAATAGAAAAGGAGGAGAAAAAAGTAAAGAAGAGAGGAGAAGAAGGAAGGAAGTAGAGGAAAGGAAGAAGAAATATGGTTGAGGAGGAGGAAGACTGGGAAGGAGGAAGGAAGATAAGAAAAATATCGGAGAACATATAAGGGTGTAGCGAAGGAGAAAGAAATGACAGGAAAACAAAAGAGAGAAGAGGAAGAGATAGAAAGGAGGAAAAAGAGGAAGGAGAAACAAAAGAAAAGAAAATGAAAAAGAAGGGGGGGAAGAGACAAAAAGGAAAGAGGAAGAGGAAAAGGAGGGTCAGGAAAGGAGGAGAGAGAGAGGGACAGATATGAGAAAAGAGGATGAAGAACACAGTGGTCACAAGCCAAGCAGATGATGCCTGACTTTTAAAGTCCTGGGCATCCAACTCTGTCCCTTCCTCCTGGTAACTGTAATTGGGGAAATTTCATTTATTTCTTTGAGGTGGAGTAAAATTTTAAGGAAAGAAAGAAAAAAAATTCTGCCACAGCAGAGTTCAAAAGTACACCAGATATCCAAGGTAACTGCAACACTCTGACCCTCTGCAAGGCAGCAAGTAATGGAGTCTTTTGCCCTTAAAAATCTCTGATGACAGAGAGAGGAAAGGAGGGAGGGAGGGAGGGAGAGAGAGAAAGAGAGAGACAGAGAATATATATATATATATATATATATATATATATATATATATATATATATATATATATATATATATATATATATATATCAAGAGAAGCAAAGAAAAAACCACCATCACCACCAAAAGGAAGAAAAAAAAAACTTGTTTATAATAAAGACTACATTCTGTAGCAATTTCCTAGATTCCTGGGGTTAGAAATCTAGATTGCCAATGGATAAGTGAGCCTTAAAATCACATCCCTGCTGACAAAAATTCATTTCTTATAACCGTCTCCATTTACCGGAATGCTGAATCTTTCCCATGGGGAAGGAACAAATGAAAATGTTATTTCTCTGCTCATGAACTCATACCTTTCTGTCTGCTTTTCACTGTTGGCAATTTCATTCTCTTCCAAATTTGACTAAAGCCCGTGACCTGAGGGAAATAATGTCTATATAATAATCTTCTGAAACTCTAATTCTGAGTCATGTTTTTTTGGATGTTGCCTCGCAGTTTATGAAAATCGCAGTGAGCTATGAAATGTAAGTGATGTGATGTTCCCGCCTAACATAATCATTTTGTCTGGTGAACATGTTGGAAATACTAATGAAAAGAAGGCTCCCACAAAAGCAAGTCGAGCTGGCTAATGGCAGCAGAGGGGCGATGGCGGCGATGCCACCCATCTGGTGGGCTACTTGCCTTGTGTCCTCTTTCGGAGGGGGTGTCCTCAGTCTAACCAGGGCAAAAGGCATGTGGGAAAAACATGACAGGGAAGGTAGGGAAAAGGATTTCCATTTGCCATCATTTTTCTTCTTGACCTCTGATTTGCTCCCCAAGGTCCCATGAATTTGAGGAACTTAAGAATCAATCCTATGTTGAGAGTTGGAAGGGAGCTAGGAAATCATCTAATCCAACACTATTATTTTACAGATGAGGAAACTGAGGCCAAGAGTGGTTAAGTGACATGTACAAGGTCATTCAGGTAGGATCACAATATGAAGGATTGAGAGCTGGAAAGCAAATTAGTAGCCATCTTTTCCAAATTCATCACTTTAGAGATGAGGAAACTGAAACCCATAAAGGTGCAGGGACTTGCCGAAGGGTACACAGACAACCAGATGCAGAGCTGGGATGGCTTAGGAATGCAGCCTGCTAACTTTCTAGTGAAAGCCTCAGTTTGGAGAAAGATTCTGCTCAGCAGTCAAAGTTAAAAGATCATATATCTACTCGTAAGCCATCTAGTCTAACCTCTCTTTTTACAAATGAGGAAATTCATTAAAGGAATTGCCCAGATAACAAGTACCAGGGGTGGGGGTCTGAACCAAGGACCCCCATCTTTAGCCTCAGTAATCTTTCTATCATGCCATATGTCTGAAGTGTATCAGAATCTCTCTCAGATACCTAGAAATATCAAAAGCATCTGATTTTAAAGCTGCACCCACTAGGAGCTGAAATCCACCACTCCATCAATCAGTCAACAAATCAGGCACAGTTCAGAGAATCTGCCACAACTAAATGCTATTCAGTTAAATACTCAGAACTCAGCTGTAAACCTTGCCCAAAAGTTGGGTTTAAAAAATCTGTTTAATACAGAGGACTGAGTATCAAGTATATAAGTTATTTTTTTAATGACTTGCTAAGAATAAATCTGATCCCAAACATATGGTTTGGGGCCTTCCACCACATGGCTCTGTGTTCTATGATGTTGAGATTACCTCTCGCCTACCTAAGGAGTAAAAGAGAAGACTCATGCAGGCTTTAGGGGAAAATATGAAATGTGTCTCCCAAATGGGAGGAGAACCTGCCAGAGGCAACCTGATGATAGTAAATTCTCCAAAGTCTTTGGAACTTGGCATTTCAACTCACAATGACCCAAATTCTCAGCCTGGAAAAAATGGAGAATTAATGGCTTTCCACTGAGGGCTGGGTTCTCTAGAATTACCTCCCATCTCTAAGTCACAGGAATCTTAAACTGCCAAGTCATCACTGAACACTTTTTCATTTTATAGTTTAACTGTGTCAGTTATTAATGGTTTTCATTTAAAAAAAAGTTCCATGTTTACAATAATTTTCATTTTGCTTCCTTAAGGTAACTTAGAAAATGGTACCAAGTTGTAGATATTAGTAATAAATGAACTATTTAAAGACAGATGCTATCTCATTTTGTGTACCCAGAGCACTTCACAAAGAAATTGTCTTGAAAATGTTTGTTGACTGTCACTCTCTTCTCATACCACACACCACAGACATCCCAGTCCAAGCCCTCATCACTTCTTGATGCAATTATGGTAATAAGATCCTAATTGGTCTCTCTGCCTCCAGACTCCAGCCTCCACTTGGTGGCTAAATGAATATTCCTCAACTGGAATTCTGCCTTTGTAATGCCCTAATTTATGAAGTTGCAGAACTTGTCTAGTGCCTCTAGCATCAAATATGAACTCTGTTTGGAATCCGAAGTCTAAAAATCTGGATTCAAGGTTGATTACACCTTCCTGTCCTGAATGGACATCACACTTAAGCTCTTTCATGCTTTTTTATACAGGTTGATGCCCATGCTAAGAATATTCTTTTCTTTATTTCTATCTTCTCGTGGAATCAATAGCTTCCCCTTTAACATCCAGTCTATGTGCCACCCCCTTCAACAGGTACCTCTCTTTCCCTAAGTTGTCATTTGTATTTATCTCATTTCCTTATTTGTAAACACATCTGGAACAGAATTAACTGAGATGGTCCTGTGTCTTTGTAACCCCACTTCCTAACACAGCAATTCTTGAATAAATGTATGTGGATTGAGTGAAGGAATTAATAATCCTACACAATACAAAATATCCAACTCTTCTGCTGCCCCCTGCCTAAATGCTTCCCCCATTACTATCTCTTCCCATGATCTTACCACTCCAGGATACTTGCTCAGGATTAATCAAGATAAACTTGAAACTTGTAGCAGTACGTGGCTCCCCTCCTAGGGTCAAAGCCGCCATCATACATTCCATATCTTATCCTAGGAGTTCTCTTTTTCATTGGTAGATTTTTCTGTTTAATCATGCATTTGGTTTCAATTGCTTCTAGCTTTCAGTGAAGTACATTTCTCAGCCACAGTCACTGAGCACATCACTCAGTGTCTCGAATGTGAATGACCACAAGAGGTATTAAACCCTGGGTCTGGGCAATGGCCTGCATTTCAATGGAGGAGTCAGGAGTTTTACAGGTAGGAACCAAGAATAAATAATAGATTGCTAAAAGCTCTCTAACAGAAACAGTACAAGGAGTTAGATGGTTACCTGTATAAATTTACAAGGTATCTATGGAAAGTGGTAAAGAAGAGTGAAATTAGGGTCAAGAAGACATCAATTCAGATCCAATTTGCCCGACCTTTCACAAGATCCTCAGACACCTCATCTGGAAATGGGGAAATTAATCACACCTAGTCGATAACAGCCATCAAGAAAGGACTTTCAAAATTGCAAAATGATATGTAAAAGTAATTGTTATTATCACCATTCTTAGTAATTAACAAATGACAGTCACTCATTAAATAAAAGGGCTTTCTGAATTAGCCCGGTTAACAAAGGAGGGGTTTTTAAAGTGGTATCAACAAATTCTCTAAGTGACAAGCAAGCCCCATATCATGGAATTATCTCTCTAGCACATGCCTGACCCCAAAGCCACCAAGAATACCTGAACAGAATAAGAACCTGGGAGTCTTCCATTAGGGTAATGAAAATGTGCATTATTGCATTTAGCATGTGCTTTGTGGGGGCAGCAAATCTAAAACTCAATTGTTCTGATTTTAGCTGGAGCCTGCACCTGCATCATTGTTCACATTTTTTCCTAAGAGGGGGGAAATGTTATAATGTCAACTCCAAAGACGCATTCGCCTGAGCTACAGCGATTTTCTTTGTGTCTACTGAAAACATCTTGCAGACTGGGTAACTTGGCAAAAAGATGGAAAATGATCCTCTAATGCCTGGCCCATGATCCCTTCAGGCCCTGGAAACTCAAGCCAACTTAATATCAAACATTATTATTCCTATTTATACATTCCCAGATGTTAAAAAAAACCCACCCCAAATTCAAATACACAAGAAGCCAGAAGCAGTGCTTGTAGTTTTCATCACCAAAGGGTAAAATATATATGACTTTCAACTTAATATCTACTTCAAAACACTCCCAAGAGTTTCCAAGCCTACTCCAGACAAACATTCTGATTCTATAACTTTGTAACAGGGTTCCTTTTGATTTCCCTAATTCCTGACTCTCTAAAAAGCAAACCAGAATGTAAGGGTGTGGGGGGCGGTGTGTGGGAGGGTGTGGGCATGGGTCTGTTTGTCTATGTGTTTGTGGTTATTTGAAGCCTGTGGGGTCTCCCGCTTCCTTTTGACAGAATTAAAACAAGTATGAAGAAACTCTCCCCAGAAAAGGCCCAAGCATTCCATGTATGTGTAATAAGCACCTGTGGATGGATTCTAGAGCTGAGATCCCCCACTTGAGATCTGATTAGTTCAATCACAAACTGCCATTTTTTGAAGACTAACTTGACTGAATATGAAAAACATGGTGACCAAGCAGCACTAGAAATTTCCTGAAGGGACTCCACAAAGAGTCAATAACTCTGTTATAGTGGATGCTTCAAATAACTCTAGATACTGGAGTAAGACAATGAACTGGAGCTTTAAGGTACTCTAAAAATGCTTTTTCTCACTATGAGTATCTTGTTATTATCACCTAGAGGGATAGAGTTCAGAAAGAAAAAGTCCTGTGATAAAATGCTATGTTACTATTACTTTTTAAATATGCATGTGTATGTTTGTGTATATATGTAGGAATGTATATGTGTGTATATATAAACATGTAACATACACACATATATTTAATAACTACTGGCCATTTTTTTATAACTGATTAAAGCACAGAGGTATGAGTTGAGTGTCCAGGCTCACCAAAACGTTTAGCATCTCCATAATCACCATTACTCATCTCGTCCTTATTTTACATAGGACTAAAACAGAAACAGTCCTAGGAAAAGTCACTACCCTGTTCTTACTCTTCTGCACAGAATGTTCCAGGGGCTACTGTATAGGTGGAGGGAGTAACTGCTATGTTTCTCTGCACAGGAGTATTCAGACATACGGTTGTCCTCTATAGGTTCTTGCAAAGCGTTCTCAGTGTAACATCAGCATCAGAAAGGCTGGCAGGGATTGTGTGGACATCATCCTGTCTCCAGGTGATTCCAGTTTCTCATGCTATGTCTGCCTTTTGGAAGGTTTTCATTCCAAGAAGTTTGGAGATTATGGGTATTTCATACGATGACTTATCTTCTATTTTTTTCTTCCCCTTCCCTTTCCTCCTCTCTTCTTTGTCCTTTCCCTTCTCTTTTTCTTTTTTCTTTCTCTTTCTCCATTTGTTCCTTTGCTATTTCTCTTCCCTCTTCCCCATCTCCTTCTAACGGTGATCTCACTTTCTATTCTAGTTGAAGGAGAACTTAGCGCAGTACACTGGTTATGAGGTCAGAAGATCTGAGTCCAAACCTTACTTCTGACATATTACCTCTTTGACCTTGGTCAAGTCTCCTCACCTTGTTAGGTCTCAGTTTCCTGAAATGTAAAATAAGGATTTAACTACATGGCTTCCAAGGCTACTTTTAATCCCAGATCTCTGTTCCTATGACTAGAACTTAGATAAAAACAGTACTGGAAAATATCGTTGCTTTTCCACTATTGTGTTGTGTTCGAAGACCAGGTTATTCCTCCACGGTGGATAGAATGATTGCTGAAAGTTATGTCTTTATGGACCTCATCAGCAGTGTTTCTCCAGTTGATCTTCTGACTTCCATGACTCGGAATGCTACATATTTATGATAAAGAGAGCACCAACTACAGAATCAGAAGGCATAGATTTGACTCATGGATCTATAATTTAGGACCTGCAAATCTTGGGTAACTTTAACCTCTCTGAAACTCAATGTCCTCCTATGTGAAAAGATGGCTGCTAAACTTCCTTCCTTCTTACATTCCACCCATTATCCAATGCTCCCAGATCAATGATTGCTACAGGACCTTAGGTGATTTACCTAGACTTGATTTCCTGGCTCTTCATCTACCATCTTTGCTAGATTAAAAATCCACAGAATCACACGGCAGCTGTGGGACATACAAAACCTACCTACCAATCTAAATTTAACCGTTTGTGATACTTTATAAATGATCAAGATCTGGAGTGTAGGATAACAACTGTCTAACACAAACAATGGGTTTGAGCTGGAGAGAAATCATCGCCTATTCCAAACAAGGGCAGCCAAGGCTGGGCTGCCTTATAAACAAGCATCGCTACCAAGAATAGTGAACGACACCAGTGTACACAGCCTCACTTCCTAATCTTCACACAATTGCTTGCTTTTTATGGGACCTATAAAAATGTAATTGAAGCCAATCATGAAAAAGTACCATCTCTAACATTAACGGAGACAAAGATGCCATTTTCTCCAAATGATAACCAGATTTCCTTTGGAAAGCACAAGATCTCAGCCCAACCCGTCATAATTACGACAGTGTTAACAGAAATGAAGGCAATTCAGACAAGCTGAAGTTGATTAAGGAATAATTTTCAAGTGGAAAATACAAGTTAGGGCCAGATTATCAGCAATTGCTTGAAATAAAATGTCTCATCCCCTTCTGGAGAATGTTTCCATCACTGAAACAATTACCACACCAGAGATCTCCCTGAACTTGTACAAATCTGTTGATGCAAGGAAATGGCTCCATACACTAATGCCTTAGGCTTTAGATAAATGGTTCAGAATAAGACTTAATCTCCAGCCACAAAGGGCCCATCCCAGAAAAAAAGATCTTGGGTATCTCAGAGGGAGCAGCAAGATTCAGAGTATCGTGGCTTACAAGTGCTAAAAGGGAAAAGAAAAAAAAAGCTTGAGGATTGGGGAAGGAAATCTTTAACTAATTGTTTTCATTTACATTCAGAGTCAGCTAGTTTCTCCAACGTGAACTGGGCTGACAGAGAAAAGTTCTGCCATGATGGTTTGGGGTATAGCCAACATAGGACGAAGTAACTGGAGTGACTGACTCGGAGTAAGGAAAGAAATGGGTTCAGATATCGTTTCGGACACTTACTAATTGTGAACACATCAATTCATGGCCCTGAGTTTTAGTTTCTAGCATGTAAAACAAAGATGACAATATCCATGGTATCCACTTCACAGAGTTGCTGTCTCAAATTAAATCAGTTTTTGGAAAGCAGGAGATAAATGGCTTCTTGTTGAGTCTTTTAATTATTAGTGACATCATTCTTGTGTGTTATTTGACAAGATCACACACAATCAATTCAAGGGCAAGTCACTATTCTGTCATTTTTCTTTCACATTTGATGTTCTGTGGACTACTGTACATGTGGATAAAGTAAAAGCATTTTATAACTGAATAAATGTGATGGAATAGAAGCTTGTTCTTGGCAGGCTCACAGAAATCATCTTCGGTACAATGCCATTAGCAGAAAGGATGGCAGAGATTCTGTATGTGTCTATCTATCTATCTGTCTGTCTGCCTATCTATCTATCAGGTGTCTGTCAAAGGAGAAGATAGTAAGAAACATGATGAAGCACATACATGGGCTAGGAATGAGGCATAAGAGATGCCCAAAATGTGTACCCCACATTTATTCTTCATTTAAATCATGAGTAGTTCCCGAAAAGAATTTTCAGGCACTGGACATGGTGAATGCTGAATAACATCACAAAAAATGAAATTTGTTATTTTTTAACATGCAAGAAATGATTCATTACTTATGTGGGAGTCATTTATGAATCAGAGAAATGTAGTCATAAAAACAGACACATTATCAGAGAAAAGATCAAAAATTGAGTAGAAAGAAAAGTTGAAAGAAGAAAAATTCATGATGCCCAACAGGGGAAAACAATCTCAGTTCTGAACTAGGCAAATAAGTAATTGATAATGAAAAATGAGACATGAACATTAGAAATTATATCAGCACTCATTATAATGATTTTAATCAGTGTAAATCATGTGTTATTAATAATACAGAAAGAGGTCAAAAAAGACCCTGGTCATTAAATGTGAGGATTTAACTTCCCAAGCAGAGAGAGGGTCAAGGACGGAACCTGGGACTTCACAATAAACAGATGACAACTTGCCAAATAGAGAGAGGGTTGGGGACTTGACCTGTGAAAGAGGGAACTTCCAAATGAGGAAATTTTCTCTGAAATCGTGACCTACCTGCTCTTCAATCTATAATCTTTGAGAGTCCCCAACAGTACCAAGAGGTTAACTGGCATGCCCGGATCACACAACAAGTATACATCAAAGATGGGACTTGAGTATGGCTGTTCCTAACTTTGAGGCCATCTGTAGTCATTTAACCAGAAGTTCTCCATTTTTTTTTAAATCTCAAGATTACTGAGGAAACCCCCCACCCCCCAAGAACTTTTCTTCATAGGGTTTCCCCTATTGATTTTGACCATTATTATGAATTGGTATCCTATCTGTAACTATCAGACAACTAATATATAACCTGTCAATGAATCATGGGCCTTCTTCAGACCTGCCATCTTTGTAGTACATCCTTTGACATAAGCTCTATGGGTATTAGGTAGTATAGCTTTTAATATTATTATGAATATATTTTTGACCACAGAGATCTTCTGAAAGAGTCTCAGAGACTCTCAAAGGTCTGCAGACCACACTGAAAACTGCTGCATTTCCTCAAGCTGCCTCATGAGCACAGAAAGATGGTGAACAATGTCCACACTCATCTGGTAGAAAAACTCATTTGTACAACATATAAAAACATACAAAGTACCTGGAGGAGGGGCACAAGAAGCTGGGTGGTTAGTGATAATAACAGCAGAGATTTCTATGAAAAAGTTCATAATAGGAATTTATTCTTATTGTTTCACTTGACCCTCAAAACAACCTGTGGAAATATACATGACAGGCATTATCTACTCCATTTTCCAAATAAGGAAGCAGATGTTCAGAAAGGTCATCAGCTCACACCCAGTCATGTAACACCAATGTGATACCCATAGCAGCCACTACGAATGTGCATGCGTATTTCCAGAGTAAAGTCACAAAATATATGAAACTCTCTTCCTCAAAGGCAAGACCAAAGTATTTATTTGGGACATCAAGATTTAACAGGGTACTTATCACTAATTCAGGGAGCGCCTACATCTTAAACCTTTTATCAGACCTCCCCACAAAAACAAGTTCCCCTAGACAAATTCCTCCCTTTGCTCACTCACAGCTTGCTTCTCTCTCTCTGCTCTGCCTGCTCTTACTCTCTCCTCCTGAGATCTTCTGTGTTCTCTCTCTCTCTCTCTCTCTGTCTCTGTCTCTGTCTCTCTGTCTGTCTCTCTATTTCTCTCTCTCTCTCTGTCTCTCTCTGTCTCTGTCTCTCTGTCTCTGTCTCTGTCTCTCTGTCTCTCTCTCTCTCTCTCTGTCTCTCTCTCTCTCTGTCTCTCCCCCAACCCCTTGAGCAGGCTCCTCCCAGTCTGAGTTCCATGTGACCCAGGATCCATGTAATCACAGGCTCCAAGGGTCAGGCATATTAATATATTAATGGGTGGGGAAGATCTTCCTATTTTCTATTAACATCACAATCCAGTAAGTGACCAAGGTCAGATGTGTCTCTTGAGCAGATTCATTACTTCTTTCCTGGACTGGACTCTAATAAGCATCCAGCAGTCTTCAGACACCATGGCAAGAGCTCTCTCTACCACCTGTCTCACTCTACCATATTGTCTTGCGTGGCAACGGGATTGATTGCCTTCCAGTGGGGAAATGGGTTACAGTATATGATTGACCCTTTCAAACTACCCACCCTGTAAGAAAATGCATTGGATAAAACATCATGACTACTGAACTGTCCATAGGGCTTACCTCATAGGCTCTACTACAAAAATCACAGGTCTGAAGAAGGCCTATGACCCATTGGCAAGTTTCCTATTAGTTACCAATATGACACTGATCACTTGGACCATCTAAAACACAGCCTATTGTTGACGACAGACTCTTCCATGTGCATGTTTTGAGTTAACAGCTTTGCAAAAAAGTGGGGGCAGGTAATGGGCCAATCATGCAAAAAGCAACAGCTCTCTCGCTCATTCTCAGGCACAGAAACTCAATGGCCTGTGTAATAATATATTCTCTGACGACCAATGTAAATAGGACCCGTTGCAGAAGTAAAAAGGCAGGAGAACTGGGGAGGTAATGATCTGCTTACCTGAGAAAGGGACTTCAAGGCCAGCAAAGACAGTGGAGATGGTTAAGGTTGTACTAGAAAAACCCTCCAAGGAGAGAGTTAAAACTTAGGGTTTGTCAATGGATGAAAGGCAATCTTTCAATTAAAAAAAACAAACGGTTACTCCAACTTTTTGCAAACTAGAAAGAAACAGAGGCAGACAAAGACAGAGAGAGACAGAGAAGACAGGGAGAGAGACAAAGGGGAAGAGAAAGGCATATGGAGACACAGAGAAAAACTGAACAAAGCCCGGTAAACAAGAGTCTTCATTCTTCCAAAGACTTTTTTTCTCCACTACCCCCCAGTAACAAAACTGTTCCCCGAAGAACTCTATGTTTAAAGACTCCAAAACCAGAATTTTGTTTTCAAGGAAGGAGAAGAAAGGTTAAATCAAAATAAATGCCTAATTCCCATGGAAATGTGGACTCCATGGGATTGGATTATATCAGGAATGCACGAGATCTGTTCCAGTATTGATTAATTCCAGCAGAGTTTGAATTTGCATGTAATTTACAATCATTCCCTTCAACAAATGTCTTCATTTAGCATTATTTTGAGCTTGGCATGACAAGATTATTACAAATCACAGCTCTGTCAAGGAAGAATCCGGGGGGAAAAATGCTGTTTCTTTCGAAATATTACAACAGGCATGATTAGTTTAGGGGGAATAAACACAGTTTTATGTCTTCTTAAATGCAGCAATGTCAAACACAGATCAAGGACCTTTGCAAATGTCTCAGTAGCACTGAGCAGAAACTCTGCTCCTACCACTGTTAGCCCCAAGCAGCACAGCTGAAGGCGGAATGGTGAATTTGGGGGATAAATGGGAAGAGGGCAGAATGAGGAAGAAAAAGAATTACTTCTAGAACCATTCTATGGCTGATTCAGAATTAGCTGGGAACCAATCCTCTCACCATCATGATGTGGTCTGTGCGCTGTAGAGGACAGGGAGGGACTGGGAACCAGAGGAGCAGTACTGCAACATCCTTTGTGACTCCGGCAAAGTAACAAACTCTGTAAGGCTCAGTTTCTTGCTCTTTTGAATGAGGAAATTTGACTCAATGACCTCTAAAATCTTTTCCAGTATAAATCAATGAGCCAAGCTCTAGGGCTTGATTATCTAAAAGTTCTCATTTATTCCAAAGGTGCCATGAGGAGACCAAGAGCCAACAAGGCCTTGGGTCAATGAGATTTTTTAAAGTGAGAGAAGCAGAGCCTACTGAATAATTCATTCCAATAAAAAGCTCCATCTAGAGATCCTAATATTTGGATCATAACCTAGATCTCAGATGTTAAAAGGAAGCAAAGTCACTCCTTTTATTTTGCCAATGAGGAAACTGAAGTCCAGGAAGGTTAAATGATTTGCCCAAGGTCACACAACTATGAGGAGCAATAGCAGAATTTGAACTCAGGTCTTCTGACTTCAAAACCAACTTTCTAATGAATTCAACAGCCTTAACCAAAATAAATAAATGAATGAAGATAATTCTTAAAAGTAATACCAAGATTACTTCTACTGTAGCCACTAATTCATTTTTATACTACCTGGTCACCTTAATTATGCAATGGCACGTGAACAATAAATTTTCAAAATAGTTACTTACAGATTCAATAATTTGATTCTCATACTGGCTTCTTCATATCAGATCATGTAGGAACAACATTGATTGAGAAGCTAAAGGGACTTCATAGGTCTTATAACCTACACCCTTCCTTTAGACCTTGGTCATTTTTATAGGTGCAAAATGTCTTGTGTGGATGAAGAGGACATGTTAACTTGAAGCCCAGAGAAGAGAAGACAGGGAAGTCTCTGGAACAAAAATTGAAATATCTTCCAGGATGTCTTATATTTTCTACTCCATCCTCTCCTACTCCATTAATTAATATCTTCCTAGGAAATGCAGATACAGACTCAGTTTAATTCAATTCAACAAAAAATTATTCGGCACCTACTATATACTAGGTGCTCATTTTAATCTAAGGAAACAATAATTAGGAAGACAAAACAGCTGAAAACATCATAATGTATTCTGAAGCAAATATGTGAGATTTTTTGAAATACCTTTTCTTTCAAATGATCTATGCCATTTCTCAAGTCCATTAGCACTGATAACATGCAATCAGCTACAGTGATAGAAATTATTTTTGCCAGATACATTGGGACCTTAATAAGTCTACTACCATCTGGCATTAGAAATTAGAGCTAACGATTTGGTGACAAAATGAAACTGGATTTTTGAAGTTCCCAGCTGCAAATGCAACAAATAATAAATAAACCAGCCTGTCCAGCTCCACCGGCATTGTCAAAAGTCTCTCTCAGTAGATGTAAGTTGGTTTGTTGTGTATGTATATTTGTACATGTGTATATATACATAGTTCTTACATACTCACATCTTAGAGATCATATATGTGTGTAGATACATATATGTAGCACGTGTGGATACACATTGCAATATATAGCTACTGTGTATATACATACATATGTACAATACATAAACACATACATATATACACCTATGTAATATACACCTTGTATATGTGCATATAATCTTTACATATACATACATGTATATATGTATGAGTGTGTCTATATATATGTTTGTGTACACACACACACAAACACACAAACACATACAACTCTATTGAATGAAGGACGCTAGGTGGTATAGTGGCCTGAAACCAGGAAGACTCATTTTCCTGAATTCAAATATGGCCTCTGATGCCTACTAGCTGTGTGACCCTGGGCAAGTCACTTCACTCTGTTTGCCTCAGTTTCCTCATCTGTCATATGAGCTGAAGAAGGAATGGCAAACCCCTCCAGCATCTTTGCCAAGATGACCCCAAATGGGATCACGAAGAGTCCAACACGACTGAAATCACCAAACAACAAAATACCAAATGAGAAAGCCCACAGTTCTCCTAAGAGGTCCTTTTTCTCCCCTGCTATTTACCAGAAATAACACCTTTCCCCAAACAACTCTGTTTAAAGACTCCCCAAAATAGGACTTTATGTGTGTGTCTTTCTGTCTGTCTGAATGCGCTAATTTTTTAAGCTCTTAAATTTTTGAGTTTTCTTTAAAATTTATTCATCCTCTGAATCAGGCATAATATTTCCTTCTCCTGAAATGTAGAAGTCTCCTCAATTCCCCTGATACCGTTCTATGGCGGTTTGAGTGACGTCCAGATTCATCTAAGTCTAACCATATGTGTTTCACACTCAGCTTTGCACAAAGGTCTTGCCAACATCTCCTGACACCCGTACTCGGCTCTGGCAAGTCAGCGAGATTGGGGAGCTGACGATGGACAATCTCAAACACGTGTGGGGGAATTCTGCAGGACAAGACAGTGTCGCCTGCTCCAAATGAAGGCATATCATCATCACCTAAAGGCGGGTGCCCTGGAACTCACCTGAAAGAAAGCAGCATTTCCTAAGGAGTATTCTTAGGAAGCCTTAAACCATCTGCAGGACGTAAATCACCAAAGCATGTAGGGAAACTGATTAAAATAGGATGCAGGTTGGTGCTGCTGCAAAAGTAATCACCGCTGAGGAGAGCGATAAATAAAAAAGAAAGCTATTTATCCAAAGCATTTTTAAAGGGTTTTATCGCATAAGAAATAGGCAACATGGCCTTATTAACAGCAATACGGGGAACAGCTTTGTTATTGACGCATTGCCTTTCATCATGGAAACTTCAGGCCCTGGAATAAAATAAGCCATATTGGGAACTAGAGGGAACGTACATCCTCAAGGTCAAACCCATGGAAAGCATATGGTAGGAGTTTAAGTGAGGAGTCCAGAAACTGAGGAATTCCTTATGAAACACCCATCATTCAGACACCATGCGGTGCCTCGATGACACAGCTACATAAAGGCATTGAAACATGGCAAGCACTAGCTTTTATTACGTTACAGTATATTATATTATGTTGTTATATATGTTCTATCATACCATATATCACATCATATTCACACCTACATATATGTATACATAAGTACAATGTGTATGCATACACATATTAGCAAATATTCACATGTAAATGTGTACATGTACATATGTACATATGTCTAAATATGCATATATAGTTAAGAACCCCTCCCTGCCTTAAAGAAAGCCGTTAGACCGGGAATCAGGCTGATGAGTCAAGAGGAGTCAGAGCAGAACAGCTGGGGAGTCCCTACAAAGTCAAGATTCAAGTTAAGTGAAGATATTTTAGGGTGCTTTAGATAGAGACTATAGGGCCGTCCTCATCCCTATCACCTTCATCATTCAACCATTATCATTAGCAAATGCCTACTTTGTGCCAGGCACTAGGGAGACAAATGTAAAAATGAAAGATTCCCTTGCCTTCAGTGAAATGCCATTCTATCAGGGGATCTAAAATGAATATATATATAAGCATATATAAAATATAACCAATGTTAGAAAGGTAATTTGGGAGAGGGAGGAGGATAGGGGAGATGTTTTATAAGCAGTTGGTAGAATTACAAAGATCTCAAGTTGGAGATGTGGCTTGTTTTAAGTTTGGAAAGGAGGTCAGAATTGAGGTAGACATAAGGAATGGTATTCAGTAATGGCAGACAGCCTTGACAAAGTCACGCAGGCAAGACAAAATGTCTTCTGTGGTGGACATTAAGAAGTCCTATGTGGCCACACCAAAGAGAGCAGGAAGAAAGGTGGAAAGTCAACCTGGACTGCAGAGAAAGGGTCAGGCATGAGAAAGCACATGCCCATAGACCTAGAACATAAAGGCCCCTCAGAGGTCATCTAGTCCAACAATCTTACTCTAGAGATGAGGTCCCAGGCTCAGGGTGGAAAAGAGCTCTAACCAAGGGTACCCAGAGAGTCATGTTATAGAAGGAAAGTGGACAAGCCATCCCAAAGATGCAAGAACACTTCTCAATTCTTACATGTCACTTCACACCAATTCAGGCCTGAAACTCAGAATTTAGTCTGGATTCTAATCCTGGAGAATATCAGTTTGCCCATTCATTCTCTCCCATCCTGGTGAATTAATTAGTCATTTTCCTCTCCCTAGAACCTCTTTCTAACCTGTGATTTCTCACTAGGGTTACTGCAACTGGGCAGGAGTGTAGACCATAGGAACACAGGGCAGATGGCCATCCATGGCCAGAGAGGGATAAACATAGTTGGTTCTTAGAAAGTGGCATCTCTTAGTATGGATAAAATCTTCCCCACTGGGAGTTTCATCAAAGCAGCAAAAGATTCTTCCAAAAGTCCCTGTATATATTCTTTCATACGTATGTTTTGTGAAAATGTCTGCCTCTCTCTTCTACCAACCCCCACCCACTACAATCTCTCCTCTTTCCTTTCTCCAACTTCCTGTTTTCCTTGATAAATCAAAAAGCTTGATGCCAAAACTGTAAGATAGGCATTCAGTCTCTTAAAATCTTGCTCCACTTTCTTCTCTGATGCTCTAAGGTGTCACTTGTTGTCCTTCCCTTGGTGCTGGTCAAGGCTTTGATGAAACCACAGGCTGAAAGACCTTCCTTTCAAAAGCAATTTGTGAGTGACTAGGGAAGACTCCAATGTCTTCACGAGGTGTACTCTGCAAGAGGGCTTCTATCAGAGGAAGAAGGAATGAGGTTGATGGGAGGAAGAGGGCATAGCGGTTCTACAGCCCCATGGTTTGATGCTCAGGCACCAGTGCTCTGAAGGCGGGGGGTTGGGTGGGTAGAGGTGGTGGCTCATCTCCAGAGGAGCTCAGATGGGCCGGCCATGTCTCTGGCTCCCCACAGCTCTAATGCTAACCAACCAGACTGGCATCTGATGCTGTGGTTTAAATGCAAAAAAGCAATTACCCAAGGTAACTCCCCAATTTAAAAAAAGATGGGGATGAAACTTCCAACTGTGTGGCACACAAAGAGAGAACAGAGGGAGAACTACTGGAAAGCAGTATTGTCTTGGTGTATCCAGTCACAGTGACCACTGGAGAAGCCCATCTCCATTTCTGGGCATCAAGTGATGGAGGATTTCCAAGTGGTCAACCCTGCAATTCAAAGCAAGTCAAAGGAAAAATTAATCTTGGTGCATACCCAGTTCATTATTTCCAGGGATTCTGGCTGGGGCTGAAATAGTCTCCTTTCTTTAGAAGAAGGCGTAGAAACCAAAACAGAGAAGAGCCAGTGACAGGGAATAAAATCCCAAGTAAGCCTGAATTCAAGTCAACCCTTGGGTACAGTTAAAAAAAAAAAACAAACCCATTAGCCGTGTTTTATTGTTCATGTCTCCATAGCTTTGAAAGTAACAGCTTTCAGAACCCTATTTCACTCTTCCCAATAGGCTGGGAACAGGAAAAACCTCAAAATAATCTCCATTAAATAAAGAATTCTCAAAATATTTTTTGGCAGTTGTGTGTGTGCATGTAAGATGCATGCGTGTGTGTGTCCAGTTAAAGCCCTTCTGAATTCCTTGCCCTCAACCCAAGACTGGAAATCTCTCTTTTTCTCATGGTCCCTCTGCACCACCTCCAAGCCCCCAAAGCCTTCAGAAATATTTCTTTGATGGACACTTTTTTTCTTCAGGAAATGACATGGGGACATAGGTAAAGGGTGATTTGGATAGACCGCTGTGTCACAGATTGTCAGGATCTGATTTAGAGACCTTGCTTTTGTCAAGAAAGACAGTTGGACGTCTGCTTTAAAGAAGTACTGGGAATATTTTCATCAAAGGTTTGAATTGAAAAACAGTAGGAGGTAAATATCTGAGATGTTGCCGAGAAAGACCGCTATATCTGTGCAATTACCATTAACAGAGGACAGCGGAGGCTCAATGAAGTAATTCAATCTGGTGTCCTACATTTTATCAGACAGCAATTTTGAGCTCTAACATAAAAGGCGGCAAAAAGAGGATTGGGCTCTTTTATATGCAATTCTCACCCCCCTCCCACCTTAATTCTGCAAAACAGGAGGTGTTTGCTTCCCAAGGTCCAATCATGGGACTCTGCGGATCTGACAAAGGGCCATGAGATGGAGAAAGCTCTCCAACCACCCATGGAGGAGGCAACACAGCCTCTGTTGGAAGCAGGTCAATGCATGTGCGGGCTTGCTAGGGGCTACAGGAGGGGGTGGCCTACTTCCAAAGCAGGAGGCAGGAAGGGAATGGAAGGCAGCAGAGAAGCTATTTCTAGGATGGTGCCCAGAGAGAGTATCACACGTTGAGAAGAACAAGATGTACAAGGATAGGGGCCATCATCATCCTGGGAGATGAAAACAAAAACCCTTACAAGGTACCTGCTGTAATGGGTATGGAATGTCATGTCTGAAGGCACTTCAGCAAAACAGACATATTTGCTGATGGAGTAGAAAAAAGGAAACAAAATACTTTCCCTTTCTGCCAACTGTGCTCCACTAAGTTCAGACAAGGGGAGGATGGTAGAATTCTGAAAGGGGGTAGACAGTATGGAAGGAAGGAAAGAAGGAAGGAAGGAAGGAAGGAAGGAAGGAGGGAGGGAGGGAGGGAGGAGAAAGATGAACTTCAAAAGAGAAAAAAGACAAAGGATCCATGATGAATATTAGTTATTGGTCACAAAGTGTTCTCTAAACCATAAGGAGATACAGAAGATAAACTATTTTCTGCTAAAATAATCTGTCATAAAACATGGATAGCTCAGGTACCCCTAGCAAGGTTTCCCAACTCAATGTAAAATCAAACCTTAGCTTACTAAAGCTCCGTGAATCTCCCTTGTAGCCCTCAGTAAATCTATTCCTTATCTTTCCCTTGATTTCCTGCCCCCAGAGCCCATCCCTAATTCCCCAGTTCCTACACTCCTGCCTCAATACACAAAATACTCACACACAGAACAGGTGACCAAGCCTTCTCCTTCACTTTCATGGAGAAGACTGAGATCAAAACTCTCAGGTAAAGCTTCTTTTTCCATTCCTCAACTCTTTTAGGCATCAACCTCTACCTGATCTACTCTATCTACCCAATCAAAGAAAGGGGATTCTTAAACCGCTTCAAAATCTTGACCAAGTCTATCTGTGTGTGTGCGTGTATATGTATGCATGTGTGTGTATCCACACATACATATTTACATACATAACACACATAAGTTATGTGTAGATAGATAGACAGACAGTACAAAGTCATTTACATGATGTCTCCCCTATTCAGTTGTAAGATCTTTGAGGGTAGGACTGTGTTAACCTTTCTTAGCATCTCTAGCACTTAGCATAATGCTTGGCCCATACTAACACACTGACTTGAGTCTACATTCCATGACCCATCAGATTTCATGCAGGAATTTCTCCTTCTCAAACTTGTACTTGAGGTATTTGTAATGCCATGTTTTAGTCTTACAATGAGCTTTGAAAATCCAAGTAAAGAAATATGAATTTTAGTCTAGAAAGACAATTGGGAACAACTAGGGAACATGAAGAGATTTCTCTAGATTTACGAAGAAGGAGGAGGAGGAGAAGTAAATTCTAACTGTGGCCTGGCTGGAGAGATTATTGCCAGAGTGTATTTCTAGATAGTCACAATCAGCTCAGACATGCCATGCCAATCTCATTCTATGCTTCTACCTTTGACAAGTAGACCTTTGTGCTATGGATCACAAGAGACCTTCCATCTCCTCCAATAATCCCCTTCATACTTTTACAGGTGACCCCTCATTCCTGGAATTCAGGGTCTTCTCACCCTTTCCTTTTAGAATTCCTTGTCTCCTTCAAAGCAGACTGAAGGACTGACCCTCACTTTCTACATTAAGTCCTTCTTCATTCCCTCCCTGATCTACTAGTGATTCCCCAAAAAACCCTTTTTCGTTGGGGGAGTATATATTCAAATATGTCTTTTCTCTTGACAGAATATAAACTAAAGCACAAAAACTGTCATTTTTGTCTTACCCTCATCTTCCCACAGCCTACCACAATACTTGATGTAGTAAATACTTAACACCTGTTAAGCAACACTGGCTAGAGTGCTGGGAGTGATTCAGAAAGATCTAAATTAAAATCTGTCCTGAGCCACTTATTAGCTGTGTGACCCTGGGCAAGCTACATCACCCTGTTTGCCTCAGTTTCTTCATCTTTAAAAAAATGAGCTGAAGAAGGAAATGGTAAACCATTCCAGTATCCTTGCGGAGAAAATCCCAACTGGAGTTGGAGAGTCAGCACCGCTGAACAAAAAACACCTGTTAACTCTGGGTGGTATCTTATCCCTCCCTAAGGGCAAAGGCCTTGTCTGGTCTAAACTCTTCCTGACCCTCAAAGGTTATATACTTTCAGTATTCCCAGCTTCTGGTCAGTGTGGTAACTGAATACACTTAGTGGAATGACTGGTGTTGGGTTGGGATACTAAGGCCATTTTTAGGGATAGATGGGAAGCTATCTGCAGAAACAGGTCCCCTCCAGAGCCTCAGAGTGACAGCAACCCTACAAAAGGAGGCTTGCCTGAAAATGACTTGGGCTCCTAAAGGTTCTGTTCAGAGACTGTCCAACTAGGATTAATGTGTCTCTAAGATAGCCTTAACCATTTAAGAGAGTAAATTGTTTTTGAGCACCCTCCAGCCTTTTAGAAGCACCCTTACACAAACAATTGATATGCTAATTATAATAAGTCTTATTTATCCACTAAAATAGGTTTCCTAAGGACCTCCACTAAATCAGAGTGGAAATGAATAGGATGAGTTCTGTAGAGAGGCAGAAGCATACGTACATGTGTGTGTGTGTGTGTGTGTGTGTGTGTAAATAGGAAAAGACTTGCCCAAGGCCACACAGGTAACCCAGTGGTAGAATCAAGATTTAAACCTTGGCCCTCTATGCTTGATAGGTTCTATTATTTTCACAATTCACAAATGAATACTGTATTCAAGAGTGTAAGCTCCCTGAGCAGCCAATCTATTCTTTTATCCCCATGCCTTTTCATTCTGTATCTCCTTATCTTTAGAGCCATGCCTAACAATTTTTTTTTTTTAAATCTGATATGTGATCTCACTGCCAATAGAGACTGAAACTTTATAGTTGTACCTCCAACACCTAACCTAACATAGTGCTTGGGATATAAAAGATATTTTAAAGGAAAAAAAAAAAGGTGCTTGTTGATTAACTGTGAATGACTTAGCTCTTCTCAGCAATACAGTGTTCCAAGACAATTCCAAAGGACTTCTGACAAAAAATGCTATCCACCTCCAGAGAAAGAACAGATGGAGTCTGAATGCAGACTGAAGTATACTTTTTTTTAACATTCTTTATTTTTCTTGGTTTTTTTTTTTTTTGGTCAATATGGAAATATGTTTTGGATGACTGCATATGTATAGTCTATATCAAATTTATGTGCCTTCTCAAGGAGGAGATGGGATGGAAAGAGGGACAGAATTTGGCACTCAATTTCTTTTAAAAGAATGTTAAAAACTGTTTTATATGTAATGGGGGAAAACATATATATTTAAAAACTGGGTGTGTGTGTGGAAAGATGCTTATGGACTGACATCGTAAATGCTAAGTGAAAAATAAACACCCTCTACCAATGAATAAAGGACTTGTTCTGCAACTTCAGGTCTTACAGAGTTTCCTGAGGACCTCAGAGTTTCCGTGACTCGCCCCTAAGTCAAGCACAGTTGACTGACCAATGTCAACTCTCTAGTCAAGACTCCATTCTGCTCGTTAATATCAGATCGTTAATAAAGAATGAATTAATGAATTATTGAATAAATAATGATGGCAGAGGAGCAGATCTACTTCACGGGGGATTATGATGAAGCCATTTTTTTTTTTAAATTCAAGAAAACCTCTAATAGAAAGCCTGCCATTAGAGCCGCTATGCAGATTCCAATCCGACTTGACCCTGTCTCTTCTCTGGTGCTTATTCCTACTGACAAGAGACCCAGGTCCTTTTCCAAAAGATTAAGAATGTGCCCTGTACATAAAGTAGTGTCAGGCATTCAATTTTCCAGATCTAAAACTGAGTCTGTGCAAGATGAAGGCTTGACGCACAGCAACTTAACTGCTTGCAATCAAACTAATTGAAAACACAATGTCCTGAAATGAGTTTAAATGCACTATAATATATGTTTAGCAATCAGTGAGGCAATCCTTTATTATTCAGACTCATGGTCCCAATTTATGTCACATGATAGAGGATGAGGGGGCAGAAGGAGGGGGAAGGAGAAAAACGGAAAAGAGATAAAGGAAAAAAATAGAAAAATAATTTATGTGCTTCCAAAGAGCTGATGAGCCAAGATGAATGTACTCTAGACTGATGAAAAATAACACTTTGTAAAAAGAAGCAGTGCAATGTAAATCTATTATATGTACTCGGTAATGAAACAGGTTTGATGGACAGAATTTTATCAAGGATAGCACACCATATCTTCTAAGTGGAAAAGCCTTATTTAGAAGAGGACATTAACAAAGAAAATTTAAGGTGTTTTATTTTTAACTTTTTTTGAAATATATTTTCATTTTAAGGTATTAAAACAATGATCAAGAACAACTGCCGTAATTCTTGAAAAGTTCAATAAAAAAACAACCCAGTGACACTAGAGAGAAACCAAAGGCACGATGGTATTTTAAGACCATATATAGGGCACAGAGGACAGAAAATGAGCTTTAAAGTCGATGAATCGTAATGTATATCAAACGAATAAATGAATGGATGGAGTATTTAAGTGCTTACTGTGTGCCAAGAATTGAGGTATGTGCTGGAGACATAAATCTGAGAGGGAGAGAGAGAGGGAGAGAGGGAGAGAGAGACAGAGAGACAGAGATAGAGAGAGACAGAGAGAGAGAGAGAGAGAGAGAGAGAGAGAGAGAGAGAGAGAGAGAGAGAGAGAGAGAGAGAGAGAGAGAGAGAGAGAAACAATTCTTACTCTCAAGGTTTCACTCCACTGGGGGAGGGGGAGAAAATGTACATAAGGAGGATCAAGCTATAGGTTGACAGTAAAGATCAATGGTCTTTATGGTGTTGTAAAGGAATGGGTGGCATGGTCTAGAATCTAGATTCTAGATCAACACCAAATTATAAGTATGGAGATAGTGTTTAAGCTAATGACTAACAAACAAGTAAGATTCTAATATCAGAGAGATAAAGAAAAGGACATAGAAATACAAGTACCCAGGGGGTGTAACGCAATGGAAATTTCAGAAAATAGAGGATGTCTGGGCGAGAATTTGAGAAATCATCTAGTTCAACATTCTCATCTTACAGAACAAGAAATCAGACCCCACAGTGGAAGAAAGACTTCTCCAAGGTCACTCAGCCAGTAAGGGTCAGTGCTAAAAGACTACGACTATTTTTAGAAGTTCCTGATGATTTGTACTACTATCAGTATATTTATAATTATATCATGGGGATATTTATGATTGTTATCAAGAGTATTTTCATACAATCACACTAACCTGTTAGATTCTAGTAATTTTCCTAAACTTCAATAATTATGTTGATCTAGATGCATTTTCAAAAGTTACCTTTATTTAGAAGTTTTTAAAGCCAAATAGAATGATCTTTGGGTCCCAAACATTTTCCTGAACTTATAGTTGAATGCCACATATTTTTGAAGACCATTTTAATGTTTTTGTTGTCTCTACTGGACTCTAAGGTCCCTTTCAACTTTAAGTACACAATCCTATTCTCTCATCCCCACTGTATACTTACTAAAGATATAACCTCAAATATGTATATTAATTTCTTTCAATGACAAAGATTTCCAAGTTCTTCTACCCAAGAGGAAAATGAAGAAGGAAACGAATTCATGAAATGTCATTTATAGTCTCACTGATTGCCTTGAGGCAAAGAGAAAATAGAAGAAACCTAGGTCATCCCCTATCTAACCCTTTGCCTTTAGGTCCAAGGTACGTCCAGGTTTCAGAGAATAATCATAAATATTTTGCTCATGATGATTAGGCAAAAGACCCCGACATACTACAAAATATACAAAGAAAACCTAAAGTAGAGTAGCATCCCATCGCACATCTACATCCAAACAAATCTGTTAGCCTGATGTAGTACATTTTCCTCAGGATACTCTAGTACAAACCATGCTTCTGATACTTCCTGGCTGTGTGGGCATGGGCAAAACAGTCCTGAATTTTTTCATATGTAAAATGGGGACCATAATAGTGTCTTTTTCACAATATAGCTGTGAAGAAAGCATTCGAGTAACACTTAAAGTGTGACAGAAAGAGGAGTTATTCTTCCCTTAGGGAGAGTATTGCTGTGTTTAACAAATATTTAATTCATACCAAGTCTTCTTTCTTATAATGATGTGGGCAAGTTTCTGGGAACTGGTGTCGACAGCAAAGGTTTCATTTGTTTCTAAAACGAACAGAAAAAATGTGAAAAACAAAAAACTCATGTGATTTTGGACAATGACTTAACATATCTCAGCTTCAGTTATCTCACATGGAAAATGAATGGGCAGATGATCCGTTAGGACCCTTTTAGCTCTGCATCTGTATCCAGGGCATATGAAGGTAATGGAACAATTCATCCTGTAAGGCAGAATGAATGACAAGGGAAAAGATAAGAAATAGAAAAGAATTGTATGAGGTGAGGCAAAGGGAAGAAAGATAAGTTAAAAGAAGGAGATGTTCAATTTCCTTTTTTAAACTCAACCTCTACTTTTCTTGGCATAGGAAATTTCTAAGAGAGGAAACTCCCTCTAAAAATATAGTGGCACATTCTCTGCCACTTATAATCTCAGAGTTACCTAAGGGCTCTAACGGGTTAATGGACTTGTCTAAAAACCACTACAGGTCAGGAGAGGGAACTGAACTCAGTGTGTCAACAATGATCAAATTAAAATAAACGAAAACATTAAAAAACATCCTAAGTGTAGTGAAGCATAAGGGTCTATGCTAGTGATGTTCTAGCAGAGTAAAAAAGATGAATACTTTCTCCTTATTGACAGTCAATAAAACATTTTTATAATGCACTTAACAGGGAGCTTTGATGTTTACTGGAAAGGGTCTGTGTTCAGCATGTGCATACACACACACACACACACACACACACACACACACACACACACACACACACACACACACACACACACACCCCACACCCTGAATGAGCTTCCTGTGTTAAGAGATATCCAAGCAGTAGCAGATAGTAATGTAGTCTTGGGAGTTAGGAAAATCTGGGTTCAAGGTCCTGACTAGGCTACTTGGCTATGTGACTCTGGCCAAGTCACTAAAGCATTAAGGGTTCGGATAAATTCTCTAAGACTAGCCAGATGGGGATCAGTGCAGGTTGAAGGACTTTGTCAAGGGAGAAATTACAGGTACTAAAAGAAAAACATGCAACCTCCCTCCATTGGAGTTCATGGACTCAGGGCTAAGCTCTGGGGGGAAAACTCTGAAAGGTCTCATTTGCCACTAGATGGCAGAAACATATGACGATAAGTCATATGATGAATGTGTAATGGCACCAGGATGGGAAAAATACTCTAAATGAGGCAATATCGGATGGATGGAGAGGTGAGATTGTGGGTGCTACAAAAGATACATACACAGACACACATACACACACACACACACACATATAGACACGCACACACACACACCAGAACATAAGTGTGGAAAAGAATACCGGTATTTGGTGAAGATGGACCTCAAGTTCCTGTGTTTATCTCACCAAATGCTAGAATCCTTACTCCAAACAAGTTTGCACTGAACTATTCAGTATTTATTTGTGCTTATCCATTTTATATTATCCACTACAGACTTCTTTATTAACTTGTTGCTCCCCTACTCACTTGCCCTCCCTCCCAAATTAGAACATGGGCTCCCTGACAACAGGTCTTGTTTTATGCTTTGAAGATATTCACTTCAATGCTTGGCAGCACATAGCAGGTGCTTCTTAAAAGCTTGCAAATCAACGCAAAGACATTCCAAGAGTCCCTGCTCTGACACTTTTCAGCTCTGTGAATATGTGTGAGTTATTTAACTTCCTGATTCTCATTATGCTTATCTGCAAAATGGAGGTAACAGTAGCACTTCCCTAACAGGGGTTTTGGAACTCTCCAGGAAGAGAATATCTCCAAAGAGCTCTGGACAGGCAGAAGGCCTCTGAAGCACCTTCCATTTCTACGTTTATGGCCGATGGCACCAGGATCTCAAGGATGAGGGAAATGTTTGCTCTTAGCAGTAAGAATACAGTTATAAACATGGCCCTCTCGACCCTGATGAAAACACTACATGGGATAGAGGAGAAAAAAATAAAAAACTGAATAAGGCTTGACAGTCTTGGAGGAAAAACCAAGGCTACGCTGGACTCCAAGTGAATTCTTAGGGCTATGTGACTTGCTAATTCAAGAGGGTTTCACAGTTATATGCTGGTCAACCAACAGGCTTTGGAATTGGCTCAGTCAAGCCATAATGAATGTGCAAAATATGAGTCCTGCCTGCATCAGGGCTGTTAGAAGCTATAAGGTTTGCTGTATTTTCAATGGCTCCTAGAAACCAAAGACCCCTACCTCATGCACCCCATTTAGACAGGAAACCCTGCAATTATCTGGCTCCACCACTCCATTCCCAATCTGTTCTTCCATTAAAGTTTATAAGCCCTAATAGACAGCCATCACCCTTGGCAATGCTCCTACTTGAAAACGGCCGCCATCTCTGCCTCAGGATTTATGAGCAGCGAGTGTCTCCGTTGGAGGGGGTGTCATTTCTGCAGACTGGACAGGAGGGGGATGGAGAGCAGAGCTGAGGTGGATGGAATGCATCCGTCGCTTCTCACAGGATAGTTAGTGGAGCTAATTACTGAGGGAAAATTGGAGATCATTCATTAGACTGCTCAGCAAATTACGGTTTGTTAACAATGATTTATAGTGCCAAACGCTGGGTAACTAGGCTAGGCTTTTTCCAGTGCAGGCGAACAGGACATGACAGTTTATTAGCTGTGCGGATCTAAACAACTTGTCACCAGGGTGCTTTTGTTAAAGAGGCATTGTATTTCAAATGCGTAAACATTTTTACATGAAGCAAAAGGCATCTTCACCATGTTTTGGCTTTTGAAGCCAGCAACTTGAGATGAGTAAAAGATCTCTCTTCCAGCTGACTCAGGAAGAACAGGACATTGTACTTTTCCTCTGTAACAAGTCCCAGCTGGATCTTCAATGGATTGGGAGGCATCTCACTTATCGTCCAGGCAGAGAATCAGATCACTGCCTCGACATGGCCAGTGTAATATCATAGGCAGCTGGGTGGGATATAGCATCAGGAGAACCTAAGTTCAAATGCCGTCTCAAACATTTAGTACTAAGCCTTTATTGACCTTTATTTCCTCCTCTTTAAAATGGAATGATTACAGAGAGCTAATTCCCAGAGTTGTTGGATTCAGAGCTCCTGATTTTGAATTTAGGGTTCTTACCATACGGCAAGTGTTTTGCAAACTTAAATCACTATACAGGTTATTATTGCTTAATTATTAATCATAATAATTATTTTATATAATATTAATTAATCAGTTAAAATGTTAGTTTCATAAATTTAGGGCTAGAAGGGATCTCAACCCACTTTACTTCAAAGAGGAGAAAACTAAGAATGACTTATACAAGGTCAGAGAAACCTAACTCTAGACCTTAGAGGTGATCAATTTTACTTTCTTGAATTACAGGTGAAGAAACTGAGACCTGGGAAGGAGCAGTGCCTAGCCAAAGGTGATACAAATGCAGTAAGACTCAAAGGTGGGATCTGAAATCAGGTTCTCTGACAAGAAGAGTCATTGTACAGGGTCAGAGAGAGTCGTCTGAGTGACCAAAACAAGATGTGAATGTGGGTTCTCTGACTCAGAAGGCAGAGCTTGTCCCAGTCAAGCATCAGCATTCCCAGTCTTCACCTGGTCTGGAATAAAGTGTTTCTCAGACCTGGGATTTATAGTCCCAGCCCTTAGAGTGACTCATCGAAGTCAATGAACTGATTTCTCATCTATAAAATATGGATCTTCCCTGTAGAGAAGTTTCAGACCAGTATGAACACAGGACCTGGATGCCTAAGACAGCTCAATGATTCATGAATCTAACCTCTTCACTTTTCTGAAGGGGAAACTGAGGCCGGCTGAGGGCAACAGATTTGTCTAAACTCACACAAATAGAGAGTTGTGGAATTCAGAGCTACTTACTGATTCTGAATTTGATGTTACTACTGTCGGTTCAAACGACGCTCACACAAATAAAGAATGTTCATTGAAATGGGATGGGCTACAATAGTCCATTGGTGTCCTTCCTTTACCTGCTCTTCCTTATTACCAATGGCAGCCCTCTGGTACAGGCCTTGTGTGGACCAAGTGAACATCCAGGGTCCGAGATGGAACAGACTGTAGTTTATAGCAGCCAAGGACATCTACCTCCATAGTGGCTGGCTTTAACTATGCTTAAACATAAACAACACATAGACACATAGACACACACACACACACACACACACACACACACACGAATAGTCATAATTTTAATTAGCTTTAAAGAACAAGCCAGAATTCAGGTCAACAACACCCAGGTCCTATGTCTACCTTTGTCTTAATCTTTATGATAGCTTTAAGTATGGCTCTAAGTAAGCCTGGTCCACTCTTAGTGATGAAGACTGGCTTTGTTATCCTGGCCAAGTCTCTTTGGCACTGGGGGCACTGGGAAAGAGATTTCTTAAGATAATACATTGCAGAAAGGGTGCTGATATGCATGGAAAGACAGAATTTCCTCACCAGGGAATTCACCGCACTAATGAAGACAGAGTTGCCATGCCTAGCCTCTCTGAAAAGATAGTTAATCCTCTAAATATAAAAACCAGGGCTGACTTGCTAGTTCCTTACTCATTCTTTTGAGATACCACACCAGGGTACTTCTTTCTCCCTTGTGACTGATATGTCTCCCCTAAACCACCATGCGACTTATTTCCCCCATAAAGTAAACTAAAGAGGGATCCTGTTGGAATCACAAAATGTTCCAAGATAAAAGGGAACTTAGAGATCCTGTGGACCAATCCTGTCATTTTTGTGGAGGAAAAACAAACAAACAAAAAAAGACTCTGAGAAAGAAGCTGACTTGTCCATGATCTCCAAGCCAAATGGAAAGAGGTCCTGGGCACATGCAAAGGGAACCAATTTATTTCTTCTGTTAAATTCATCCCTAAATTAACCTAATCAGTTCCTCCTTTTTCAACTAGTTTTAGGATTTCTTTCTTTCTCCAAGTTAGGTGTCTAAGAGGCAGAGGAGAAAAGAGAGTAAATTCTAGGCACGGGGAAAAGAAAAGAAAAGGCCCAGAGACAGGAGATGGATGAGCATACCTAAGGATCAACAGCTAGGCTGGGAGAGTTGGACTGAAGAGCTCAGGGAGGGTGGAAGACTCCTTACCGATAACTGGCACAAACCAAGGGTCGCTCTGATGGGAATTCTGATATCTGACTGTTGGCATCCTGATGTAGGTCATAGTTTAACCCATAAGGCAGCTGAACATTTACAGTAAAATTCATTTCCTTGCTGGATTTCTCAATGCAAATATAGGAAGATAAGAAAAAAGCATTTTTGGTGACCTAGGCTTGGAGGTCAACAACAATTTACGCCTTTCATGTCATAGCTAGAGCGTACACATTCTGAGAAGGTACTCCAAACATCTTGAGCACACAACCAGGGGGGTGATTTGAGGACCTCTAGAAAAGAAGGAAAGAAGGCAATGATGTAAAAGAGATGAAAGGACAAAGAAGAAAGAAGAAAGGAAAGAAAGAAAGAAGGAAGGAAGGAAGGAAGGAAGGAAGGAAGGAAGGAAAGAGGGAAGGAAAGAAGGAGGGAAGAATGAGGGAGGGAAGGAAGGAGGGAAGGAAGGAAGGAAGGAGGGAAGGAAGGAAGGAAGGAAGGAAGGAAGGAAGGAAGGAAGGAAGGAAGGAAGGAAGGAAGGAAGGAAGGAAGGGAGGAAGGGAGGGACTCCCAGTTTACTGTTTTAGCCATAGGTGGGTCTGGATAAGAAATCTCTCTCTTATATATCTGATATGTAAATGTCCCTGGAAGTCATAGAGAGAGGAAATCTACTCACTCTCAAGACAATTCATTCCACTTTGGGAAAATTCTCACTATTTCAAAGTATTTCCTTACACTTAGTCTGCCTCTTAGAAACTTCTACCTATTAAATATTCAACAAAGGAGAACATGTAGAAAACTGAATTTAGAAAAGCAAAGTCTTAGGACAAGTCATAGAAATATTTTTCATGGAGCTCTCATATGTCCAAATGTCCCTGAGAAGTACATGGCAACTAAGAAAAAGAAAGAGGGTTATAAATTTAGATTTTATGAAACCAGTCAAGAAGAAACTCACTTGAACTATCCCAAATTCATCTCCAAACAACTATAAAATAATGCCTCAAAATGAATTCTGGAGTGATAGAACCAAAAAAAAAAGGATCAGATGAAACAATTTTCCAATCCCAGACAACCTAGAAGGTCAGCAGGAAAGGTCTGTCTCCCTTAGGTAAAAGGGAAGCACGGTACAGTGCAGGCAGTGTCTGAGAAAGCCAGTAGAAGGCCATGCCCCATCAACTCAGCAGTAAGGGTCCACACGCACTAGTACAAGAAGTTTGGGACAGACAGTGCACCTGCTGCCCTAGAAGCAGAGCCCAACTTTAACATAAAATTAAAAGTCACAAAATAGAATACAAAAAAAAAAGAACCTGGCCAGAGAAAGTTACCATGATGACAAGGGAGAACAAAACACAAACTTAGAAGAAGGCAACAAGGTCAAAACAGCTACAAGCTAAGCTACAAATAAAAATGTGAACTGGTGCCAGGCCCGAAAAAAGAACTCCTGGAAGAACTCAAAAAGAATTATAAATGTTAAATAAGAGAGGTAGAAGAAAAACTGGGAAAAGGAATGAGAGTAATGCAAGAGAATTTTAAAAAAAGAGCCAACAGCTTGGTAAAGGAAGAACAAAGAATAGAAAAAGATGTAGAAAAGTTAATGAAGAAAACAACTCTTTAAAAAGTAGAAATGGTCAAAAGAAAAAAGACAAAAAAACTTCACCAAAGAAAATAATTCCTTAAAAATCAGAATTGAGCAAGTGGAAGCTAATGACTCCATGAGACATCAAGAAACAATAAAACAAAACAAAAGAATAAAAAAATAGAAGAAAATGTGAAATATCTCACTGGAAAAAACTGACCTAAAAAACAGATCCAGGAGAGATAATTTTTAAAAATATTGGACTACCTGAAATCCATGATAAAAAAAAGACTTGGGCATCATAGTTCAAGAAATTGTCAAAGAAAACAGTGCTGATATTCTAGAACCAGAGAGTAGCACAGAAATTGAAAGAATCCAATAGTCACCACCTGAAAGCAATCTAAAAATGAAAATTACTAGGAATATTATAGCCATATTCCAGAGTTTCCAGGTCAAGTAGAAAATACTATATGTAGTCAAAAGAAACAATTCAAATATCATGAAGTCATTCAAGATTACACAGGATTTAGCAGCTTATAAATTAAAGGACCAGAGGGCTTAAGGTATGATTAACCAAAAGGCAAAGGAACTAGGATTACAACCTTCCCAGTAAAATTGAGTTTACTCCTTCAGTGGTAAAAATAGACATTCAATGAAATAGAGGGCTACAAACATTTTTAATAAAAAGATCAGAATTGAACAGATGATTTGATTTTCAAATGCAAAACTCAAGAGGAGATAAAAAAAGTAAACAGGATAGAAAACATAAGAAATTCAGTAAGGTTAAACTACTTACTTTCCTACATGGGAAGATGACATTTGTAACTCTTAAGAACCTTATCATTATTAGGACAGTTAGAAGAAGCATATATGGAGGGTACATGTGTGACCTGAGTTTGATGAGATGATATAAAAAAATTAAGGGGTGAGAGAGATTGCACTGGGACAAGAGGGAAGGGAGAGGTAGAATGGGGTAAATTATCTCACATGAAGAGGCACAGAAGACCTATTACAGTGGAGGGAAAGATGTGGGATGATAACTTGCATCTTACTATCACTGGAACTGGATCAAAGATGGAAAAGCACACATACTCAATTGGGTATAGAAATCTATCTTACCCTACAGGGAATAGGGAAGGATGATAATAGAAAAGGGAAGGGGAGACAGAAGTTAAGAGACCTTAAAGGTCACCTAGTTAACTCCCTAATTTTATAGATAAGGAAATTGATGACCAGAAAGGTCAGAAAATCACAGACACAAAGCAAGAAGTTACCACCTTAAAGATCTTCAAATCCAACACATCAATTTTATCTCTAGAGAGGGCAGCGGACCATTGACATAAAGCTAGAAGATGTCTTAAAAGTCATCGAGACCAACACATTAATTTTACTTATAAAGAAACTGAAGTCTAGAGAGGTAAGAAAATCACAGATTTAGAGACAAAAGAGCCCTCTGAAGGCAAATACTCCAATCCACTGCTAAAAAGTCTGAGACCCACAGCTGGAAAGTGACCTAAAGCAAAAAAAAAAAAAAAAATGGTATGTGGGTAGAAGGATAAGATTTGAACTCACATCTTATGACGCAAAATTCAGCATTCTTTCTACAATATGAGTCAGAGCGTACTAAGGAATCAAAAGTCACATAGTAGAGCTTAATGCCTATTCTCTGGACCTTCCTGGTTTAGAATGATTATCAATAGTAGCTGTTTCCCTTTCCCTTCCAGCTTGATTTAGTTATTTTTTCTTTTGCTCATTAAAGGGGCCATTCCTGACTACTTCTTAAAGAGGCCTATTCACTGAATGGGCGTTACCTCCCTCTAAGTGAGTACCTGAAAAGGCCTTAGCCTAAAAAGGCCAAGGTCTCCCATTGCATCCTGGGCCATCTCCAGTCATCCTGATGAATATCTGGTCACTGGACCCAGATGGCTCAGAAGGAGAAAGTGATCTCTCACGGAAAACAAAGTCAAGTGCAAATCATGTCATCATTTCGCTGATGTCATGGTCTTCAAAAATGAAAGACGAACACAACCACAACAACTCAAATCAATATTGTTTCTTTACCAATTTCCAGTGGAATTTCACTCAAAAGGCGATGGTAACCAAAGGAGTAAAAGTCTCTATTTTTTCTATACAATTAGAAATCTTACTGACTTCCCACACACTCTAAAACCAGGAGAGTAGTGTGAACATCATTTTGAAGGTTCAAAACAAAAAGATACAGTTTAGATACACTAAACACAGTTAAGAAAATGTCCTCACTGTTTGTAACAGGAAAAAAGGGAAAATCCTGGTACATGTTCCAAATACTGAGTATACATGCCAACAAAATTAGGATATAGATCCTAACAAGCCTATAATTCCATTTATATTTAGAACATTGGCCTAGCATGAATATGAGATGAATACGGATATACCACATGTACATATTATCCCAACGCTTCTCAGACACGAGAAGTACTCTAAGTATTTTTCCTCAATCCCTTCTTTATTTTGTCTAGTTTAAGAATTCATTCCAATATAATTATGTAAACAGCGTTTTTAGCTGCTATTCTCATATCTTAATTTCAGTGCCAACCTGGTGCTTTCTCGCATAATGGAAAAGTGACGGGCCAAAGCAGAGACCTTAGTGAGTTAAAACTAAAAAGAATTATGACCAGAATAATAAAAAGCCATATCAACTCCAAACTCCCAATTCATCTCTAATAGGAAATTTTAGGGAAAATATAAGGTGAAGAAAGAAAAAGAATGTATGGTCATGATTTTTAATGCCATTTAGAAAGTGAATATCTTATAAGATATACACAATTCTTATAAATTGGATACTATAGTCAACACCTAATCTAGTTTTTCTAAATTACTGTGTAAAAAGTTTCTGGCACAGCTAGAAGTGTGATATTCATCAGAACAAAATAACTTCCAGTCTCCCTACCTGTCAATACTTGGTAGAAAGTTAAATAGCAATTCAAGTGAAAAAATCCTTTGGAATCATTAACATGCTGAAGAAGCAAATGTAGAAAAAAAGGTAGCACCATCAACTCTCCAACTGGCAATCTACACTTTAAGGCTAACTCCCTAGATAACAAAGAAAGATTCTACCCAACATTCCAAAAACAACTTAGCATCATATTGAGATTGAGGTCAAACCTCATCAGTGTCCTTGGACTTACCTGATCTTGAATCTTCTTAGTGGAAAGAAGCAAAGCTGAGAACAGAGAAAATAAAAACAGAGGGCAAGAGGAACCTGGGAGCATCACACCATTTTGGAACACAAAGCCATTGTCATCATCTTATTTGAATTTCCAAACCAGAAGCCATTTGGGATGGATATGTGGAGATGACCTCATGTGCCATTTTCCAACCCAGGGTGAGCCTGAATGAAAATTCTTTTGGGGAAACAAGCCTTTGTAACAATGTCAATGGCAGGACATTGGTTCTTATGCTTTGATAATGCAATAATTATACCAATTGGAAACACATGCTACTTGGATCATTGTGGGGCATTCTTCTCATCGTCTCAGACTACATGATACATCTGGTGTGTGTTTGCTCCATGTAAGTTAATAAAACTACAGGTTTTTTAAATAAGCAGGGTAATTCTAAAAACAACTTTTCCAACATAAGAAAGGGGAAAAGCCTTCAATATTCATCCAGCGTTGTGTAAGTGTAAAAAATGATTTTAGAAACATAATCACAACAGTGCTTTCCAAGTACTAATATATTATGAGAGAGAAGAGGAAGATGAATAGAGAGAGAATGGGGAAAGGAGGCAGGGAGAAAGAGGAGAGATAGAGTGGAGGAGAGGGAGAAGAAACAAAGAAAGGAAGGAAGGGAGAGAGAGAAAGACAGGGAGGGAGGGAGGAAGAGAGAGAGACAGAGAGAAACAGAGAAGCATCCTTGGAAGTAAAGAGAGAAAAAAATCAGAGAAAAACATGTTCTGTAAACAGTAACAGTACCCAGAGATGATTCAGTTCTCTTAGATTAATCATACTGACATTAAAAATACCAGTACATCAGAAGTAATCAAAGGCTCACATAGATGCTTAAGTATCACTCACACACTCACACACACACACACACACACACACACACAGAGTGATGCTTTAAATGCTGGATAAGGTTTCATAATCTTTTGGATGGAGAAGGGTCTATTGACACTCTGCAGATTTTTGTTCCAGTGGGCCAACCCACATCCAGCATGCTGTTAAAGGGTGGCAGATGGAACTTCTGTCAGCTCTGCTACTGAATCAGGAAACCCAATGGATGCCTGATGAGTCTGCTTGTAGGCATGAATATTCAGCTCCCACCATCAGGAAAAGAGCTGAAGAAACACAGGAGCTGACTGCATCTAACAGGTGCCCAAACAGCTTTAGCCTTCGCCTCCTTGTTGGATTGGTTTTGAGGTTGGAGGGGGAAGAAGGCAAAAGAAATAAAACTGAATCCTGATTTGTCTTTATGTCTCTTTTCTTATTAATAGGTTTAGCAGGCCTCAGCAGGAAGAATGATCATTTTCAAGCCCGAGAAGACTCTGAGCAGAAAGACTGACAGTCAGTAAGATCCAAGATTCCTCCCCCCGAAGAATGATCCTACTCCATCAGAGGGTCGCCAAGACGTTCCCGACACTGGCTTGCTGGCCCGGTATCAAGAACTTCCCTGTCTTAATTTGTGCTTCTTAAAGAATGTTTTCACCAAATCCAAGTGGGAGACTCATTTTTGCAGCATAAATACATGATAGCACATTCTGGGGATCTTTAGGATTATTTTAGCCCCCAGTCTTTTAAGCACACATTTCCTTCATTTTCCACCATCCCTTGCAGAGTAATCCATTAGGAAACAGTACCAACTCTGAATCAGAATCGCTTGGCCAGACTGGCTGGGAGGAGAAGGGAGGCCTGAAAACCACGTTTCTCCAATTGTGATCATTAAAGGAGGGGAACCCAAGTAATCAAAAAATACTCACACACAGGCTTCTCCATAAGAATTACAGCATTTTTGTGTGTGTGTCTGGGGACGTCAGACTCAGGGTATATTAAAATGAGAAGGGTCACTTCCACAGGAAATGAATCTAGTAACACATGAAATCTGAACAACTCAATAGAACTGATGAATCAAATTGACAAGTGATGAATTTTTTGAGGAGGTAGTCCGTCTACTGTGAGCAACACTGGGGGAATCTCGGGTCCCCATGCACCTGTACTCTTGCCTTCATGGCTCCAAACCATGAGACATGGAATATCAGTTACTGGGGAATTCCACACCTGCGAATTTGACCTGAGATCAGAACAAGAATCAGTTTTCACCAGTGCTCACAATAACACATCTATTTTTTTAAAAAAGGGATGAAAAGCAGTCGACCACCATGCATTGTCCCCTCATCCAAATAAGTGGGAATTTAGGAAGTAAAGAAAAACTAGTAAAAGTCACATTCGTGAAAGATGAGAAACACTTACAAAGTAGCCAGTCCCCAAGCTGGAAGGAGCTGAACTCTGCAAGAAAGCAAAAGACAGTGGAAAGTCAGCAGTGGATAGCTGGTGGTATTAACTAGTAGTAGTAGAACTATCACTATTATTGTTAATACAGCCCAACTCACAGAGCTCACTAGTAATGTTAATATAACTACTACCCATACTTTTCTTCCTAATGCATTTCTATCTCCACAGCTCATTAGCATTATTTTTTAACTTTTGCTGTCATGTCATTATTAGTGATACATTCCACTTCACACAACTCATTACTATCATCAGTAGTACTTAATACTAGTCTTAATACTTAATACTAGTACTACTAGAGTAGCTATTATTATTGTTAACACGTTCCCATCGACACAGCTCATTACTGGCCCCTTCCCACCCTCCCTTTCATCACGGCATCACAGAGCTTTCACAGGTCTCTTGTCATCTGCTACTGATACAAACACCGCGTTTCCTAATTTCTCCCCCTTTACATCTCTCAACAACTTTGAGATGCTAACGTGCTATTTGCTGAACTCCAAGCTTCTGCGGTGGACGTAATTGCCAATTTATTTGACAGGCAGCTGGGTAATGAATTAACGATGGCATTTCGCCCCGTGCAGAGACTAAACAGACACGCATCAACCTGCCTCCCGGACTCGCTGACATTCAATGCCCTGGTCTCAAATGCTTGGTGTGGTGGCCACAAAGGGGCAGACGGGAGGAAAAGCCAAGACCGACTTCAAAATAAAAAGCCCGGTGGGTCTGAATGACTTTTTCAGCATCTGACCCGTGTGCCAGGCGATACCCCAAGAGACTCCAGTCAGTGCTCACATAATGCTTTTCGAAAATGAGACATTTTGTAAACATAATTAGTAGTCAAAATGTAAAGAACGTGGGGGCCTGGGGGAAGCTGCTCAAGGCCCCCATTTCTAGAGGCTCTCAGCCTGAGAACTGCCCATTGACATCTTCCAGTTAGCAATGGGACGAGGTGTAGGAAGAGAGGAAATAGCTCACCTTTGGCCCCCCTCCATGGAAAGGGGCAGGGAGGGCAGAAGGATGTTCAAACATGACCACATACAGTCTAACTTACTGATTCCTTCCAACTGTTTCTTTGCTTCTATGAATGGGGCAGTACTTGACTCTGAATGCTGGGGTGGGAGTGGAAGGGGGAAACGAAGATGGCTTGCCATCTCTGCCCAAACAATGCCTAGAGGCTTCCAAAGAACACAGGCCAAAAGATCACATAACCAGACATTTAAAGCTCTAAGGGACCTATCTCAGAGGCCGCCCAAGTCCAACCCCCTCAATGGAAAAATGAGCAAATTGAACCCCTCAAACTCAAAAGATCCCTTATTAACAACACCAGGGGACCAGATTAGAAAATCTCAATTGTCTCTTCCAACTTCATATTCGTGATTTAAAACCTTCATAGCAACCTGGTAACAGAAGTACTGTAATTAACTCATTGTACATATGGGGAAACTGAGGCTCTAAAGACAGTCAAAGATAGGCATGCCAAAGAAGCAGTATGGAAAAATGGGTTAGATTTGGATGGAAAGGACCTGGATTCAAATCCTGATTTTGTCAGTGACTATGTCACCTTGGTCAAGGGAAGTCATTTAAACCTTTCCAGGGCTCAGTTTTGTCCTCTCTAAAATAAGGAAACTGAGCAAAATAATGTGTTACAGTGTCAGGAACACTGGCTTCACAGGGAGAGGTCCCGAGTTCAAATTCTCCTTTATCACATACTGGGTTACTCTGGATAATCCATTTAACATCTCCAAGACTATTTCTTTATCTGGAAAATACGGGGGATGACCTCTAAATTTCCTTCCAGCTTTTGATCCATGATTTGAAGGTTTTAAAGAAGGTAAGTGACACAAGGATTCCCTTGGGAGTTCAAGGGCATCCAGAGTTTAACTCACAGATGGAACGTTCTTACATCCCCTGGGTCAGATCTCAGTCATTCCAAGGGGATAACACATAAGCAACTGTAAAAAGTGGCCTTTGGGAGGGATGGTTGGTGGGGGAGGGGGTCAGGGCAGCTTCTTTAATCATATAAAACTGTTTTCAGGGGACAGCAGCAGGAAAGTCCCTGAGAATGAACAGTTTCTGGCTCAGGTCACTGACCACATGGACACAGCAAGGGCAATGTGTCCACAGGGTGACAAGGAGAGCCAGCTTAGATGCTGGAGGCACTCACAATCCGCTGTTCACAAACCAAACTGGAGTCATGGCCCAAGGAGGTGACCTTCTTTTAAAATTTGCTGGTCTAAGATTCTGCAGGATACATATACATATATACATATATATGTATATATATAAAATTTAGGTGGTGCTATCTTTTTTCTCTTCTTTTTCTCCCCCACTCCAACCTATCGTCCTCTGATAAATGTATTTTTAGCCCAGGTGCAAAACTGCCACCCCCGTGTACATATCATCTTATTGTACACCAAAGAAAATTACATCCTCGAGGTCCTGGAAGGCTCTGTTCTAGCCATTTTGCATATATATTGTACATTACTTGGGGAGCTGGGTGGAGAAGAGGGCTTTGTTGGGCATATTTGTTCTGGCTATTGTTTATGCAGGTCTGACTGAATGAGGGAACAGTGGGTATCATTTCAATTTCTGATGTCAACATCAAATTACTTATTTAATTTCATGCCTGGCGAAGCATTGTATAGCTACACGCAGAATCATTTCACTTCATTTGTTATGCTGTGTTTTCGTGGCGATTGGCTTGCCTTCCAACTGACAGCTTTAATTACAACACGAATTTGATTGCCCTGCCGAGGAATTAACATAACGCCACAAAGCACGGAAGCTCCCCCTCCCTGCCATGCACACACCCTCTGCCTCCACCCTCCCAAGCTACCCTCAATCCACCAGATCTGCCAGGCGCATCAACAGCCAGATGATGCTGCTGACACTCAGGAGTAAAGATGGCGCCCACTGGAAGGGGAGATGAGCCACGGGTGTGGGGACCACAGAACAGCATCTAAGAATGGATGCCATTTGTAGGAAAGGAGACGGCTGATGTGAAATTGGAATTCTTGGTTCACATGGAAAATTGTCCAACCTACTGATCTCTCTAAGGCTCCTCTCCATGTGGGCCTTCTACCTTTTCTTGAGCCCTCAAGACATGTAACCCCAACTTGGGCAGTTCCATTAGAATGGAGCCAGAGAGATGTCTTAGTGAAGATGCTCCTCTCTCTCTAGTGCCTAACACAATACACTGAACATAGGAGCAGCATGGCATCATGGAAAAGGCAAAAGCATTTGGAATCGGATTGTCTAGGTTCAGTTTCTGGCTCCAAAATAAAGGTTCATTGGTTCATTTGTTAGTTCCTTCGGTTCATTTGTTAGTTCCTTCGTTTCTTCTTCCCTCCTTCCTTCCTCCCTCTTTGCTTCCTCCCTCCCTCCCTCCTTCCTTCCCTCCTCTATCCTTCTTTCCTTCCTCTCTCCTTTTTCCTTCTCTTCTTCCCTTTTCTTTCTATCCTTCTCTTTCCCTCCCCTTCTTTCCATTCTTTTTTCCTCCCTTTTCCTTCCTTCCTTTCTTTTGTCCTTCCCTCTCATCCTTCTCCCCTTCCTTCTTTCCTTCCTTTCTATTTCTTTCATCATTCCTTGCTTCTTTTGTCCATCTCAGTTTTCTCATCTAGGATAATTCTTGTACTACTTCATAGGCTTATTATTATAAAGCACTTGGTAAATCTGAAATATTACATTAATATTTTATTATTAGAAATATTATTATTATTAGAAACAAATTTATTGGTAGAATAATTGAATTCATTACAGCATGCTCACATTCACAAACTTGGCTGCATCTTTTACTGAAGACCACTGAAGAAGACCATGACATCAGAGAAATGATGACATGACTTCATTTGATTTTGTTTTGAGTGAGGGAGGGCTGTGCAAGGTCACCAGCCTCACTTCTCCTCCTAAGCCATCTGAGTCCAGTGACTAGATATTCATCAGGATGACTGGAGATGGCCCAGGATGCAATGGGAGACCTTGGCCTTTTTAGACTAAGGTCCTTTCACCTACTCACTCAGAGGGAGGTATTCCTGTACCCTCAGCAAGTCTCCTAACCTCACTTCTTCACCTGAAGGTGAGATGGCTTTTTGTTAATTGTTTACTATGCACCAAAAGGCATCAAGGATCCAAAGACAAGAGTGATTCAACTCCTTCCCTAAAGAAGTGAACATTCTATTATACGAAACAACATGTAAAAAGTATACGTGTACATGTATACACACATACATACGTGTATGTAAAAAAGTTGCAACTACCAATACTTTGTATGTACACACACATATATATATATACACACATGTTATTATATATGTTCATATAGTCTCCAGTTTAGACTTTAACTGCCTTGAGGGTTAAGGAAAAAGACCTGATTCGTTTAGAATTCCAGTGTGTAGCAGCAGAGTGCCTGACACATGGTAACTGTATAATAAATACTTATCAATACTTCACCATTAGGATCCACCCAAGGGCCTCATCCTAGCCACAATGGCATGCATCTAGAATGGCTTCCCCAGTGGAGATGAGGCTCATCTTAGGAGATAATAAGCCTTCCCTCTTCTGATCATGCTCAGCCAAGCAAAGGTGAAGGAGAAGGAAGACAAGGTTTTTCCTCCCTCTGTTCCCCCCCTTCTTGGATGCCCAAGGCAAGCTCTGCTCAGTTTGTGGAACAGAAAGTGTCACAGGATCCTAGAAATGCTGTGATTCATGCAGAGATGGGGGGTGGGGGAACAAAACAAGAATATGAGAGGCATTAAAAGACAAACACATACACAGAGAGAGAGACAAAAACAGAACACAAGAAAACACACCCTACAGTCATGGATTCATCAATCTTGCAAACAATAGCATAAATCACTGTTGGGTCAAATTCTTCTAAGTGGAAGACCAAAAAGACTCTATTTTCTCATTCTTCCAGAAGGCACAGTTTTCTATTCCTTTTTTTAAGAGCTTTAAGTGGGATTGAGAGCCCCAGAGGGGCTGGGGGAGAGGGGGACAAGTCAATAGATTCCACTGGCTTACATGTACCAAGCGAGAAAAATAACATGATTTCTGTCAGCCAGCCATCGGATACTATTTTGGGGCTCATTACAAGGCATCTCTTGTTTAACATGGCCTTTTTCATTCTGTATTTCCTCCCTAGATCTGACCACTGCTCTTGCAATCTCTGCAAATTACCTGCCTGGGCCTCATTATGCTGCAAAGGAGAGATTTCTTGTAAACATACAATGCCTCAATCTCCATGCCACCAAGGGCTTTAGGAACAGTAATGGGATGCAGAGTTGAAAGACATTTTCCAAGAGGGAGAATGTTGCTGCTGACATGTGAGTTTGCAAGGGGTTATTCATTAAGAGTCACTCTCCTTTTTCCCTGAACACCCTTCTCTCTCCTCTTTTCTTTCCATCTCTCTGTCACCAGGCTCTGACGGAGGCTACTCATTAAGCTCAGGAAGTTAACATTTCTGTTTCAACAGCTCACCAACGACAAGGGATTTGGAAATTGATTATCCCACTAAAATAGATGCACTTCATTCATTATAGATCTACACAGAGAGCCTGTCGCAGCTACTGTTACAGTTGTCTGGGTCTAAGGATGGATATTCATTAGGTCCCCAGTGGAGGATTTGCTGCTTTGACCCTAGGGCTAATTTAAATTGAATATTTTAAAATTCTTGCAAATAACCAATTGTGTATGACATCCCTCCCCACCCACCTCCATTTTATCTATTTTCCCCCCTTAGGAAATGGAAGGTTGGGGGAGTGGGATGAGGAGGAGGGGAAAGGAGGATTATCCCAGAGTCCCACGGATAGTAGACTACTCAGTCCCTTGCAAGGGTACATAAAGCAAGCAAGCTTTATGAACTCATGGATGGTATTCTTTTCTTGGGGACAAAGATAAGTTCAAAGCCTTATTATTGAAAAAAAGAAATATGCCTCAAGCAAATATAAGTAAGCAAGCAATGAATAAACCATTCATTAAATGTACGCTGTATGTCAGGAACTCAGCTAGGTGCTGGGAATATGAAAACAAAAATGAAAGAAGCCCTTCCCTCAAGAAGCTTATATTCTATTGGAAGAATCTCTTCCATTTTCATCTGTAAAACAGGTACACGCACACACACACATGCACACACACACACACAAGCTAGGGAGAAGACAGAAACAACATGAAAGGTATTTCTGCCACACATTAGAAAGGGAAGAGCACATAAGACTATTCACTTCCAATATGACAGAGAACCCTTCCTTGAGACAACCATAGACCCAGATAATAAGATATTCATCTGATACGTTTAACTTCAGCTTAAGTGGCAGGAATGTACTGTAAACTGGTAGTGGGGAGAGGTTTCAGAAAACTTGCAGCTCAGGAAGAGATAAAAAAGGTAGATGAACCATTTTTAATGGCCATGCCCCAGCTAAATTGTCCCAGTACAAATTATTTCTTCCACTAAGGTCTAACTCTCTCATTAGTGGACAAATAGCCAGGCCCCCTGAACTCTCAGATCCTGAAGGAAAGTTTTAAGTTGCTTCCGTCTATTTGCAATCACTCTATTTCATTCCCTGAAAACCTATGGAATAAGTACCAGGAACAAAAATGGCAACTCTGAAGGAAAGGTGGACAGGAGAATATGGTGGAGCTGTGGCCTTGGAAAGAAGAAAATTTGGCATCATCTGCTAAATGCTCTGAAGTTGAATGACCAGGCATCCCATTCTCACAGGAAGAAAGAGTTAGGGGAATATCACACACTTTAAATATGTCAATTTGTTTGAAGGCCTTCGCTCAAGAGTTGGGAAAGCTGACGACCCTGACCGGTTTAAAGGGGATTCACAACAGCGAAGAGAGCACTGGCCATACGAAGGTGAATCTTTACTTGAGATGTCAAAGATGCTTTTGCTGAACTCAGTGTTAATTGAGCACAGACATGTAGTTGCTACAGCCTCCTCTGGGAGTTCAACAAGGCCAAATAAGGTTAGAGTAACCCTGCTTTCCACCCCCTAGGACTCAGTATGCATCTATCTAACCATACCCCTTTACTCCTTCCCTGGTGACTAAGCTAAACAAGTGAGTAGGGCTTCTTGATGTGGATAACCTTCACATGTGGGTGGGTCATTATCCCTTTTCCCTCGGGCATGCTTTGGGAACGGTCTGGAAAACCCAAGCACACTGAAGGCTTTTAAGTTTTCCCCATGAGTCAAACCCTCCAGTCACTTGAGAGCTCTCAACTCATACAAACCCCATAAAATAAATAAATTTGAAATGACATAATGTTCTAGTCAGCCTTCCTTGGGCAGAAATTCCAACCGCCTCAGATGCCAAGAGTCTCATGCACAATATTTGGGAGAGAAAGATGCCAGTGGATCTGTGATCTCATAGATGTGGGTATTTCTTCCAAGGACACTGATCTCAAGCTCTTTCTGCCTGCTCAACCAAAGCAACCCTTCTCTGTGTCTTCCCTCCAATAACCCTGTGAAAGGGGGTCTACCTGACATGCAAAAGCTCATTACACTGCAAGATTCCCAATGAAGTACATAAGCTGTCTACTATTTCTCCCTCCTTCCCACATGACCAAGCCATTGTTTGGAATCATGCTTCTCCATTTTGTTTTCACCATTTCTCCTTTTACTTTGTGTTTATAATGGGTCACAGCCTGTTCACACCCACTCAAAGCCATCTCCATTGACTGTTGGATGATGACCAACTCCAAAGTCATTCTTTTCACAGAACATTCTGCCATCCTACTCTAGGTTTCTGGACTACTTTTATCCCATGCCTAGAATGAGTTCCCTACTGATCTTAACCTCACAGAATCCCTTTCTACTGTCCAGACACAGCACAAGCATCTTTTCTCTTCTCAAACTGTGAATACCTTCCCTCCCTAATTTGCATTTAATAATCACTAAGTCACTAAGCATTTAGTAAGCTCTAACCACATGACAGATACTGTCAGTGGGCACAGGAAAAGAGGGGAGCAGGAAAACTACTCTGTATTTATTTTAAATTTATTCTGCTTGTATTTATTCCCTTATATACCTGTACGTGCTTGCTGTCTCCCCCAATAGAATAGACTGTCCCTGAAAGGAGAGAGCGCTTCTTTTAGTCTATTTTTACAACCAGCACTTAGTAAAGTTCCTGGCACTCAGTAGGTACTTAATAAACGCTTGTAGACAGATTGTAGTACTACCTCAGTACTATGCTGGCGTGTGTTTGTGTGTCTGTGTGAGTGTATACATACATACATACTACTAATTTAGAAATTTTTGTTCTAGTACAAAGTTTGCACTAATTTTTCTCTCTCTTTTTTTTGTTTAGGTAATTGGGGTTAGGTGACTTGCCCAGGGTCACTTACAGTCAATAAGTATCAAGTATCTGAGGTCAAATTTGAACTGAAATTTTCCTGACCCCAGTGTTCTATCCACTATCCACCTACCTGCCCCTATAGTGATTTAAAAAAAAATTTCTTCATATTATATAAATAATCAGTATCATTTGTAATTTGTATGTGTCTTGGTGAAGAATGTGGGTACTATTTTTTCTGGATAACCCCTGTTGATAAGTATTAGTCTGGGAATCTAGGGCACCTTCTTTCAACTTCAGTGGCCAATGACCTCCCTCTTTGGAGGTTCCTATTTCAGATTCCTGAAGACCTGGTACTATCAAATTCATTTGCAGAAAGACTAAAGATGGTTGAGCAACCTAACCAAGGTCCTACACCAAATATCTATATAGCCTTGGCCTTCCAGTTACTCACTTAAAGAACATCAGGAAGTAAGTGGCCAGGATGGAGTCCCAAACTACCAGTCAAGGGATGCTGACATTCCTACATACTTTAATAAAGTCCTTAAAACTAATCTCTTTACTACAACTCGTGATTTCCAAGTGGTCTTTATTCTCTTATCTATAAAATGGTATAGAACACTATTAACTAATTCCCTGCTGAGCTCAGAGTTATAGGGAGGGAGCAAAAAGGATTTGTTTCCAATGTCTGATAAATGTCTCCACAAAATTTCATTTGTTTCTACATCCTTACTCTTAAACAAAGGTCAGTCTTTGCTTTATACAAGGAGGTATACTAAGTCAAATGCTCCAAAAAAGCCTTGATTCTGGAGTCTGAGAAGTTACACTTGCTCCCTACTGCCAAGGTGACTTTATGTAAGACTCTCAATCTCCCTAAGGTTCCGTTTCTTCATATGTAAAATGAGATGGCTAGACCATACGGTCTCTGAGGTCCCAGACCTAGTAGCCAATATGATTTCATCATATAGTTTTGATCACAAGGAAAAAAGTATACAATAACCATAGAGCTCACATCTTTGGGTTACTGTTTCAAAAATATTACATGTAAGGGAGAACAATGCATTGAGAAGGGTCCTGACCTATAATCAAAATTCCAGGGGTAGCATTATAGTAATAAAAATGCCTTGGGTTTACATAGTTCATTTTTCAAAAGAGTCCAATCTCAAAAGTGGAAATCATAGTACAAACATACCATAGAAGTGAGTAGAAAAAAGGTATTATTAGTTCACTTTCTACATTATAGTTGAGAGAAAAAAACAAAATGATAAATCACACAGAGTATGTAATTCAATGGCTTATCCACAATCTGCTTTTGACAAGGAACCTAAGAATTCCCCACTCTGCTCCGTAGCACCCAGTTGTTTCTTCACTTGATGGAAGAGGAGGCTCTCCTGTTATTAAAGCAGCCCTTTTCTGGGCTTCCTAAACAGTAAGGTAAAAAACTGAAGCTTGGACACCTGAGTGGCTTTCAGAGTCAAGTGCCATGGACTCAACACCATAAATTCATCTGCAAAGGGTCAGAGAAATGGAGCAAAGGCAGAACAGATTTTGGATGGAGCCCTAAGAGATCAGGGCTGATTTTTTTTTTTCCATTTTATTTTAACTTACATCACTAAGTCTTTCCCGGGAGCTGGTCCGGTGGAATCCCTTGGATTCGCCGCTGGCGCTCTCACTGTCGCTGTCTCGGCAGCTGTTCTGTCCTGGCTTGAGCTGAGGAGAAAAGAGCAAAGCCATAAGGGGAGAAGATGAGAAATTCAAACTCAAGAACCCCATAGAAGGACTGATGGGTTCTCACCATCTTGGTTTGCTTTTTTCCCCTTTGAGAGTGGGGAGCACTTATTTTTGTTTTAGTTTCTAATAAGTAAGTACTCTTAGTGCCTAGAATATATCTGGCATATGTTAATCTGTTGCTCACACCTCCCATCCCCATGCCTCTGTCTGATGAGAATTCATTCCATCCTCATCTCCACATCTTAGAGAATGCTTCTGTTCTGCCCTCTTGTGATCCAGCACCAACTTCATGAAACCTTTTGTGGTCTCCTCTCCCTTTCCCAGCCCCCGCCATGATCTGCTCGTATCTAAGAAAAAAACCCTTTGCTTTGGATTCAATTGATTCATACTTATCATGAGCATGTTTTGTTCCTACTCTCGGGGAGCAGGATCTATTAATCTTTTTACCTCTGTCGCCCAGTGGCCAGCACATATGCATATACTTTAATTAATTGATAGCAAGGGCTAGGCAAATGTCATCAATGTCATTTCAAAGGACTTGTTAAATCAGATTGAAGAGGCATCACTGAACCTGTTAATTTTTTTCCAGATATCCTTGAGAATGAAATTTTGATGTGGTTTTATCCACATTGTTGAGATACACCATCAGGCAGCAGAGACATTTTCCTTCTGTGCCAATATATGTCACTATTTATAATGTTTCCTCTAACAGCTTACCTCTCTAGAGTGAGCAGCAACAACTATGGACCTGAAGTTAGAAACACCTGAGTTCAAATTCTAACACAGACATTTACCAGTTGGGTTGGCCCTGGGAAAATTGTTTAATTTCCCCCTCTGACTCAGTTTCCTCATTTGTGAAATGAGAATTATACTAGCAACTACCTTAGAGAGTCTTCCTAAGGATCAAATGTAAAGAGCTTTGCAAACCTGAAAACTGTTCTATAAGTTAGATATTATCATGATCCTCAATATTATTGATTATTGTTTGTATTACAAAGTTATTCCACAAAAGGAAATTTATTTTTCCCACTAATGAGAGAAGCAGGGCAGATATTACTATAGCCACATTAAATATAAGGATACAGAGATATAGGTTCAGTTTCTGAAGGCCACAGATTCAAGACAAGAAACCAGGTTCTCCCCTGCTTTTTCTATTTCTCTACATTCATCCTCATTCATTTAATTTCTTTATATCTGCTTTAGTACAAAATTAATGAAAATGTAATCTTCTTCATTCAGTCAATGTCTAATAATTGGGTTTTAAATTCATTCTCCCTAGAAGAAAAGATTCTGAATGGGACATTGTAGAGGTCAAGCTGGAGAGGGAGGGAAGAGTTCAGCTAACTTTTCCAGATGCTGCAGAGAAATCCGCATTCAGTTCAGAATTAGGTACATCACCATAACTTGGCTCTCCCCCTACACCTTCACCCCAGATGCAATGAGTATAAGTAAAATCTAGAGATTTAGTTCAGGTCTTTTGATGTTCTTAAGTGATGATGGAGGCAGGATCAAAAACAACCAAATAATGTCAAGCAACGTCTAGTAAGTAACTTCCCTTCCACAGCCCTGAAGGGAGTTCCTCTATTACCTGACCAATGGCCAAGAGGAGGTGTACTCAACAAAGCCCAGACCTGCCAACGAGGCAACTCCATACTTCATCATATGCCGTCTCTACAAAGCAAAAGGGCTTCATTGAAAACCCTTCAGAAAGCCCTCTATAATCCCTTCTCCCCCACCTCTCTCATCGCTCTAAAGCCAAGCTCAAGTTTAAAGGAAATTTGGGATTTTAAGCTGTCAAGAAGCTCAATGTTTCCAACTAATGCTCTGACTACCCTAAGCACCAGAGCTAAGCCACAAGATTTTAAATAAAGGAACTTTTCATTCCTCATCCAGAGCCTTCATTATCAACCTAGCATCAATGATCAGATGTAATTCAAATCAGTCCAATGAAACATGTATTTATCAACTGCCTACCATGGAGATGCAAAGATGAAAACAAAAATAATCCTTGTGCGCTGGGAGTTTACCTTCTAGATGAGGATGGGGAGGAAACCTCACCCCCCAAAAAAATCCAAGAAAGAAGAAAAAAAATCATATGTATGAAAAGATTTATAGCAGCTCTTTTTGTAATGACACAGAATTAGAAATTAAGGATATGGCCAACACTAAGGAGATGGCTAAAAAAGTGATTGTGTATGAAGGAAATGAAATATTATTTTTGTCTTAAGATGTGATGAAAGGGACAGATTTGGAGAAACCTATTAAGACTTTTATGAACCGATGCAGAGTAAAGAGAAGAGAGAGAAAAATTTAAACTATAACAATAACATCGGAATAATTGACAGCTGTGAGACACATAAGAACTCTATTTAACACAGTGACCAATCACAATTCCAAAGGATCCATGTTAAAGCAGTCCTATACACCATCTGATAGAGAAGAGATATACTCAAGGTATAAAATCATACATTTCAGATACCATCAGTTGGAAAATATACTGTGTTTGATGATGCATATTTAATTGGGAGGTCATGACACCTTTCCTGTCCCAATCTCAACAAAGAGAGGGAGATGTGACAAGGACCAAGTGGGCTGAAGACTAGGTAGGAGGGGAACACAGGAAAGAAGGGTCATGGAACTTTTTTAAATGCAGAGAAAAAAACAGAATTAAAGCCAGAAGGAAACAGACAAAAAGACAAGTTTTGCAAGTCTCTTGAAGAATTTATCACATACTTAAAAAGCAAGCTTTACATAACAGAAATTTGACATTTCACATAAAAATAAAAAGTAAAAATTTCAAGTATCTTTACAAGATAATTTAGTGGGAGGGAGGTAGGGGAGGTATCTGAGCTGCCTTCAAAGGAGGTTTAGAATCCAAAGACTGGAGGTGAGAAAGGAGAACATATCAGGTATGTTGTTGAATTGCACTCAAGCTGGTAGTTCCTATAGCTACCTATCTTCTCCCCACACCTCAATCCTGCTTAGGCTGCTCGTCCTTTCTTATTCCTTCCTTCTCTCTCAGTTCATCTTCCCTTTCTTTGTTTCTATCTCTGTCTCATTCACGTATGTGCACACAAACACACCCACATATCCTCGGAACACAAAAGGCCCTCAAGACGCAACATCCCCACAAACTCCAACAACATGCTTTAAACACATGGGTAGTAAATCACTCTTTATTTAAAAAAAAATTGTTAATTTTTTTGGTTTTGTTTCTTTTTTAAATAGAAATATAAAGGTTTGTGATAGTGATTGGAGATTAGTCCATTACCACCAGAAATAATCAAAAGTTGCATCATCAGCCTTAATGCTCAGTGTTGATTGTGGCAAGAAAGGGCCGACTCTATCCAACACATCACTGTAGTTGCTAAAATCTCATACCTACCACATACTTATAAATATAAGGTCACCTCAATAGAAGTATTTTCCTTCATCAACAAAAAGACAACAAATTTGTGTGCTACAATAACAGACCTGAAAATGTTCGTGAGCATTCAAAAAACAACCTTTACTGAACTGTAAAATTATCACTGGAAAAACTGGGCCCACAAAACCACCTAAGATAGGAGTGGGGAACCTGCAGCCTCAAGGCCACACATGGCCTTCTAGGTCCTCAAATGAAGGTCCAAGTTTTACAGAACAAATCCTTTTACTAAGGGGATTTGTTCTGTGAAGTTTGGATTCAGTTAAAGGGCCACACTTAAGGACTTAGAGGGTCTTGAGGACTGTAGCCTCGAGGCCACAGGTTCTTCACCCTTGACTTAAACACAGCATTAATGTACTTAGATTTAAGAATGACCTTTTAAAGAGATGTCACTATACTGAAAACTGACAAACACCAAAACTATGTGGGATGCAAAGCTCAGAAAATAGTCTTGTCCAAGAAATCAAAACCAGGTGGGAAGAGGAAGCGGCCTACAGCATGTCTGTCATCCTGAGAGCTAAAGAAGTTGGCTGACTTGAAGATGATTTCTTTGAGTCTACAGAAGATGAGACACCATTCTACCACATTCATTTATTTTATCAAGTAGCACAAGATTCTGAAAGGTCAATAAACAGAAAGGGAGAAAATATTAAAACAGCTACTTGTCTCAAGAAAATGTCTACTTCAATTCCTTACAACAGAGATATGAGAAGAACAAAATAATATGGTGATACAAGGAAAACCAACCAAATGCTCTTAGGATAAGGGCATATTCCTTCACCAAGAAACAGAAGGGAAAAAAGATAATACATGCATATAATTTAATCTGCCTAATGTAAATGGAAATGTCTTACCTTTTGATCTTAAAGACAACCAAGATTCAAGAAGGGAATTAAAATTCTACCCAGTGAGTGATATCTCTAAGAACTCACCCCAAAACAACAACGGAACACCAAATGAATGTTTATGGGAAAACAAGGGTTCCTGGTGGTGATTCGGGACCAGGCCATGGTCACGAAAACATCTTAAGGACCCTAGATTTAGTGATGAATATATGTTATTCAAAGAAATAAAAAATCATGCCACACAAGACTACAGGCTATAAAAATTTAACACCTACTGAATAGCCAACAAGAAATGATGCAGTGGTTAGAATTATAAATTAGAAGATCCATACTTTTTTCATGGATTGACAGAAAATAAATCACCATAATAGAAATGAGGCCTCAGATACCCTTGAGAACTCACCAAAATATTATACTTGAACCAGACAATTATCACAGACCAAAATACTGCCCACAATTGCCCAGAAATAACAGTCTACCCATTATATCACACTGACTCTCATAGAAAGCAAAGAAAGGGTAGAAAAAATCAGGATTTTTCACTGTGGTTAGAAATTTTCCAAGAGAGATTAGCCCCTTGTAGGTACCAGAGGAAGTCTGTCTCTGTTCTGCATTAGGTTTCAGGGTCATTGGGATGCTGATCTAATCACACTATTAACAGTCTTTAATGGGCAGCCAGGAAAATTGGGATCATTGTTTTCACTAATGTTGATGAACACCTAACAAACTCCAGCCAACAGAGCCTGGGGCAGAGAGGAGAGGGAAAAGAAGGTGGAGGTGGGAGAAGAGAGGGGGAAACAGGGGGAAAGTAGAGAAAAAAGAAGAAGGGAGAAGGGAGAAGAGAAGACAGGGGTTCAGCAGGTGTTATATTTTCAATAATTTTTACAAAGAAAAAGGATGCAGCCAAGAAATCTGAGCCTAAACCTCAAAAAGAATAATGTGAAAAATGCAAGGCAATTCAAAAGTGAGTCCAAGAGTTATCTCTTTCCCTGATTTAACATTTACAAGCAATATTTTTTTCTTTTACATTCCAATCTGTTGAGAATTTTTTGGGGGGGGAAGGGAGGTGGAGGGGATTCTGTTTCTAACTAGACTATACTGCATTTAGGTGGTAGGGGATAGTAAGGAGAAAGAAAAAAATCTCAAGCCTAGTTTTTCAGTTTTATGTAAGTTCTATACAATTAATTAATCACCAGGCATTGATTAAGTACTTATGTGGTAGGCCCTGTAACAGACGGACAGGGTTAGAAGTACAAAGAATAAGATCCTACTCAAAATGAACTTTCATTTTAATGGAGGCCATATCTACATGAATATTAAAATATAAATATACGTTATGATGTTTAGGCATCCTTGAAAAGAAGATCCTTTTCCTTAATTCCTGGTATATCAATCAATATTTATTAAGTACATACTCCATGCTTGGCACTGTGCTAATAAGCAATGGAGATACAAGAAGAGGCAAAAGACAGTCCCTGACCTCAAGGAGTTTACAATCTAATAAGGGAGACAGTATGTAAACAATTTTATAAAAGCAAGCTATATTCAAGATAAATAGAAATTAATTAACAAAGGGAAATCACTGGAATTAAGAAGGGTTGGAGAAGGCTTGGGAGGGTAGGATTTTAATTGGTACTAAAAGGTAGCCGGGGAGGTTAAAGCAGAGAAGGTAGAGCATTCCAGGCAGGAAGACGGTGAGAGAGAATGCCAAGAGCCATCTTTCGTGTCCCTGAATGAAAGACGACATTTTGGGGAGTGAGAAATAAGAAGATCAGAAAAGTAGCAGGAATAAGTTAAGAAGGTCTCTGAATGCCAAACAGAGCATTTGTATTTACTTCTAGAGGCAACAGGGAGTCATCGGGGTTTATTGATCAGGGGAGTGACATGATTGGACCTGCACTTTAGGAAAATTATTTTGGCGTTCGAATGAAGGATGCACTGGAGTGAGGAAAGACTTGAGGCAGACGGACCCACCAGCAGCTGTTGGAATAATCTAGATGTGAAGTGATGTGTGCTTAGCCCTGGAAAGATGACAATGTCAGAGAGAAAGGAGAGTATTCAAGAGATACTGCAAAGGTGAAATTCACAAGAGATGCTCTGGAGGTGAAACTGACAAGAGATGCTGCACAAGTGAAATGGACAAGGATCAGGAAGGGATGCAGAACTTTGCACAGTTTTTCCATTAATGCCTAACGCCCCAAAATAAAACCTGTTAAGTACCCCCCACTTTCATAACTGAAGGGATCACAATTATAGTTTAAACAGTCCCCAAAACAGAAGATCCACTGGAAGCAAGTCCTTTCATAATGAAAGGAGAAAACTGACCTCTTCTCAACATTATTTCCACTAGCACTCAAGACATACACATATTCAGTTCAAACTATTCATGGAGTCCTTAAGTAGAAAAGCACAATAAAAATGAAAAGACTTATATATAATCATACCCATCAAATTTTTCTATTTTTAAATTTTTTAAAAAATTCATTAGCCCATTATAAAGACATTTTCCTCGGGAGCACAGAAGTTTGGTCAAAGACTCCAAGCTGCTCATCAACAAAGTCAGAAATATAGTAAGACACATCCTTTTCAGATAGTGTCGAGCTCAGTGGGAGAAACATGCAGGGATAAAATTGCTTAAGGGGACACAGGGAGCGATGGAGATACTGAGCTGGATTCTCCAGGGGCTGATCAAGCTGGCAGCACTGGTTAGCTATTTCTATCCATGAAAGAACTAAGAAAATTATATTTTTTTTCTATGGGAATAATATCCAAATGTTTGCCAAAGTAGATAGCAATAGACATTTTTTAAAATGAACCAGAAAATCAAACATATACATTTCCATATACAAGAAGGTCAGAAAAAAGGAAGCTTATATATGAAACAATGGCTGTATCACACACAACTTATTTTGTTTAGTATATATTAAACTTATGATGATAGTACCAACATTTCCCTTTGTAAATTTCCTTCCCTTCTTCTCTGGTATTTTTAAATGTTTCACTGAAACTTTTCCTTTTCTCTCTCTTTTTTTAAACATCCCTAGCACTCCCCTCTCCAAACAAAAACCCCTCCCTGGTAACAACAATTGAGTATAATTGAGCAAAACACATTAATAACTGTCTTGATCATATCTGAAAATGTATGTTTTATTCTGCATTTACATTCCATCTCCTCTGCATTGAGAGATAAGAAACATGATTTATAAAGTCTTCTAGCCTCCTGAAGGTGAGTCTTCTTTTTTAACCTCTTTTTAATCAATTAGCAATATTCTAGAAAGAGGTCTAGGGATTGAGAACAAAAACAAGGAAGTCCCCTTTCTGCGGGAACTAAAAATTCTGCTAAGGAGATATAAAAGTAGTCATAAAAATAGCAAATGAATGAATAAGTAAATGAATGTCTGAATAAACAAGTAAATGAATGAATGGACAAACACACAAATAAAATTCACATAAATAGAAGGCATTTACAAATGAGGAAACAGGGAAAGGAATTTTGCCTTGAAGGCAGCTCGGGATCCTCCCAGACAGAAATGAAGAATCACATGCAAGGCATAAGATAGGTCCTGAGTAAAAGGATGGATGTGTCTTTGACCCAGCAATAGCAATATAGGTCTGTATCCCAAAAAGATCCTAAAAAATGGGAAAAGGTCCTATGTGTACAAAAATAGTTATAGCAGTTCTTTTTGTGGTAGCCAAGAATGGGAAATTGAGGGGATGCTTGTCAACTGGGGAATGGTTGAACTAGTTGTGGTACATGATTGTAATGGAATACTATTGTGCTATAAGAAATGATGAGCAGGCAGACTTCAGAAAAACATGGAAAGACTTCTATGAACTGATGTTGAGTAAGGCAAGTAGAACCAAGAGAACACTGTACACAGTAACAGCCACATTCTTTGATGACTGACTTTTGTGGTATGACTAACTTTGATAGACTTGTTTCCTCTCAGCAATGCAAGGTTTTAAGACAACTCTAAAGGTTCATGATGGAAAATACTATCCACATCCAGAGAAAGAACTTTGGAGTCAAAATGCAGACTGAAGTAGATTATTAGCTCTCTCTCCCTCTCCCTCTCTCTCTGTCTCGTAGCTTATTCCATTGGTTCTAATTCTTCTTTACAACATCGCTAATGTCAAAATATGTTTAATATGAATGTATATGTAGAGCCTAAACCAGATTGCATGCATTCTTTGGGAGGATGGAGGGGAGAGAAGCAGAGAAAATTTTAAAACTCAAAAGTTTATAGAACTGAATGATGAAAATTAAAAATAAATTGTTTTTTAAATTATTTTTTACACATTCATTATATATTATATATTACACATATATAATATATATTATATTGTATATTAAATTATATTTTAAAGTGCGGATGGTGAAAAGTTACATATAAAGTACAGGAAGCATTTCATTTTGTCTAAATCATCAAGCAGGGATGGTGTTTAATTCAATCAGAAAAACTAGAGTGAGATTATAATTGGTATTAAATATCATAAGTTTCTATTTTGTGTTAGAGTAGCCATTCTCCAACTTCTTGGTCTTAGGAACTTTTTCTAACTTAAAAAATTATTGAACATACTCTCCCTAAAAATGCTATGGTTTATGTGGGTTATATATACTGCTATTTACCATATTAGAAATTAATATATTTTAGGGTTGTTACGAACATAAATTTGGTCCTTGTGGATCCTCTGAAAGCACCTCAGGGACTCCCAGGGGATCACTGTACTTCACTTTGAAAACCACAATGGAGAAGCAATAAGGAATTTCCCTAATCAGGGCAGTAACTTGGCCAGATCTACACTTTAGGTGTATCAGTCTGATACCTGGATGGAGAACGGACTGGGGCAGGGAGAGATTAGATATGGGAAGACCAAAGAGACTATGGAAAGAGTCCCAGTAAAATATAACAGCCTACACTACAGAGTCATCATGTGAATGGAGGAAAATAGATGTTAGATATGTTACACAAAGTTGTAATTGACTGGATATAGGTGGTGAGGGAAAGAGGAGAGTAAAATCTCATTTCTAGGTTGTAAAATTTTGTGACTGGAGAAATGGCAGAGCCCTCAACAGAAATATGTACTGACCCTATTTTAATCTGTATTAGGAATATCTATGTCCCAATAATGACTAGACTGTGGCATAATGAAAAAGGAGCCAGTAAAATTTAGTCCTTCCTCTGTGATACAAACACTTGTGATTTAATGAAGTTAAACCTTTTAAAAAATACTTTTGCTTTCATTGTTTTTCTGGAAAGAAGTCGATGCTTTCCCACATAATTTGCCAAAGAACCCCTTGGGTTCAAAGTACCAGAAAATAAGGAGAGAAAATTACGTGTAATCCCCATTTATTGGAAACCCATTGAATGCGCCAACTGAGGTATACTTACCATGTGAGGAACACATAATCCTTACTACACAATAATAATGCATATATTCCATTATTAACTAAGTCAGGAAAATTATTGCTACAACATTAGGAATTCAGTGGTAAGAGGAAAACTTTGGTGGCTAAGGAAGTGGGACCCCAAAAAAGGACTGCAAATTTCATTATTGTCCATTACGTTTGACTATGGCTCCTCAAAAGTTCATGTCTTTATTTACCGTCTTTAGCTCTTTGCATGCAAACACACGTCTAGATATGGAGATCTAGTTACCCTAGGCTGGAAGTGATTACTACAAATCAACAGGAAAATTAATTGGATAAAATTTTCCATGGAGCTTATGCCAATTTTTAATATATTCTGGATATAATACAGTCAATACACCTTCCAAAATAGCTCTTCCAAAACATTATAAGACTTGAAAATGTCAAGTCATCATCAAAATGGGGTGTTTTTATACATACTGTCAGGCACAGAGCATTGTAGATAGTAGCCACTAAATGAATGCTTATCAAAATGGATGCTCATATCTTCTGTTTTTAGTGTATGTCAAGGCAATCCATAAGGATTTGAGTTCTGAAAGGCAGAAGTAACTTATAATGACAGAAACCAGAGATTTCTGGTCCCTCCTCAGCAGGAGACTCAGTCAGCTCACCCACTCAATTCATATCAATCATATTTTTCTTGCTATTTAGCTAATAAGAGTTAACGTGGTTACAATTTCATGGCAATTTCTATCAAAGCACTCAATAAATAACTCCTTAAAAATGGATTGAGTTTAAAAGAAAAGAGATTTCATCATGGAATAAAAAGAGCCATTGGTGTGGGACTTGGCTTGGAATCCCAGAGATGGAATTTACTTGGTGCAAGATTTTGGTCAAGTTCTTTTTATCTCTGGGCATCTAGGGTTTCCTCATTATAAGAAGAAATGTCTGAACTAAATGATTCTAAGATCTTGCTCTAAATTTCATAAGGCTCTCTTAAATTTATCAATCAGTAAATATTTCTTTAAGCTTCTGCTATGATCCTAGACACTATGCTCAGGGATAGAGATACAAAAACAATAATGAAATCATCCTTGCCCTGAGTATTTGTGTGTGCCTGTCACTCTGTTGGTCTAGGAAATAAATATCCTTCCAATATCTCATTCAAATGGCTTATTAAATACCTTTCTATCCATCCTCTTAAGAGACTCTAGACTTATGTCAACACCTTGTTGTGTTCATCCTTCCTTTTCAAAGAGGCCCAGTGACATGACAGGTGATGTTTTGACTCAGTATGAATTAGATTTAAGTGAGGCAGAGAAGTCATCAGCTTCACTCTCTTCCTGAGTCACTGAAGTCCAGTGACAGGACCAGTCAAGATGGCTAGCAATAGCTTGGGATGCGATGGATGACCTTGGCATCTTTGATGTCTAACCAAGCTCTAAGTGCTCCACGGTCCTGCTTCAGCAGCTTTCATGTCTGTTGGAACAAATTATTCTCATCCCCTCACAACGCCAGGAGAAGTCTTCATGTGTTTTGGTTAGACACCTCTCACCCCAACTCATCAACGGGTTTGAGACCTCTCAGTTACTTTTCATCTGCCCACCACTGGTCCCAAGAATGGATGGACTAACTCTTACATCTCTAGTAGAAAGGATGGACTATTTGGTTCGAAAGGATAAAAACTCATTAGATGTGCCTCATTTCAAGTTGTCTGGGCAGAACTGAATTCCCCAGGACCCAGTCTTAAATTGGACCTATGTCCATTCTGGATCATGTCAGTAGAAGTTTGTGACAGCCCAGCTTGATGCAGGCCCATTCTGGAGGGAATGTGTAAATCTGACAGTGGCCTACAATCACCACTGGCTAATAAAAAAACTTGCTTATCATTTTAGGCATCGCTGGAGTGGGTCTATCACAAACCGCCAAAGAACAATGGGTAAAAAGTCCAACAAGCAATGAATGGTGATTGGTGAGAGACCTAACCTGCTACTAATTTATTCAAAGCAATGGGGATCACAATTTCATGTATTTAGTAAGAAAGATATAAAACACTATTGTTATTATCCAGTCATTTCAGTCCTGTTCAAATCTTTGTGACCCCACTTGGAGTTTTCCTGGCAAAGATACTGGAGAGGTTTGCCATTACCTTCTCCAGCTCATTTGACAGATCAGGAAACTGAGGCAGATGGGGGTAGGTGACTTGTCCAAGATCACACAGCTAGTAAGTTTCTTGGGCCAGATTTGAACTCAGGACTTCCTGACTCCAGGCCCCCACAGAACCAACTAGCTGACAAGTTAGTAAGTACCTACTATGTGCCAGGTACTGTGCAAAGGGTGATACATATATACATGTATTAACTCATTTGACCCTCACAACAACTGGGAAATATTTGGCCAAAAAAAAATAACAAAACAAAACTGTAGCAGCCTGTTGTAATTAGTCTGTTTTTTTTATGTGCATATGCATGCATGGTAAACTCTAGATTTTTTCCCCATTCATACTGATTAGTGACAGAGAGCTAGCCTCCAAGTCAAAAATACTTAAATTCAAGACCTGTCTTTGACACATACTAACTGTGTGACCCTGGAGAAATCACTTCATCTTCAGTGGTATGAGCAACTCTTTAAGCCCATTAACTTTTGAACATGGAATGGATTTACACTGATAGAAGGCATTTCTTCGCCCAGTGAGATCCTTAGTCCTATAAAATCACAGGTTTAGTCCCTATGGCCAACTGAATAGGGAATACAGGAAGGTTTTTGGAAAGCCAAGGAGGATGGAGACTAGAAAGGTTCTGGGCATCTCTGCCCCAAGCAATCAGAAGAAGAAAGGACATAAGGTGGTTGCTCATACTGGAATGGACCAGACCAAAGATGTGGCAAGTCATGAGCTTTGTGAGCCAAAAACATTACCACTGTAGTGCTGCCAAGCCAGATTGGGCCCATCTTTCGTGAATTAGACACCGTGGTGGAAGCATCTGCACAGAATAGCCCCTGGCCAGTGGCTAATGCTTGCTGTACACTTGTTTAATCAGAAAACATTTATAAACTGGCATCCTTCGCCTAGCCCTGTGGATTTTGTTTTCCCTCCTATGCCTTTGTTACAACTAAGCCACAGTCAATAAAAGGCAACATGATGAAATGTACAGGAAGGGGAGCTGCTCATTTTAATGTTACATTAAAGAATTAAAGAATAGATTATGAATTTTTAGGGGGGGAGCAGAGGGAGGCATATTATCTAGGTTTTACATATATAAAATGCTCATCTCTTATGATGCTGTTCTGAGTTCAGTGTAAAGAGAAGGAAGCAAGAAAAATAAATCCAAAGTATTTATCCCTCTGTACAAACACAGCATGAAAGGAATCTAGCCCTGCTGATTCTGAAAGAGACAGACTTGGAGCATGTGGGTGGGGAACTGTCAGCCACTTGTTAACAGAGGGCTAGTTGGATGACACAGTCAACTTTGGAGGTAACCTCTTTCGGAGGGTTGTGAGGATCGTGGCAGGAAGGGGGAGAGAGAAGGAATGAAGTGGTTCCTAGAAGACAGAGCAGGAAAAAACCTGTTGATTGTTTCTGATCGGTCAATCAACAAATGCATACAAAACACTTTCAATGTGCTAAAAAAAAGGCAAAAACAAACTCTGACAAAAGAGGCCACATCCATAAAAGTGCTGCTGTGGTCGTTCAGTTGTCTCAGTCGTGTCCAACTCTTGGTGACCTCATTTGGGATTTTCTTGGCAAAGATAATGGAATAGATCGCCATTTCCTTCTCCTGTTCAAAAACACATGTGGAATATGGAAGGTGCCCTTAGAGTGGAAGTCACTGGAAGAGTTAGAAATCAACCAAGGAAACGGGACATGGTCTTAGTCTAGTCTTGAATCACACCAAGAACACACATAACCAAAATACCCCAAAGAGAAGCAAAGAAGGGCAAGATCTGATACCTGGATCACAATAGCATCTAGTGTAGAAGAGGAGATTGATAGAGGTCAGAGAGCCCTAAATTCTGAGTATGGGAATATGAGCACTTAGTCCAAGCCCTGTCACAGACACAGCTCAATGTCCTTGGGCAAGAAAATGGTCCTCTCAGAGATGTTGTACATATTATCTGCACAATGAGAGCATGGCCCTTTCTACGGCCCTTCCCAGTATGAAAAGACATGATCTCAGTTAGTTTCTGAGCGATGGATTCTGGAAGAATCACTGGGCCTAGGGTGAAAGGAACTGAATTTCAATCTAAGCTCTCCTAATTACTTCCTGTATGACTTACATCAAATTTTCCCTACCTATAAAAAACAGCAGCATCCAGAGAAGCTGGTGGAAGGCCCCTTGTGGACTGGTTTCATGACATGTGGAAAATTCATGGGAAGGTATAGACAAACATTGTCAAGAATGAAAATTCTTGGATGGGCTATGCACCCACAGAGACTGTCTACCTCACACCATTCCTGATCCCAATCAATGAGAAAATATTTACTGAGGTGGGGGAAAGTTCATTCATTTTATCCATGCCTTTTCTAACACTTTCGCACAAGAACTATCAAGCATGGTAATACCCAACAAAGTCAAGGAAATGAAAGCTAAAGAGAAAATCTCAGTAGTTTAAAAAGGTGCTCAAAATAATAATTATATATATTATATTTGACATTATATATAATAATATAACTATAATATATATTATACATATAATAATGATGAGGAATTAAAAATTCCTCATTAAAGGAATGTAGAATAAAACCATGTAAGTCAGTATGATGTCAGAAAGGACCTCAGAGGATATTTATTTTGACCCATTCAAAACAAAACCCTCTTCTCCACTGCATCTGAGAAGGCACCAGCTTTTGTTTGAAAACCTCCAGGTACAGAAATACCTTCTAAAGGCACTTTTGGTCAGATGTAATTATCAGGGAACTTCTTATTAAGCTGAGATGAAATCTTCTCTTGTAACTTCTAACAGATGTGTGTGGTACATGTCTATAGGCAAGCTCCCCCTCATTCCCAAAATGGACTCCCTCCTGACCACTGTATCTTGGAACCCTTCATCTAGAAAAAAGTCTTTTTCAACTTTGCCAATGTAAAAGGTACGAAGTAGAAGCTCAGGGTGCTTTAATTTGCATTTCTCTATTTATTAGGGATTTGAAGCAATTTTTCATATGGCTACTGACAGCTCAGATTTCCTTTGAAAACTGGTTATTTATAACTCTGATCTTTACATTTATTTTCCATTCATTCTCTTTGTTCATACACAGACATATATGCGTTATCTCCCTGATTAGAAGGTAAACTCCTTGAAGGCAGAAGCTGTTTCATATTTTTCTATATCTCCCTATAACTTAGCACAGTTCCTGAGCTAATTTAAGTACTTAGGAAACAGTCATAGATTGAATGCTTGCTCCCCAAATCTCCCCCTTTGTAAACTTGTTGAGCATTTGTTTTTAATCAAAGCTAGCAATTTTAATTAATCAATCATCCACTAAGTATTTTTTAAGTGAATACTAGTGGCAGGCAACATGCTAGGAAAATAAAATAAAAATAGATGAACAAACAACCATGAAAGTGACTACTCTCAAAGAGGTTATATTTTATTGAAATGGACAATATCTTTAAATATAGTCTGGTTAGGGATGGGACCTGTGGTTTCAAGAGCATAAAGAGCTCTCAAATGAAGAAACTCCTACTGACACAGATAAGCTCCTTCTCTTCAAAAGAGAAGATTCCTCTTGTGATCTTGGAGAGTTGCCTAAGAGAAATTGATAATTATATGCAAAATAAGGAAGAGGTTCCTTCTCTTCTAGAGAATGACTGAAAGAACTGGGATGATTAGGCAAGACTTCACAGTTTTGTATCATCTACAAATTGGAGAAACATTCTACATCTATTCCTTGAAACACTCTCCTAAAGAAACTTTCCAAAGTGGTCATTCAATTACAAATAACTCTTGGAAGTTAGTTGTTACACTAGTTCTGAATCCCTACCTACCCTGCTACATTATCATCTCAACTGAGTCTTCATTTCGTCCACAGTAAAGTCTTATAGATTTATTTCAAGTGAAATGACAAAATCAAGACATATTATGTTCATGACATTTCACAAACAGGATAACATGGCTGCCTGAAAGTCATAAGGAACCTATGTTGGCTCATAGTGATCATTTCCTATGTCAGTATACACAAAAAGGTCTCTACAATACAACACTTTCTAATTTCAAGTAATAAAGTTATACTAAATACACACCATAAACATATAGCACCATCTCAAGAAATTACTGAAATACAATATAAATCTGTGGTTAGTGCCAGCTATTTAGAGTTACTTTAGTGACTGTTTTAATGTAGACTGCCAAGTCCACAAAATCAAATACAAGAACGCTCCTCATCTCTAAGAGGGGAAGTTCAACTAGAAGACTTCTCAGGTACTTTATAACTGTCATCCTATATTTATAATACATCTGTGGGGTTTTTTTTTTTCAGACTAGTTTTAGCTGTATCAATATTTTCTTCAAGTAGGATTCAAAAACATTTTGTCTAATGGTGAACAAAACAGATTACAAATTCAAAGCCAAAATACTACCATAAATAATTTTTGGGGGGGGGGGGTAAGAAAGACAATAGAAAGTTTCCCTTTATCCTTTTGTCCAAAGCTCTAATCCTACCATGCAAATCAGAGATGTAACAGCATGAAGGTTCTCCAATTTAGCATATTTTATACAAAGAATCTATAATGGTGAAAAGGTCAAGATACAGAAAACTATGAAATTAAAGTAAAGCAAGCAAGTTGTTGGGACAGGAAAGAGATTGTTTTTCAAATAAAGTCCTCAATGCTAAACTCTTTCAATACTTGATCTGAGATTTAAAGATAGGCCTAGACAGATGTGACTAAGGTTATTTCCCATGGAAATTTGGATCGGAAATTGGATGAAATATTCTTTTGAGAAAGTTACCCACGACCAACCTTTCCAATTGTTAAAAATAAAACAACAGCTAATTGAAATTTATCGAGGTCCAGGTATAAATTAAATGTTCTAAGGTGTGCTAAAAATGAATAGAGAGTATAATAGATGAGAGAAGCTGTTCATTCAAATATTTGTGATACAGTGTGAAATGTGATAAAGGGAACAAGAAAAGTATACATTTTGTATCACAGAAAAAGAGCTTCTAGCTGGAGTGGAAAGAGAAAGCTTCATAGAATAGTCAACATTAAAACTGGGCTTGAAGAATGGGGAGGATATTGACTAGACACATGAAGATTAATGGGGCAAAAACAAGCCAGGCAAGAGAAAAGAGAGAGGAAAGAAAGAAAACAGGGAAAGTCAGAATCCCATACTGATCCAGACACATTCTCTAGCCCAGTCCCCCCTCATGACAAATGTTAGAAACTTCCAAGATGGTGAGCCAAAATTTGGACTTTGGTCTGTTGCTATGGAAAAAGTTTTCTCTCTAAAACACTAAATGATGTTTCAGGAATGAAGTACACCATCTTGTCCTCATCACCTTTGTAAGCAAGCATCCAGCCACCCCTGAACAAATAAGAAATGCTCAAATATCCATGAGGAATGAAATCATTCCAAATGTAACAGGAATTATTCCTTGTAGATGAACAAAAACAGATATCACCCCCTTGCTCCCTCTCTGAATGTGCCTGTGGATAGAAAGTCATTTATTACATGTCACCATAAACCCCCAATGAATACTGAAAGTCTCAGTGCATAAATAGGAACTTGACGTTTAAGAATGGGGGCGCAGCACTTCCTTTACCCCACCAGACCTTGATTTTCTCATCTGTAAAATGAGCAGGTGGGCACAGTTGACCTCTGAAGTTGCTTTAACCTTCATATCTATGATCCTACAAATCTATGTAGCTGTTGCTTAAAAAAACAGGAATCTCCACAACAATTTTCAATTGACCAATTCCACATAGGAACAGAGATTATAAGGTTGCCTGGTGGTCTGTGGAAGTTATAATGAATATGACAAAAAGAGGCCAGGATCAATCAAATTACCCAGTGTGTAACCCAACGCAGCAGCAATTAAACTCATACAGAGGACTGACGGTACTCGATTTTCTTTCCAGAAATGCACTTACTCCAGACATCAAAACTTAATAACATTCCACAATTTATCAAAAGAATCATAACTCCATTCCCGAGGACTTGGCCAAGAGGCTATTATGATGCTATTTCTTCATAATTTAATAACGTGAAGGCAAGGGAGTGGATGTGTAAAGGCTGATGATATATGACTCACTTCTCTATGAACGAACCTGGTGCTATGCCGAGACAGAATTATGTCAACAAAAGGTCTAACAGCATGCCCAAGGATTCCATTTGTCAACACAAAAGAGAGGACGAGGGGGAGGGATAGAGGGAGGTGGGGAGGGAGGCAGGGAGGTGGGGAGGGAGGGAGGGAGAAATTCCAAATAAAAATGAGGAAAGGCTGGGAAGGAGTAAAAAAAGAAACTTTTTATTGGATAAAAATCTATATCCGTCAACCACATGAGATGGTCAACTTTTGCCTGGGCCTTTGGACAAAGGCTAAGAAATTTCAGTGATGGACATGACGAGAGTTTGCCTTCTTCCCTCTATTTGACTATAAGCTTTTCAAGGTCAGGGACTGTGTTTCTCTCTCCCTCTCCGTCTCTGCTAGTGGCTAGAACTTGGAATCAGAAGGAATTTGATTTAAAGAATATTTCAGACATTGATTAACAGTATGAGTGGAATTAAAAAGGATTTTTACTTTATGCTAGGGATATATACAGAAAAGTGTAACAATCTTTACTCTTAAAGAGTCAACATTTTAATTAGAGAAGACAAAACATAAAATAAAATTCAATTCATGGCAGATGGAAAGACCAAGTAATTCTGAGGTTCTGGAAAGAAAACGAACATGGCAGGTGCAGAGCCCAAAGGGACCTGGGACGCAATGACAAGGGAGGCTGCTCCAGTAAAAAAGATAATGAGTCCAAGGTTCAGAGTGTAGCAGACTCTGAGAAACCTTAACTGCAGTACATACAAAGTGTGTATGTGTTAGAGGAGGGCATCGAGATCCAACAAACGTTAGGCACCTGATGCCTACTGTAATAAGAATTTAAATTGGGTTAGGGATAATGGGGATTGAGTCATGTAAGTTGCTTTCTTCTTTCTGCCTTAGTTTCCTCATCTCTAAGATGAGGATACTGAGGTCATCAAAACTTCACAAGGTTGTTGTGAATATAAAATGAGATAATGTGTGAATGGAATATTATAAACTTTAAAATGTCAACTGTCATTACATCGTCTTTGGAAGTGTGGATTCAAGGAATCCTCTGAAACACCCTTCCTAAGGATGCTAATCCTAAGCACACCCAGTGAAAAGAAAACAGTGAATGTCCTTCCCACTCTACTTGGATGTCAACCATTTTACTTGTGTGATGTATCATCCTGAAATCATAATGACAACGGGGTCATGACAGAGAAGGAAAAGTCTGGCAGCTCCACCAAAGACAGTGACACTTAGTAGGGAACGAGGAATGGATTCTAAGTCTCTCTTCCAAGTAACCCACAGAGTTGTTACGAGGATCCAGTAGGTTGATGGAAATAAACAATATAAGCTGCTGTAAGGCACAAATTATTTTGTGTCTGCATTACCTGATTAACTGATAATTAATTCAATTTGATAATTGATATTCAATGAATAAATGACTTTTAATTCATTATAACAGTAGGCACTTCATAAACATTTCTAAGTCCTCCTGCCCAAGGAATGTTTCTGCCTCTCTATCTACTAGGTCATTACCTTCTGAGATCACTTAATATGCCTGAAAATATCTGTAAAGTTCAAAGATAGTGGCTCTCTATATGGAGTAGAGGGGGAGGACAATTCTACTTCCTAAGGCTTTCAGTTAGAAAGTATCCTCATACATCATCATTTTAATAAACATGACCTTTAATTATGGGAGAGAATGGTGCAGTGGATAGAGTGCCAGATCTGAGATCAGGAGGACTCATCTTTGTGAGTTCAAATCTGGCCTTAGACATGTACTAGCTGTGTGACTCTGGGCAAGTCACTCAACCCTATTTGCATCAGTTTCCTCATCTATAAAAGGAGCTGGGGAAGGAAATGACAAACCACTCTTTGCAAGAAAACCCCAAATAGGGTCATGAAGAGTCAGATATGACTGAAACAATTCAACAGCAACATGGCCTAGTGTATAGGGTGTTGAACTAGGAGTCATGAGTTCAAGTGGCATCTCAGAAACTTAACAGCTATGTGACTAGGTCAAATCACTTCACTGCTCTCTCCCTCAGTTTCCTCATCTGTAAAATGAGGGGATTGGAAGGCATGGCCTCTTGAGATTCTAGCTCTAGATCTAATAATGGCTATTTTAACCTTTAACATAAATTTAATTATCATAGGATTACAGGGAGAAGGAACTTTGGGGACTATTAAGTTAAGCCCCCTCATTTTACGTAAGAGACCCAGAGGACCACAGAGTGATCTGTCCAACACATACTGATAATAAGTATTTGAGGCAGAATTTAAAAGGAAGTGCTTTAATTCTGTATCTAACAACATTCTTTCAACACTCATTCTATAAGGCATCCCTAAAATGCCACTCCACTGTAACTCTTCCCACCCTCCACCCACATCTAAATACGGCTTCTAGAGAAGGAATAGTCTCACTCTAACTCCCATACATGGGGGTGCCTATTTTAATTATAAGAGACTATGCAAACACACAGTACATTTCAATCCAGAATATTTTGGCCTGAGGCCACCACTGCCTGAGGGGGGAACGTCTTTGGATATCTCAAGTTGTCAAGACACCTGTCAATGTTCTGATCCCAGGTCTCTCAAGTTCAGTAAAAAAAAGAAAAAAAATCAGCTGTGCCTCCTGAAGGCTGTCAAACGATCGAACTGATGGGCTATGGCCATTGGTCCCCAATGACTTCCTCAAGGGGGCATCACTCACCCAGTGGTGCAATAGAAGACTGTGAAATTCTGAGACGCAATTACTGTTAGGAAAGAAGGGAGGGCAGTTTTGAATGTATAGACCCAGATGGCTAGCTTTGGGACAAAGGCTGGAAATGTTATTCCATTAGCATTAATTGGAAAATGAGGGGGTTGGGTTCCTTGAGCATCAAGTTCCCTTCCAGCTCTACTGTTTGATGCTGAGTCCAAAAAACATGTCAGGATGGCCTGAGGGAAGTCTGGGCTTTCATTTTAATTTCAGCAACGTGGCAGAGGGAAAAGAGTAATGACTTTGGAGTACTGGGTTCAAATTCTTCCTCTGTTTCTTACAACCTATGTTATCTTGGGCAACGGATAATAAATGTTTATTACTATGCTAAGCACATGAAATAAGGAAAATGCAACTAAAGTAGCACAGCACTCAATGAAATTACATTTGATAAGAATTTCATCGTATTTATTACTTGCAGAACCTTGGGCGAGATACATCTCCCTCTCTAGGCTTCAGTTTAGTCATTCTTAAAATGAGGGAGCCTAGTCTCTGAGTTCTTTCCAAGATTTTTTTCAGCACCTATAAAAGAGACAGCAAACTGTCCAATTTTTTTAAAAAAAAAGATCCTCTACTTCTCCTTTCCTCCTTCCCTATACCTACGCCCATATCAGGCATGTTGGAAGGTAGACTTCATACTGTAAAAGACCATTCATTACTCCTAAGCTTAAGGGTCCATCCTTCGAATACAAAATGGGGGAGATGCCCATTGATACTGGTTAATGCCCACAGATGCCAGTCTCTGAAGATGACACAAATCATTTCCTGCTATTCTATCCTTATGGTTATAAAAATAAAAACTTGTTTCCTATTTCTTAGGACTCCAAAAAGAAAAATGTTCTCACCCCTCCTGTGCCTGAAACTCTGATTGCAGGTAATTTAGGATTTTGAGACAGTCAGGTGAAAGAACGCTAAAATGAAAGCACCATATAATTAAGGTGAGTTTAACAAATCCTCATCCTGGCATTTCTGAATTGTAAAAGTACTTGTTCAGGAAAAGGTCAAAAACCACTGCTAAGAAAACTTAATAGCTCTTAGCATTATATATACTTACTGGAGAGATTGCCACTTTCAAGTAATTTGGCTAACCCAGAACATTTTTAAATTCTATTTATTTTAGTTTCTGGTATATGTAGTTTGATTTTTTTGAACTCAGGCCCTTTTTCTTGCTGGGCTAAGATCATGCCCATCTCAATCTCCATGTCATTCTCAGAGCCAATGAGTCATTATTAACATTGCCGTATTTCTTTTTATCGTTATTATTTTTGTTTGAAAAAGAACCCTTCATTGTGTATCTGGCAAGAGGAACAAAGAAATCTTTCCCTACAGTGCCCCCCCATCCTCACTCATTAGAGGGAGTAGGGGCCTCTAGGTGCGTCAAATGTCAAACTTGTTTGATATATTAGTTTTCATCTACTTTTCCTTCTTTCTAATGAAAACTGTGACTCTGGGAGGGTGGGGAGGAGACATTGGGAAATGCAGGCAATACACAAACAAGATAGTAACAAAATTTTATTTTGAAATATGCACAGATAATTTTACTTTCCCTCTGCATCAGAGAGGAGGGGTAATATTTATGTATGTGTATACACATATACACACACATACACACACACACATATATATATATATATATACCTACCATCTTGAGATTCTTAGATCCTATTTTATTGTAATAGGGGTTATCAACTTGGGGACCTGCAAATACATATATATTTTATATATAAATACATTATATATTAAATGTTATACATATAAATATTATACATAAATAATATGATAACATTATGCATTAATATCCATATGCATGTGTATATAAAGAGATCGATAGATAGTAGATAGATAGATAGATTTCAACATAATTAGTTTCCTGAATAATCCTAGGTATTATATATTACGCTTTTTTTCCCCTGTGGGTAGATCCATAAACTTTACCAGAATGCCATGACATAGAGAAGGTTAACAGCCTCTCAGCTGTATGTTTTTAGGTTTTATCGGGCTTGGCATGCAGGTGTATGGAAGAGGTTACAGGATGGAAGAGAAAGGAAGAAAAATTCCATTCACCAAAAGTTTTGTTTTTGTCACGTTTTCCACAAGCCTAGAGGAGGCTCCAAGTTAAAGAACCACAGATCAGAGATTTGGCTCTGGAAGGAAACTTCTGGATGATCAAGTCCAATCTTTCACTTGACTCATGGGATAACAATCCAATGAAATGAAGGCCAGACAAAGGCGTCCCAGTGATAGGATTCCAAATTCAGAGTTCTTTCCACTAGACTCTCAATCTCTCATGAAAGGCAGGGATTTCTCTGCTTCATTTCATAATGGAAGGAGGTAGGGACAGAGGAATACGATAGGTAAATGGAAATATGAGGATTTGATTAAGCAGAAGAAAATTTTGCTTTCAATTCACTTCAATAAATATACAGATGCTTGTATTTGGCTTGAGAAAAATACCAAAATTAGATGAAGTGCAGCTCTTGCCCTTAGGTGGCTTACATCACAGAGCGTGAGGGAAGGGCCCACATTTCCCAGTGTTTTTTCCTGCATCACAAATCCAATCAATCATTTATTAGCAATAAAACATTTATTTAACACCTACTCTAGACCTGGAACACAAATACAAGAATCAGACAGCCTCAGCCCTCAAAGAGGGCATTCTACTACCGAAATGCACTGTGTTCACATTTCACTTATGTATTTTTAAATCTTAAGAGAGATGGCCCAATCCTGAGGCTTAGGGAGATGAAGAAGATAAAACCTGGGAAATCACCATAATATATGTTCAAAAATGAAGATATTTACTGGGCCAGGGAGGTAACAATTATGGCAAACAAAATCACTGCAGTTCAGAGGAGAAAGAAAATAATCCAAGTGGAATGGGAGGAACACTTCATTGATTATCTCTGATAGGACACTGATAACCAAAAATAATGTAAGCAAAAGGCAATGCTCAATGATTAAGTGGCTAAAGAATATAAACGAGCAATTTTCCAACTAAAAAAAAAAAAAAGCCAGCTACTAACAACCTTACGAGTGCCATAAGTCACTAATAAAATAACTAAAAATAAAAACGCCAAGTACTGACCTGACACCCAGTAACCTGGCAAAGATAATTTTTGCCAAAGATACATAAAAGATAGAAGATAAAAATAATAAATGGTGGAGGGGCTAAGGGAATATAAATTTCTACTCTTTTAGTAAAGTTGTAAATTGATCCAACCATTTTGGAAAGCATTTTGGAATTGTGTTTACAAAAAATGATTAAAATTTCCATATCCATTGACCCAGAGACCCACTGACTGGAGACTGTCTAAATACACATTATTACATGAACGTAATGCGATATTACTGTACCACAAGAAATGACAAATCTCAAGAATTCAGGGAAACATGCGGAGACGTATCCAATGCTGAAGTAGAAGTAGTGAAGTAGAGCCAGGAAAAAGTATACAAAATGATTTTTAAAAATGGACATAAGAAGAATAAAATGAATTAATCAAAACAAAACCAAAGGAAAATACATAATCATAAACATATAAAATATGTTTTTATAAAATTTATATCAAATATAAATACATGAAATATTTTACAGTCTATTATAAAATAGATTATATTATATATTCTACAATGTAATACAATGTCATATATAAAAGTCTATATATTTTATAATATCAATTTATATAATAGTTTTATATAATATAGATTGTATGAAATATTTTGTTAAATAGTGTATATTCTACGAATACATTATACAACGCATTAATTATAGAAATATAAAAATATTCAATATATTATATAATGGTATGTATTAGATGACATTATATATAGTATATTACATATTATATAAAATATTATGTATAATACATAATAATCATCATATAAAATATATAACCATAATGACCAAGCTTGGCCCTGGGAAACTGCACCTCTCTCCTATCAATAAAGAACTGGGGAACCACAGGTATGGAATCTATTAGACAGAGGCATTCATTTTTCCTATTCTTTCTTTTTTAATTCATGTTCCAAAGATGGTACACAGAAATGGAAAGGCAAGACGTGTACATCTACAAGCGAAGGTGATGGAACAACAATAATGCATCAAAAATAAGTGACATTTTTGCAAAGACAATAATTAATGATGAGAAATTGCCCCATGAAAGGAAGGTACATCCAGATAACAGGAACAATGTAAAAGGTTATTTTGATAACGCTTTAAATTGTGCCCTTGATGCCTCACAAGAAGCAGGCATACGCAGGCATGGTTATCTCTCTCTGTGGTACCAGTCAGTCAGCTGGAGTCTGAAGAGGTTAAGAGGAGCAATCTGGGTCACACAGCCTTAGATGCCAGAGGGGCAGGACTCCATCCCATTTTTCCTGTTTCTAAGTCAAGGATTCCCTTCACTAGGCCCACATTTCAGTTGAGATCTCAGAAAAGAGGGGAAAGAATGCTGGGTTTGGAGTCTACAGAAATGGGCTCCAATCCCAACTCCCTCACGTCCTCACTGACTGACCTGAGGCTAGTCATTAACCTCTCTTTACCTCTCTTTCCTTCTTTTGAAAATTGGGTCTAAGAACACTGGTGTTAGGTAAGTTATATGGTTGTTGTTGGAATCAGAAAGAGTCACTTAACCTTGAAGGGCTACGTAAATATGAAACTTTGATTACTGATAGAAAACAATCCCCGGGCTTGAACTGTTCTTTCTTCAACCCTCAAACTGATGAAATCTGTCTTCCTTTAAGGTGCAGATAAAAGCTACCTCATTCAGGTCCACTTCCCTCTCCCCAACTGCCAGTATCATTCCATTGAAGTCTGATTTCCATCTATCCAGTATTCAACTTCTGTATTCTAATGGATATATTGATTCATCCTTCAGAACATAGAGCACTCTGTCATTTCTGTATCTTGGTATCCCAATTCTCTTCAAAGGGCAGTTTAAGGACAATGTACAGGTGACCTTCCCTGGATCCCCAAATACTCATGACTGACTTACCTATCTTTGCTTGCATTTACCTATGTATTTACTTAATAGGGCTTTGCTTCATAATTCAGTATCATCTAAGCTAGGGGTACTCATGTGGGAAATGGCAGAGATCTTCTGGGAAAAGACTGCCTGTGTTCCTCTACTTGATGAGTGGGAGAATTTGGGGGAGGGGCTAAGAGTAAGTCTTAACAAATTTTTGTTTACTTTTTGATTGATTAGAAGTAAAAAAACGCCCTTTGCCCAGACTCTGGTCCTGAGAAAGCACAAAGTTTTAAAACAAAACTATTCTCTAACCTCAGGGCAGAAGAGGTTAGAAACGAAAGAGATCTGATTATAGTTTTGGTCAGTCCCTGCCTGTCATTCTGTCCAACCCAGAAAAGAAAGTCCTGACCAGCCAACATTTAGAACCCAACTAGGCATCTTTGTCTGGACAGACACAACGGCCATTCTTTCCCCCAAAGTTTCAATTCTATCTGCACGTTAACATAAAAAAAAAAAAGTAGCTTATGAACATTCTCTGTACCACAGTTAAAGATGTAGAGTGAACACCAGCTCACACCCACCATGCACCGAAATATAAAAGGTCAACCTGCCCTTGGTGAACAATAATTTTCGAAAGAAATCAGGCACACAAAACATGGGTGGCAGGCAACAAAGTAAGATTATTTTGGGCGATTCTTTTTTTTTTTCACTTCAACATCCCACATTCCCTGAACTCTCAAACAGATCAAAGTTTTAGAGACAAAAAAAAAGGAAGGAGGAAAGAAAAGGAAAAGAAACACAAATTAATAACTACTTAAGCATTCTGTTTCATCATGATAACAAACAGATGGTTTTAATATTCTAGAGGCTAATTTCTGAACAATTAAAAACACAGCAAGACATTAACATCTAATGAAACATTTTAACTACCAGTCTATGCATCTGCCATTAATTTCCACACAGCAAGGCCTTGGTTCTCCTCAATCTGTTCTTTATTAAGGAAAGTTTTTCCACTCTGAATTTAGTGAAGTAGAGAATTAACAACTGTTTTCAATCAGCAATCAGCAGGCTATTTCGCCAATGTGTACTGAAACCGTCCACACTATCAGACATAAATTTACCCTTATGAAAGCTTTGATGTACGTACAGTGGATAGATATTGGAGGGGTTTTTTTCCTCATTAAAGCTCACTCTAAACTTAAGAAAGATTAACTCCTAACTTCACTGATGCTCTCATTTATCTGTAACTCTGGACAGAGAACAAATTTAATTACTGAATCCTATTGTTAATTTGTATCGATGCTAATTTAGACTTTGACCAAAAGAAATTTGCTTAAAAGTCCAAAGAGCTGTCACAATGTGTCAGTTAGATGCCTACACATTCTCTTTTCTCACTGCAGAAAAGCACATGGCAAAAAATATATTTCAACTAGTCAGTGGCAAGCTGGTCAATATCAGGTCTCCAACAACCTACTGAGTCCAACCCTGAAGCCATGTTGTTCACTCTGCATCTCTTAATGAAGCATGTAATTTAGGACTGTGGAAGAATCGTCCACGGATCTTAACCAAATTTAACAACAGCATGTGACATAAATGAAGCTTTAATGGAGTCACAATACCCCCAAGGATTATGGAGACGGGCTGAAATTATTTATTATTTTTCCATACTTAAGGGACCAGAGGGGAAGAGAGGTAAAAAGCTGACCAATGCACATCTGAGGATGTCACTAGTGGTGTGGATGCAGGGTCAGGTATTACTGAAAGACTTATGAAGTGGGTTCTTCTGCCATTTTAAAATAAGGGCATGTAAAATAGCCTGGTATTCAGCAGAGACAGATAACCTCCGGGGCTATTTTCTTTCTTTTATTTATTTTCAATATTCTATAATAACGATCATATAAATTCAGATTTTTTCCCCTCCCTCCCCAAAATGGCATACAATTTTATATAGGTGCTACACATACATTCCTATTAAATAGATTTTCCCTATAGTCTTGCTGTGAAGAATTAGAATGAATAGGAGAAATCATATTACAAAACAAAACATAATAACAAAAGAAAATGATCTGCTACATTCTGCGACTGAATTCCATAGTTCTTTCTCTAGATGTGGAAGGCATTTTGCCATAAAAGACCACTAGGAATTTTTTTAAGTCCTTGTATTGTGATGAAGTTCCAAGTCTAACAGAAAAAACTCTCATACACTGTGGTGGCTCCTGTGCACAAAGTTCTCCTGGTTCTGCTCCTTTCACTCAGCATCAGTTCATATAAGTCTTTCCAGGCTTCTCTGAAGTCTTCCTGTGCATCATTTCTCATAGCACAATATTATTCCATTACATTCATACACAATAATTTATTCAGCCACTCCCCAATTGATGGGCATCCCCTTGATTTCCAGTTCTTGGCCACCACAAAGAGGGCTGCTATAAATATTTTTGTACATGTGGGACCCTTTCCCATTTTTATGATCTCTTGGGGATACAATCCTAGAAGCAAAATTGCTGGGTCAAAGGTACGCATATTTTTGTAGCCCTTTGGGCATAGTTCCAAACTGCTCTCCAGAATGGTTGGATCAGCTCACAGCTCTACCAACAATGAATTAGTGTTCCAACTCTCCCACATTCTCTCCAACATTTATCATCATCCTGTTCTGTCATGTTTGCCAATCTGATAGGTGTGATGTGGTAACTCAGAGTTGTTTTGATTTGCATCTCTCTAATCAATAGTGATTTAGAGCATTTTTTCATATGACTATGGATAGCTTTAATTTCTTCCTCTGAAAATGCCTGTTCATATCCTTTGACCATTTATCAATTGGGGAATCCAGGGCTATTTTCTGATGAACACAAAGGACAAGTGCTTGGCAGCAGACGAGTACTTTCTGGAGATAATGCAAAAGGACAATCTCATTTTTGACTTTTCATCCCTTTTCTTCTGGGCAAACAAGATAACTCCCTACAGAACAAAATGCTGGGGAAGGTGATATAAGACAAACCAACTACATAAACGAAGGGCCTTGTTGAAGCAGTCGAAGATGAACCACCAAGAGTCAGAGTACACACTACTAAATGGGAATTTACATGATCTGTTTGCCTCCTGATCAGCTGTGCTTCACAATGAGGGAGAGGAATCAATCAATCAGTCAAACATAAAGCATTCTGTAGATGCTTGCTGATTCTAACTATTGCATCGCCATGAAAAGAAAAACAATTAAGTTTCTGTTCTCAAACTTTCTGACCAAGGAGACAATATTCATTAGAATACTTATAAGAGAGATGCAGATAATCCCAGAAGATAAGGAGCCAGGAAGAGTAGGACACTGAAACGTTGGGACATAGGCCAATGGAGGCCCAAGCCTTGGAAAATAGGGACAGGTTGCTTTCAATCCACTTGAAGGAATGGCAAGCCTGTTTCAGGATGTAAATGATAACATGGAATGAAGGAGCACTATCCCTGATTCAAGGCATGCACGGCTATTCTATGACTGTATTCTTACCCTGCGATGGGAGAAAAGCTTTTTAATTGGAATTTGAGTAGTAATATGCAAGTAAAAGGGCATGAAAAAGCTAAATTATTCTTTTTCCTTATGAGAGGTGGAAAAATGCTACAAGCTTCTATGTGGGGAGAGAGCTACTATATAGCTTGAACATAGGACACTCACACTTTTCTCTCTGGGTTATATTCTTTCTTGCTTACAGGTCAGTTAGTAAAGAAGATGGAATATGAGTAGGATAAAACCTTGCGAGCTTGGAAAGGTCAGAAGAGACAAGAGAGGTCTATCAAAGCAAACTATATGGTATGTGTGGCAAGAGAGTGCTTTGCCCATTAGCTATGCTCTACCCAGTAGGAAATTTGATGGGGAAGGAGGAGGAAGGAGGAAGTTTGGTAGCATCTCCTTTACGTTGGCCCAAGATGGCAGAGAGGACTATGCAACTTATTTAAGGAGATCTTAGTACATCTGTTCTTTGATAGCTTCTCAATAATTATGTTTTTCTAAAAGGTAAATGATTTTGTTTACTGAAATTGAGTTATTAACTGGTTAATTTTATTAAGGTGATATTAATTGGAGCTAGTAAATGGTATTCAGGCAGTAAGTGTGAGAATTGATAGTGGGAGCGCATGCCAAAATAAGGATGCTATCCCACAGTATAAAAAGAATCCCATTGTTCCTCAGGGATAACCCTAGCTAGCCAAACCCAAGGACTCCACCTGCTAGTTAGTTAGTACATGTGAAGATTGAGAGAGTTAAGTCTGGACTTAGCTACAACACACTCCTGGGACTGTGGTAGAGATAGGTCAGAATTCTAAAATGCTGTCCTTAGAAGGGACTTAAACGGGGAAATGGTGGAAAAATGATAGCTACTCATTTGAAACATCTGAAAAGAGTATCTCAAATCCCAGACTGGAGATAGCCTATTGAAACCAAGTTAAATTGGCCTACTCCTGTAAGCTATTTCAAATGGAAATCAGGAAGGCAGGAGAAAATGTGGAATGCAGTCCTTTTGGAGGGATGAATCTGATTTGGAATTCAAGACTCTGGGTTCAAATCTGCCACTTAATAGCTATATACTTCGAGCCATGGCGCCATCACCTATAAAATGAAAAGACAGACAGACTGTTCCTGGGGTCCTTTCGAGCTCTACATTGAGGATTTATGAGCCTATGGTTTGGAGACAAGTCCTGAAGAAGGCATTAAAAAGGTCAAAATTAGTCTAAAGGTCTCTTCAAGTTCAAAATCTGTGTTTCTAAGATATAATTATGTGACTAACTGCTGCTTATTAAGTTTAGAGGAACGAGATTCTTATTGGATTCTTAGCTCTAGTTATAAAGTTTTCTTTCCCACAAATGTGATTCACCACACTGAGGTGTGGTTGCAATGATGCTACCTCATGGATGAAAAAATGGAACAGCACGTCTATCCAACTACATGTCCTCATGCAGACCATTTACAGTTATTCAATTCTTCATTTTTTCTTAATGGATGAAAAGTTCAGTTTGGTCTAAATGACCAAAGTCATGAAGAAGAATTCATAATGTTTGGGGAATGAAGACAACCAGTAAAATGTCATTGACAAACAGGGATATTTGCAGGCAAATATGCTTCAAGGGCAATGAATGCCTCTCAAGGAGATGGTGATACAGTGGAGAGAGCATGGGGCCAGTGGTCAGAAAAATGGAGTTCCAATCCAGCCTCAAATGCTTATTAAGTGGTGACAAATCACTTAACCTGTCTGCCTCCATTTCCTCAACTGTAAAGCAGGATAATAATTGATCCTACCTTCTCAGGTTGTTGTGAGGATCAAATGAGATAATATTTTTAAAGGGCTTAGCACAGTGTCTGGCCCATAATGGGGGCTATATAAATGCTTTCTGCCTTCCTTTTCTTCTTCCTTATTCTTTCTCAAATTACCTGGAATTAACATACCCGTAAAATCGACTTAGTGGGATATAAACTCCTTGAAGTCAGAGGAGGCTTTGCTCTTTTTGTACTCATGTGGGAGGACAACTAGGTGGTGCAGTGGATAGAGCACCAGTGCAGAAGTCAGGAGGACCTGAGTTCAAATCTCACCTCAGACACTTGACACTCACTAGCTGTGTGACCTTGGGCAAGTCACTTAACCCCACTGCCTCATCCTGGGTCATCTCCAGTCATCCTGATGAATATCTAGTCACTGAATTCAGATGACTCTGGAGGAGAAGTGAAGCTGGTGACCTACACAGCCCTCCCTCACTCAAAACAAAGTCAAGTGCAAGTCATGTCATCATTTCTTTGATGGCATGGTCTTCTTTGGCTCCGAAGGATGAACACACACTCAGAGGGTAAGCACTAAGTGTAGCACTGGACCCCAAATCCCTAGAATCCATACTTGTAGAATTAAATAATAATTAACTAAGAAATCTGGAATTCTCAGTCTAATGAAGGACTCTAAAGATGTGCAATTCTATTGCACTTTATTCTACTGTAATCAAATTCAGGCCAGCAAACACTTAAGAAACACCTTGATTAAGTTTTTTGATGATTATGTTAAAAAACAAGTACTTTATACTTTGAGTATACTTTTCTCCATTATCTCATTAGACCTTCATGACAATGCATGAAGAAGGTACAGTAGGCAATATTGCTGTTAATTTATTTTATTATGATCATTAATGATGATCTGTTAATATTTATGTTAATAATTATTTTATAATTAATAATAACTAGCAATTATTGAGACCTTTTAAATTTGCAAAGCACTTTACATATGGTAATTCATTATTAATATGATTTTATAGACAGAAATGATTCAAGCACAGTAAAATTAAGTGATCTTAATAAGAACCCAGCCAGTTGGTAATACAGCAGGAAACAGAAATCAGGTCTCTACTGAAAAATCCTACAGTGAAATGATAAGAACTTAGACAGACCTAGAACTAAAAGGAACTAAGATGTCATCTTATTCAACTCTCTCATTTTACAGATGAAGAAACTGAGGTCCAGAGCCATTAAAGTGACTCATCCAAGGTTCCAGTGTTGGAGGCAGAACTAGGATTTGAATTCAGATCTTATGACTCCAAATTATGGCCCTTATTCAATGGTACTATCGTGCCCCCTGGTGGTGATCTCAAGCTTGAGTTGTGCTGCCAAATAGTACAGCCCACTGCCATCTTGTGAATGCTCTGGGTAATAAAAGTAATGGAACGCCCAGTCTGTAAAGATAAGAATATGAGTCTCATTCGAGGGCAGGGGAGAGGTATGTGGGGCATGACAGCAGGATGCTATGCATTATAGTACACAAATTAAAAAGATTAACTGCAATAAAGGATGCCATCAATGGAATATAGGAGTGGAAAAGATGGGCTGGTCACATGGAAACCACAGAAGGGTGGACGGGCTACACTGGTATCCTCAAAACATCAAGTAGAAGGATGGAGAGTTATCAATATATTGGGTAGGGGGTGGGGTAGGAGGGCACCTCCAAGAGTGAACTAAAGAAGAGACAGACAAGAATCACAAAAGGTATGGATGGTTTGTAATCTGAGTCATTGGGATAAATTTCAAAATGGTGACATCACAAATGCACTTTTTTTCTCAGTAAAAAATACAGGAAACTCAAGGGGAGGGGAGGGGCGGAGGAAGACAGAAGGAAACAGTAAAACAAGGCCCTATACTGAATACTGAATAATAACATTTTTTTGATGGAAGACATTAAGTAAATAGCATCTCATTTCTTAATAATTCTTTATAACTATTGTGCTCTCAATTTTGAATGGCTGATACATCAAATAGAAGATGTAAATTTCCACGTTAAGTGCCCAATCACCACACTTGATTTTACATAGCTGTCTCTGATCTGCTCCTATAGAGAATATTATCTCATCATAGAGACACATATCTACACAGAATCCTTCTAGGATGTGCATTAGACACAGTCAAGCTAGCAGGGCATAAAATTGTATTTCCCATCGCCATCAACTGACAGGAGCTCATCTTAACTTATTAAAGGGTTTAAAAGGAATGGAGGGTAAGACATTGGGACCAGGACTCAGACACACCAGAGTGGATGTAGGGTGCATTATTCCCCTTCCTCTCAACACAGAGGGTGTAAAGGAAGGGGACCTGAGAGATCTAGCCCAACTCCCATTTGGCATTGAAAGGCAACCAACTCTTACCAACAGTAACAAAGGGGCCGAGTCAGGCTTCTAAGCCAGGTCCTATCAATCTAAATCCTGGGATTTCCCTCATAGTGCAAGAAATTAAAATCAGGTATGTGAAATACAAGTAGACTTATTAAGAGGAACTGCTCACTTGCCTGAGCAAACTGTGTTACCTGGTACAAGCAAAGGAATGGACATTCAAAGTTTTAAGTCCTGTGTAAATCAGGTAGATGGTTCATTAATACTGAAGATAAAAGATGGGAAGACAATAATTTAGGAAAGGAAAAAATAAGAAAGAGAGAGTAGGGGGTGGAGGGGATAAAGAGAAGGAAGTAGAAGAGGAAAGGAGAAAAGAAGAGATGGAGAAAGGAGAGAGAATGGGAGAAATGCTGGGAAATGGAAGGGAAGGGAAAGGGGAAAAGAGGGAAGAAAAGGGAAGTGCACCTAACAACAGTGATACCCTCAAAATTAATAAGCAAAGACAGGCAAAGGCCAGAGTGGAAGGCACAGCCAAACCCCATTGACTTTCTTTACTCTTACGTGAGCCTTACTGGTCCCACTAGGCCAGGTTACCATGGATGAATATGAGCTATGTACAGTCCCTCCATATTAATATGCAAACTAAATGCAGGATTTCCCTAGTAATCAGAGCAAAAACATTTTAAGGGAGACGTGTCTAATGTTCATCAGCGAATGATGCTAAGCAGGGCACTAGATGACCTGTGAACAGGATCATGAAGCAGGCTGTTGTAGGGATGCTATGCAGGAGCAAGGGGAAGATGGGGAGCCTGTTAAAAAAAATTGAACTCTAACAATAAAACAACATCTAAACTAAACATTTCGCTCCTATGGGGGATGCATTTTTTCCCCCGCCACCTCAAAGGAGAAGGTGGTGATCCGGTATCTTTTTTCTTTGTCTCCTCCTCTTCTGAAAATTCATATTCCAGATGGCATTAGAAAAATGTAAAGTGCTACAGGATTTAGTTTTGTAGAAAAACAGCAATTAGCATAGGAAAATTAGCAATTAAGCAATCATTATACTACATATATCAATATCACTAATGAGCAGGCATATATAAGAAAATCCTCCAAAGAGCGGGGCTCGAGCCAAGCCTCTTCAGAACAGCAGTTCATTCTTTATCCCCTCAATAAATACTGACAGTCCCAGAGCTCCTACTGTGTGAAAGGCATTCTGCTAGTCAGATGATGAAGAACATGCAAAAATGTTATGAGGCAAGCCCCTTCTTGGCCCTCCAAGAATTTACCATCATCTAAAGAGAGAAAAGACTTGAAAATAGAGAAATATGGCACAAGGAGCACCGTGCTAAATGCCTAATATTTGTCCAAAGTAGAATGAGAGGGGAGGGGTCATCATTCAATCAATCAATATTTATTAAGCACCAGCAGACTCCTGGAATCTTGACATGTAGAAATGTTCCAGAAAGGCTTCATGAAGGAAATAAACTCTGAACTCATCCATGAAGGATGCACAGGCTATGAGCCTAAGAGGCATCAGGGAAAACCAAAGCAATGAACAAAACAACTGAGGCCGGAAAGTGTGGAACCTGAATATTGCAAGAATTCCTGGCAAGCTGGAGCTCAGAATCCATGGGAGAAGATATAAGGAGATAAGAAAGATAACCTGAATCCTGCAAGGCAGCCTTGAATATCTCAAGCTTGGAAATATCAACTGTATACAGTAGTCAGTGGTGAACTGTTTTGGTGAAAAGTGTTTGTTTGTTTTTAAATATTTTAATTCAATTTTTACATGTTAGAGAGGCGTAATTAGAGGCACGTATGAAGGAAGGTAAATTGGATAATGACATATGTTAGATGGACTAAAGAAGACTGCAGCAAAGGTACAAAATAGTATTATTTTCATTCTCAAAAAGAAAGGTAATAGGTAGAGGTCTGGCATCAGAAGAAGGGATGCTTGGGTTCAAGGACTGTCTATACCATACACTTAGGCAAGTTACATAATTTCTCATTATTCCAGAAAAAATGTCTATGTGACTTGGAGAACACATGCTGAAATTCATTGATGAAGAGTTTCCTCATTGGAAGCTACCCTTGTCAATGGAATTACAAGTCCCTAGACTAGAGAGAAAAGGAGAGAAAGAGAAAGAGAGAGAGAGAGACAGAGAGAGAGAGAGACAGAGAGACAGAGAGACAGAGAGAGAGACAGAGAAAGAGACAGAGAGAGACAGAGAGAGACAGAGACACAGAGACAGACAGAGAGACAGACAGAGAGACAGAGACAGACAGAGAGACAGAGACAGACAGAGAGACAGAAAGAATGAGAATCTAGATTTCTGTTAGGGTCAAAACTACAGGACAGAGAGTTAAGAAAAACATGATTATAACAATAACTTCCCAATAACAAACCAACAAACATAAATCTCAAGATGGAACTGCTTTATGGCAAATATTACATTACAGAAAGTTCTATAATAGAAGGAATTTAGCATATGACTGTGATTTCCTCAAGACATTGGCTACTGTCCAGGGGAAACTATCATCATAAACCTGGTTGCATTTCTCTACACAGTCATTTCAAAAGATAACAAGGTAATAAGTTTTAGTAATCTAATTAATTCTGCCCTAGATTACAGGTAATATATTTCTCGGGTCTTGTTTTATGCTAGGAAATACAAAAATTAAAAAGTAGGTCTATAATCCAGACAGGACATTTTATTTCTGCAATTAGTGTGGGAAACAGAGGAACATAAAGATACACAGACAGTCTCAAAATGGGTCTTTCTTTCCATACAGGTACTCTAGTTTAAAAGTCCAAAAAGCCTTGAAAAAGCAAGGATGCCTGGCTTTTTCATGAGAAAAGGATGCTCCAGGGTATTAACTAGAAGTAAAAGAGACCTGGGTTTCAATCTCTGCTACCACACTTGCCAGAGGTAGGATCATCAGTAAGCAACTTAACTTAAGCCTAAATTATCTATGAAGCCACAGTTTAAGGACCCAAAGCAATCTTCACATATGCATGGCAAACAACATGTTGGAGGAGAGCTGGTATCACTATATTTGGAAAGTTAATTCAGCTTGTTAAGGTCTTAGTTTCTTCATCTTTAAAATAAGGGTCTTGCCCAGAAGCCCTAAGGGGTCACTTCCAGATCTATATTCATGAGTCTAAATCAAGCAGGTGTAAAGTTGCCAAGATGGAGGAGTCCAAGGAATGAGTCTAAGAAAATGTGCACCAGCTCACTATCCATCCTAGAATGATAAATGATAACTGGACCCTGTGGTCAGAGTTACTGTTTGGAAACATAACAAAGCATAATAAAATGCAAAAAAGTAGGAGGAAGGAGGGAGAGAGGTGGGGGGGGGGGGAGAGAGAGAGAGAGAGAGAGAGAGAGAAAGAGAGAGAGAGAGAGGGGGGGGGGGGGGCAGGCAGGCAGAAGAGGTCACTGAGATAGGCTCGTTATGTTTTGGGATGGGACAGATTCCAAAGCTTCAAGGTAAGCCAAGCAGGCATTTCATTGAAAGAGAGCCTGGAACACATATATCTGAAAACTCAGAACATGCCTGAAATAGATCACAAGGCAATTGGGACTTAAAAATGGTCAACAAGGTGGCAGCAATCAGAAGGAACATCAGAATCCGGGTTTTCCTGACTCCAAGACCGAAACCTAGGAGACACATTAAAGTGTTCACCTTATCTATACCCTTCAATTACTGATTATTTTTTCTGAGATGTTTTCATACTTGATTCTAAGGGAAAATAATGGCCTAAGATAGTATTTAAAAATAATAATCTCTGGCAGGAAACTAATTGCTCACACTCCAACTGCCTCAGTGAATGGGGGCAAAGAGGAGGTGCTTAATAAATACTTGTTGGTTAACTGTTGATTTTAGAGTCCTTGATCAATGTCAGCACAATCCCATAGCCATTCTAACCAAAGACTCTCATTGCTAACCCACCAGGTCTGGTTTAATACCTTCACATGCAAAGATTTCTGGAAGTCCAACTTTGGGTGAGCCTCATGAGATGAGCTTGTCTGAACACAAGCTGATGGAGACAGAGAAAATTAGAGGCTAGCTTAGCTCTAGGGTCCTGGGCCAAAAATGTCAAAAAGAGAAATGATGGGTGGATTCTGTTTATAATTAGTACCATTAAAGATTAAAGAAAGGTGTATTTCCAGAGGGAAAAGGGAGGGGGGAAAGAGACAGAGAATGAGAGTGAAAGAAAAGGAGAGAAGGGAAGGGAGGGAGGAAAGGAGGGAGGGAGGATGGGAAAGGAGAGGAGAGGAGAGAAGTAGAGAGAAGAGGAGAAAAGAGAAGAGGAGAGGGGAGGGGAAGGGAAGGGAAGGGAGGGGAGGGGAGGAGGAAAAAGGAAGGGGAAAGAGTGGGAACAGAAAGAGAGAGGGAAGGAGAGAGGGAAGAAGAGTAAAGGGGAAGAGAAAGAGGGACAGAGAGAGAGAGGAGGGAAGTTGGCAGCCAAGTCAAGGAAAGTACAGTCCACGGGTCAACAGTTGGCAAATCCAAGAAGCCAGAATTATTTGTTCCCTCACCCTATCACCACCTCCCTTTTTTTATTGAGAGAGAGCAAGAATCTCCCGAAACCCCAGGCGGTCAAGCGCTGGCATCCCCCGTCAGCCCTGACAACAGCTGCATAGTTCTGTTGCAATAAACTGAAACAATTTAATGGCTGTTATTGTTCGGCTGTGATGTCTGAGCTCAGCCATTCTTTCCTCCTAGGATTCCAAAGCCCCACAAGGGCAGCAATGAGAGAAGATCTCATTTACCTAAAAGCGCTTATAAATTTTTAATTTGCTTTAACAAGTAAATTAACAAGTCCCTCATTCAGGCAAGTTTTATGGCCTCTTGCCACTTGGGGAAGGCCATAAAAGTTTTATGGATAATCCAGAGCTACCGAGACTGCTCATAATAAATTGTCTGTTTCCTGTTATTTTATCAAACCACTGGGCTTCTAATGACTTAAAGTCACAGGTTCCTTATATCTAGGCCTTTTATGAGGCCATATTTATATACTCTAAAGAATATCTTAAATTATACTAGGCCCCTGCTAATCGTTACAAAGATAGTCTTTATGGGCGCCAACCTTTAGCTCACGCCCAGCTAATAAATGTGGCAACATTTTTTTTTGGAGACCGCATGCTGATTGTTTGCATTATTTAAGATGCTGTTTTTAGTCAGCGTTTCCATTAGCAAACACTTTGAAGTCTCTGCCACTCCTTCTGAAGACTGGCAAGTGTTCCTGTGAATGGCCCAAGGACCAAGAGCTGTTGGCACCACTGCCCTAATCTTCTTCCTCTGCCTCCCTTTCCTGGGGGACCAACAGACTCTAAGACATGGGGCTGGGGGTTTGTGGTGCAAGCATGGGTGGAGGAGAGTGGAGAAGAGTATTTCTGAAGCCTCCATGAGGCTGACGCTCAAACCTAGATGAAATAGATGAACAGATCTAAACAATGCTCTGGGAAATTGTCCAAGAGAATTTCACTGTGGAGAAACGGGCAGCAAGAAAAAAGGATGGAGAGGAATAAGGAAAAGAAATTTGAGTGTGTGTGTGTGTGTGTGTGTGTGTGTGTGTGTGTATGAGAGAGATTTGGGGATATGTCTCTATGAACGTGCCAACAATTGCTGGAGAAAGCAAGGGAGCTCCAGGAAACATCTACTTCTGCTTCACTGACTTCACTAAAGACTTTGACTGTGTGGATCACAACAAAATGTGAGAAGTCCTCAAAGTCGAGGAGGGGCATATTACTTGTCTCCTGAGGAACCCCGATGTAGGCCAAGAAGCAACAGTTAGAACCAAATATGGAACAACTGATTGGTTTAAGATTGGAAAAGGAATAACACGAGGTTGTTATGTTGTCATTTATTTAACTTATATGCAGCATATATCATGAGAAATACTAGGCTGGATGAATCAAAACTGGAATTAAACTTGCTGGGAGAAATACCAACAATCTCAGATACACAGACGTATTCTCAGATGGCAGAAAGGGAAGGGGGATTAAGAAGGCTCTTGATGAGGGTGAAAGAGGAGAGTGTAAAAGCTGGCTTGAAGCTTAACATCAAAAAAACCAAGATCTGGGCAACTGGTCTTTCCTGGCAAATAGAAGGAGAAGAAATGGAAGCTGTATCACGTTTTATACTCAGGCTCAAAGATCATTGCAGATGGTGATTGTGGCCCTGAAATTAAAAAAGCCTTGCTTCTCTGAAGGAAAGCTATGGTGAATCTGGGCAGCATACTAAAAAGCTGAGACATCACCTTGCCTACAAAGGCACATTGTCAAAGCTACGGTATTTCTGGCAACAACGTATGTCTGTGAGAGCTGGACTATGAGGAAAGCTGAGTGCCACCAAAAACTTTTGAGAGTCCTTTGGATAGCAAGGAGGTCAAATCAGTCAAGAGTTAAAAGAAAGTAATTTAGGGTATTCAACAACAAAAATGTATATAAAGACTCTCTCTGTATCTGTGTGTATGTGTGTACGGAATAGGGAAACTGTATGTATGTATGTATATATGGAATAGGGAAATTTGGGAACATGTGTATGTGTGTGTGTGTGTGTGTGTGTGTGTTTGAAGACTATATATGTATATATAAATATATATGTAGAAGGAGCAAGAGAAAGAAATTTGGGAATCTATATTTAAAAAGATTGGCATATATGTGTGTATGTATATACATATATATATATTTGAAGACTATAAATAATATATATGGAACAGCGGGAAGAAATCTGAGGGGTATATGTGTATATGCATTATATATGTCTCTACACAGACATATATACATACGTATGTGCGTACATATATATGTCTGTGTGTGTGTGTAAAAACTATTCATGAGGAGCAGAGGAAAGAAATTGAGGGATATTGTAAGGAGAGACATATGTGTATATGTGAAAGAAAGAAAGAGAGAGAGAGAGAGAGAGAGAGAGAGGAGAGAGAGAGTGTGTCAATCCTGATTGTCTGGAATTAGTCAAGTACAACCTAGAAGTCAGCGCCTAGTGATGTAAGAATAGAAAGTCTTCTCTAGAAGGGCATTTTGATAACCTAGAGTGATCTGAAAAGTAATATGGCTTAGGATGGATGGATGGATGGATGATTAAATGAAAAGGCATTTCTTAAGGACTAAGTATTCACAAAACACCATGCTAAGCACTGAGGACAAAACAGAAAGGCCTGGTAATCCCTGCTCACAAGAGGCATATATTCTCATGGGGGAGATAGTTCTTAGTGGAAAGTTTAGCTCCAAGGTGGAGGAAAAGGTCCAGCATTCCTTAGGGGACAGCAGGGAAGTAGATGTTGATCCATCTTCTTCAATGCCATTTCCACAGATAAAATCATATCAGTTTTCTGACAATGCCAAGGACTTTGATGGTGACAATGATCTTTTGAGGTCTTTGATAGCTGTGACTAATAATGAGACTGAGGCTGAAGCACCAGTAGAGACAGCTGTTAGGTCACAGATGTTGTGGAGAGAGCTATGGGGCCTAGAGTCAAGAAACCCAAGTCAGACACATACTAGCTGTGTGACCCTGGCCAAATCACTTAAAGGCTGATTGACTCAGTTTCCTTATCTGTAAAATGGGGATACTAATACCATCTATCCCCAACATAGAGGGTTGTTTTAAGATTCAAATAAAATAATCATTTTAAAATGCTTCACACGGTGCCTGGCACGTGAAGGAACACTCACTCCCTTCATTTTCCCTTACAGTCTGGACAAGTCAGTTAAGCTCTCTAAGGCTCAGTTCCTCCCTTAGTGAAATGAGGTATCTGAACCAAGTGTCCTCTGAGAGTTTTCCCAGAGGGTTACGACCATTTCCATGAATCTGGAAGAGATCCCAAAGAACATCTAACCCAATCCCCTCATTTTACATCCATGGGCACATGAAACTTAGCAGAGATCACTGTTTAAGGTCACAGAGCTAGGAATCATCAGAGGGGACATTTGGAACTCAGGTCTTCTCTATGGCCTGAGGTTGAATAGCACCTCAAGGATGATAAAGTGTTATTCATATGCATCATCACTTTTAAGTTTCAAAATCAGGACTGAGAGGGCGGAACTATCATAACGCCCATTTTCAAGATAAGCAAATGACGACAGAGTGACTTGCATAGGTCACACCATTACTAACTGTTAGAGGATAAATTCAGACCTTGGTATCACTGACTCCAGGGTCAGGAGTTGTTCCACTATGCCACATCTATTAGATTTTTTACCCTTTAATATTAATATCAAAAAACCATCTCCCCACTAGTCCATGTGGGCACCAAACACGATAACAACTCAGGGAGCTTACAGGATTCTCATTTCAGTCTTATTGATTCTTGTTGGAAAACACCATCTTTCAGATTAGTATCACCCAATATAATTACCAACTAAGATCCATGGTTTAAACAATGGCTGCCTTCAATGGGGTCTTTTTTGCTGGTTCTAAGGATAATCACAGCATGTTTTTCAAGGGCTACAGTTGGCGCGTGAATGTCTTGGCCAGGATATCAGAACAGAGCCAACAAGAAGGCATTCCAGATGAATTTTATTTTCCTTTTTCATTCTTTGTCCCCCTCCAGGTAAAACAGAAGTCACACCAGATGAGGGAAATGAAGAAAACAGAAGGGATAACACAGCAAACCTTTCTGACAATATAACTGCCCACTAAGATTCCACCCGTGGCCTACACGCCAGCACTGAGCCATTGAAGGCTTGTCTCTCTCCCAAACACAGAAGGGCTTTCTTCCTTCTATGGTTCATTGTGCTCTACCAGAAAGAGATACATGCCAGTTCCAAGTTTCAACTTAAAACAAGAATTGACTTTCTTCTCTTTTCTTTGGGTTGAAAAGATCAAGTCTTCAGCTGAGAAGAAAATTCACCAACTATCGTGGCTATGTTCTTGAAGGGCACATCCTTTTATTTTTCAACACCCCAGCTGCCAGCCAGCGGGGTGCAGAGGCATAAGGCAAGGTTCCTTGAAAGCTAATTGAGTACAATGCTACCCTCAGTTACCACTGCTGAAAAGGATGCTTCACAGAGGGCCCTGGGAGGTTACATCTACTGCAGACCTGCAATCAAAAGTTTGACTGTGGCATCCAACTTGGGATAAGGCTGGAACACTGGGTAATGATTCAAAGGTCCAAAGTTCAATTCCCAGGTGGGTCAGTTAGCTTTGCACTCCTCACCGAAAACTGTGCTCTTAACACTTGTAAATTCAAGTCACTGGTCTCAATAAGAATCAGAGAGTAGACTGTGGATGCTTCAATACAAATTCATTCCTGCTTAAGGAAAAATAAACTTAAGGGAATAGTTGACTAATGATGTTTCGCCAAAGCAGCATTTCTGTTTATTAAGGAAGACAGAAACAGCAACAGCAGCTGCGATAACAATAAAGAGTTAGTATTTCAGGCACGCAGTCAGTCAAAAAACATTTATTAAGTGACTCCTCTATGCCAGGCACCATACAAAAAGAGACAGAGGACAGAGCCTGCCCTCCAAGAGCGTAAAGCTGGATGGGTGAGACAATAACAAACAGATATGTCCAAACAGGCTTTATACAAGTTAAAGAGGAAATAATTTTTTTTTTATTAAACTTTTAACATTTATTTTCACACAATTTTGGGTTACAAATTTTCTCCCCTTTTTCCCCCTCCCCCCCTCCAGACCCAAGCTTTCTAATTGCCCCTGTGACCTATCTGCTCTCTCCTCTATCCTCCCTCCCTGCCCTTGTCTCCATCTTCTCTTTTGTCCTGTAGGGCCGGATAGCTTTCTTGACCCCTTAACCTGTATTTCTTGTTACCCAGTGGTAAGAACATTACATTTGGTCCTAATACTTTGAGTTCCGACTTCTTTAGCTCCCTCCCTCTCTACCCCTTCCCCTTGGAAGACAGGCAGTTCAATATAGGCCATATCTGTTTAGTTTTGCAAATGATTTCCTTACTAGTTGTGTTGTATAGGCCTAACTATATTTCCCTCCGTCCTGTCCTGTCCCCCATTACTTCTATTTTCTTATGGTCCTTTCCCTCCCCATGAGTGTTGACCTCGTATTGCATTCTCCTCCCCATGCCCTCCCCTCTATCCTCCCCCCCATCCTGCTTGTGCCCCTGTTCCCCACTCTCCTGTATTATGAGATAGGTTTTCCTATCCAAATGAGTGTGCATTATATTCTTTCCTTTAGTGGAATGTGATGAGAGTAGACCTCGTGTTTTTCTCTTGCCTCCCCTCTTTATCCCACCACTAATAAGTCTTTTGCTTGCCTCTTTTATGAGAGATAATTTGCCCCATATAACTTCTCCCTTTCTCCTCCCAATATTTCTCTCTCACTGCTTGATTTCGTTGTTTTTTTTTTTAGTATATGATCCCATCCTCTTCAATTCACTCTGTGCACTCTGTCTCTATGTATGTGTACATGTGTGCATGTGTGTGTGTGTGTACTCCCACCCAGTGCCCAGATACTGAAGTGTTTCAAGAGTTATATTGTCTTTCCATGTAGGAATGTAAACAGTTCAACTTTAGTAAGTCCCTTATGATTTCTCTTTGCTGTTCGCCTTTTCATGGTTCTCTTCATTCTTGTGTTAGAAAGTCAAATTTTCTTTCCAGCTCTGGTCTTTTCATCAGGAAAATTTGAAAGTCTTCTATTTCATTGAAAGACCATTTTTTCTCCTGAAGTATTATAGTCAGTTTTGCTGGGTAGGTGATTCTTGGCTTCAGTCCTAGTTCCTTTGACTTCTGGAATATCCTATTCCATTCCCTTCTATCCCTCAATGTAGAAGGTGCCAGGTCTTGTACTATCCTGATTGTATTTCCACAATACTTGAATTGTTTCTTTCTAGCTGCTTGCAATATTAAAGAGGAAATAATTAATGGGAATTAGAACTGAGGTGTGGGGAAAGGCTTTCTGTAAAAGATGGGATTTTAGTTGGGAATCAAAGGAAGCCAAAGGGGCCAAGAGCTGAGATGGGGATGGAGGGTGCTCCACGTATGAGAGACAGCCAAACAAAAGTCCCAGCACCAAGAGATGGAGTGCCTGGTTCTTGAAGCAGTCAGGAGGCCAGTGGCACTGGATCAAAGAGCAGAGGTTAGGTTATAAAGGGCTTTGAACACCAAATAAAGCATTTTGTATTTGAACCTGGAGGCTATAGGGAGCTACGGAAGTTTGTTGAGTATAGGGGATGTGACATGGTCAGAGCTGCACTTTAGGAAGACCGACTACCAAGGTATTGCAAAAGTTCAGGTGTGAGATAATATGGGACTGGCTCCAAGAGGGTGGTAGCGTCAGAGGAAAGAATGGGGTGTAGTGGAGAGATATAGCAAAGGTGAAGTAGACAGGCTCTGGAAACAGATGGGGAGAGGGGCAGAGATAGTGAGAGGATGAGGATGAACGAACCCTTAGGAGCTCGAGGGACTAGGAGGATGGTGGTGTTCTCAAAGTAATAGGACAGCTGGGCAGGGGAGGATTTAGGGGAAGAGAATGGTACCTCCACCGGTGTTTAGGAATCTAAGCCTACCAAATTCTCTGGTGATGGGTTACTTCTCTTTAATCAAATTCATTTTTAAGCTGTTTGCCTACTCTGAGGCTTCTGCCTGCACGGGCTTCCTGCCAAATGATGTTTCCACAGAAGGGAATGAGATCATCTTCTGGTCGCACCTAAGTCTTTTAGAATTTGGGAGGTTCCCTCCTCCCCTCCTCCTTCATGTTTCAGGTTAATCTTTTTTTTTCTTTTCTTTAAGATCAGAAGATCCTCTCTCCAGATCTCCCTGAGGGCCTGGTGTTTGCAACATCAAACAGCACACAAACTCTTGCACCCACTTCCAAAAGCCTATTATACTGTCAACTGGCTTCCTAACTGCAACCAGGGGAGAAGGCTTATAGAGTGACTCCAGAGCTCTTGTACTGCTGGAAAGCATCCACAATTACTCCAAGCTACTGCTGCATTTCATTTCTCTAAAGAACTCATAATAAGATGGGCAAAGATCCAGAGGAGGGAAAAAAAAAAACAAAAAACCTGTGCTAACTATAAATCCCATCCTCCCCCCCCTTTTCCCCCTCTCAGACTTTCAATTATCTGGCAGGGTCTGGGACATGGGACTGTCATGCATGGCTACCAAAGAGTCTTTTCCATACTGCTCAATAAATCAGATAATAAAACACAGATTCCCCCAAACCAGTCAGGGACGAAGCAGTGTCGAACACAGTTGCCTAAGTTATGTTTTACTACATATGGTATTGGGAAGGGAATGAAATGCTGAGTTCAAAGATAAGTTCCCAAAAGCAACCCAAAGAAATTCCACAACCATCCTAAAGGATGAAGACTAGTGACTATTTTTTGTACACTTTGAAGACAAAGTAAGCACTTGGGGCAACATACTGTTTTTCTTGTCATGTCTGAATCTTCATGACCCCATGGGGTTTTCTTGCCAAAGAAACTGGAGTGGTTTGCCATTCTCTTCTCTAGTTCATTTTACAGATGAAGAAACTGAGCAAAGGCAGTTAAGTGACTTGCCCAGGGTCACACAGCTAGCATCTGAGGTGAGATTTGAACTCAGGAAGATGAGTCTTCCTTAGTCCAGGCTAAGCACTTTATGCACTATTCCAAATAGCTGCACAAAATAAATACTGCTTTAACTCTTCTATTTCAGAATTTCTCTTCCAGAATGGGCTTTTTTAAAAATGCAGGTTAAGAATCTCTGACTGTCTACATGAAAATTAATTTAGTGATGTATAACAAGTGGGAAAAAACTTCATATAGAAAAAGTTCTTAATAAATAAGTGTAGAATGAATGAATGGGGTTCAAGCTTTTCTTTTAGCTAAGTGACCCTGAGAAAATAATTTCCTTTCTAGTGGCATCGGTCTCCTTTTCTGTAAATATGATGGAATCAAGCCAATGAAACTTACTTTTCACACGCTAAGTCCTATGTTTTTAAAAGTTAGTATACTATATTTATATGCCAAGCACAGACACCTATTTCTCTACATTCTCTATCCCACTACCACCCAGTATACAAAATGGTATCTACCTAAGATGCAGAGTAAAACATTTAATTCATAACCTCCTCAAGGACAGGGATTATTATTCATTTCTCTATCACCAAAACCTAGCATAGCACCAGACAAAAAACAGTTATACAGTAAATATACTGTGTGATGAATATGTCCAGAATTTCTTATTGCCTCTTGAAGAAGCTTACAAATGATGATTCCTAATGAAAGATTTTTTTTTTTGTTACTGAGAGTATTTTTTTCACTTTTATTTAATGAGCTACATTCCCAAGCTACAGTGATGGAAATCATGGATATCTCCTCTGGTCCGCTGTCACTAGTACTAATCAGCCTGTCCTCTGGAGGGGTCAAGGGTTTTATAGAAGGAAAAGGGGACAGAAAAAGATTACAAAGCAAAGTAATGCAGCACAAGAGCTTCATAAAATCATTGATTACAAATTAGCATTAATTTTAGAGACCATCCTGGCAAACTCCATAAACACAGACACACATACACAGAGACAGATGGACAGACGGACAGACAGACACACACACACACACACACACACACACCCCACCGCCGAGGAAAGATGACCTAGGGAGATTAGGTGGCTTGTCCAAAGTTTTCAAAATATAAATGAAAGAAACAGAATTTAAACTCAGGGCCTCTTGCTCCCAAATCCGAATTCTGTCCTCCATCATCTTCATGACCATCACAGATTACCTCCATAAACGAATGAAATTTTTGTGAAGCACTTTATATGCACTACACAATTTTATCCTTACAATCAGCCAACGAAGGAAGTACAATTATAATATCCAGACAAGCAAAGTAAGTTTAACCAGGCTTTCCCAGTTGAGCATTTTCAGTGGGATTTGAATGCAGGACTTCCTAACTCTAAGTCTGTCAACGACAAGGTACTGTGGATAGAATGCTGGGTCTACAATAACAAAGACTGACTTTAAATCTGGCCTCAGATGCTTAGTAGCTGACCAACCCTGGGCAAGTCACTTAACCTTGCTTACCTCAGTTTCCTCATCTGTCAAATGAGCTGGAGAAAGAAATGGCAAACTGCTCCATTATCTTTGCCAAGAAAACCCCAAATGGGGTCACGAAGAACTGGACATGACTGAAAACAACGACTATAAATAAAGCCATCTCCTTGTGCTCTATCTCAAAGACTGCCGCTCTGCAGGGCTGCTGCAAGGACTCAATGGGTAAAAGGATTCAGAATGCTTGAAAGAGAAATCATACAAATGTCCATTTCTTTGTTTGTTGATCTGCTTTTTTTCCAGTCTTCTTACCTTCCAATTCAGCAGAGTAGAGACTGAACATTTCCCAGAATGGTTGGCAAACTACCATTTGATATTTGATGCATTGATGGATGAAATGACTGCTCTGTTATTGGGGGGAAGGGGACAAAGGAATGAAAATGTAGATATGTAATGACTATTACAGGACAAGGGGAAGAGAGATGAGAGTTCAATGAGCCCCCAAATCCAATGCTCTCATTTTACAGAAAAGGAATCTGAGGCACAGAGCGATGGTGGGACTTAGAAAATCTTAGTTATGGACCTAGAAGGGATCTATGAGGCCATTTCATTCCAATGATTCTCAATATACATGTGAGAAAAAACAAAGTTCTGGGAAAGTAACAACAGATATGGTTTGGATGTGATGTTGTTCATACATTAATTCTTGCACAGAACCCAACTTTGTTAAGAGTCACTCTAATTTTCTTCTCTAGATCAACTAGGAAGGCTTATTCTAATTAAATTTGTTTTATTTCCTGTCCACTTTCTCCAAGGAGGGTCACTGGGCTAGAGCAAGATGCAGGTTGATCAGCTGATGCCTAAGGCAGAGAAGATCACTCCAGAATTCAAAAGTGCCCTCACTTGTTGGAGAGTTGGCTTTATACACCAATAAAGGTTGAGAAGAGATATCAAAGTGAGAATGTCCTCTGTCATTTTTAAAATATTGTTCACATGTTAGCATCCTTTTTAAAAACTGATCTGTCTTATAAACACTTCACACATTCGCCACCACCTGTGGATCAAGAAAGGTCATTTTCCCCTGGCATAGCATTTCCCAGCTCTACACCTGGGAAACCTAAAAGCCAAAACTGGGCACATTACCTGGGCAGGAAACTCATTAGAAAGCACTCACCTGGCCTAGAAATGAACTCCTCCTCCTCCCCCACCCTCCATCAGCTCTCCCAGGTTCCAAGTTAATCTTTCAACTCACAAGCAGATAGAAAAGGATGAAAGGCTTTCACAGGTGGTGTTTCTCTGCCTAGAGCCCAGGAGGTCTTTCTCCTACACAAATCCTTTTAATAAAAAGCGGAAGGTATAGACCATGGATTCCTTCACCGTGTGTGTGTGTGTGTGTGTGTGTGTGTGTGTGTGTGTGTGTATATGCAGTGTATAATGAGAAGCAAACCTTACTCTATGGTGATGGTAGGATGCCCCTCCTACCACTGGCACTGACCAAGTCAGGGAGGAAATGCCACCTACAATCAATTTTTATGTAACAACTCATTCTTACAACAGCCAAGGTGGATGGAGGCAGCCAGCCTAAGGAGATTTGCAGCTGAAGCTGTATGAAGTTAGAAGCTTATGTCTGCTGCTGCATCAGGATGACTAAAAACAGAGCCTACACAGCAAGAAAATGGTGAGAGATTGGTTACAGGCCTCAGTAATGGATCTGTCTGAAAATATGGGCTAGGAATCATGGGATTAATGTGAGGGAGCCAGCTGGGCTGCATTGCTCACTTCCCTCCAATCCTCCAACAACAAAGACTTGCCCCTTTCTCCAGGGACCAGAAATTTTTATTAAAATCTTCATACAACTTAGCAGCAAAGACCCTGTAAAAGCATATTGGAGATCGGTAGGGGTGGGAGGTCAGGCTGGGGGGAAAAATGCGGGAATTCATAAGGCACCTCTCCTATAATTTCCTTTTGATCTGGCTTTCATTTCAAAGCCGCCATAGGCCTGGTTCCCCCACAGCCAAAACTCCTTCCCATTCGGCTCAGTGGGGATGGTGTGGGAGTGGTGAGCAGTGTGGTGGGCCCTGCCTAGATGGATGCAGCCTGGTAGGATGGTGGAGAGCAAAAGGGAAAAATAAAATGGGAGTCCATCCAAAACTGCAGCTGCGCTGGCCCATTAAAAAGCTGAAACTCATTCTGCTGCTCGACCTCATGCTTATCACCACATAACTATTCATCAAAGAAATTTCGGTGCAATTAATTAAATTATTCCCATGTCTCTGCCACAGAGTCATTATTCCAATATCAGCTTTCACTCACAGCCTTCTCAGCTCATGTCGGCATGCCAAGTCGCTACTCTGGGGTTGTCCAGTCTCCATAAAGCTGTGCTCCTCGACACTCACACGGGCTATCATTTCTCTTTTTTATTGCCATTTATTTTCCACTAGGATTTTGCTGCCAGTATATTGGCAGGACTTCCAGTATATGGATGTAATGAAATCTACCACAGACACTTAACACTGGGTCAGGATTGAGCTCGGCTCATGTGAAGCTGTAATATAATAAACAAATGCTTCCAAGAGGAAGGTTTTATCAGCTCAAAAATAGAACTTGGTATCCTCTGGTCCCCAGTCTAGAAATAGTTGGAGTCATTTGAAAATCCTTGGGATAATTAAGTTTATGGCTGAAATGTGCCGAACATGAGAAATTGGAGCTACGGCACAGATTTCTTTTCATCTGTCATGGCCAGTTTATTAAAAACAAAGGGTGGGGGAAGAGTTGCTAAAATGATGATGATTTTCCACCCCCATCCCCACCCCCCAACGTGATAGTCTCCTTAGTCACAGGCTACAGCCACTCAGCACAGACACAAATAGGTTCTGGATGAGTTAACTGCCCTTGGCAGAATTCTTATCCAATATACCTAAAGCAGAATGCAAACGATCCAAATAACGTAATACTAAATTGTTGAAACTGAAGATTTGTAGAAACTTTCCATGAGGAAGGGGATATGTGAAATCCATCTTTACATCTGTACCACTATGACCTGGAAAAGAGACATATAACAAGATGGTGGCCTCGAAATGCCAGGAATGCTACAAGAGAAAATAGCAGGAACTCCTATGAGAAAACACTCAAAGCTGAATCAATTCCAAGAGTAAAAGTGAGTGGCTAGAGAATCATCAGTACAGTACCTGGCTCTAGGAAGTCAACTGTTAAAGATCAGAACAACCAGGAGGGTTGTTGGGGGCCTTGAACCCATGCCATATGAGGAAATGAAAGAACTGGGAGATGTTTATTTTGGAGAAGAAGAAACTCAGGGCATGGGCAGCTGATGTATGATGGCTGTCTTCAAATATCTGAAGTGCGCTCATGTGGTAGATGAATTATATTATTTTAGTATTGACTTTGTATCCCCAACACCTAGAATAGTGGTTGGCATACAGTAAGTGTTTAATAAGAGCTCACTGTTGGACTGATTATACTTTGCAGAGTGTCTGGCACATGCTGGATGCTTACTTACAATGCTTCATAAATGCTGATTAACTGAAAGACTGCAAGTCTTGTTCTTTTTAGTCCCAGAAAACATAACTAGAAGCAATAAGGAAAAGGTGCAAGAAAAGAAATTTCAGATTAAAAACATTCCTAATGATGAGAGCTGGCCAGAAGTGGAATGTGCAGCTGCCTTGAGCAGTGGTGGGTGTTTCCTAAACTGAGGTTTGCCACTGAAGGCATGATCCTTTTGGATCTAAGCTAGACAAAGCAAACACAATTCTAAATTCTATGAGTTTTCATGACTCACATTAGTATCCAAAGTACCCTAGGGTGTATAAATTAAATTATGAAAGGGGAATCAAGAATGTCATCATAAAAGGATTATCTTAAGGAAAGGCCATCCCAAAGACTGTTACCAATCAACTGCCAATGGTCTTTTAAAGAGGCCTATTGTCTGGGCCAACTCACATCTCAAGATATTCTTACGCTACACGGGTTGATGTTTGGGGAATGGTCTCTCCCACTCTCCTCCTTCTGGAGCCTCTCAGATAACCTTCCCCATCTCAGTGACAAACTCCACCAGACAGTTTCCAATGTCTTCTCTGGAACTAATGTTCTCCCTTCATCCAAAGGCTTTACAACGTCCGCTCTGTAAACGGAAAGCCTTGAGATCACTGGTATGGACGGCACTATATCCATTAAAATATATTTCACTTAGATAATTTCCAAAGCTGCAGAAAGAATGAAGCATTATGAAACTCTCAGATTCCCATCTGCACACCCAAGGTTCAAGGAACATGGAACCAAAGGCCAATCTCCCCTTACAATGTTTCCAATTGGCATCAAAGGAACTAAGTCTCCCCTCACCTCCCATAGACTGTTCCTGAGTTTCAGACACAGTTGAGACTGTTTGGAGCAATTTCAGTCCTTTGAGAGTTCTATCATTAAAAACAGAAGTGCCGTACTAAAAGTCCAGCTGCATCTATAAATATTTTTAAAACATACGTAGTAAGTAAAACCTCTACTTTTTTTCCTCCAGGGAGATGTGTGATTTCAGCCCAGCCCCTGTTTTGCATTAGGCATGCTTTCTGCCCCTCAAACTCAGAGTGATTTAAAAAAAATAGAAACTTTTAAAGACGGGTTTCCTCATAGGAGATCACAATAAATCATCCATATACCATAAAATTTAATTTCCAAATTCCAGGTATTAACAAATCAACATTTTAGGCATGTAGTCAACACGGCGTTAAAATACCATTCCATGTCCAAAGATATATAATACTTACAAGGCCCTTTTTTCAGGTTATCATTGGAATTATTTCAGGAAACACGACAAAGAATCAGGGAACCAAAAATAAGAGGAAAATAAACTCAATGAATGAAAAGGCTGACTTTTGTTTCCATGTTATTGAGAGTCAGTGATCAGTGACCTTTTTGGACTATAACGCTCATCACAAACTTAAGCAGAATTATTTCCAAATCTTTAGCTAGGTTTTTATGGCCCTATATTTTATATTTCACCAATGAAAATCTGATTCATATGAAATTTTACATTACATTTTTGCTAATAGAATATGTGATAATCCTACCTACAAAACTTCAACAAATATCTTGTGCTAACTCATTATCCAAACTAATAAATGATGTCAAAAGTACTGTATTTTTTCAAAACAAAACCTCATTTTTATGTCTATGTCTGTATCTGTATATCTGTATGTGTGTATGTATATTTATATGTGGTATATGTGTATGTGTGTATGTATATGTATATGTACTATATATGTATATACATCTGTGTATATATGGCTTATATGTATATATATGTACATATGGCTCTTAAAGAGAGAAAAAAATGAAAAAAATTCTGTTCCATATTTTTAACCTAATCCAAAATGACTTTCCTTACATCTTTGGATTTTTATTAATGAGAAAAGGGAGTCAAACTTAACTGTAACAGATTCCTGTGGGCTACATGTTGATTTGGAAAACCACAAATTAACATGACCTATGTTTTATTGTATTTTTATTTATTTTTCTTAACTATTTTTTATGGTTATTATCTTTTTGCCTGGCCCTGAGAGGCAAGTCTGATGTTTTAGTTGTGGCACTAAAGTGTCAATCTCGTATTTGGGGACTCTGGAGTTCAAATTCTGCTTCTAACATACAGTAGCTGCATTATCACAGCAAGCTCACTTAATTTCTCAGTGCCCAGAGAGTAACTCTAGAATACTAGTCCACAAACTTTTTGGTTTCAGAACCTCTTTACACTCTTAAAAACTTAGGGCCTCCAAAGAGCTTATTATTCATGTGGGTTATATCTAGAAATATTTACCATTTTGGAAATTATGTATTAATAATTCAATAAATTATTTAATATTGGTGTAATTATTAATGATTTAGTAAAATCTTGGACTTCCTTGGACCATATCTTGAAAATCACTTCTCTAAAAAACACAGGAGTTGCTCATCAGCTTAGGAAGAATGAATGTCTACATTCTGAGGTCTAGAATTGTGAGGTCTAGAACCACTCCGTTCCTCACCTTCAGAAAGGGGAAGGTTTCTATAAAACAAAATTTCAAACAGGAGTGTGTTCATTTAACTTTCCTCCCACCATGATAATCCAGATTCTAACAACCCTTCAGAGTTTAACAGAAAAAAAGAAAAGGCTAAGGATGAGGAGGATTCTAATTCAAAAGCAATTGCAAAAGTCCAGAGCAATGGTAAGAATGACTTTTTATAAGGTGATAAACATGGAGGGACAAAAGTGGGATAAGGGAGACAAAACATAGAGGAAATGGAAAGTGATTCCATGTGGAAGAGGAGAGAAGGGGTGTTAAGAGAGATCTTCCAAATTTTAAGTAAGAAATGATAATGGCACAAAAACAAATAGGAAATGATGGAGAAAAGAGCAGATTCTGGAGGAGAGATAAAAGACCTTTGACTGGAACAGGTTGAGTTTGAAGGGCTGAGACATCCAGGTTGAGATGCTCAATAGACAGGTGAATTTTGACTCCAGAGTTCAAAATGAAGATATAGATTTGCTGAGCAACAATCAAGGTGATGGACTGATACAGCCAGGAAAATGTCAAAGTCTGTTCTAACCTCTGTGGGATCTCGATAAAGTCATTAGAAATCTTGAAGGTTTATCTCAACAATGACGATGTTAAACTAGACGGTCTCTGAGTTCCCATGAAGTGCTCAACAGATGATCCTATGAACCAAGGATTTCTGAAGAGAGTTATTTATAACTTCATAAAAAAGCAACCTGACCAAAGAAGACATTTAATAAGTGACTATTCTATCCTCTTCTCTTTATTTTTTCTTTTCGGATGATGGAAGAAATGACCTATGTCAAAAAGCAAACTGCTAATGGTGGAAAGAGTTTTTTGAATTTAGAGTGCCTGAATCTCCTGACTCCATTACTTATCACTTTACATGCCCTCAGACAAGTTACCAAATCTCTCTGGTTCTCAGTTTCCCCATGGATAAAGAAAGAGGATCAGAATGAATAGACTTTCAGGTTCCTGTCCATCTGAAACATCTATGACCTATGAAAGATAATCAAACCTGTTCTATTATTTAAAGTCCTTCATCATTTGGCGTTTCCCTACCTGTCCATTCTTCTTTTACATTAATCTACAGCAAAGACTCTATGTTCTAGGCAAAACAAGCCTGCTGGCTGTTACCTGTAAAAGACCACTGTCTCTTCCTGCCTCCATACTTTTGCATGGCTATTATTCCAAGTCTGGAATGCATTCCTTGTCAATCACATCTGTTTCAGGCTCAGTTTTTGTTGTTGGTCAGTCATTCAATCATGTCTGATGATTCGTGACCCCATGGACCATAGCACACCAGGCTCTTCTGTTCTCCACTATCTCTTGAGGTCTCCGATCATGTTCGCTGTCTCCATGATACTATCTATTCATCTCATCCTTTCTTCTTCTGACTTCAATCTTTCCCAACATCCAGGTCTTTTCCAATGAGTCCCATCTTTTCATTATGTGGCCAAAGTATTTAAGCTTCTGCTTTAGTATTTGACCTTCTAGTGAATAGCCTGAATTAATTTCTTTATTCATTGACTGATTTGATCTCCCTGATGTCCAAGGGACTCTCAAAAGTCTCCTCTAGCACCCACAGTTCAAAAGTGTTGATTCTGCAGCATTCTACTCTCCTTATAGCTTCCAACAAACAATGGAGAAGGTCCACTACCTCCTGCACAAGAAGCATCCTAATCTCTCTCTCCTCAATTACCAAATTGTTCTTCCTCTTGGAATTTACATTACTTTGCATATAATTTGCATAGATTTGTGTAAGACTGCTAGATTCCCTCATTAAAATGTAAGCTCCCCACGGGCAGGGAGTGTTTGAGTTTTGTCTCTGGATAATACAGTGTTTGGAACAAAGTGGAAGTCTCACACATGGTTTTGTTTTTTTCCAATTAACAAGCATTTATTTTCTCTCCCTCACACCTTCCCCCAAGTGCGAAAAAATAAAGAAAAAGAAGAAAACCCTGTAAATAATAGGCATAGTAAGACATAACAATCTCCCACACTGTGCATGTTAACAAATGTTTGTTGAATTTAATCAAACTGAGAAGTCATTTTACAATCAGTAAGTGGCAAAGGTCAGGTACAGGGTTGGGAATGAACACACAAGAGAGAAGACCAACTGAAGAATCAAGGTAGGACTTCACTTGTGTGTGTGTGTGTGTGTGTATGAGAGAGAAGAGAGCGCTGAGTCATTAATGATTCATCAATAATGACTATTGACTGATTAGTCAATTATTACTGTCCACCCCTAGCTGTAAAAAGAAAAATTGTTATGAATCAATTAATGGGCATGTACTAGGTACCTCTTACATGACCTGGACATGGAGAATATAAATTCAAAGAATGAAACAATCTTATTTCTTAATAATCTTACATTCTATCCATGTTAAGATGATAATTCCCAGCTGAAATGTCTCGAACAGCCAGTGATGACAGGTGATGGGCCTAGTCCTTGGAAACTATGCAAAAGGAATACAAGCTTGAACAAGTCTTACCAATATGGAAAAGTTTCACATATGGCCTGTAAGTCCCATAGATATGTTTGCAGAAGTCGTAACCCAACAAAAGGCTACCAGACAAATAATTCAAGTAGGAATATCAAGCCATGAGCAAATATTTATTTGATGGACACCAGATGACAGGCATTGTGCTAAGCAGTTAAAGCCTAAGACTAAAATGAAAGAGAATCTGCCCCAAAGAGGATTATATTCTAAAGAGGGCAACAACATATTGTGTATGTGGGTGGGTGTTTGTGGACAAAACCCATGTACAGCTTTGGGAGAGTGGAACTAGTATCTGGAATCATAAAAATAAAGATAATCAAGTATAACATGGGTAACTGCTACCCCAGCAGCATGAATTGGAGTCTAGAAGACCTGAGTTCAGATCCAGGATCCAAGCCGAAGTGTGTGACCCTGGACAAGTCACTTAACCTCTGCCTGCCTCAGTTTCTTCAACTGTAAAATGGGAATAATAAGAGCACTTATCTCACATGGTTGTCATGAGGATCAAGTGAGATAATCCTTGTAAAGTGTTTAGCACAGTGCCTAGCCCACAGTAGGCACTCAACAAATTCTTGTTATCTCCTCTACTTCCCCTACAGGATGGAAGTGTTGTAGGCTAAAGAAATGGAGGTAACTGATGAAATCAACAGGTGGAAAAAAAATTGGGGGATATAATAATAATACCAACTTCCATTTTCTTAAGAACATTAAAGTCTACAAAATGTTTTCATAATAACAGCCCTAGGAGAGATAGCTTACATAGTATATTATTACCTTCATTTTACAAATGAAGAAACCAAGGGCCAGTGAGATGCAGTGACTTACTAATGATCCCACAGCTCAGTAAGAGATCTCAAATTCGAATGCATTTCCAAATCCACTTCTCTTTCCATTAAATTGCAAAGTCTCTAAGACCATTAAAATCCTCCTTTCCAGGAGAAAAGCAAAAATGGAGACACATGCCCAGGAACCATACACTTGTAAAGGAGCCACCACTACCCAAAGAACACGCAACATCCCAAGGATTTCAAGGATCCCCAGAGAACTCAACAATATGGATGCCACTGACTGTCCAGATCATTCTGAAACTCCCAAGCAAGGCAATCAAAAAGACAAAAATCAATCGAATCATCATTATCCTACGTGTTTCATCAAGAGTGGAAATGTATTCAGTTGACAAACAACTCCGCCAAGTAGCTCTCTCCTCCATGTTGCTCGTGTCAACAAAAATTAATTTGACATTTACAACTATTTTGAGAATAAAATGCAGTTGCCTAAATGCTTCTGTGGAAGCAACATGAGACGGAATTATTCAGTTGACAAAATCTAATTAGGTGTAAATTATTTCAGGTCGTATGAATTATAAAACCTTTCCCAGATAAGTATTTAAGCTCAAAGTGCCTCCAAGTGTCATGGAATATTAATGTGGCAGTTGCCTCGTGGAGTAGTTGTGCTTATGTCTTTGACAGAGCTACTAATTTTCTCCAAAGAAATTTTTTTTGTTTTATTTATTTATTTAAAATTTCTCTTTTTAATTAAAAATGTCTTTATGAATCTGTCAGTCATGTAGGTGTTTACTGGACATTCTCTAATGAAGTGGCAGGTACTCTGTTTAGCTTTTTCTCCCTCTTTTCTCCTTGATGAGTTACTTGGCCTCTGTCAGTTTCTGAGTTCCCTCATTTATAAAATGAGGAGGTTGGATTAAATGGCTTCCAGGGTTTCTTCCAACTCCAGACCTATGACCCTATGACCTCAGTTACTAACTTGCCTGAGTCTCAGTTTCCTCATCAATAAAATGAGGTCATCAGACATGGCCTCTGAGACACCCTCCTGCTGTAAACCAATGGTTCTATGATACTTAACAAACAAGTGATAAAATCCTATCCACTGTTACTTTCATCACGGAAACTCAAACAATTCTTGCTTATCAATGGAGACACAATGAGCCTATGTTAAGGTTCTCTGGATGATGCTCTCATCGGATGACCTTGTATTGACTGAATCAAACTCCTGACTGCTCTGGAGCCCCGACATCAGAAGAACAATGGTCACTGAAAAGAAATACAACTGGTAATCCATTACAGGAAAGGAAGAAAACATGCTCCTGATATTACTTCTACCCTATGATTAGAGGGACAGTTATTCAATCAGCGTATTTATCTTAGCATAGGAGGAAAGAAAAGTGAGATGAATGGCATCTGGACAGTGCTTTCAATACCCCTAAATGTTCCTTAATACAACAGGAAATCATTTTCAAGCCAAAAAAGAACTAAGTATAGAATGATGGAGTCTGTGCCAAGAAGACCTATATTCAAATCCCACTTCAAACACTTGCTAGATGCATGGTATTGGGCAAGTAATTCTATTTATTTCTAGGCCTCAGATCCTCTCTCCATAAAGGGAGGAGTTTCAACCTATTGACCTTGAAGTTCCTATTCAGCTCTTGATACAGATTCAATTATCATTAGAATTTCAGCAAGGATAAACAACTTCATATTTCCAGACTGATGAACTCTCCAAAGAATCACAGGAGCAAGGGACCAAATGGGCAAAGGAGAGACTCATGGTTAATATGAGAAGACCAACACATGCAGAATAAGAGGCATAGAAGTTATAATTATGGTACCAAAGAAGTGAGAAATGAAATGAGTTCTTCCTTTATATAAAGTCAATGAGAATGAAGAGATAAATGTAGAATCATAGGACACAATCTGAAGACTGGAAGGAACCACTTGGTCCAACTCATGCATCAAAAGAAATACAAGAACTACAAATGCAATTCAACTCAATTAACTAAACAAAGGAAAGAGATGAAGACGTTTGATGGAAACCAAGTCCAACAGTGTGGAGGAAACAGAATAAACGTGAAGAGGTAGGGGGTGGGGGATAGCGAAGTCCACTTAGGACTTAGTGGGGAGAGTGGGAGAGAAGCATTCAGAGGAGGAAGAAGCCCCATTCCATCACTTAAAGGTCTAAAGACTTCTGACTGAGAGTCTGGGATTCCAGTCATGATATGGTTGTTGCATGGAAATGTGGTAGTTTTATGGGAACGTCTGATATATTTTCTGGTTCCAGAAAACTCCGAAATTGGAATAATAACAGTTGTCTGTCTCTGTGTTAGCAGGATAAAGGAAATTCTAGATGACAGCTCTGAGAGAGGAAGGGGCTTTGGGAATGCAAAATACTCATTTTAAAGGGTCAATGACAGCAATGCTACTTAGGGCTCACCTCTCTAAAGCATCAGAATCACATCTGCTATCCAGAAACAGCCTGTGGTTTTTAAATCATATCTGTTTCTAAGTACTTCTTTCCAACGTAGCTGGAGATTTACATATGGCCCCCAACTTTGTCTACTGTTAGTTTCCCTCCCAGTCTGATGTAGATATTTTTCTTTGCCTCATTAAAGGGGCCATCCCCTGATTACTTTTAAAACAGGCCTATTCACTGAATGGGTGTTACCTCACCCTAAGTGAGTTCCTGAATAGACCTTGGCCTAAAGGGGCCAAGGTTTCTCATTGCATCCTGGGGCCATCTCCAGTCATCCTGATGAATATCTGGTCACTGGATCCAAATGGCTCAGGAGAAGAAAGTGAGGTTGGTGCTCTTGCACAGCCCTCTCTCACTCAAAACAAAGTCAAGTGCAAGTCATGTCATCATTTCTCTGACAGCATGGTCTTCTTTGGCAATGAAGGATGAACACAACAATAACAAGTTTGGTATAGACCAGAGGGAAATAGGGGGAGGAGGGAGGCAGGCAGGGTGAGAGAGAAAGGAAAGATAGGAGATATGAGAAGGAGATAAAAGGGAAGGGGGGAGTCAGAGAAAGAAAAGAAAGAAAGAAGGAAGGAAGGGAGGGAAGGAGGGAGGAAGGGAGGGAGGTAGGAAGGAAGGAAGGAAGGAAGGAAGGAAGGAAGGAAGGAAGGAAGGAAGGAAGAAAGGAAGGGAGAGAGGGAGGGAGGGAGAGAGGAGGAAAGGGGAAGGGAGAAAGACAAAGAGAAAGGAGAAAAGAGGGAAGGAAAAAAGAGAACAAGGGAGAAAGAAAAGGGGAGACAGAGAGGGTGAGAGGAAAAGGGGACAAAAGGAGAAAGAGGTGGGAAAGAGAGGGGAGGAGGATGGAGAGTCCCATTCTGTTGTGACATAGTGATTTCTCTACTTAAAGAACAACAGCTGAGAATGGACAGGGTGTCAGGTTCAAGTATGTATACATGCTCAACAAATCTATAAAACCCGGTGACAGGCGAGTGAGAACTCCATATCTCCGGATCCTGTCTTGGGCTGGCCTGACATTTGGAGAAACAATACCACATAACCATCCCAAACAAGGCAGGGGGGTCCAGGGAAAAGGCAGGGGGTGTCAAAGAAAGGAATGGTGAACAGACAGCTAGAATTGAGAGGGAAAGAAGGAAGGGGGGAAATGAAGCAGGAAAAAAGCATTTGTAACCGTAAAATTATTCCCTTGCTTTTGTCAATGTTCTCTCCCAATTCTCTAAGAGTTAAAGGCCACCAAGTAATAGGCGCTGCAGAGTTTTCCCCTGGGTAGCAGCCAGGGCCACTAACCCTGCTATTAGAGGCCTGCCAAGCTTTGTCAATGCAATCTGCTGAATGCCTTGAGTGACAAGCGATCAATATTCTCCACTCTCTTGGGTCATCACAGGTGACACAGGCCTAAGTAATAAAACAGCCCTGGCTGCCTCCTAACTTAAATGCTTCCCCAGCCACAATATTTCTCTCTCTCTCTCTCTCTTTTTTGTCTCATTGCCTCTAGCTAAATTTCTCATAGATCGAACCATCTGATGGGGATAGAGGTTCTGAGGAATTGCGAGGTGTCGGGATTGATGCTAGCCAGTGAAAGCTCAGTAGACTGGAGAAATAGGTTCAAATAAATCGAAAATGACGAGCTACAGACTTGTAATCTGCCAGCATCGGGCCCTGTAGCAACAAACAAACCCTTGTGAAGAAAGAGCATGCTGACAGGCCAGGACCATTGGGCCACCTGCCGGAATGGAGAGCCCATGTCCTGCCGTCACATGCCCACCTCCATCAGTTCTCATTCATGGCATTTCTTTGGGGTAAAAGACACTTTTAAAAATGGAGTCTGTGCATGTTGGGAAGCATATGTCACAATGCCCTCAATCAATACTCATTAGCATTTCACCAAAACGAGGCTGTGTCTGATACAGGTTTTGGAGGGGAGGAAGGTGGGAAAATCTAACCCATGACTTTCCTTTCTGGGGCTGTCAGCCAATTCATAGCAGGTTGTTTTGGCTGACTGGCATGCATGTATGAGTATCTTTCCTCCTTCCATGGTTTCACAAAGAAAGTGGCCTCCAAGGACTCACCCCAGGCACATGGTCGGGAGTCTTGACCACTCCATACCTCATGCCATCATGTACCCTGGCATTTTGCAAATATCTATTCCTGCCATCACTAGGGTAGAGTATATGCTCCTGGAGGGAGCATATTCTACCTAGGCCTAGCTTTCATCTCTGTTTCCTCAGGGTCTTAGGCAAATTAGTTGCTTAAAAATGATTTGCCTAATTAAATTGAACTCTGAGGATTGATGGTGAAGTGAGAAGAAATAATTACTGAAATTCAAGTACATGCCACATTCCAAAGAGTTTCCCAAAGTGAATGACATCAACAGCTCTAAACCCAGATAGGCAAGATAATGTCCTAGGAAGCACGGAGGGCACACAGAAAGTACTTAATACATGCATGTTTATTCACTGACTAATTAGCAGAAGAAGGGTGCTAGACTGGTTTAACCCAAAAAGCCCATGTTGATTATAGTCTTGAGTCCAGAAGAAAAAGTGAATTCAATTCAATCCATAGGATCATTTATGTAAAGATGACACTTTACAGGTCACCTGGTTCAGCCCCTTCATCCAAGATAAAATAGATAATAAATAGCAAAGGTGGGATTTGAACTGAAATTCCTTCCACATAGAATAATTGCTCCTTCTACTATACCATGCCTCCTTCCAAATTTAATTTAATTCAAAGCAATTCAACAAGTGTTTATTTATTATACACTATGTACCAGACACTGTGTCACATACTAACTTAAAAAAAACAAAACAAGAATTCTTTTAAAGTTTATAATCTAGTAGGACTAAATAAAAGAAATATTAAAAGTAAATACAAAATAATTTTGAGTTAGACACCACTAAGAACTTAAGGGATCAGGAATTTAATTAATCTTTGTTTATCAAGAACCTACTACGTGCCAAGCCGGGCATACCAAAAAAGGTGAAAACTTCCTCTAGGAGTTTACAATCTAATAAGAGAGACATAATGCAAACAAATATACACAAAGCAAGCTATATGTAAGATAAATAAGAAATAATTAACAGAGGAAAGGTGCTATAATTAAGAGGGGAGCTAGAGAAAAGTAAGTGATATGTAGAAAGAATGTAGAAAGAAGAAACAAAGTCAGATTAGGGAAAATATTAAATAACCAATTATTTTATGACAGAGGCAACGTGGCCAGAAATGTCCATTAGTGAAACCAATTTAACAAGCAAAGGAAGGATGGATTGGAGAGGGGTAATATTATCTAGCCGAGGGCTAGGGAACCTGCAGCGTCGAGGCCACATATGACCGTCTAGATCCCCAAGTGCTGCCCTCTGACTGAACCCAAACTTGGATTCCCCTCCCCGGATCTATCCCAACCTTCTCCCTGCTCACAAGAAGCACCATTTGCTTTTTTACAGCCAGAAAGAGAAAGCATTATACTCTCCATGAGGGCACCTTCAAGAGTCTCTCAAGCTGTATAGCCGGAAGCTCTTATTCCGGTCCAATGTGAATTCCTTGTGTGACAATTTAAACCCACTCCTAGAATGGGAAAGGAGGGAGCACCACTGGACCCACCATTGAGGTACACAGTCTCATCCTTACCACTCTTTCTCCAGTGTGTGTACTAGAAATAAAGTCACCAAATGGAACAGGGATTGAAATTTTATTAAAATTGGGGTGATGAACTAATGATTTGATTCAGGTGGCCCCTTCAGAAATAATTGGTCTAATGTTTATACTGCATGGGGTAGAGAAGTAGGAAACCAGAATGTTGGCGCTTTGTATTCTTAGACACTTTGACCTCTTCTGATTTAAAACCTAATTGTACTTAAATTATTCTTTACTCTGCAGTTTTATTCCTCGAATAATCACAAAACTGATCTACATACTAAAAGGCATATCGAATGGTACTATATAATAGCAGGATGGTCCCTAATGATGCTTGAGATGTTGGTAGCTGAATTAGCAGATTTAATATTTATGCCCTGGTATTCATGCTTTCAAATTTGGTTTTCAGAAGTAATAAAAAAATGAAGTCATGGGTGAGAATTTTCCTGGGATCACAAAGAAATCGGACCCTGACTGAAGTAGAAAAAAAGACAAATGAGAACTATAAATCAAGGCAGGAAGAGGAAGAAAGGAGAGAAGAGGAGGGTTAAGAAGAAGAAATAGGAAAGTGGATGTAAAAGAAGGGTGGAAGGTGAGAGGAGGAGAAGAAAGAAAAAAGAGAAGGAAGGAGAAGAAAAGACAATAAGAAAGGCCATGGTTGAATCAAGATGAATGACTCCCAGGGAAAGAGATGCCCAGTCTCATGGAGGGCCAGTCTAATCCTCCCTGGTGGATCCTGGAAAAAACCACTGGGTAAAGCTCACTAATTGCTCCAGTCAGCTGTTGACATTGATGAGTTTTACACATTTCAGTTGGATTGGAAAGGAGGAAACTGGCCTGAGTAATTCATCCCATAAAACACAGAGGTGAGGAAACACCACTTACCATGTGCCAGGCACTGCCTTATTTCATTTAATCTTCACAACTCAAAGAGGTAAGTACTATTATTATCCCCATATTATACACACACACACACACACACACACACACACACATGTAAGGAAACTGAGGCAGACAAAGGTTTAGGGACTTGACCAAGGTCATACAGCTGGGAAGTATCTGAGGCCAGATGTAAACTCAGGATCTCCTGACTCCCAGTCTGGTGAAGATACATATGAAATTTAAAGTGCTATAAAAAAATTAAGTTTATAGTTTCTTTCGAAGAGCAGTTCTCAGACATGCCATGAAATACTTTTAGAAAGTACTTTTAGTACTTTAGTCCAATGAGACGCAGAATGCTTTGGGGTAACATCATTGAGTCATAAGTCTTTGATATTTCCTACCTGTGAGACAGCTAGATGGCACAGAGCCAGGCCTGAAGTCAGGACAGACTCCAGTTCAAATTTGATCTCAGACACTTACTTGTGTGACCCTGGACAAGTTATTTAACCTTGCTTGCCTCAGTTTTCTCATGTGTAAAAGGAGGTGGAGAAGGAGATGGCAAACTACTCCACTATCTTTGCTAAGAAAATCCTAAAAGAGGGGTCACAAGGAGTCAGGACCGAAAACAAATTTAAATGCACCAAATAAAATGTATAGGATTACAAAGGAAACCAATTATTTTGAAATACTGTCATCAAAAGACTGTTTGTTTGGAGTTTCTGGTAGTTTTTGTTGTTTTTTTAGCTCACTGATCTATTCTAACCTTTCTCATTTGCCACCTGAGAAAACGAAAGCCCAGAGAGCTAAAGACTTTCCGAAGATCACACAGAATGTGGTAAGCACCAGAATTCAAATGTTAACTCAAGACTCAAAGCTCCAAATTCAGAGCATTAAGAGGGCTGTCCTTTGGAGGGCTAGTACTTCCATGAAAATATCAGTTGTATGACCATGAACTTTTAAAGCTTTAATTAGGAATTTTATAGCCTCATTTTAAAAAGCACGTTAAACCATCTAGACCTGCCACCATCTCATCATGGCAACTATTCCACTGCACTTGGAAGTCATGATATCACAAAAGGCCAGTTCACAGGGTTGAAGTCTTCCTGAGTAAAAATATGGTTCAGGCTGTGGTTTAGTGGACAAAGTATTCCACTCAGAGGGACATTTTTTCCTCCCGATTTTTGGTAGGTTACAAAAATAAATCAGATTTTTCATGTTAATTTAATGCTCTGGCTGGATTGATTGATTTCCTTTTCATCATGGTAGAGATGCAGAAGGCAGAGAGGGAAAATTTTAAAAAGGGAAACCCCAAAAATGAACCACACCAAATGAGTAAAGTAGTGGGGGAAGGCGGGGACAGGAAGGAGAGAGGTGGTACAAATGAGACAGAATGTGCTTCCAGGAGTAATTTGCTTAAATTCCACTGTGTACCACAGGCATCTGAGGAAGTTTATCCATCTTATGATAGCCTAATAGTGTATGTAAAAGTAAGAGATCTATACATTTATTAACAATATACTCTGGGCAGAGCACTACGCTATGCACATGAGGGTGACATAAACACCAACTACAGACTATTAAACTAGAGGATAAGGGCCAGAGGGACAGGCATGAGACCTGGGAGTTCAATGCTGCCAGAAATCTCACACAGATTTAATTTTTCCTTTCCCAATGGAAATCATTAGGTTTCCCTACAATGGGAGATGTCTGAGAGATGTCAAACAGGCCCAATATAGGCCTAGATATAGGAATGAGGCCCAACATATAACAATTAAAAAGTAGACAATATTACATTTTAAAACTAATTCAACGTTTGGTCCAAAGGGATCCTTATATATGGTTTAATGACTCTTGGTTCTATTTGAGTTAGACACCATTAGCCTAAAGCACCTACAATTTAAGTGACTAGACCAAGGTCACCCAGGAGGCTGTGTCAAAGGCAGGACATGTATATGACCGAAATGTCTAACAAGTGCCATTCCAGGTCCAAGGAACAAAGGACCGCTGACTGGGAGCTAGGGGAGGCTGTCAAAAAAGATGTCAGGAAAGATCATAAAGGAGAAGTGAGATTTCTCTGATTTAGTTCTCAGAGAGGTATTTAGAGTATCAGGGAATAGATTTCAAAACTATATAGACAGATACATATACACACCTAATCATCTCTAAAATGATATTATAATGTCTCATTATTACAAAGGATTGTAAAGAAGGAAGGAAAGCGTTTTGTAAGCTATAAAGCTCTCTATAAACGTCCCCTGTCACTGTATTTTACAGAGATGGCAGAGATCATAGAACTTTTTAAATCATTGAGTCTAACTCTGTTATTAAGGGAGGAGTAGATATAAATTTTGACTGAAAGGCTTGCTGAGGGTCACATAGCTATTGCGTGAGGAAGGATTCAAACCCAGTTCTTCCTGACTTCAAAACAAAGCTTCATTACGTTTTGCTGAAACTCATAAAAAACACAAGGCATGACAACCAGTACCATGTTGAGAGAGATGACCAAATCAGAGGTGCTGCCAAAGGAAAGAAAGTGGAGAATGGCGTGAAGAATCGGCTTCATCATGAAATTAGGTAGCTACTGAGATAGAACACCTCTTCCTAAAGATTTCATAAAGAAATGAAGGCATCAAATTTTATGAATTCAAGGTTTATTGGGATTTCAAATGAATGTATTTTAGGATTACTAAAAGGAATCATGTACCTTTCTGCAATAATAATAACAACATACACATAGTGCTTTGAGTTTGCAAAGCATTTATAAACAATATCTCATTTTTTATTCTCACAGTACTGGGAGGCAGGTGAAAATAGCACCACCATTTTAGAGTTCAGGCAACCGAGACACAGAAAAATTAAGTGCCTTTGCTCAGCAAGCAAGTATATGAGACGGGGTTTGAAACTGGGTCCCGCTGATGGGAAAGTCCAATGCAACATTCCACTTATGAAAATTTAGATTACTAGATCTTTTAGGAAAATTAATTCTCTCCTAAAGCAACTTAGCTTTCCTTCTTCATTTTGATTTGAAGGTATGTCTTTTCCCAGATCCCACTGACAGCAAGGCAGTCCTCCAGCCAATATCTTGACAGGATTTGGAAAGCAGTTCATGCCGTTCACTTAACTCCCAAAGCTTTCCCATGTGAGATCTGTCCCATCTCTCAATCTTAGGCCATTCTGCAGCTTGGAGTACTTGTCAAGAAAGGCTGAAGAAAAACAGTGACCATGACTTGACACGTTTTCTATAATTATTGTTTTGAGTTACATCGTCCCTTTCCAAACTCTGTCTATTATGTAATAGGAAAATAATTGTTAGAGAATCGGAAAGGGGTCTTAGTAGGGAGAGCACTGCATTTATTTATGAGCTTCTAAGTGCCTGGAATAAGAATTTTTCTATTATCTCCGAATTCTAAGTGGAGACACCATTTCCTTCCAGAAGTGTTCTTGAATGGATTTCAGTTGCAGCCAAGTATCCTTAACTCAAGGAGAGAAAGCTTTGGAACAGCTATGGGATTTATGCCCCATGAGGCTGCACTTTTCACACCGCCCCCATTTTTCTAGCCTGTGTCCTGTGTTCTTGTCTGCTCAGCTGACATGTTGCCAAGCAGGGACATGAGATATACTGAGCCTGATCCCGGCATCTCTGTATCATGGGGGCAATTACTCAGAGAATCAATGAATTAAAAAGCATTTATTAAGCATTTACTACGTGCCCAAGACTGGACTAAGTGCTGAGAGTACAAATAGAAAAGTAAAGTTGTGACTGCCCTCAGGGAGGACATAGTCTATCTGGGGAAAAGAACATGTATAGAAAGACTCAGGGCAGATGGAAAGGTCTGGGAGTCTTTAAGGTGCAACAGCAGTGTGAATGACAAGAACCTCTACTGTTGTGGCAGGTTAGATGGTAATGACTAAGGGGCTGACAGGAGAGATGGTAAGGAGAATCTTACCTTTATAGCTCCTTAGGACCAGCCCAGAATCCTGCCTCACCTTTTCTATGGGGAAAGAAGGCAGTTAGGTCCTCTCAGAACTCTTTCAACACAGATAAACGGAAATGTAACAGGCCAAGACAACACCAGATCACTGCAAAATGTTGGCATAAAGGAACATTTATGTTTATTAAATTTATGTTATATATAGATTATAATATATAGATTACAGATTATATATATATATATACACACACACACACACACACACACACATATATATAATAAATCTTTATGTGTTGACTTTGTCCAGGAATCATTCATAGAATAACATGTTCAGTGCCAGTTGGAGATGAATTTCATGCTGTATGTTGCTTCTGTCTGAGAGGTGGGCATTTTGTGCCTTATATTTACCAAAATCGGGAAGAAGTGAATGAGTTAAAAAGAATTTACTAAGCACTTAATCTGTGATAGAGACTGGCAGTTCAAATATAATACTGACAATTCCTACATTCAAGGGTCTTATATTCTAAAAATACATAGATTCTTAGTCCAAGGGTCTGTGGATAAATTTCAGGGAAATCTGTGAAGTTGGGTAGGAAAAATCACATCTTTATTTTTCTATCTTGTGGGTTCCTTCATTTTGTTTTATTCACTTAAACACATTTTTCTCAACAGAGGCTCACAGGCTTCAACAGATGGTCAAAATGGTTCATGACATATACAAGCCCAGCTCTAAAGGTTTCAGTCATCTGGAAGGCTTGCCCTTTACACAGTGGGTGGAATTCTAGAATCACGAGTCTTGGAAAGGAGTTTAAGAAATGATTTGTTCCAACACTAAGTTTATAGATGATAGATTTGAAACTCATAGACAAGGTCCAGCAGCTAGTAAGTGAGCAGCTAGGCAGGGAACAGATAGGCCAACAGAGATCTCCATCCATCATCCAGCACTGTCCACCAAAATGTGAACCAGCTGTAACTCAGTTTCTATCATTTGGAAATTCAGTGGCTGGATGGGGAAAGTATGGAGGCCTGGAAACCACATTTGTTGATTTATTTATGTATCAAGTGCTTATTATGTGCAAGACTCTGTGGATAAACACACACACACACACACACACACACACACACACACACACAATACCTTATGCTCCCCCTAATTCCATCACGTTATAACCCCCATCAACAACAGCATGTTTCAGAGTACCGATTTTATATTCCCAAATCTATTTCAAACTTGGGTAGATGAACTATGAAACACCTCCAGTAGTTAAGTTAGGCCAATGGAGTATGACACGTCAATCAACCTCATTTTATATGAGCTTACCATCCCCAGTCTCCAGTCTGTTCACTACAGGTATAAATAAGATGCCTGCTGCTATCACCTCCTCCACATTTATCTCCATTCTAATTATCCCTAAGGCAACTAAGTCCACTCCTACCAATTTGCCTATCTCCAAATACCTTCCATTAGGTCATCTGGAATCCCCAGAGTTTACTCACAACAAATTCCTCTCTCCTCAAATTTTCCAAACAACTACTCCTCCTCCACACTTTAACTGAAATCTGTTTCTCCCCTGGAGGACATTACATTCTTTACAAATCTCCCCGCTAATGGCCACTGATTCTCCCACTTCTCCATTTCACAGGGCCAAGAGAGCGAGAGATGGATAATTCTTTGTCCCACTCCCCAGTTGTCAGTTACAGACACTTTTTCTAACACCATCCCTCTTCTGAGGTCCCTCTAATCTGAATTCTCTCTCATCCTCTATAAAGCCTCAGGCACTCATTCAATGCTCAATAAATCTATTCTCCTGAACACCACCCTCCCTCTGCACAGATTTCACACTTCATGTCACCATCCTCTTGAACAATCTTCATTCTCAAATGTTCAATCTCCTCAACTCTACTGGTTTCCTTGCTCCAAAGAAAAAAATCCTTCCATCTCACATTTCCACGATGTCTCCTATGATGGTCTCTTGGAATCCTATTTGTTTAAAAGAAGTCAGTTCAGAGAGGAAGCAGTCAGAACCAAAGCTTGGCAGAGGAAAAAGCTTGATAAAGGCTACAGGGAAAGGGAAATGAGAGGATCTGGATTCATATCTTTCATCTGATGCCTATTCCACCTCATACAAATTCTTTCACCTCTCTAGTACTTCATCTTTTCATCTATAAAATAAGCTGATCAGACTAGATGGACTCTTGGATACCTTCCAGATATACATCTACCAAACTAGAATTGCCTAGTATTAAGGAGAAGAAAAACAGAAAGAAAACAGATGATTTTTGGACAACTTGGTTCCCTCACAAGTATGTAAGTTTCAATGAAAGGAAAAATTCACAGTGAAAATACTAGTTACCTGATCTCTGTGTTACCTAACCTCCACCCCCCTGCCCCAGAACCACAAAGAAATATAAAAGGGGGCTGGGGAATGGAGCAAGAAAACTTTTCTTTCTTTCTTTTTGCCACCTGTTACAGAAAAACTAGCTAGTAGAACCTGGGGGTGAAAACGCTTTACTCATTTGAAAGAAGTAGATTTTTTGGTTCTTTTTTTTTTGGTTAATTACAGAAGAAATGCTTAAAAGCAGAAACTAGAGCGTGATGTCTTTTGAACTTAATAATTTCACAGTCAATTTACAGCCCAAAGTGATCTTACACAGAAAGAAGTAACAGTTTATTAAAATTAGTACTGCACTGTACTTAGGTGTTGTTTTAAATCTTTCACCAAATAACAGATGGGGAAGGGAAAAGAAGAAAAGGGAATAAGCATGTATGTAGAATCTACTATGTGCCAGAAACGATGCTAAGTAGAAATACTTCATGTGATCTAAATAAATAGCATTTTTGTCAATGTTGTTATCCACACCAGAAATTCAACGAGGCTATATTTTTATAGTTTAGACATATGTTTCACAATCACATTACCTGTTAGCAACTACACTAACAATAAGCATGGCAGCTAGTAATGGAAGCTAGATGGCACCAGATCTGGAGGCAGGAACACCTGAGTTCAAATTTGACTCAGACATTTCTTAGCTGTATGACCCTGGACAAGTCACCTAAAACTATTTGCCTCATTTTTCTCATCTGTAACATGAGATGGACATGGACATGGACATGACAAAACACTCCAGTATCTTTACCAAGCAAACCCCAAATGGGATCGCGAAGACTCAGACACAACTGAACCACAACAAGCTAGGAGGATCTAGCCCATTGCTAGCAAGCGTGCACCACAAATCCTCTACTCTTACTATATATGTGACATCAAGGGAGCATATAATAATCCTATATAATCCCAATAATCCTAGCACATAGAGAACAGTAACACCATACCATATCAAGCATGTCTATACCTCTAAAAGGAATGCAACAGGGCAAGTTCCATTACACAAAAACAATGTGTCACCACCGAATTAGCAACTCTATTGGGGAAAGAGAATTACAATCCATAAAATGTTGGATTAATTACAACTGCACTGAAATCGATACTAGTATATAGAAATCTCTTGTATCTTCTAACAGGAATCAGCAAAATACATACAAAATAACTGAGGTCAATTGAGGCTTTTTAAAGGATTAAGAGAGAGAGAAGTGAGCATAAACAAAAGACTATTATTTAACAACATATAAAATGGAGAGAAGAAAATTATGAAGGTAGAAAAGAGAGGAAGTAAGGATGAAGGTTTGTACTTCCCCATATGACTTCCTCAAATTAAGTATAATGGGTTAACAGCTAATCCATTAGTGACTCTCCTTTAAGAAACCATAAGACTAAATGGATTACATATTCCATGTTTATTTAGTACTTAGCAAATCACTCCTCCTTCAGGGCCACAAATCATTTATGTTACAATTGTACTTTTGCAAAATGTGGTTCCTTTATAAACTAATGGCATTTGAAGAATATCAGGTATTAGCACCATAATGTTCTACTCTGTTTATTTACTATGGCTGCAATTTCCCATTCTTTTTTTCCTGCATCTTAAAATTTTAATTGCAAGTTTTAATTAACCTAATTTAATATGGCCCAACACACACCCACAGAGGCAAAGTAAAATTTTACCCTGTTAAACAAAATCCATTCAAGGGAAAAACAGCATAGGCAGGAATCGATTCTTCACCCTTGGTGATCTTTTTGTACTTTAAAAAACTCTTGATCAGGGGTGGAGTCAAGATGGTGGAGTAGAAGGAGGAACCTGTAAAAGATCTCACTCATAGCCCATAAAATACCTCTAAAAAATGACTCTAAACAAATTTGAGTGCAGCAGAAGCCACAAAACAACAGAGTGAAAGAGATTTCCAGCCCAAGACAGCCTGGAAGGCTGACAGGAAAGGTCTATCGCACCTGGCTCAGAGCAGAGCGCAGCTCAGCCTTGGATGCAAGGTGTGGCAGGGATTGGACCAGAAAAGGCCTCAGGGGATGGAATCCCTGGCAGCAGCTGTGGTTCCCAGATTGGTCAACCCACAAACACCAAAGACAGCTTCAAAGGTCAGTGAGAAAGTTCTTTCACCTGAGTGAGAAGGGAATGTGGTCTGGCCCTGCCAGCAGCAGCCACTGCAGTGGCAGCATCCATTTCTGGAGCCCTCCGCCTAAAGATCCTGGGGGAACTGAGCAACTGATCTGGATCTCAGTCCTGAGTGGTGACACTGGGGTGAGGAGGAATGCTGGCATGGTAGAGCTGGAAGTGATTGTGGAGAGGGAATTCTACTCACAGATCCTGGGCAGAAAAGTTTTTGGTTGCTCCTAGACCAATACACAGGCCAGGAGAGGAGTAAACTTCTCTCCCTTGATTGTGCCACCCTGGAGGAACTGAGAACTTACAGGTCCCAAGAGTATACCTCCTCTTGACAAAGACTCAAAAGTCAAGTAACTGGCTGGAAGAAGGCAAAAAAAAAAAAAAAAGGAAAAAATAAGACTATAGAAGGTTATTTTTGTGGTGAACAGATATGTTGTTCCATCCTTTTAGATGAGGAAGAAGAGTGCATACCATTAGAGGAAGACATAAAAGTTAAGGCTTCTGCATCCAAAACCTCCAAAATTAATATGCAATGGTCCCAGGCCATGGAAGAGCTCAGAAAGGATTTTGAAAATCAAGCAAGAGAAGTGAAGGAAAAATTGGGAAGAGAAATGAGAGCAATGCAATAAAATTATGAAAAACAAGTCAACAAAGTGCTAAAGGAGACCCAAAAAATGCTGAAGAATATAACACCCTTAAAACTAGACTAACTCAAATGGCAAAAGAGGTTCAAAAAGCCAATGAGGAGAAGAATGCTTTCAAAAGCAGAATTAGCCAAATGGAAAAGGAGGTTCAAAAGCTCACTGAAGAAAATAGTTCTTTAAAAATCAGAATGGAGCAGATGGAAGCTAATGACTTTATGAGAAACCAAGAAATTAAAAAACAGAACCAAAAGAATGAAAAAATAGAAGACAATGTAAAATATCTCACTTTGAAAAACAACTGACCCTGAAAATAGATCCAGAAGAGACAATGTAAAAATTATGGGACTACCTGAAGGCCATGATCAAAAAAAGACCCTAGACAACATCTTTCAAGAAATTATCAAGGAAAACTGCCCCGATATTCTAGAACCAGAGGGTAAAAAAAATATTGAAAAAATCCACCGATCACCTCCTGAAAGAGATCTGAAAAGAAAAATTCCTAGGAATGTTGTAGCCAAATTCCAGAATTCACAGGTCAAGAAGAAAATATTGTAAGCAGCTAGAAAGAAACAATTCGAGTTGGAAATACCATCAGAATAACACAAGATCTAGCAGCTTCTACATTAAGGGATTGAAGGGCTTGGATTATGATATTCCAGAAGTCAAAGGAAATAGGATTAAAACCAAGAATCATCTACCCAGCAAAACTGAGTATAATACTTCAGGGGAAAAATGGTCACTCAATGAAATAGAGGACTTTCAAGCATTCTTGATGAAAAGAGTAGAGCTGAATAGAAAATCTGACATTCAAACACAAAAGTCAAGAGAGGAATGAAAAGAAAAGGTAAACAGTAAAGAGAAGTCATAAGGGATTTACTAAAGTTGAACTGTTTACTTTCCTACATGGAAAGATCATATTTGTAACTCCCGAAACTTTTCTCAGTATTTGGGTAGTTGGAGGGATTATACTCATATATATATATATATATAGACAGAGGGCACAGGGTGAGTTGAATAGGAAGGGATGATATTTAAAAAAATAAAATTAAGGGGTAAGAGAGGAATATATTGAGAGGAGAAAGGGAGAAATGGAATGGGGCAAACTATCATAAAAGTGGCAAGAAAATGCTTTCTCAATGGAGGGGAAAAGAGGGGAGTTGAGAGGGGAAAAATGAAGCTTACTCTCATCACATTTGGCTTAAGGAGAGAATAACATGCACACTCAATTTGGTATGAAAATCTATCTAACACTACAGGAAAGTAGGGAAGAAGGGGATAAGTGGAATGTGGGGGAATGACAGAAGGGAGGGCAAATGGGAGGAGAATGTAATTAGAAGTAAACACTTTTGGGGAAGGACAAGTTCAAAAGAATAGAATAAATGGGGGGCAGCATAGGATGGAGGGAAATATAGTTAGTCTTTCACAACATAATTGTTATGGAAGCCTTTTGCAAAACTACACATATATAGCCTATATTGAACTGCTTGCCTTCTCAGTGGGGATGGGTGGGGAGGGAGGAAGGAAGAGGAGTTGGAACTCAAAGTTTTAGGAATGAACGTTGAGAACTGCTTTTGCATACAACTGGGAAATAAGAAATACAGGTAATGGGGTATAGAAATCTATCTTGTCCTACAAGAAAAGAGAGAAGATGAGGATAAGGGAAGGGAGGGGTGTGATAGAAGGGAGGGCAGATTGGGGGAAGGAGTAAATGCATGGTGTTTTGGTGTGGGGAGAGGGGAGAGATGGGGAGAAAATTTAGAATTTCAAAAATTTTGTGGAAATGCATGTTGAAAACTAAAAATAAAAATTTTAATTTTAAAAAAAGCTCTTGATCTTTCAGAAACATACACCCTCCCAATAAAATAAAAAATATTTTCAGAGTTACCAATGATAAAAGGGTTTGGGACAATCTAGATGAGCCTTCTGCCCCCAAATAGGCCACAGAATAATGAATTAATCAATCAACCAAACCCAAAATACTTATTAAGCTACTATAAAAAGCTTGGGGCTGCTGTAGGACTTGGGTATATATACAAAAAAAAACCTGATACAGTCTTTGCTCTCAAAGTTCTTACATTCTATCAGAAATATAATGTGTATATAACATGTATTTACTAGATAAATACAAGGTAATAGAGAGAAGGGAATTGAAAGGTTCTTTAGATTTAAGAATTATCCTAATTATCTATAAGGAAATAGAAGGCCTGAGAGATTCAGTAATTTGCATAAGGTCACAAAAGAAAGAGGAAGGAAATGGAGATTAGACTAGAATCCAGATCTTGGTGGCTATTCACATCCCACAGCAAAGTAGCGTGACTGTTATCTATATAACCATCCCAGCTATGTCCTCTGAACCCAAATAAACTGGATGGAAATCAGTGCCCCACCACTCAAATACCTGTGTGATTTGGGGCAAGTCATATGCTTCCCCCAGAAAAGGAGGGAATTTCATTAAAAGGCCACAGAAGTGTTCATGAATCTAAGTCTTTGATCCTGAGGCATTCTGTAAGCCTGCTGAGGGCAAAAATAATGATAGCTGATATGGGCAAAAGTGAAATGTACTTTTAACTGATTTCAATGCCACCAGGCAAGACAATCCTTAAGGCCTAAATCTATGATTCTATGAAATCCAAAATGACTACAGACCATATGAGATATCTGTGGCTCCCACAAAGGAACTCATTTCCAGATCCAAGTGAAAACCTCCCCTAACAAAGATCTAAGTTTTATTTGACAAAACAGAGAGGGAAGGAAAATGGGGTATGATTTATTATTAACTTGACACAGCACTGTGGGATTCAAAGAACAATAATGTGTTAAATATGGAGATCATTTCTGCATCTGAATTTCTAGCTAAAACATTATTCTCATTTGTTTCAGGAGAGACAATAATTGATGTAAAGCTAAAGGAATGCATGAAATCATGAACAGTGGTAAACCACATGTTTACAGCAGTAAACTGAGTCAGAGAAACTTTCCAGAAGTAAACTAGATAGAAGTCAAAATCAGTGGATCACAGGAACATGTATTTTAGGGCAAAAGTGGAAGGTTGGTTGAAAGTCACCCTGTTCAGTCTCTTTACGTTACCATTTTGTCAACTACCTGATGAGAAAGGAAGCCACTGGTTTAAGACCATATACCAGGCATGAAATGCAGATCCCCAGATTCTAAATCCAGTGTTTCTTTTATTGATGAGGCTATGTGTTTTTATATAGTAACTTGATGGAGGATGAGGGAAGGGAAGAAAGTTTGTATGGGATTCCACCTGATAAAAGAACAAGAGCTACTATAAAACAATTAGAAAAGTATATTTTTATTTGTTTTGTTTCCCCTCAAAAAAAGAATCCTAATGATATCAAGGACTAACACCCAAAATTCTAATGATTATCGCTCTATTTCAGAAACCTACAGGAAAGTTTGGAGATTCTGATATGAAAGGGGATTGGAAGGTCATCAGCTACTGTAAGAGTTCTGAACCTAAAGCCTCTGAATTTAAATCTATCTATCTATACATACACACACACACATATATGTGCATAGATATCTGTGTATATGTGTATATACATGTATATATGTACATATGTGTGTGTATTTGAATAACTTTACTTTATTTGCTTAGTTAACTAAGGCAGTGGCAATGTCAGAGGAGAGACAAGAGATGTGGTGAAGGTAGAAATAAAATGGGATGTAACACCCAATTAGCTGTGAGGGGAAGGGGCGGGGTGAGAGGTAGTGAATAGAAGGTAACCACTAGGTTGGGAGCTTGGGTGATTGGGGGGGTGGACAATAATAGGGAAGTTATTAGAGGGAAGTTAATTAATTCAGTTTGGGGGATGTTGAGTCAAAGATTTGGAGACATGATATAGGAGGTTAAGGTTGGACAAATCAATCTCAGAATCATCTGCCCAGAGATAATAACTGAATTCCTGGAAGCTGATGAAATGTCCAAGTGAAATAGTCCAAAGGGAGGGGAGCAGAGAGAAGGGGACAGACGGACAAGGGGAGATGAGATGAGATGAGAAGAGACAAAAAAGAAGGGCAGGACAGAGGTTGGAGGGCACCAATGTTAAGAAGGCATGATTTGGATGAAAATCTAGCAAAGCAGAATGAGAAGGCACAGTCCTAGAAAGAAATACAGGAGAGAAAAGCTCAGGAAATAAGGAGAAGGTGATGAATAGTGCCCAACGCTGCATGCTAAGAGTTCAAGAAGGATAAGAACTGAGAAAAGACCCTCTCGATCTGGTAACAAGGAGAACACTGGTAACAATGGAGAGAAGAGTTTCTGATGAGTGATGAGATTGGAACCCGGGCTATAGAGTCTTGAGAAGAAAATGAGAAAGAAAGGAGGGAGTATGGAGGCACTGGTTTCTTCTGTAATACTATGTATTTTGTTTTATACATGTAGAGACATTCTGTTGAGGGGTCCATGGGCTTCACTAACTGCCAAAGGGATCCATCACCCACAGAGAAAAGGTTACAAAACTTGGGTCGAGTCTAAATCCCTCATTTTAAAGCAGAGGAGGAGAATGAGGTAGGGAAAAGATCAGGTAGTTGTCCAACATGGAAGAGTAAGAATTTGAACCAGGACTTTCCACTGAACTATGAAGTGGTTTGTTAAGAACAATCAATTAGATATTCCATATCTAGATTCCACTAGGCAGTCAGTCAATAAACATTAAGTATCTACTATGTGCCAGGCCCTGTGTTAAGCACTGAAGATATAAATAAGAAAAACACAGTCCCTGCCCTCAGGAGGTTTACAATCTAAGGAAAGGCAATCTGAAAAGGAAGGGGGCAGGTAAGAGGAGAGTCTAGCCCAAGGACTGCAGTTTTCCTTCAGTTTATTATGAACTGGGATTACTGCATTCTGCATATTTGTATTTCCAGTGCCTAGTACACAACAGGTGCTTAATAAATGTGCATTTAGTACTTTATTATTAAGAACAATTTATTAAGAATAAATATAATATAACAACATGGGACAATGGAAAGTGGCAAAGAGGTTCAAAGTACTGTCCTCTACTCTTTCTTTTTACTGTGTCCTAGAACGAAACACATCAACTCCCTTGGTCTTGATTTCTTTTAATCTGGTAAATGAGAGGTCTCTACTAGATAACCTTGGAGTTCCATTCTAGCCTTCAACCTATGACCATAAAAACCACTGTATCAAATACCTTTCCTGATGATGCAAGAATCCCTTTGCAAAAAGCCAGAGCTGGATCCCATTTCACTCCCTGGGAACCTTAGGGATGCCTGAATGTCCTCAGTCGCTATCAAGGAGATTTGTCTTTCCCTAAGAGTTCCCAGTTTCCAGGAAGTTCAGAACTTCAGATTCTCTGCAAGGGAGTAAGGCAGTGAAGCTGTCAGTTCTTAGGAGTCCATTAACAAGCACAGATTTATTAAGTGCTTACTAGGTGCCAGACATTGGTAGGTGAGAGGGGGTGCCCTCAAGGAGCCCACAATTTAATGGGCAAGATAACAATACAAATGAGCACGTGCATACAAGATCTATACTGGGTAACCTCAGAAGGTGGAACATTGGAACTGGGAGGGATCTCAGAAATCAAGTTGGTTCCAAATCTCTAATCGATGGGGCAGAAGAAGGTTGGATGCTGAGCTCAGCTGACTACATCTGACTTTTTATCATCCCAGTCTATGGTCCCGCCTACATGGCAGTTTTGCTGTTTTACGGAGTTTTCTGGAGCAGTCAGGTAAAATAATAAAAAAAAATTTAATGCACATACTACAGAAAGGCTTATATTGACTGTCATTAATTCCTACTTTCAGCATAATCCTTCATCTGGGAGTTATTCCAAAACATAGGAGTTAATGACACTAATATAAACCATTCCAAAGAAGCATGTGTTTCCTGAGCTTTATTCCCATGACTAAATGCCTTTTCAATGCACTTTTATTTACTGGGATAGAAATGGCTTTTTCCCCATACTAGACTCTGTCAGAACTCTGAAGGTTGAATTAGACCCCTTTTATTTTATTTTCTTACTGTGCTTGGTGGGGGGAGGGAAGGAAGGGGAAGGGACAAAGAAACACTCATGTATTTTCCCCACTAGGTCCATGGCTGAACAAAGACCTTCTGGTAGGATACACTGTTTGAAGTCCACAGCCCCTCCCCTTCTTAAATCTACCATCTACACAGCTACCAAAATAACTTTTGTAAACCACGGTTCTGATACTGTCACCCTCCCACCTAAAAATACCTAGTATTTCTAGAGAGCTTTAAGGGGTGCAAAATGCTTCATATAGGATTATCTCACTGGAACCTGACAATAAGCCTCCAGGGTAGGTGCTCTGATTCTACCCACTTTACAGATGAGCAAGCTGAAGTTGAGAGATTTGACTTTAGCTGTTCATAACTCAAGGTCCAGCATACTCAACCCACTCCAACACCTACTGAGCTGCCTCATGCCCCTAAAACCTTCCGGACCTTCCAACTAACTCTAGGATAAAATACAACCCCTTGACCTGTCATTGGGAGCTCTCCATAATCTGGCTGTAATCTATTGGTAACCTGAGGCCATTCTCTGCCTTATCTTTCTGAATGAATATCATGCTCTAGGCTGGGACAGAGGATGATTTGGTGGAGTCTGGAAAGGCTTTTTACGAAGCTATCATCAACAGAACCATAAAGATATCTATTGTGCTTGGTCCCATACACGGCATTTCAGGGAATGAAAGATCAAGGTGATAGAATAGAAGAGATATGAGATAAAGACAGGGAGAAGTAATGGAAAGAGTACTTCCTGAGGAGTCAAAGGACCTGAATTCAAATTCTGTTTCTGACATCTGCCACCTTGAACAAGTTTCATTGCGTATAAGTGGGGAGAGGACTAGATGGCTTCTAAATCCCTTCCAATGCTAGATCTCTGATCCCATCTGCTGAGGAAGAAGACTCATTGCATCTTCTGCCTTTTACCACCCTGAGGATTTGAACTTCCTTAGAGTCATCTGGACAAAGGAGGGTGATGGAGACAGTCTTGTAAATCACCATGTGAGGGTCAGTGAGTGGCAGCTGCCATGCACAGACTTCTATGAAGTAGATGGGAGTGGCCAGAACCATTGTTGTTTCGATGAACATGGCTGCTTTCCAAGACTCAAGCTGAGAGTGACCAAGAAGGGTGGAGACAAGCTCAAAGAGGCACCTCATGTTCTAAAGGAGAGAAAAGGTCTAGACTGTAGAGCATGCGAATAAATGACCCAGAGACCAATAATGATGAAGAAGACAGACAGATTTCCTTTATTCCTCTTACTTTCCTTTACCTAATCATAGTCTCTAAAATAGTCTCTTTGATTCCTTTTCCATGAGATGAAGGTGCCTTCGGAATGGTGCCCAATGTCAACTATCAGGTCTGAAGAGGAGCAAGGAGGAGGACATTGAGAAGATGCCTGGATGTGTATTGCTCATTCTGGAGAGCATAACCTGCTTGTCTTCATCTTGTCTATGTTTGACAAGCTATTCAGTCCTAGCAGGTTGAGTATCTGAGTATCAGAAAGGTAAGGATCAGGGAGATGAGAGCCAGTAATGGGGCAAGAGCTTTCAGGCTGCTGTGGGCTGGACAATCTCTGCTATGTTAAGCCATGATAGGTAACTTGGCTTGGTACACTGAAAACTGATCTTAGAGCCAGGAAGACCAGGGTTCAAGTCCCATCTTTGACACAATATTGAGTGCATGATAAGTGAACAGATAAGTATCCAAAGCTCTTGGAGCCCAAAACAATTCCCTGAAAATAAAAGTTGCAGAGAAGATTTAAAACTGCGCTGGTAGAAGTTCTTGATGAGAGCTATCCTACACCAGTGAAATGATGATGATGATGATGATAGGAGTTAATATAGAGAGAGATAGAGATGTATGTATTGAGATATGTACAGTATATATCTGAAATACATAAATATGTACACATATATTTCAGTTTATAGTATATAAGACACTTTACATATATTATCTCACTTCATCCTTAAAAGCAGCATTCCCATTTTACAAACAGGGAACTTGAGGTTGTGAACGTAAGTTGCCTTACTCGGGCGTCACATAGCCAGTCAGTGAATGAAGTAGGATTCACACTAAGATCTTCCAGACTCTAGCCAATATATCTTACTGCCACTGCTATTATCCCCAGGAATTTTACATGATCTCCTAAGATGGAGATCTAAATTTTGAAGGGATCTCAGGAGGCATTGCATTCAATCCCTTCTTTTTTGGGGAAAAAAAGCACCTAAGGCCCAGGGAAATTAAGAGACTGTTCCAGAGTTCCCCATGTTTAAGTCAAAAAATGAACAAATAAAAACATGCAACGTTCCATCTAATTCCCAAGAGAACTCCTGAACCCGAAGGAGGTTGGAATGGGCATGGAGGGAGCTGGAAAATCTAAGCATCTCTAGAAGAAATTCTCTCTCTCTCTCTCTCTCTCTCTCTCTCTCTCTCTCTCTCTCTCTCTCTCTCTCTCTCTCATGATCTGAGGGTACATTTGACTCCATACATGGGCAAAAGAAAAACTAAAGCGGCCCCTAAGATGAGACCTTAAGGAGAATGCTAACTGCTGAGCAAGTCAGACACCATACTGCCTTGTGGGAGGTGACATGCTGCCTTCCTGAGTGCCTTAACAAGGTAGCACAGAGAATATCTGGGCAAATTACATATCTTTCCACCCCAAATTCCCCTTTACACATTCTATTTTCCAGACCAATTAGATGGTTAGCAGATCCTCAAACTGTGCATTTGGTCTCTATTTCTGTGCCTTTCTTTTCATAAGCCAAGTCTAGAATACATTCCTTCCTCATCTTCATGTCTCAGAATTATCATCTTCCTTCAAGCTTCAGATAAATTACCAACTCCTCTAAGAAGTCTTCTATAATCCCCAAAGCATACATCCACAGTTTTTAGTATTTTCTCCCATCCTGAAAAAATATAAACTTTTTAAGGGAAAAGGCTATTTTTCTCTCATACTTGAACCCAAAAAATACAAAACTCAACACTTTAGGTCCACAGTTGTTGCTTAATAAAGCTGTTGAATTTAAGTGGAAAAAAAGAAAAAGAAATGCAGTTAACTTAGGATGACAACAGTAACTGTAGACATTTACAAAGAATTTAAGTTTTGGAAAGCACTTCATATGCATAATAACATCATCAATTATTACCCAAGTGACATGCTGGTGTTAGAAGCTGCACTATTTAAGAGAATGTGTTTTGTATCATTACCATGTACACATGCACTTTGGAAATGGCTAAGAAGTAATTCTGCAAATGATGCTTACTCTCTAGGGCTACCATCAGATGTTGCCTTCTGGTTCACAAAGACCTACGATGAGGTGCTACGACCTTCCATCCAACGTAGGAAACTTGAAAGAACACTGGTAGAGAAGAGGGGAAATCATACATTCACATACTGGAATAGTTTCCTTTGACTCTGTGAAGATACTGAAACTCTTTTTCCTTGAGGTATAAGTGTATTATTTTGAATTCTGCTGCGCTATAATCCAAGTACATTTTTTTTTAAAAGGCTGCCTTGGTTGGCATTAATTTCAATGAAAATAAATCCACATTATTGGTCTGGCATTCCCCAATTTCCTGCACAGTGCATCTCACGGCATCATTAAGCTTTATTTGAGCACTGCTCTGTAAAAGACATATAACCAAGCTCCAAACGGCAACAGCAGGACCACGCAAAGTACCTTATTTATTTGGATCCTTTGTAAGGACACCCTGAAGCACAATTTCCAGCAGAGCTCTATGAACTTGGGCAGTTGGGAAGCTACGGCAGCAGGCTCACCAATCTGGTACCCGGAGACGAAGCAGCTCATATCTTTCAGCAAATGATCTTTCCTGCCCTGGAGCTAGAGAGGTAAGAGCCAGCCTCCAAAAGAAAATGGGCTTTGTAAAGAGGAGGTTTGGATGCAGCCCAGATGAGGAAAAACTGTGGAAGAGTAGGGCACAAACAACTCTACGAGGGAAATGACCTTTCTAGCTATGGACATCAAGGTCCTTTGTCAAGGCTTTGGTCAAATACGAAAGATGATTATGAACAGGCTCTATTTACCAGCTACCAGTCCATAATACCAATTTCAAAAACAATCTGTGTCTTGGACCCCCTTTGGCAGTCTAGTGGAACTATGAACTCTTTCTCAATAATCATGTTTGTTTTTAAATTTATACAAGATATAATAATTTCAAAAGAAATAAATTATATTGAAATACAGTGATTGAAATCTTTTTTTAAAAAATGTTCACAGACTTCAGACTAAGAACCTTGATAACAAATAATATAGAGAAAGCCATGAAATTCCATGTCTCCTTCCTTGGCTGGAAGCCTGCTTAACCTTGAACCATTGTCCTTTCATGTCCAACACAGAGTGGCTCTGAGGTCCCTTTTAGCTCTGAATCTATGAGCCTTCTATCTGAAAACATGAGAAAACAAAAAAATTTCCAGTTCATTCACAATGGAGAATACTATTGCCCTAGAATAAGGAGCCAAGGAGAAAACTAAGATGATAATACTTTGAAAACAGCTATATGTCAATGCCATTCTACATGTGGAAGACAGGGCCTTGCTTTTCATAAAAATAAACCAAAACCAGTACTCCATCAGCATAGCAACCTTATGCAAGCTTATGTAAGCAAGCCTACAAAATGTTAGTGTAGTTTTAGGTGACTAATAAAGATAAGGAGAAACCCAACAGGAAGTAAGATCATCCCAAAGAGAGAGTGTGGCAAGAAAGAATCTGCATGTGTGTTGTAGGAAAAGGGTCTTGAGAGATGACATTGCAACAGAGAAGGGCAATCCAAGGGAAATGGAAAGGTTTCATTCTTTCTAGGAACACAGATCTAGAATAGGGGATTCTTAAAGTAAGGTTCACAGGATTTCTGGAAGTCAATGAACATGGATGGGAAGACTTCAGAGAAGCCTGGAAAGACTTATATGAACTGATGCTGAGTGAAAGGACCAGAACCAGGAGAACTTTGTACACAGCAACAACCACAATGTGGGAGGAATTATTCTGGTAGATTTAGTACTTCATTGAAATGCATGGACTTAAAAAATGTCCAATGGACTCCTGAGGCAAAATGCCTTCTACATCCAGAGAAAGAACTATGGGATTGGATTGCAAATACAAACAGACCATCTTCTTCTGTATTATGTTTTGCTTTGTTTTATGGTTTTTTCCATTCATTTTAATTCTACTATGCAACATGCATTTAATAGGAATGTACATGTAGAACCTATAGAAGACTGTACACCGTCTCAGGGAGGGAGTGAGGAGGGAAGGGGGAAAAAGGGGAAGGGAGTGGAAAAAAAGTCTAAGCTATATATGTAAGTGATTGTCGAACACTGAAAACAAATAAAATAATTCAATTTAAAAATAGAAAAGAAAATCTCATACTAATGGGCACAGAGAAAAAAAATACATGTTCACATTCTGACTTCTCCCTAGTAGTGCTTTACAACTCAAGTACCCTAAGAAGGCTGTTATATCCCATGTATATGGAAATGTGGTCATTTTCCAGTCTGGTCACCTGATCTAATAATCTGATACAGGAAAAGGAAATACAGTGGCTTTGGTGGGGTGGGGGCCATTCTGAGTACACACAAAATTCTGCATCAAATTCATTTCCCTGTGTTTGGCTTTGCGGTCAGATTTTACAACTCATCATGATTCAAAATGGCAGACTGAGAGTTGAAAGTGATGGAGGAGGAAAAGTTTTCTGTTTTGTTCTGTTTTTGTTTTATCATGTAAACATTAAATTTTAAAAAGGCTTTAGAATGATAACCAGTCACAGAAGAATGAATAGATGCTACAAACATTAGGCAGGAAATTTATTCCATAGGAAAGGAATACTTCCCAGGGAAGAAAGTCATCCAAACCTCAGAACCCTAGAGAGAAACACTGCAAGTCTGAATGCAAAAAAAAAAAAATAGCCCCACATATACAGACACAGACACACACACACACACGTATGGACGGCTCAACTAGTGACCAACACTTATGATTTCTAAAGATCCATGCAAAGGTGACATGATGGATTCATTGAGCAATCCCTAAGATCCTTCCTCTTTCCAACTCTAAGGTCCTCAGATCTAGGATTTATTTTTTTGTGATCCGGGCAGAACTCTGTCCAACTACTAATGCCCCTCAAAAACAAAACAAAACAAAAAAAACCAACCAGCTTCCTTTATTTAGTTAAAAAAAACCACGCTAATTTCACCCACTGCCAATTTTATATTATAAACATACAGTGTGCATACCTCTTCTGTCACTTTAAATTAGAATGGCCAAGTACATGAAATGAAGGCGAGGGAGGAACACTTGGGACAGCTTACTCTCCCAAGAATTTCCAGGACAGTAGACAAAAGCACTCAAAATAAGGATAATTCAACAGAAATGGGATTTCTGATCACCTTAGCCCTCTAGAGCTCATATAAAGCATGAAATCCACCCACAGAATGGCCTAAGGTGTAGAAAGGGAACAGAGATTACCCCCCAACTCTGCACCAAGCACCACATCATCTTCTGATACCTGAATGTAGGACCACAGAGAAGTACTTCTTCCAGCCTCAACATCTGGATCATGGGCAATGCCCTGTATGCTTCTGAAAACACCCCCATCCATTTCCTATCAAACAATCCCTAGCCTTGTCCTCCCCAAACAGTATCTTAGTAGCCAATGAGAAAATAACTTAGAGCAACCATCCTGTCTCATGTATTTCCAAGAAAGTATGTATGAGGTCTGGATTTGGATAACATCTATTAAGGTTCTACTTCAAGGCCTAAATCTTTGGCACCCATCATTAAGCTTAACACCTAAAAGGAAGATTACCCCAAAAATGCACTGTGTTCAGAGGTGGGACAGATAATGTAAGAGCCAAGAAAAGAAGGTAAGCTTGGGAAGGAGGGATTAATTCAGGTTTTTGGTTTGTTTTGTCTTTTTGTCTCTGTATCACATGGGCTTAAACACACTACCTACCACATAACAGATGCTTATCAACTAAAAAAGTACATTAAACCTTGCAAGTCAGGTACTACATAACTGAAGTATTATATACCTTCAAGAAGCTTATATTCCATTATATTCCATTAAATCAGATAATTGTAAAGCACTTAGCAGAGTGCCTGATAAACACCATATAGATGTTAGTGATAATAATGTTCATGGGGACAATACTAAATGTAACAACATGTATTAAGTGCCTTCTGTATATCAGTCACTGTGTTAACTGCTGGGGACACAGGAACCAAAGTGAAACAATTCTCTGAGTTCAATAAACTTAGAGTCTCTCAACAAGCATTTATTAAGCATAGACTGTACAGCAGGTACTGTGGTGAGGGTACAAAGACAAAAATAAAATTGTCCCTGCCATTACATACATAAACCTATAAAAACAAATACACAGGACAAAAGTTGGGGCAATCGGGGAAGTCCTCATTTAGGAGGTGGTGCTAGAACCAACAAACATTTAGATTGAACTGGGTAACAGTCATCGTTTCTATAAAATGCTAATGCTCCCCAAACATTTTCCCTATGACAATCCAGAGAAACAGGTATTGCAAAAAAAAAAAAACCAACCCAAAAAACTATCAATTGTAATTTTCTGCTGTTTCCTGCTGTTTCCTGTAGACTGTAGTCAGCAGGACAGTAAGTACACATAGAATGTTCCAAGTTACAATATTAAAGTCAAAAACTTTAAAGAGCTATATAGATACTGGCTAGGGATTTAATCATCGTTAGCAGTCAGTCAGTCAGTCGACAAGCATTTGCCGAGAGACTGTAACCCAGCACAATTCACTTGGTTGTTCTAGGCCTTATTTTTTCCTCATTTGTAAAATGAGGGCAGGTTGAATTAGATATATACATTTAAGATTTCTTCTATCACGTTTTAAGGAGTTTTTTTAACCTTTTGTGTGCGATGTGCGTGTATATGTATGCATGTACGTACGTACTGGACCCCTTCGGCAACGTGGTCAAGCCTATAGACAACTTCTCAGAATCATATTTTTCAATAATTAAAGGAAATGCTAAATTTCATTTAAGAGTTTAGTGAAAATAAAAAAAAGTATTTCCCCCCTAAGTTCACAGACACCCTGAAATCTACCCAGAAACCTCTTGGAGGTACATGAGCATACTGAATGAACACACTGAGTTGCAGAAGAGATTGGGAAAACACCCTAAAGAAACAGTTGATAATAAAGAGGAAATGCCCAAAGGAAACATGGATAACTGTCTTCAAGAATGTAAAAGGTTCAGTCAACATTTATTAAGCACCTACTATGTACTGGGGTTACAAAATCTGGCAAAAGACAATTCCTGCCATCGATGATTTTACAATCTAGCAGTCATGCAAAAGAAGGCAAATGCAGAGCAGGAAGAATCCTCAGGGACCATTTAAAATGTGACAAAACTAAGGCAAATGCTGTACAAAAACACTCCCAAGCAAGGAAATTCCCTCTACCAATACAGAGCAGAAACTTCTCTATTACATATAGTCACAAACAATTGCCTAGGGCATGGAGAGGATCAATGACTTGACAAGCCAGTCCGCATCAGTCACAACTTGAACCCAGAACCTATGGACATCCACTAAACTAATAGGGTGTGTTTTACATTCCTATATTTCCATCTACTTTTGTTGCCTCTTATTATTTTCTTACCCCAGCATTACTCTCCCCTATATCCTAATGCCATACAGATCTTCCAATAGACAGCACGGTGTATACACTGTAGTGGCTAGAATGCTTCACTTAGAGTCATAAAGACCTGAATATGAATCCTGCTCCGACGTGACCCAGAGAGTTCTTAGGAGTAAAAAGAGCACCTACCTCACTGGCAATTTCTAAGGATCAATGGCAAACATCCTATACATTCTAGCCTTTGTCACTAGACTTCATGACCCAGAGCACCAGGGAGCTGGATGGACCACGATGATCCTGGCCACATAAAACAGCAGGTATGAGTCTCAGCTGAGGACCTAGGACCGTTATCTTCAGTATCTTTCCTTTGTTTCCCTTTCCCTGGGACCCACTCGAATACCTCAGACCAATCAATCAACCTGTTCCTCAGCAGGAAGGCATTGGAGATGGCCCAACTGTATTTATCCCACTTTCCAGGGCACAGGGCACTGGTTTAAATTTCACTCAATCGACTCCATCTGGGAGAATTCCAAAACTTGCCTGAAACTGCACTTCTTTCCCCGCCAAACCAGCCCCTCTTTCCCCGCCAAACCAGCTCCTCCAACACCCCCACAGCATTCAACCATCTGTAGTCCAAGAGCAAGTCTGGAGAGGGGGGGGAAAGATTCTAAATTAAAAACTCATTTTAAAGAAAAGTAGAAATAAACTGTTCTATAAACATAATAAACCACAGTAAAAGCTGGGTCCCAATAAATAGCTGACTCTTGCCTAGAGCCATTAGAATCCACAAGCGCATTTTTAAGTTTGCCAGGAAAATGGTGTATTTATTCTGACTGTGATTTGTCTTATGTGGCTGAATGTTCTCCCTCTCATGTTTCTTTCCCATATTTATGCTGATGGGTGGGATGTGGGGAGGAGGAAGGGGAGTGAGAGGGGAGAGGTTGGTCCGGAAATACGTTACAGATTTCTTCAAGCATTGAGAGAGAACTCTGAAAGATTACCCCTTCTTTGTGGAAAGTGCCCCCTGGGCCCCAAGGCAAGGATTAGATGGCAGCAACCTCTCTTTTTTAGCTATTTCAAAGTTTCATTTTCATCTGTGTGTCCCCAAGCCTGGTACAGTGCCTAGCATGCAGTAGGTGTTCAATACGTGCTTACAGATTACCTGCAGTTACAATTGACCTAAAGAGCATAAACTGTATGAGAATGATCCAGTATCACAGACCAGGCCGCAAACACAAGGGAAATGTGAACCTGGGATCAATTATGAAGCCATGGGCGGGGGGAAGTGTGGCCTAGCCATCTTTCTGTTTATTTGTAATCACTGTAAAGATGATGCCAAAGTTACCAAAAACAAGGATGAAGGCAGGGAACACTTCCAAGTAAATGGAAATTAATACAAGGTTCAGGTCCAGCTCCCAACATCAAACTTCCAGAGGGCCACTACAAGTCATGAATTCTCAGGAGCCCAAACTTAGATCTAGCAGGGGGCTATCTTCTTCAAAATCCTCATTTTTAAGAGGAGGAAACTGAGGCCCAGGGAGGTTAAAAGAAGCTCTGAATTAGAGGGTTAAACGGGACATAAACCCTCTGACCCATTTGTGGAAAGCTCTCCTCACACCTCTTCCCCTCAAGGTTCCCCACAAACCGCTTCCTACAGGAGGCTTTTCCTTGGTTCCCGCACACCAGCAGTGCCTTCTCTTCTAAGGTTACCTTTCATTGATTTTATACAAATCTTACATGTAACTCTATATGATTATTATACACACACATTCTAGTGGGAGATTATATCTATATATTTGTATGCATGTGTATATGCAGGTACATATGTGTAGCTGTGTGTATAGCTATGTAGTATAATACAGGCATGTTATGGGTGTATATTATGCATGTACATGATGGGTCTATGTATGTGTGTATATATATGCATAAATTTTTGAATGCATACATATATGTACGTATGTATTGTGGATATGGATATAAGTGAATATATATGTATATATGGATACGTATGTGTATATATATAAATATATGCATATCTTTGTGTATATGCATGTGTTTTCACAGCTACATGTACATGTGTATATTATGTACATGTGGATATGTATATATGTATCTTGTATATGTATCTATATGTGTATTAAGTTGTATATATGTGTGGGTATGGATGTTTGTGTATCATGCATATGTATATACACGTGTATTGTATGTGTATGTGGTTGTATATATGTGTATATGCATGGATCAATACTCAATCAACAGGCACTGAATAAAGAAGCTCCTAAAATAATAAGCATTTCTGACACAAAGAAAAAGCAAAAAACAGTCTTTGTCCTCAAGCAGCTTATATTCTAGTGGGAAAAACTATATAGATATAGAGATACACACACACGTATGACCTCCATGATATTCTATTGTGGCATGGCATGTGATACGATATTCGCTACATACAAATATACATATACACATACGTGAGTGTCCGATATGTGGCCTATATACTGTATGTGTGTACATAGTATATGCTGAATGTATACACATACACACACTTTTATATCATCATCAGACCTTCCTTCATCACTAAGTGCCTACTGATTGATTGTTGATCTACTGCCACTTCTCTTTACACAAAGGCCGACAGCCATGACATATTCACTAATTGATCTCTGCTTAGTTAAATCCACAGGCAGAGCCTGTCTTTTAGGCCACTCCCCTGGAGGCAGCTCTTTCCACAGCTGTCTCATCCTTCAAAGCCATTTACTTCACTACCTCCTATCAATGGGGAAACTGAGGCATGCGGGTCTAGCCCAAGCTCCGTTAGTCAGTAGTTGACAAACCACTAACATTCAGGCTCCAGGGCTTTACCTTTTTTAATGGGATGTGGACAGGAGTTATCATGGGCTTTGGGATGGAGCCATGGTCCCCAGATGCCCACGTCTATTCTTAGCATTTAGTGCCTGATGTTTGCTTAGGAAAAGCAGCCCGATGTTTTTATTACAAACAATGGAAGTGTGTTGCTGAGCAATGGCTTCCATTGGCCCAATCCAACCTGCTCTGATGAAGCATAAGACAAACAGAAGACACTCATGACCTTTCTGATGTGGCCTGAAGAATCAGGCTCATACAATCAAAAATCGTGATTTGGAAAGGTAACCAGAGATCCATCTAGTCCAATCCTCTTGTGTTACAAATGAAGAAAATGAGGCCAGGGGAGGTGGAACGTGAAATGGAGAGATCTGAACCAAAGCTTAGAAACAAGACTGGAAACAACATGGAGGATACTCCCATCAATCAGTAAACAAGTATGCCTTAAGGGCCTACTCCATGACATAAAATCACAAGATATCAGAGACCATCTAGACCACCCCTCTAATTTTAAAGACCAGGAAAGTGAAGCCCAGGGAAACCAAGTAACTTTTCCAAGGTGCCAAAAGTCAGTATGCTTAGGTTAGGTTCCATGCCACTTGTCTATGGCAGCACATTCAATTCTCCAGGGCCCCATTTGGGGTCTTCTTGGCCAAGATACTGGAGTAATTTTCCATTTCCTTCTCCAACTCATTTTACAGATGAAGAAACTGAGACAAAAAGGGTTAAGGGACTTGACCAGGATCCCACAGCTACTGGGCCAAATTTGAACTCAGGAAGATGAATCTTCCTGACTCCAAGTTGGGCACTCTGTGCACTGGGCCCCCTGGCTATCTCAGGGTTTCATACTTTTCAGCATTTTGAGGCATCACTTTTTTCCCAGTTTGAGCTGGAGATAATTTGAACTCAGGAGTTCAGAATTTGCAAAGAAGCCGATGTCCCAAGGTGAGATACCTAGTCAAAGACACTAAGTCCCTGTGACTGACTGACCTCAAATGTGGGGCCCCAGATATGCTGCAGAAAAAGAGAAACAGCAGTGTCGACCAAGGGAGTCAGAAAACACCCTTCAACAACATCTAGTCCAACTTCCTTCCTCATGTCACATGGGGATGCACTGAGCCCAAAACACAGGCAAGCAAGGCCTGGTAATAAGGTGTCTGCACCTGCAGCTCTGCATGGCTTCAACTTGGTGAGGCAAGATGCTCCAGCACAGGATACCCCCGGCATGTCCTGTCTGCTCCCACCTGTCAGTTTTCTGTCTGTGTATTGTCCTCCTTCGCTAGACTGTAAGATCCTTGAGGGCAGGAACTTTTTATTATTGTATCCCCGGCACAACCTAGAGCCTGTCACATGGCAGGTGTGTTTATTAATACATGTTTATTATTAATAAGTGTTTATTGAGTTGAATTATGAAACAAAATGAATTTCTCTGTAATTATCTTTTCTAGGAAGTCTAACATAAATATGCATATATACATATATGTATAAATGGATATATATATGTAGATAACGTACAGATAGAAATGAATGATGGAGAGAGATATGGAGAAAGAGATGGAGATGGAGACAGAGAATCATGAGTTCCCTATTCTAAAAAAATCACAAAGACTGTAAAGGATGGCATCTGTAATTTTGTTGGGATAAGGAACTCTAAATTCACCTTTAGTAAATTACCTCTACTGGTGGACATCAGCACATGCCCTACAACCCAACATTTCGAGGGGCACTGGGGACTTGTGACTTTCCCAAGGTTACACAGCAAGAAGGTATTGGTTGCAAGATTTGAATCTAGCTCTGGTGCCATACAGGTTCCCTAGACACTGTGATGTGCTACCCCAGTCTTCATAGCTTATACAATGTCAACTGGAACTTGATTCACAATTACTTTCTTAATGTCATCCCCATATCCTCCATTTGTATTCTCGGTCTAAGTCAAACTTGACCACTGAAAAGTCATTTTGGTCAGTGCTGACCCAACTGTGTAAGATCATAGATTGGACACAGGACTTCAATAAGTTCCTCCACCCCGAGATGTCTTGGAGTTGGGAGGGGTGTGTGTGGAAATGATATCAAAGGATCAGAGATAAAGACAGGAGCTCAGAGGGCCTTCATGGGACATTTCATCACCCCCATTTTAAAGGGGAGGACAATGAGGCCCAAGGAAATTTAATGACTTATCCAAAGTCACACAGAATGTTAGCCTCTAGAAAACAGGAAATGTCTTTTTTTCTATTGGTATCCCCAATGTACTTTGTAGACAGTAAGTGGTTAATATATGCTCCATTCAAGAGAGCAGAATGTTTTGCTCAACAGGACTATCACATTACCTTTCCCCTAAAACTTCAAACATTAAATATTTAAAAAAAAAAAACCTAATGAATCAACTTTTCATTTCTATTCTAAGAATTGAATCTGAGAATTACTGTTTTATCATAAAATTAATAAAATTTCCTTAATTTTGAAGTCTGATATGGTTTTCTACAGTGATTTTCATGTCTTTGTGTTCTTTTGGAAACACACATCTTTCCAGAAAAAGGACTAATTCTGTAATCAGAGGCAATGGAAAAAGGTCATTCTACAGACACAGATTTATTTTATATTTAAACTGTTCCCTCCCTATCTCCTAAATATTAAGACAGCTCCTCTCCCCCCCTCACTTATCCCTTGATTGTGACCTAACGGGGAGATCAAATGTCTAGTCCTTGACGAGGTGGCTCAAATGCGGGAAATTGCAATTATTGTCTACATGGACTTATTGGTTTGGCTGTCTTCCAAAACTCTTACACGTATACTGGACAAAAAAGAAGTAGGGGTAAAATATAATGGACTCATGGAAACTGATAAATATTTCTTAACAAGTACAGGAAGGCTAGATAGACCACTGTCTTTATTACAGACATAATCTGGCCTCTTAGTGCAAAGTCCTTCTCTATACCAATGGTTCTTAAAGTGTGGTCCAGGAAACCTGAAGCCCTGTTGGGGTGGCAGAGTAGGGTGGGGTGAGGGGCTATGAGGTCACAATTGCTTTCCTAATGACACTAAGATGTTTTAATTTCCGATATGATAAACATCAATGGTTATAACCCAAATAAACAAAAGCTCATTGAGATCCTCAATAATTTTAAAGAGGTCACAAGACCAAAACATTTGAGAATCACTGTACAAATCAGTGGCTGGAAGCCGAAAGTCATTTTCTGTATTCTCCACCTTCTACTGAGTAGAAAACTGAGACCAAGAGACTTTAAGTTGTATGACAAAGGTACAGAGGTATTTATCAACTGGCAAAGACTAGATTAAAATAAGGCTTTTGTTTCCAAATCCGTCACTGCTGATCTGAGATGGAACAATGCTAACTGCACAAACCTACAAATGTGTAATGGAGAATCTAGGTTCTCATCCTCCTTCCATTTGATTACTGGACCTTGGGAGAATAATTTCTACTCTCTAAAGTGATTCTTGTAAATCTATACAAGGAGGGGTTTGAACACTAATCTCCCTAACAGCTTTGCTTTTATCCAAGGAATGATTTACCTTATCTTGACACCCCCCCCCACCCCCCCAGTACTAGTGGATGCCAATTGATAGAAGAAATGCCCTTACCAGATCCAAATGTATGATCTAATTTAGCTGATAAATTCTAGAGGACCTGGGACATAGCCAAGTGAAGGGTTATATAGCTAGTGTCACAAGTGGGATATGACCCTGAGTTCTTCCTAACTCCAGGCTCAGAAGTCTCTCCACCATGCCAATTTACACTCATAGTCCAATCAAAGAACTGGCATTTCTTGCATTTTTCCAGGACTTGTAGACTCTGTCTCAATCTTCATCCGTTTCAATGCTTCAAGAGGAGATGGCTTTATGGCAGCAGCAGCCAACTGGCCATCATCTGAATCAAAGACTCTCCGCTTTCCCCTTGTGTTTTGTTTAGCTAGCTATCCGGCAAGTTTCAACACCCTTCACCCTCCCATACTTTGGAAAATGTCAGAAATTAATTTAAACCAAAGCTCGCCTTCCCACTTAAAAGCACTGATAACATCTCATCTAAATATAACTAAACCTGGGATTACTCAACAGAGTTAGTAAAAACACAATCAAGTGTCAGTGGGGGGAAAAATGAGGAAGGAACAGGAAGGGGATGGAGGGGTGAAAAAATGTCAAAACAAAAGCCCGTGCTGGAGAATTTACAAGGAAGGAGAACAAACATCCTCTTTGGGAATTACTCTCAGCAACGCAGAAAAGAATCACAGCATATAAACGAAGGTTACATAAACACTCCCATAAAATCCAGGGCCTGATTTACAACGGCTGCCTGTCTCGTACTGTACTTCCAGAGAGGACGGTACCTTGCCAGGAATACTGACTTCTAAGGTTGTCAACAGCAACCCAAGGAGGATCTAGAGCAGAAGGCCAGTGGTGCTAGGTCAGGGACGGAAGACATTCAGGAACTGGCCACCAAAAAAGCTATCCGTACAGCCTTGCCCTCTCCCCTGTTGTTTATTTACCCCATTACACGCAAATGCACACATGCGTGCCCGCACACACACGAATGATAAAAGCAAGTAATACAAATCCCGTGCAAGCATTCAGAGTACCAAGAATGAAAACATGAGGGTTCTGCCAGACTATTAGATAACTCTGACCTTTGCCAGTGAAGCAACCTACAAGAGCCATGTTTACCCAACCTGAACAATTTGATGATCAATATTAGACTGAAGAGAATGTATGTGTGTGTGTGTATGTATATTGCAAATATACACATAGAAATACATGGAAAATATAAATATATATAAATATGTGGGGGCAGCTAGGTGGCACAGATAGAGTGCCAGGCCTGGAGTCAGGAAGACTCTTCTTCATGACTTCAAATCTGGCCTTAGACACTTACTAGCTGTGTGACCCTGGGCAAGTCACTTCACCCTGTCTGTCTCAGTTTCCTCATCTGCAAAATGATCTGGAAAAGGAAATGGCAAGTCACTCCATTATCTTTGCCAAGAAAAAACCCCAAATGAGGTCATAAAGAGACAGGCATGACTCAAAAGTAACTAAATAATAACATGTACACAATACACACACACATACATACATATATATACACATGTGTATATGTGTGTATACACACACACAGGATACAGGAAAAGGGAGAGGTCAGTAACTAACATTACAAATCTATTACAATTTTTAAAAAATAAATGATACAAGAAACTGCAGTTACAACTATATCCAAAGGTCCCATTTTTCTACATACTGTGAGAGGAAGACCTGATAGTGAAAGCAACTCTTCACACCAAGTTCCAAGAGCATGCAGATCTTACAAACAACTTCCCACCCCTAACACTACCAGGTTTCAACCTCCGGCTCTGATGGGGAGCACAAGCCATTCCATCCCTGCCTGGCTCTCAGCTTGGCCCCATCTCTCTCCGATAGAGACTTTAATAAAGTGACTGATACACATTCATTTAGTCCAGCTTTCCAACAGATTGCCTCTCATTCTATAAAAGAAGATACCTTGATGGAATTTGTTCTGTAATTAGGTGCAACAGTGTCTGTACCAGGAAAAAAAGAAAAAAACAACACACATAACCGGAAGAAGATGGAGGGTTTCTGGGGTTTTTTTTTGTTTCTAGATGATACTCATTTTACCTAACAGAAAAGTGTTTTTATCAGTGGGACAGAATTGGGCTTGGCCACGAACCTTTCTTGCCAATGCATGATGACATGAGAGGCCTTCAAGGAAGTATCTTTACCTTTGATTTCTTCCTTCTCAAAAGCAACAGAATGTAAATAAAGGACTGAAAGGACTGCGTGTGTAGAGGGGAACAGGTGTTCCAGAAAGACTTGGGTTTAAAATCTCATCTCTGCTAATTACTAGCTGTGTGACTGTGGGTGAGTCACTTAATTTCTCCGGACCTCAGTTTTCCCATGAGATACCTGTCAGCTTTACACAACTGATCAGTGATTACTATTCATTAATAATGCCACACCCCTAACATAGTCATAGGATTTCCTAGGTTTAGAAAAGCCTGCTGCGGTTTCTTTCCTCGCATCAGATGAATTAGACAAAAATCAGACTTTAGTAGACACCAACAAAACATTTCATCATCCAAAAGAGAAATCTTTGAAAAATGAAGGATGATCAAAGGACTAATCTCTCTTAACCACTGTGCCATCTGCATGAAAAAAGATCTAGAAAATTATAGACACTAATTAGACAACTACTATGTAGAGCAGTAGAAAAAATCCTGGCGATGTTTCTGTACAAAACCCAGTTTTCCATTCCCCCGACTCATGCAGTTCATCCCATGGTTAATGTGAGCCTGCAAAGACCCACAAGTTCAGGTAAACAGCTTTGTTTCTGAGGTAATGGTCTTTTACCAGCTTTCAGAATACAGACGTGTCCCTGGCAAGCCGCTGTCCTCCATCCAATTCTCCCAAAGAAACTTCCAGAACAAGACTTTGAAATGGAACTAAACAGTGCCATCTGGTGCGGGGAAAAAAAAGGGGAAAAGAAACTAGCTAAGGAGTAGACAAGAGGACAAGGAACGAGTTTGAGCTGCTTATTCCCAAGCTGGGCACTGGAGAGACGATGGATGCCATGCTTTTCACAGAAACGGGGGAGGTTCCCCCAAACACAGCTATTTCAAAACACAAGAAATAATCAACTTCCTATGGTGACTCCTGTAAGGTTTCCATCGTTTGGATTCAGCAGCCACTGAGCTATGGAAACTCCTTAAAATAAAATAAAACAGGCCCCTTTTATAAGGTTTTTCATTTGCTTCATATGTGGCTCGAGGCCTGGAAATGGCACATGCTGCTGGGGATTTATCTCACTCCACTGTGTAGTTTTTGAATTCCATATCTCGCTACAGAATGAGACAGACTGAGCAATATCCCTGAAGGAAAGCAAAGAGATGTAATATAGTCTGCTCATCGCCAGGGTAGAGAAAAAAACAATAACAACTTTTTACCACCTTGCAACGTTTTTTTGAATTTCTCCTGTCCTTAGCGCATTTCAGAAGCACTTAGCGTGGCCTTAGTACTAAAAATACAATATAATTCATAACCTCAAATTCATAAACATCCTCAAAGGATGTCACTTCTAGCAAAGTTAACAAAATGGCTGCTTTCACGGATCAGATTGCTCTTCATAAGCGATTTCCAGTTCCAAATCAGTGAAAAAGCATATATTAAGTATCTGCCTTCTGTGGGAGGCCCTGGGGATATGAAAACAGATATAAATATTCTCTTCCCTTAAAGAGTCTAAATTCTATCCAGCACTACATTTAAACAACCCTTTGATTTCTGAGATTTCAAGATACTGATAAGGCAGGCTATTGAGAGTCCAGAGTGAGATTAGATATTGTAAGAAAAAATCATATTACCATAGACACAATCTTGTTATGCCAAACAAATGTCCCTGACTCCCCTTCACCCAGTTTAGACCTTGCAAGCACATAGTTATGTGCAGGCTATCTCCCCCATAGCCTCCCTGAGGGAAAGGAAAGAGCTTTCTGCTTTTCTTTGGATGCTCAGGGTTTTAGTAAACAGTGCTTTGCACATAGAAGGGGCTTAATAAATGCTGGATGACTTGACTTTACTCCCCTTTCTAGAACCTCAATGGCATTTAGCCCAAGTAGCCTCTGATCAACAAGTTCCAAACAAATTAAGTTTAAGGAAAAGGGAGAGAGAGTAAGAGGGAAATCAAACTTTAATTCCAAAAAGCAGTAGGGTTCTATACCAAATTTTCTTCCACAAAACTGAAATACATACTGTGTCCCCTTTTCCAGAGACTAGCAGAGCCTGTGGCAATGCATTCTTTTGTAGACAGGTTTCATATCTGTATTTTCAAAAGACTGACCTCTGTGAATGATCCTGATAGGATACTCATGGACTGCAAGACAAAGGAAAGCTCATTTTCCAAAAAGGAAGGAGAGGGGTTGGAGAATAGGCAAAGAAGAGGGGATCAATAAAGGAGGTCGTGCAAGAAAAACATAATTTTAAGTGACAGGGAAAGATGGTCAGAGTAAGAATGGGGAGTTCGTCATTTTTACAGCTGAGTTCACACAGCCAGTCAGCACCTGTAAGGGTTTAACATTTTCACGGAGGGATTCACATACTTAATTGGGGGAAGACTAAGGAGCTTGAGGAGAAGAAGTAATCCTGGAAATTACTCTCTTTGTATAATTCTGCGTGTGGACATTATGGATAGGAACTATAGAAGACTGGATGTGTCTTTTGCTTCTAAATCCTATTTCAACTTCTCAGCCACAGAAAAATAGCTTTCCTCTCTAACAGCCTGCAGATGGTGCTACTGGCCAGTTTTTATTTTTGCAGGAAATTTATTTTAGTTCTTTCACTAGGGGAAGCTACCGAAAGCTATTTTATTACCTGAGATGCTCCAATGAAAAGAAGGAGGTGAATGATCTTCCTCTCAGATGGGCCTGAAATTGACCAGCCTGATATGTAATGGGAGGGTACTTTACACAATTGATCCGTTACCCAAGAGTCTATGCAAATAGAATTTTTTACATCACATCACAAATGTCCTATAATTAAAGAATTTTAGAGAAAGAAATAATTGTTAAATAGTTATCCATTACAACCTCTTCATGGGGACAAAGACATCAAGTGACTTGATTAGCATCATGAGAACTGAGATTTCTGAAATTCAACTCCAGGATTTTTTTTTTTTAATTTATTAAGTCACCCTGACCTGTACGGCTTAATTACACAAAAGAATCCAATAGGCGATCTATTGTTCTTGTAAAATAAACAACTATTTCGTAAAGCAGTCACCCCCTAATTTTCCTCTACCGTAAATCTCATTTTTCATATTTTGTTCATATTTCCTATTTTTCATATTCTGATTATTTAAGATAAATCACACTGATTTTTAACATATTAGTATCTTCCTATAGTTGTTCTGCATTTTAATCAAACAAGGAGGATTATTATGGGCCTACTTGATGCTGTGCAGTATGCTAAGGGGGGGGCTAGGTTCAGATGAATGGGTGGATGAAAAATAATTTATTAAGATCCGACTATGTCCCAAGAACTCTGCTAAACTCAAGAGATTAAAATAAGACCCCATCTTCAAGAAGCTTGTATTCTAATGGTAGGAGACAACCTCCTCCCACCCCCACACCCCCCCCACCACCAAAAGGAGAATGGTAACCAGGAAGGGGGACTTAGACCTAGAAATTTACATATGGTGAAGGGGCCACAGGGAATTAGATTGATATGCCCCTTCAAAATAAATGGCCCTTAACTTGATAAAAACTTACCCAAAAGTGAAAATGTTTCCACCCTAGAGAACTTTGCATTTAAACAGGTGAGAGACTTAAAATCTTTCTTTCATAGGAATAAAATTTCAGAGACTTCAACTAATGTACAGCATTCCTTCCCCAAATATTCCCAACTACAAGACTACTGATAAGTAATAATACTAATGTTTTAATGACCTTATTTAATGCAAACACGTGACAATAATAATAAAACAATAATGATTGCATTAATTAAATAATAGTAATTACAGCTGGTATTTACAGAGTACTTTACATTTTACAAAGTGTTATACTTAGGCCATCTCATTTGATCCTCACAACAAACACTGGAAACAGGGGTTTACTCTTATTCAGTTTTAAAGAGGAGGCGTCTATCCTATTAGGTAAAACATGTTAATCAATCACCATTTATTAAGTGCTTATACTTGTCAGGTAAGAGTGCTGGGCACTGGGCCTCCAAATACAGGAGTAAAACAATACCTTCTCTCTAGAAGTTTGCATTCCTACATGATAAAGGGAATTTCTGGCAAAGTTAATTACTGACTGAACAAAATCAGGAAAGGCCTTAAGGGTGGAGGTAGCAATTTAAGGGGAGAGGGGTGGGTTTTAGGCAAAGGGAACTGAATAAATAAACACAGGCATGGAAAGTGAAGGAGTAGGTAGGTTACAGCAGAAGCTAGATGGCTGAGTGGAGAGAGCTCCAGGCCTAGAGCCAGGGGGACCTGAGTTCAAATTTGCCCTCAGTCACTTACTAGCTATGAGTCTGTACAAATCACTTAGCCCTATTTGCCTCAGTTTCCTCATCTGTAAAACAAGCTGGAGAAAAAAAATGGCAAACCATTCCAGTATCTTTGCCAAGAAAACCCCAAACGAGGTCGGACATGACTGAAATGACAGAAGAACAACAGCATTTCTATTTATTTGTTTTGTTCAAGAGTTCCCAATTACATTTTCATCTCATTCCCCACTCAGGAAGATATCCCCAGACTGAATGACTGGCACCTGTGTGCCATACTAGGCTACAACTCTAACACCCCCTAAAAAAGATTCCAGAAATGATCTTTTCTTCCTGAAACGTTTTTTTCCGAGCATTTGAGGTCTCCCCCACTCCCCAACTTAACCGCTGCACAGAATAAATTGGACGTTTGCTTGTACATTTGATCTCCCTGGTGAAATGAAAAAAGGAGTGGGGATCCGCCATTTTCATCTTTGTAGACCCAGCACTTTGTATGTAGTTGATGCTTCATAAACACCCGCTGAACTAAATTCATTTGCTCCAAAATGGAATCACTTACGCCAGGAAGAAGCAATTTCTCCTTTATCGGTGGCATTCAAGCAGCAATAACAACATGAATTTATTAAACCTCTATTGTGATGAGAGTGATTTAATTAAAAGGGGAAAAAAAACAATTAAGAACATAGCATCTAAGCACAAAAAAGAAACAGGAGGGAAGATGCACACAAAAATGATCTTCTCTTGATAAAGGCACGCGGGAGCCACCTAGGTTATCTGGGCTAGACAACGTTCTGTAATGCTTTTGTTGCGCAGTCGTTTCAGTCATGTCTGACTCTTCATGACCTCCTGGCAGAGATACAGGAGGGCTTTGCCATTCCTTCTCCAGCTCATTTGACAGATGAGGAAACTGAGGCAAACAAGGTGACTGAAGTGACTTGCCCAAGGTCACACAGCTAGGAAGTGTCTGAGGTCAGATTTGAATTCAGGCCCTCCTGACTCCGGGCTAAATATGATAACTGTTATTATAATAACTATTATAATATCTGAGAATTCTCAAGAAGCAAAGAATTTTTCTAACACTGGGGACTAGTGAAGGCTTCATATTTGAATTTGAGGTGGTGTATAGAAGGATATTTGTGATTCCAGCTGGCAAAGACAGCACAGTGAGAATCCATCAATAAGTATTTATTAAGCACTTACTGTATATGCCCGGTCCTGTGCTAAGCAATGGAGACACAGAGAAAACTCTTCCTCCTGCCAACCCCCAAAAGTCCTTGCTCTGGAAGAACACATTATCTAATAGGAGAGACTGCATGGGGTTTAGGGGGGAACAACTAAATCTTTCCTTTCCCCTAAACCTTATGGAAGGAAGGTACTAGACACCCACCAGCACTGCAGATAGAGAAAAGTCTGTTGAGCTCAGTTCTGCACGTTCGATATTTCAAAACCTTAAAAGCAATTTGATTCTCTCTAGTCAAACACATATTCATTCTTCAACAATTCGGAAAAAAAAAATCCCTGGAAGGTAAAGTTGGACAGTTTATTATTCAGTACTTGGGCATAAGCATGCAGAGTCTCCAGATTGCTTGCTAGGTTACAGCATGTTATAGTAGAAAGAAGCAGTAAAGCAGCAGGGGGATGTCGAGGCCCATCTTTTCTCTTACAAGTTGGGTGACAGCGGAAAAGACAAAGACCCTCCCAGTCACACTTCCCTCATCTGTAAAACTCAGATAATACTTGTACCTGCTGCCTCAAGGAGTCGATAGGAGAAAAGTGAGTCACTAACTATGAATTCCTAGAGAAATCTGAGCTCATCAAATACGAGATCAAGGCTGAAAAGGGACCCCAGACTGCTATTAAATTCCCTCTGATTTCACAGATGAGGAAACTGGGCTCCTGGGAGCAAACAGCAGGAAATATAAGTAAGAACCTCAGAATACAAATCTAACTTGCTCCCCCCACCCCAATTTATTCAGGGTACCTTACGCATGAATGGCTTGGCCCCATCGCAGAGCATTCTCTATCCAGTACGACCAAGTCCTGGCCAGCTCATGTCTAGAACACGTCTTCCCAGACCTCCTTTAGTAAAACATCCATCCCACTTAACAATCATTCTGTAATTCATCACGAATATGTCATTCACCCTATAATTCTGCCTCTGACAGTGGCGAGGTGACAAATGGACATTTACCTGACATCTCTAGACTTCCTCACCAGAAATACGGGGATAACAAGGAAGGATGTTGTGAGGTTCAGAAGATTGTTAATGACAGTTAACACTCAAAATCATTTAGCCTAATGCCTTGCAGTGCAGGAGAGACAAAGCCCCTCTTAGAGACAAGGACAGCGGAGCTCAAATCTTCTGCAGCATATACTGCCCAGGTGACTCTAGGTGATGTATTTAGCCTCGAAGGGCTGCAAGGAAGGCTCTGAGACTAGAAGCTGAAGAAAAGACACCAACACAGAGGGATTTCCTCCATAGGAAGTGCCTATGAAATCCCAGGTCCGGTCTCATCTAATACAGTTGCTGTGACTATTATTTTATTTTTATCGATGACTACGTGTCTTTGTAATTATTTTCATTTCACTTCACATTCACATTTAACATACACAATGCACGATCGGCTCCTAGTAAAGAGAATGGCCTTTATGTTCCCAACTATCTCTGGACTTACAATCGTTTCCGAACAAATCCTTGGACATTCTCTGAGTGGCTGAGCCAATGAGTGCCCTCACTGGCTGCATACAGCTGGTACTCTGTAAGCGCTACTCCTAAGCAGGAATCAGACAGACTCCTAACAGCTGAGAGCCCACACACGCTGCCCCAGGGAGCTCAGTTTTGCTGACTACTTCCACGTTTTCCACTCAGAGAGTGCATTCCTCTTTCCCCTCTTTGGTAGACCTTGTCCTCTGATTCATTTGTGATTCCAGGCCCCCTGGAGCCGCACAGGGCCTGAGGCGTTTCTGTTTGCTTTAAGGGCCATGTGTCTGACTGGTACTGTTGTTCAAAGCATCAGAGAAACCACAGGCTGTAAAGAATCAAAAGAGAAGGGAAGGAAGATGGGAGACAGAGGATGGCAGGAAAAAAAGGAAGAGAAAATAAGAGGACTCTTGTCTAAAAGACAGTGTTTACTCAATGCCAAACATGATTACAAAGACAATCTTGAAGTGGTATTTCACCACCTCCAAGCACTGACCCCCAAATCAGACAGGCAATACTTGCTCGACATAAAGAATCTCAAGAATGGGATGGATATTCAACTATCCAGCAAAGGACAGTTGAAAAGCCAAGTGGGAGATGCTGTTGGAGGGCAGCTACGTGATGCGGTGGATGGAGGGCCTGGCCTGGAGTCAGGAGGACCAGAGTTCAAATCCAGCTTTAGATACTTACTCACTCTAGCCATGTGACCCTGGACAAGTCACTGTTTGCCTCAATTTCCTCACCTGTCAAATAACCTGGAGCAAATCACTCCAGGATCTTTGCCATGAATACTCCAAATGGGATTACAAAAAGTCATGCATGTTTGAAATGGAGATGCTAATGGAATCGTAAGTGATACAAGGTAAATGGAGATCAGGAAACAAAATTAAGCAGCAGGAGAGACATGGATTAACTGGATAAGAGAAGCTTAACTCAGACACTACCCAATATAACACCATTGCAACATAAGAGGATTGTGTATTTGGAGTTCAAATGACCACTGAGGTCAATCCTTTTGTTTTACAGATAAAGAAATTGAGGCACAGAGTAGTTAAGTAGTTAAGAACCAAACAGACAGCAAGAATCCAAGGCAGGATATGAACCCAGGTCTTCCAGTATATCCCTTCATCTTACAAAGCTGGTGACAACAAAATGAGGCAAAGCATCAAACATCACAAAATGATTTAACAGCAGAGTCTAAACTAGAAAATAGGCCTCTGGAATCCAAGTCCAGCAATCTTCCCACTAGTCCACAATGTATAAATTCCCTAATATTCTCCTTGGCTAGAATGGAAACTCCTTATGAACAGGAATTTTCATCTATTTATCTGTAACCCCAGTGCCGCACATGGTGGCCCACATTAATAAGAGATGATTGAATCAAAGTTCAAAAAAAATTTAAACCTCATCTTTAATTAAATTTGAGAAATGGTAGGAAATAAGCTTATGCCACTGATGTTTAGGTAAAAAATTGTTATTTACGTGTTCAAATTCCAAAACTACTGATCTGGATTTTGATGCCTTTCAAAGTTCTAGAGCATATTATTAAAGAAATGGTTTGTTAGCATACAGAAAACAAAGTGGTGATTACTTTGAGCCAGTATAAGTATATTTAGGTCTAAGAAGGTCTCTTTGGTCAGTCCCGACCTGGTGAATGGTATTCACTTATGGGAGTCAGACTTCTGGTAAAGTTACCATGAAGCCAGAGTGCAAACTGGGCAAAGTGATCAGGGTTGGTAATAAATTTACAGATGCATGACACAACGATTGAAACAAGATTAAGACAAGTTTGGGGTGCTTTAGCTTCAAGAAAAGTCTCCGAGCGGGTCATGCTAGCTAGTCTTCCAAGGACACCTGAAAGAACTAAATTTCTTCCCCTTGGCCTCTAAAGACAGAACTAGGGTGTAGCTGGTGGAATTTGATGAGAAGACAATTTAAGTTTGTTGCAAAGAAAGCTTTCCTGACACCCAGAGCTATCCACAATTGGGTTGGTTTGCCTTGGGAAGGAGCACATTTCCAGGGAATGGAGGTCCACAAGCAAAGACTAGCTCACTATCTGACTGGGTTCTTACAGGGGTTATGCTTGTAGAGGTTAAACTCAATGATCTTTGCATCTCTGAATCTACAATTCTGGGTATGAGTCACAGCAATCCTTAAAATCTGATAAACTGTGCAATTAATAGGATTATCAATAAATCTACAACAGAAGATGTCATGGGCTCATTAAGGCATCTTCTCCCTATCAAACAAATTAAAGGCAAAGTTCTGGTGTCTTGGGATTGTGGATGTAGAGTTGGAGGGGACCTTAGAGGTCCGTCTGGTCATTTTACAAATGACGAAACTGAAGTCTAGAGAAGTGGACTGACTTAAATGGTATCTCACAGGTACCAAGCAGCAGGGGGATTTGAACTCCATTTCTCTGATTCCAAAGTCAAGATTATTTCCACTATAGTAATGTCTGTCTCTCTGTAGGTGGGTCTATTCCTATATTTTTCAGGTCTAAGCAAAGAATGACCTAGGATGAAAGCCTCAAGGAGACTGGCAGGCCACAATGGAAGAGGTCTACACACACACACACACACACACACACACACACACACACACACACACACACACACACACACACACACCGAATTATTCACCATTCAAAAGCTCCCACTCTGTGCCTCAAAATTCTTCAGAGAGTGGTTAGAAATTGGGGAAAGAGGGAATAAGAAAGAGAAGGAACTGATCAATGACCCTGGAGGGCCAGGAAAAACTGTTTGATTCCCTGAAGGCAATGATTTAGAGCACTGAAATGAGATCTCAGACCTAGAACCACTGGTTTGTGGCCATTCTCAGGATAAACAATTTTCTAATAGGAATTAAGTCTTCCATGACAATGGTATTCAAAAAATACACAATTACCACTAGGATTTCTCGCCCACCGAGTTCAATGTGCAGTTATCCCATACAAAAGGGAGAAAATATGGACTCCTGTGGGTCTTGGGGTGAGCAAAAAAGGGCAAAATGTCCACACCAGACTCCTGGGCAACCTTGGGCAATGAATCCATCCATCCATCAGTCAATCAACAGGCAATTCTTACCTAAATGTCAAATACGCTGCTTTTTCAGTTTGCAACTCCACCAATGACTCAAACAGCCCCTGCCCTCAAATAGCTTATATTTTGTCATAAGGAATACCATTGGCCCTGGATTGTCTCCTCTAGGGTCCTTGGGTTAACCAGTAATTATGGGCCATCCAGGAGTTCTGGGAACTGATGAGTAATTTGCAACCATAATTCCCAGCCTGCCTCCCAGAAATCCCAATTGTTCCATGCAACACCACAAACAACAAATATTTATAAAGTGCTAAAATCAAGACATCATGGCAAACTAAGGGTGTAGAGGGTGAGGAGACATTAAGATTCTCCTTCAATCTCAGGGAGACAAGCTTTCAAGTGCCTTCCAGAAAAGGCTGTCTACCCAGAAGCTCCATCTATCTTCTCTCTACTGAGTCTGATGAACTGTTCAACAATGAATTCTTTTTTTCTTAATTTTTATTTTTTTAGATAAAGAAGAAAATGTTTCTCCAGTTCTTTAGGGCTGACTGGGCTGATTAAGCTAATTTACTGGTGACCCAGCAGCTAACTATCTTAGATCCAAGCTAATCAGAACGACAAGAGCATTCTCGCTTTAGTCTGACTGCAGAGAGTATGCTGAACGGGAAGGTCAACAGCTAATAAACCCAGTTAACAAGCCATTCTAGATTTCTCTTCAGCAACACTCTTCAAAGATACCGTCATTAAACCTGTAGACCATCAGAAGCTGCCCTCCTGTTTCCACTGCCCAGCCCTAAGATAAACTTACAGCTCTCCCATTAATTGAATTAACATCATCTAATTCAATTTTATAGAGCAGAAAGTGTCTAATGGCCAAAAACGAGCCAAAAAAAGAAAAAAGAAGAAAAGACCCTTTCTTCTCACCCTGAGAACCAATGAGAACCAATCTGTTCAGTCCCAGACTCAGGCAAGAGGAAAGATGAGTATTGATTTCACAATTTCATCATGAGTTTGGGGCTGGAAAGAGGCAAAGGGAGGAGAAGACGGGGGATGGCGTGGTACTACACATTTTTTTCTTTTTTCTTTCTCTTTCCTTCTTTCTGATTCTTTGTTAGTTATCACTTTGTTAACTTATCATTTATGTGATACTCTAGGTAGAGGGAAGAAATATGTTGGAAAATTAAGGTGATGAAGAAATCAGGTATCAGTTCTTTCTTTTTTGTTTTCATATTTTTTAAAAGAGAAAAAGAAAAAAAGATATTCATTTTTCACATCACAGCCTGATGGTTTAGTCTAAAATTGTAAGAAACATATGTAGGAAAATACTGAGGGAATCAGCACTTTATCCCACATGCTCACTGGCAAAGCTAGTAAGTGGATCTCCCCTTCTAATGTGTACCTCTGCCATTTAGCCTAGCCCAGACGACTTTAGGGAAATTATATGAACTCTAGGCTACCTGAACAATTCCACATGCACTTGAGGTTAAGCCCAGTCATCTTATTTTTAACCACATGCTAATGAGGGTGAGTACTATCTCCTTTTATTTACTCTGTTTCCAAAAATGCTTGTGATAAGGGAGTTGGTAAAAGAGATAGTGAGTCACCAGCATCCACAATACTGCCAACCTGGTGCCTTGGGAAGAGTGATGTGTTTAGAGTACATGAGGAAGGTTCGAATCCTGGCAAAGGCAGTTGATACCTGTAAGTTGGACGAGTCTCTTACCTTCTCTGTGGCTCAGTTTCTTAATCTGTAGTATGAAAGAGTTGGACTAGATGACCTTCCAACTCTTTATCTCATGATCCAGAAATGAAGTGAGTTTCCCTTGTATAGAAGATTATTGGGTCATGCAGCTACAAAAGCTACTAATTATCCCCTGGATTACTTAGGAAGCATGAAGATGATGGGATTAAAGAGGATATACCTGTACACAGCAACCCTTGGATGTAGTAAATTGATACATGGAATGGTTTATGATTTGAGTATGAAGATGAGAAGTAGTCTGGAATGGACTGGTAAAGTGTGTCACCACAGCAGGAATGGAGGAGGTGAGTGAGCATGAGCCAGAGAGGGTCAGGTAGCTCAGTGCCCAAGCGATGATTCTGTGCGCAGTGGTCATGTCTAGGACCATGGTGGATGGAGATGAAAGCTCAGCATTAAGCCTGGAAGCAGGAGGCCTGCAGCCTCTGGGAGTCTACATCTTACCGTCTTCTGTCAACAGAGATCATGATATTGGGGAACAGTGAGAAGGATTCCCTAATTAGAATGTCAATTTAGTGAGCTCCCTGTCATTTCCACATAAGAAAAAAAGAAGCCTAGAGAGAAAGGTGGGGTGAGGGGAGAAGGGGAAAAAAAGGAATAAGTGGGGGGAAGGGGAGTAGATAGGAGAGGAGAGAGAAGAGAGTAAGAGGTGGGGGGAAGGATGAAGAGGAAAAGAAATGGGGGGGGGGAGAACCCAGCCTGTCTTTAGCAACATCATGTGACTACTCATGAAAGAAGGGGAGTGACCATGGGCAATGAGAATGTCCAAACCCTCCACCCGTCTCCACAGCACGAGCCTAGGTCCAACCACTCCCAGCCAACACACTTGTTAACATGAACAGAAGTATAACTGAATTTTGAGTCAGAGTCAAAAAGTTCCATGATGAAAATGTCTCAAACCAATTGAAATCAAAGATACCTCCCTGGTCTGTGTGGCGCTGTTGTTATTCAAAGGCTAGAGAGAAATCGGCAGAACCTGCTATGACTTTGCTCAGTGGTCTCAACACTAGATGATATTTGCCCACGAGCACACATATATTACAACCACACAAACAAGGGAAGAAAAAAAATAAAGAGACCTGTGTGTGCACACGTGAGAGTGTGTGTGTGTGTGTGTGTGTGTGTGTGTATGTGTGTGTATGAACCTATCCAGGTTTCAGGTTGGAATGTTTCTGCTTTTCTCCTCATGACAAGGATTTCTGTGGTCACCAAAGAGATTGACCTAAAGGACAATTGGGGGAGTTATGGAGAACAGAGAAGGAGGTGGAAGTGGTATAATAAAGGCTTCTCCCATTAAGCCTCTCATGGTACCCCCTCTTCACCTTCTCAAGTGAAGATCCACTCTCTGCTTCTTTGAAAAAACACATTCCCATCTTCAATTCCTTCATGCCCCATCCTCCTGACCTCCTAAGAATTTGACCTCATCTCCCACAGTCTTCGTTGTGTGAACAAGTGGTGTGTTTTGTTTTTCCCTTGCCAAAACACAACCTTTTACATGTATCCTTGATCCAACCCCCTCTTGTATTTGTAAGCAGGCAGACCTTGATTATTTTCCTCCCACAATTTCCCACCCTCATCCACTCCTTCATCTTCTCATCCCTATTCCCTGCTGCTTATAAGACTGACAAAAACAAAAACAAACAAAACCTACCCCCACTTAATCCTACTATCCCCTCCAGCTATGGTCTTATGATTTTCCTTCCTATCTTTGCAACACTCCTTGAAAAAGCCTTCTATACCTGGCACCCTCATTTTCTCTCTCTCCATTGTCTTCTAAACTCAAGGTATTCAGACTCTAACCTCACATGTCTCTCAATGTTACCAACTATCTCTTAATCACTAAACCTTTAGAGACATCTCCACCACAAATGGTCATGCGGGCTATCTATGCCTGACCTGTAGCAGAGCCTTCACAGCTCAGACTGGTCCGATCAGCCACAGCTGGACACACTGTACCTTGATGCCAACATAGTGATGTCATTTTGGTCCTCTCAAGAACAAAGGACAACAAACAAACAAACCTAACAGCCTTTTCTCAATCTTCATCTTCCTTGGAGTATTTGTGCCATTTGGCACTGCTGGCTACCCTCTGCTACTGGACACACTCTTTTCTATGGAGGAAATCTTCAAAGGAGAACCTCACCATCTAAGTGACTCACTCAATGCCCCCAGAGAAAGCCATTTTCCTGACTTCTCTGTCCTATTTCTCCTCTGAACTCTGACTACTGCTCTCTCCTTTGCTGGTTCTCCTTCCTCCTCATACCTACACACCATGGATTTCCTCTCAGGGTCAATCTGGGACGTTCTTCCCTCTTCTCTCTACATTCTCAGTGGGGCAGCTAGGTGGTGCAGTGGATAGAGCACCCGTGCAGGAGTCAGGAGGACCTGAGTTCAAATCTCACCTCAGACACTGGACACTTACTACCTTGAGCAAGTCACTTAACCCCAACTGCCTCATCTTCGGTCATCTCCAGTCATCCTGATGAATATCTGGTCACTGGATTCAGATGGCTCTGGAGGAGAAGTGAGGCTGGTGGACCTGCACAGCCCTCCCTTGCTCAAAACAAAGTGAATTGCAAGTCATGTCATCATTTCTATGATGGCGTGGTCTTCTTCAGCAACAAAAGACAAACACACACATTCTCAGTGATTTCATCAGTTCCAAAGGGTTCAAATATCATCTCTACGCAGATGTTTCCAAGATCTTTCTGTCCAAGACTAATTTCTCTTTTGAGCTCCAATCTTACATCATCAGCTTTCTACTACACACTTCTAATGGGTTTTACTCCATAGATATATCTCAAAGTCAACTTGTCCAAAACAGAATTCATTGTTTTATCCCCAAAACCTTCCCTCCTTCAAGGAATCATCATCATTCTCATGGTCCCCCATATCTGCAGCCTTAACATCTGCCTCAAATCCTCAGTCTCCCTCACTTCACATATTCAACCTACTGCCAAGTCTTGCTGTTTCAACCTTTCTAATATCACTCATGTGTGTACATCCTTCTCTCTACACATCTGGCCACCACCACACTGTAGGCAATGATTATGAGTCACTTCTTGTTTGGAAAATAGCCTTATCACTGGTCTTCCTGCTCAAGTGTCTTCCTTCCCTGACTTGCTCTTTACACACCTTCCAAAGTGTTTTCCCTAAACCATAGATCTAATTATATCCCTCCCCAGTTCAATATGCTCCCTACTACTCAGAGGATCAGATATAAAGCCTTCTGTTTGGCACTCAAGGCTCTTAATAATCTAGCATTATCTTGTCTTTCTAGTCTTTTCACATTTTGCTCCCTTCTACTCACTCTTTTTATTATTTTTGTCATTTTACTCATGTCCAACTCTTTGTGACCCCATTTGGGGAAGCTGAGTCCAAAAGGGGTAAGTGACTTGCCCAAGGTCACACAGCTATTAGGTGTCTAAGCCCGAATTTGAACTCAAGTCCTCCTGACTCCAGGCCTGGTGCTCCATCCACTGTACCGCCACTCCACAGTGTGTCCATACCAGCCTTGCTATGCTTCTTGCCCGTGGCCCTTCATCATCCAGCTCTGTACCCTTTCACTAGATAGTATCCCTCATGCATAAAATTTTCCTTCTTTCTCACGTCCACCTCTTGGCTTACCTGGTTTCTTTCAAACCTCAGTTGAAATGCTACAATCCTATGCCTCAAGCCAAGCGAACTCAGTCCTCTGAAGTGACCTTCTTTCTACTCCACATCTTCTCATTTCTTTATATATTCTGTCCTCTACTCAAATGCACACTCCTTGGGGGCAGGACAGGATTTTTCTTTCTTTGTATCACTAGCATGGAGCACAAGTGCCAGGTATAGTACGCACTTACTCGGTGTTCCTCAATCGACACATATTTCTGTATGTCTTCCTCCAAGAAGGGCAGCTAACAATCAAAAGACACAACCATTTCTTGGCCCAGTAATAATAACCCTACTTCCACGCTAGCAGGGAACTGGATGGCATTTCCCATGCTTCCTGATTGGTAAGCAAAAACTTAAGTACCAGTGATAATCAGCCAGCCTTAGCCCATGCTTCATATCCCCTCCATCCATCAAACAGGACACCAAGGGCCATCCAGCGTGGGCATCTCACAGCTGCTCCACCACTGCCCCACCTCCCTGAAATAGGAACGGTCGACCTCCGGACCCAGACTTAGGAGAACGATCCTTCCCACCATGGAAGAGTTAGTCCACTCAGCTCTGGCATTCTGCCCTGGGGATAATCTATCCTGACTACTGGAAGTATGAAGGCAAACTCATGAATGCACTCAATCTAGCTGTCCCCAGACTCTGTCACATCTCACTGACCCACGATCCTCTAGGAAGTACCGGGTACAGGCATGGCACTGGTGTGGAAAAGTTAGTATACTCCAAAGAGCACTTGACACACACAACGGTATTTAATTTCTTATGAAGGACAGGGACAGATTTCAAAAGGTTTGCAAAGATCCTTTATTTGCTGCATTTAGAGGGAAATGAAAAGGCTTAGTTATATAACAACAGATTAAAAAATCCTGTTAATGTTTGCTGGGCACTTTGTTGGAATTCCAGAAAGATGGCCCACTGATCTGTGTTTTCTTTTTAAATGACTTCCATAAAGAAATAGATAGCAAGGTGATAAAATTTAAAGAAAGGAACGTGGACTGGAAGAGTCTACAATGAATTTGGAAGAAGAATCGCTAGAACAGGAAGAAGGCTGAGTAGACAGAACTTAAAGCCCAAGTATTGATTCCCAAAGTCTGGAGGCTACTTAATATAAGAGGAGAGAAAGGGAGGAGCTTCCAAAATGAAATAACATCTTTCACATGCTTGCAATAAGGTAACTCAGGGGTAGCTGGATGGTGCAGTGAATAGAATGCTAGGTCTAGAGCCAGGAAGATCTGAGTTCAAATGTGGCCTCAGACACTGGAAAAGTCACTTAATCCTGTCTGCCTCAGTTTCTTCATCTGTAAAATGAGCTGGATAAGGGAATGGCAAACCACTCCAGGTTCTTTGTCAAGAAAATCCCAAGGGGTCATGAAAAGTCAGACAAAATATCTTGAAGTTGGGTTAAAAAAGAACATCCCAAGTACATGAGGAGAGGCATGGTTAGACAGAAGAACTTCAAAAAGTTTTCAGAGTTTTAGTGAAAAAGTTCAAGGTCAGTTAGCTGTGTAATTTATGCAACCAAAAAAAAAAAAAAAGATGTCGTGTGTTCTTGGGCTGAATTAAAGGCAGCTAGGTGGTGCAGTGGATAGAGCACCAGTGCAGGAGTCAGGAGGACCTGAGTTCAGATCTCACCTCAGACACTTGACACTCACTAGCTGTGTGACCTTGGGCAAGTCACTTAACCCCAACTGCCTCATCCTGGGTCATCTCCAGTCATCCTGATGAATATCTGGTCACTGGATTCAGATGGCTCTGGAGGAGAAGTGAGGCTGGTGACCTGCACAGCCCTCCCTCACTCAAAACAAAGTCAAGTGCAAGTCATGTCATTATTTCTCTGATGGCGTGGTCTTCTTTGGCAATGAAGGACGAACACTTACATAAGAGAAGCACAGTGTTCAAAAATGTGGAGTAAATATTTCCACTCTACTTTGCCCAGAGTGGACCATATTTACTGTATTGTGCCAGATGTGACAGCCCACAGTTTACAGGAGAGAATCCAGAGATGGGCAATGAAGAAGACAGAATCCATGTTATAGGAAATCGAGCGCAGAGAATTAGGAAAGTTTAGACAGGAGAACTGAAGACTCCAGAAACATGCCATAACTGCCCTTGAGTAAAGGAAAGGCTGGTCTGCTGGAGAAGGATTGGCAATGTGCTGTTTAATTCTAGAGGGAAGAATCAGGAACAAAGGGTAAAAACTGCAAAGAAGGAATATGAGGTCTAGGAAGGAAGGAAGGAAAGGAAGAAGGAAAGAGGGAAGGAAGGATGAAAGGAATGAAAGAAAAAAGGAAGGAAAGAGTGACAAAGGGACAGAGGGAGGGAGAGGAAGGAAGGAGGGAGGAGAAAAGGAGGAAAGAAGAGAGAGAGGGAGGGAAGGAAGGGAAGGAGGGAGGGAAGGAAAGAAAGACTTCCTACAATTAGAGCTATCACAAATGGAATGTGTCAAAAAGAGGCTAGATGGCCACTTGGTAACTTTGTTATGATGGGGATTCCTTTCAGATATAGGTTGGACTCAATGGTCATTAAAACTCTATTAAAGACAAGAATTAAAGCACTGCATTAATACACCAGAGATAAGTTTTTAAAGAGGGCTGGGTGTTTCAAAGTGCATGGTATCTATGCTCTGTGGAGAACAGGATGAGTGATGCAAATGATGGGAAGGTACGAAGTGGTCTTAAACTGTACGGGTGGGGAACAGATGAACAATAAAATCACATATCCATTTAAGTATTTAAATAGAGTGCATTACCAATAGTATTGACTGTCCATTCAACAAGGATCTTATTTATGTTTTAATCTCTACCAATGTATTATTGTGTGTGTATACATGTATGTGTGTGTGCATACTGGGGGTGTGGGAGTAAAAAAAATGTACATGTGTCAAGCTCAAAGGGCAAACACACACATATGTGATGATCACTACCTTAGGTGTAAGATACAAGCATGGGTGCACGCACGCACACACATACAAGCATATAAGTTGCAGCATAAAGACAACTGAAAGGACACGAGCTGTAGAGTCAGAAAAGTGGGACTAAAGACCCATCTCTGTCATCTATTACCTGTCTGGTAATTCATTTCTTAAGTCCCTTAAACTCTAAAGGACTCAATTTCCTCAACTGTGAAATGGAGGACTTCTGAGGTTTCTTTCAGTTTAAAATCAATAATCTTAGAAATCCCACAAATCTATACCTAAATCCTATGCTGGTGTGGGGATAACCCTGGGTTCCAGACTACGTAAATGGAACATCAATTCTAAGCAGGTTCAACCAACTGGAAACACTGTCTTCTAAAAATGACAATGTGTCTATTTTCTGAGCCTTGGACTCGCTAAGGGCAGACTCATAATTGAGCTGGAAACAGGATGAAAGTATCTACTCATACTACTCTGGAAACACATACTCTAAAATTCCATGGGATCTCACTGGTGTGAATACTGCAAAATATGGGATCTCATCGGTGTGAATACTCCGTGGATAGAGGATCCCAGTGGTGCAAACACTCCATGGATGGGGGATCCCACTGGTGTGAATGCTCCCTCCCATGGCACAGCCTTCAACACACCCATCCCTGACTAACTATAAGTTACAGAGAGAGCATTGTCTCCATCAGGGGAGGGAAGTGGTGCACATGGACAAAATCATGGATCCTCAGAGATGAGTACGTTTGTTTCTCACTCTATATATCTGTGTATGTTTTTATGTCAAAGAAAATCAACTCCACTCCATCAGCCTTCACAGGATTCTGAAAATCCTGGACAAAAACCAACACAGCCATCTGAAACAGGTAAACTTTTCCAAATTGTCAAGACAAAATACGTCCAGGCCTATTTGCTGTTTTTGTAGTGAAGTAGCAAGCCCAGCTGGAACACACATTGGCATCATCGAAACAGGCATCATCTACAAATACTGAAATTGGTTCATGCCAAGCCATTGGCAACTGCCAACCTCGGATGTTCAACAATGCCTCAGAATGACATTTAAACCTTCTGCATCTCTCATTTTTCATTTCCCTCATCCCCAGCTTCATGTGAGCCATGCTGGACCAACCAAGACAGAAAAGTCTCCCAGCCTGGTCTCACCTCTGTCTGTCCAATTTCATTTTCAAGAGCCAGCAGGGTTTGGCAACAGTTGTTGGCAAGGTCCTAGAGCCGGACAAGAGGGGATGAGTGTACAACTTAATGGCCTGCAACAGAGGGTATTATTATTATTAGAATTAGTGTCTGCAGGCAGGGCCAGCTTTGTCATTGAACAACAGAGATCTGCCTCTCTTCCCTTGGAGTTTTAATCCATTCCCTGATTAACTAGTGGGCACCAGCTGACACCCTCCTGTGCCAAATACGTGCAGCTGTACTGTGTTCCTGTCCACTGCTGGTGATTCATTCGCACACTTCGCCAACACTCCAAAGGGTTGGCTGCATTTGGCCAGGGCAATCCATCAGTGACTCAAGAGTCAAGAGCTTATGGAAAGGTGGCTGTGACTGTCTCCCTCCTCCTCTCTGTCTTTCTGCTTGTCTCCTCTCCTCCCTACCTCTCCCTCCTTCTTCTTCTCTCTCTCTTCCTCACTCTTTCCCGTCCTCTCTCCCTCCCTCCCCTATCAACATACTAACTGTGTGACCTGGGGAAAATGAATTAATTTCTTTTGCCTTTGGCTCCACATTGAGAAAATAAGCAGATTGGATTAAATGGCCTCTGAGGTTTGTCCCTTCAAACTCTCAATCTGCGATACTCTGTGATCATGAATTATAAAGCAGTAAGGGATTTTAGAGGTCAACTTTTCCAACTCTCTCACTTTACGGACAAGGAAAACAAGATACCAGAGATGAGGGTCACAAAGAGCAAATACCAAGGCTATGATTTGAACCCAGGACCCCAATTCTACATCTAATGACTCCACTATACCATTCTCAATCATTCGTTTATTCATTCAATAAGCATTTATGAAAGGCCTACTATGTTCGCAGAACAGTGCTAGGGGCTGATCATATGCAGACAAAAATTAAATAGCCCCCTACTCTTACAGAGCTTATATTTTACTGGTTTCACAAACTTTATTTAGAAGTCAAAATTAAAAGAAAAAATTCACAAGTAATTGGAAAATATTTAATAAGATAAAACACTGAAATATATGTAAATGCTTCTAAATATATAATAAATACATAAATATATTTGTATAAATATTATATTAAAAATTCTCTCCTCCTACTTGGTTTTAATGATGTTCTTCAGGCAACAAATTAAGAGAGCGGCACTGGACAAGGGAGAATGAGTGTACCACCTAATGGTGAGATCATTCATTCATTAACTGGAGAGTTTTAAGAAGTTGTTGTTTTGTAGGTGTGGGTGTGTGTATACATACACATATATACATATATGTGAGTATACATACATACTATATATACATGCACACATATATGTGAGTGGGTGTTTTTTTACTTGACTAGGTAGGAAAAATAAAAATGACCATCAGCAGCCAGATTTCCATACGGAGATGATGGAAACATCTATTATTGATGGCTAATATCCTCGCCACTGACACGCCAGATAACTTTCTAAGTCAATAGAGTTTCTGAAAAAGCTTAGAAAAGATTTCTCCCCTCCATTACTCTAGGATTAATGGAAACATCCACTCCCCCTCCCCTCCACAGTGAGAAACAGGCATAGAGCTTTACAAATAGGCTCCATGGCATCCTGTTCCCAGTCTGACTCCGATTTGATGTAATACACGTTGATGTCTATTCACTAAATATTTGCATCAATTTGCCACCCAGTTTGTTTCTGTTTTAAGGCATATTTGTTGCATCAAAATTGCATTAGGTCCTAAGTCAGCCTGCATTTTAAATGATCCTTGATTCCAATAAGCCTTGCAGCTAATGAGGAGTTTTCTCAATCTAGCTTGCCTTTTCTTCTACAGAGGTAAGGTTTGTGATCATTAAAAAGCATGCTTTCAAGACCCCAGAGTTCTTTCTAGCAGGGCAGACAACTGGCAGCATGAGATCAGGCCTGAATCTCCTCTGATCTGTTTTTAAGGGGCTCGTCTAATCTTCTAATAGGTTCTGAAATGATGAGCCTGGATGTTTCCTCCGCTAAATGTAATTTAGGATCATCACTCTATCCCCTGGCAAGTGACAGGGGCCCACCTTGTCAATCAATTACAGGTGGAAGGGGGAAGTTGGGCGGGTCTCTGATCCGAGCATTTCCCCAGAAGGGTCAGTATTCTCATGTTCTCAGTGAAATCAGACTGGGCTGACCCCAATGGAGGGAAAAGTTGATGCCTGGCCAGATTTAGCCCAGAGCTACAATCTCTGATGCCCATACCTTCTCCCTCTGCCATATCTATGCCCAACCTTCTAAATGACACCTGAAATAATCTCTTCACCTCCAGTAGTGTTATCTAGGGCAACGAGGTGGCATAGTGGAGAGAGTGCCAGATCTGGAGTCAGGAAGACCTGAGTTCAAATCTGGCCTCAAATACTTACTAGCTGTGTAATCCTGAGCAAGTCACTTCATTCTGCCTCAGTTTTTTCATCTGTAAAATGAGTTGGAGAAGGAAACGGCAAACTACTCCAGTGTCTTTGCCAAGAAAATTCCAAACAGGGTCACAAAGAGTTGGACATGACTGAAAATGACTAAACAACAGCACAGCATTACCTAGCCAAATAGCGTTTAAAAAGGAATTTCAGAAAAAAGTTTTTGTGATATAGGGAAAAGAGCACTGGTTCTGGAGTCATGGGCCCTAGATTGGTGGTGACCTTGGACTTAACTTCTGTGGGTCTCAGTTTCTTTATTTTTAAAAGGAGGGAGTTGGGGGCAGCTAGGAGGTATATACCACCACTCCTGAAGTCAGAAGGACCTGAGTTCAAATCCACCCTCAGACAACTGCTAGCTGTGTAACCCTACACAACTCAGTTAACCTTGACCAGTTTCAGTTGGGCAGTACAGCTCTCTCCTTCCTTCCTTTCCTTCCTTCCTTTCCTCCTCTTCCTCCTTTTCCTAGATTTTTTCCCCCAGAGGATTTGAATTTGAGAGCAAGATAGCAGGTTGGTAACCACTTGGTTCCACAGAAGGCCTTGAACAGCTGAGCTGTTAAGGAAAGGAAGAACCCAAGAGGTAGAAATGAGAGCCAAGTAAGCTCCAGTAGATGGGGACCAAAGGTATGTAGAGGACAGATGGAAATGCTCCATAAACCATAATCTTTTATGAAAATGAGGAATCATGAATACTTCTCCACATCCAAACTCCATCACTGGCCTTCAGATTTGTAGTTTCACTTGGGTCTCTTAAGGAGTCAAAACAGCATAAAGAATGAGTCAGACAGGGATCAACTTGAGAAAGAAGACACTGCACCGACAGGCAGCTTAAGCTAACAGGTAAAGGGGAGGGCACAAGCATTTATCAAGGGTCTGTTAGGTGCCACACACTTTACAAATGTCTCTTGTGATTCTCAAAACAACCCTGGGAACCTGGTGCTATATTTACACTCATTTTAAAGATGAGAAAACTGAAGCAAGCCAAGGTTCAGTGATTTGCCCAGAGTCATGCATCTAGCAGGAGGAGGACGGCCAAATTGGAGTCCAAGGTTTTCCCAACTCCAGGTCCACTGCTCTATTCACTGGGCCACCTGGCACTACAGAACAGTGAAAAGAATTTCCAAAGACCCAGGTACCAATTCTGACTCTGCACCTTACAGCCTATGTGACTTCCTGTATGAAGGCAGGAGGTTAGACTCCAAGATCTTTTGGCTAGCTCTAAGGCTGTGACCCTAGAGAAGAGGCATCATCCTCAAATCCACAAACACAGATGGCGACCACAGTCAATCTTTCTCCTCATCTTTGACATTCAACATGGGTTAATGGACTTGATCATCACTCTGGGGATTCCTCTGCCTCTTTTCAGTCATTTTTGGCCAGCTCTCCCTGGTAAGAATCTATCATAATCTAGCCCTTTCAAGCATCAAGATTTGATCCCTGCCTATGTAAAACAGGTGATTAAGTTCACCAGGAATCGACCACCACTACAAACAGCTTCCGAATAAGATCAAATTAAGATGAAAGTCGCCCGGAACACTGGCCTTCCCAATGTGACAAGGCTGCTACACCTGACATTAAAGTCCCCAAGCAGACTGAAAGCGCTCAAAGGCAATTCATCATTTACACACTGATCTCAATCTGATAATCAGCTGGAGGTCAGACAGATAAACCTCTAGACTTCGATCGACAATAAATTTTCCCCACAGGAAATTGAAAAGCATAGAATCAAAACAGTAAAAGGGGAAGGGAAGGGGGAGGTATTCAAATTTTGCTAATCTCCTTAAATAAACAAATCAATATGGGAAAATAAAAGACAACAGAGACTGGAAAGACCAGGAACCACAGGGAAATAAGCATTGAAGGCTGGTTTGAGACAAGAGGGCAGGCAGAAGAGGGAAAGGGAGGAGGAGGAGAGAAAAGAAGAGGGAAAAGGGGGAGGAAAGAGAAGACAAGAGGAAGAGGAGGAGGAAAATGAGGAGAAGGAGGAGGAGGAGGAAGGTTTCCTACAGTTGTCTGCCCTAAAGGTTAACTTAGCATTTGCCACAGCATCCCTCTTCCATCATTCCCTTGTGGGCACTGCTGTTCTCTGTCAGGAGCATACAAAGACCACAGGATGATGGGCACATCCATTTGAAGCTAGAAGGGACCTCAGAGGCCATTTAATTCAACCTTCAAGCCAAGGTTGGAATCCAGATCCTCTAACTCTAAATGTCACCGCCACTTTCCAATGTACTGCGTTGTCTTTGGAGGAAGAAGAGACTTCAGGCTGTATCTACATCAAGGAATTCATGTACTCAGGGCCTCTGATTCCCATTGCCGTACTAGACCTTACCCATTTGGGGGTTCCGTTTTCCTCAGTCATTTCATTAGGGGTCTGGACTATGTGATCATCGGGACCTTCAAGTTATGAAATTCCAGAATTCTTCTCCTCCACCAAAGACCTCCTGCCCACACAACCTACCCTTGTCTGTGTCTTATTAGGATGACAGGATAATTGGTTTTGAGTGGCCTAGGGGCTCAGTCCTAGAGAAAATAGGCTTTTATAGGAGGCAGAGCAACCACGCCAATTAAGGACCAAGTCACCAAAGCACAAAACTATGATCTTAGGACAGTTACACATAACTAGGTAATTTCAATCATCTTTTCTGGAGAGGTTGCCAGGCACTATGAAAGGTGATAAGCATCTGTGCCTGGTGATGGGAATAAAAAAGTCTTTCCATCCCTCAATTTCCCCTTATGCTTAAAGACAAAGGCAAATGCCACCACCTCCGCTGCCTCCCTGCCTTATCATTCATTTCCAAGGAAATTCAAATCAAGGTCCAACCATGTCACTAAACCACCCAAGAAGCACTGGTGGTTCTCAATCGCCTCTAGAATACACTACCAACTCTATGATTGGGCATTTAAAGCTCTTCCTAATGGGACTCCACATATCTTTCCAGGTCAGATAGATGGCCCAGCGCATAGACAGCGTGGATTCGGGAAGATCTGAGTTCAAATGGGGCCACAAAGAGTCCAACAAGACTGAAATGACTCAGCAATGACAACAACAAATTCACCACTAGATGGTAGAAGGAAGGAGCTCATTAAGTGCCTGATGTATTAAAATAAATGGAATCTGCCCTTGATAGGGGTGAAAGAAATACTCAGGTTTAAAGGGCCTTACCTTCTAGATCCCCACCTGCAGGGCCCTTTCAAATGAATCTACCCAGAGACACTTCCTTATAGGTGTTTCAGCAAAGTCAAGATATTTTTGAGTGGCTTTGTTTGGTTTTGTTTCTTAGTAGAAAATACCTTAAATTTGCCCAAGTCAAGAACTCACAATCACCACACAGAGACAGCAGCCTGTAGGCCAGGTAAAGGGACGCTCCAGCCAATGCCAAGGCAGCATGGGATGAGGGCCAGGCTGGCTCTCTAGACGTGGGAATTCCAGTAGGCAACCCTCATGGACACTCACCAACTGATCGCAGCGCTGCCCTGCAGCTGTGTCAAGACTGGGATGTTTAAAGGTCACCATGATTAAGCACTGTGATTAATTTAGTCTCAACAGAATCAATTCCACTCAACCCGAAATCTAATTTACATACTGGATGTCTCTGACTTTGCTTCTTGTATCAATAGTCAGAAATTTGGAATAATGCCTCCATTCCTTATACCCACAAAAGTTGAGGGTTGGGGGGGACGCTGAGGGGATGTTAGAGTAGAGGACATTGAAAGGGGGAAATGAACAAGGCAGTTTTCAGGGTTTCTGTCGTATTTGGATTTATATCTGACCCAGTCTTACTTTTGGGGTAAAGGACAAAAATGCTCCAGTGTATAGAAAGTGGACAAAGAGGAAGCCAGGCATATCTGGGTTCAAGTCTAGCCACTGAGGAAATACTGTAGATGTGCAGAGGAGAGACAGAGACAGAAGCAGAGAGAGAGTGAAGGCAGAGGAGGAGGAGACAGAAGACAGGGGAGAGGAGAAAGAGAAGGAAGAGAGTTTGAGCCTGTGATTTAATTGGTAGAGAACTCCTAGATGAGAAAAGTCCCTCTATCAAGGCAGATATTTAGAAACGAGAACATTGAGAGGCAGGATTTGTACCCAGGTTTTCTTGGATCTGAATCTGGTTTACTGCCATGCTGCTAACACACACTATGTATGTGCTGCAATCCTAGAAATGGACATACGTATAAATGACACATATATGCATATACTAGAAAACTCCATGGTAAATTTTAAGACCTCTTAAGTGGACAAGAGAATTTCACAACCTTCCAAAACTCTCTACTTACTCAAACACAGCTTTCACAGAGACCTGATTGAGATGGGGTTCACACAAGTGACTTCTTTCTGTTCAGAGCAAAAGTCAGGACGAGCTAACATTCTTAATGAATTCTACACCATTTCCAATACGCTCTCACACACATACATTCCCTTACAGGTAAAATATTTGCTTTGAAGAGAGGAGGGGGAAATCATGAGAGTAAATATGGTGTTTCATCAAAGGACTAATGTATGTCAGTAGATAGCAAATTAACAGATGGTATCAGGAGCATTTTCAAACTCTCTCTCTCTTCTGTTTCCTGACCTTATAACTTCCGATTGGTTTAAGTCTCCCCTATCATTAAAGTCTGGGAGCTGTTCTGCTCAAAACTACTTTCTCCATGGTTACCATGAATTCCTTGTTGGTCAATGAGGTAGCTTGTTCTTACTCCCTCTCCCCACCCTCCAGCCCTCTCTAGTGCCACAAAAATGACAATAATTTACAACAGCTGATGGAGTGGGTAAGACAAGTATGACCAACTGTCCTTTAGTGATGGAGAGCTAGCTGGACCATCCTGGTCATGGACAAAAAGCTTTGACCAGCTAAGACCAAGGTTCAAAGCCAGGGCCCCAGGCACAGCATGCCTGCCATCAGTCTCCCTGTGACTCCACCTACCATCGCTGGAATGAAATCCCCTCTGTCTCCATCCACCCCTACCCTTCAAGCTGGGTCATCTCCAACTAGAAAGTAAGCTCTATGAGGGTAAAGCCTTTCACTGTTGAGCATCTCTTTCCCCACTCTATTCCTGCTCTCTGTCTCTCCTTTCATCTCTTTATTTCTTTCTCTTTAAATCTTTACTTCATCATTTTCCTCCTTTCCTGTCTTTTCCTTCTTCTCTTTCTCCCCTTCTACTCTCCCTCCCCTCTTTTCCTCCTTCTCTTCCTGTCTGTCTTCCCATGCTCTCTCCTCCTCCAAATTCTTTCCATTTGTCACATTTTCTGGCAGAGACTATGTATGTCTTGTCTCTCCTTCCTTTTTTCAGGAACCACTCCTTGGCCCCATACTTATATTCCACTCTCTTGTCTTTGATCCTCTGAAACACCCCTAAATCTCTTTCTGTCTCTTTCCCTCCCTCCCTCTCCATTTGTCTCCCTCTCTGTCTCTCTCTTCCCCCCCCCCCACTTCCCTGTCTCATTCTACTGCTCTTTCAGTAGATCTCTTGTCTTACCTCTGCCTCTCTGACCTCACCCAGCACTCTATCCTATATGCCCCCACCTGACAAGGTTATCTCTGCTTTTATCACTTCAAACTCTGCAGGTGACTGAATTCATCACAAAAGCCCTGAGACCCACACCTCCACCATTCCTACTTATCAGAACGATCTATTTTTGTTAATTGTCCAATCTATCTCCCAAATTCCTAGACCACAAACCTTGTCTTTTCTTCTCTATATTCAATCCATCACCAAGGTCTGGCTTTTCCTCCTCCCAAAAGTATCTGAGATTGACCCTTTCACTCACCATTCCCACTATCTCCCCTTAGACCTTTATCAAATTATTTCTAATTGGTTCCAGTTTGTTCCAACTGCTTAGTGTCTAAGCAGTTATTTCATTTAATATACAATCAAATGAAGAAATTTAGGTCCACTCTGCCTTAAACACATTTTTCATTTTCTCTTTCTCCTGTACAAGAGTCCACTGGGACTCCCTATTACCTACTACAACAAATACAAATTAATGCATAAGCATTTTCAAGTTGTTCCTGTTGTCTATTCAGACGGATAGTAAGCTCCCTGAGGACAGGTGGGGACTTGGAGTTACTTCTTTATTTCCATTTTAATTAAAATCATAGACTTAAACAAATTGTTATTAATTAAGAGGAAAAGAACTCCAGAGTTTTTACATCTAACTTCAATAGTCATATGGTGTGTGTTTTTTGAAATTCTCTTATTCTTATAGGATAAGAAGGGAGGAGGAGAGGAAGGAAGGAAGGAAGAAAGAAAGAAAGGAAGGAGGGAGGGAGGGAGGAAGGAAGGAATTCTAATCAGCTGCCAATCTTTGATGATTCTTCCTCAAAACTCTTTCCATCTATGCATGGTGTCACTATCTTGGATAGGATCTCATCACCTCTCCTCTGGTTTATAATCTCCATTTTGTTCTTTCTTGCCTCTCTCCACTTCATCTAATCCACAGCGAAGTTCCCAAAATATCCCTCTGAGCTGTGAGTCATCTGGCCATGTCCCTTCCATGTTCAAAAATCACGAAAGACTCCCTACAAACTTTACAAGAATATAGAAGGCTCAGCAGCTTGTCATTTAAAACTAATCAAAATCTGAACCCAACCTCCTTTCATCCCACATCCCACCCCATGCCACATTCTTCAGTCCTATGAAAGGGGCTTCCCCAAATCCAACATTCCAGCTTCCATTGATCCAAGCTCCTTGATCTTGTGAATCCCTCTCTGTCACCATACTGGTTAAAGAAGATCTGGAATTGGGTGGATTAAGATTAAGAGAGTGCTTAAGATGCTATGAAATCCCACCCAGGTGAATCGAACATTCAGCACTTCTGCTGCCAATAAACTCAGTCTGACTAATCACACAGTAGATGAAATGCTGTCTGATTAAGTTATACCACTCAACAGATGCTCCCGCCACCACAGCTGGATGTGGGTCTGACTCTAAACTGCAAAAGAAACATTATGTTCCTATTTTATCTGATTCCAAGGAAAGGGTGCCAGTCTACTGGAGTATAGAATTTAGGCGCCTACAGGGAAAGCTGTCATGTACACACAATGTGTTGCGAGGGATTAGCATACACATGGGAAGCTAAACAGGAAGCCCATCACACCACAGAGGAAAGGAATCCCAACAAGCCAGACTTGTCACTGTGCCTCAGTTTCTCCATTTCTAAAATGAGGTTAGGACAAGACAACCCATCTCTTAGGGCCACTCCATTGCTAAAAAAGCATGTTCCACGTGATACATCATCCTGGATTCGGCTGCTATTCCTTCTCCCCCATCATTATGAGCCCCGCCCCGTTTGTAAAGAACATATGCATGTTTACACCTGTTCAGGAGAAGTAAAATGACATAGTCAAGGGAGAAGACCTTGAAAGAAAGGAACAAAAGAATTCCAATTGACAACTGGCATTCATAAAGTGCCCATTTTGTGCCAACTACTGTGCATTTTGAATTGAATAGTAACTTATATTCATACATATATTTATATTTCTATGTCATATTTATATACCATATAACACATAATATAACACAATGTAACAATATGATATAATGTAAGATAACACAAGAAATATAATGTGATATATGATATAATATTACTAATAACGTAAATGCTTGTTGAAAGAATGAATTGGATGGGGGCATCTGAGGCAAAGGGCATCGCTGCTGAGTTTGCTCACGTCCAGCCGTGCACACTCTCCTCTGAAGAACCCATCCAAGCTCATCTGCTTCCTCATCTGACAAATAACAATGTGGGTTTCACTTGACAGCTTTCTCTTTGCTGAACACCAGGTTCTCGGGGCTCGAACAGTTGGCAAATTGTAACCCATCAGCCTTAAGAAAAGCAAGCTGCTCTCCAGCCACGGAGAGAGATTAACAATAAAATCATATTCATTGCATCCCAGGTAGGAACTGCTACAAGCCTGTGGTGCAAATAAACTCTCTGAATTCCCAGCTGTGGCCCTACATTTCTATCCCCTTCGTTGAGCACAAAACTTTCCGAAAACAACTTAATTCTCGCACTACAGCAGGTTTATAGAAATATGTTGGTTCAGGACAAATGGGAACACTGGGAGAGTTCTCTCGGTAAAGAGCTGACCTTTATGGATGGCCACTGTCACCCCAGGAAGAAAGGTTTGCTAAAGAAAAAGACTCCTCCCTTCCCTGTGCACCTTGAAAAGCATAGCCTTACTGGTGATAGCTGCAACCCGAACCCTCTAAAATCCACCTGCTGAACCACCGACTGTGTTACCTTTCCCCCCTCCTACGAGAGAGACGGTAAGTTATAAATACAACACAGATATCTGATCTGAAAAGTCCTCAGTGCCTTGCGATCATATCACCCAGCTTTTGTTTCAACTCAATTGCCCTGGCATGCTGTTTTCTCAGTAGCAGCATGGTGCGGTTTCGAATATTCAGTCTAACTTGATCATCTTGATGGCCAAGACAAAGTGACACCACTCTCTGGGCAAACAATCACTCCTGAGGTCCGATGATAGGACGTTTCTTCCCTGCTATCCAACCACTCCCAACCCCCATATTGCTCCCCGCTACCCTCTATACCCTTAGGGATATGCAAGACAGACACAGAGACAGAGAGGGAGAAAGGGAAGGAGAAAGAGAGAAACAGAGACAGAGACAAAACAGCATGAATGAAGATGGAGTTGATGGATTGACTCTGAGGAATAATCACCACCCACCTCAAAAAAAAAAATTTAAGAGGAGGGAGGAGGATGAAAACGAGGAGTAAACAGACTTTTAAAGCAAAGCGATAAGGAGCAACTTTGGACTCAGGAAAACATTAGAGCAGTGGTCTCTGAGAGAGCCAGATCTAGCTGAGGAACTAACAATGGAGTCGTCAAAAAGCAGCCCGAATCACCCAAGAACCCTCTGAGGGAGGGAGCTCAGAAGCCATGGACTCCCTCCCCTTTAGGTGAACAAACTCCAGCCTAGGGAGGCTAAGTGATTTGCTCATGTCTGAAATACGATTTGAACTCAAAACTTCCAGATTGTAAGTCCAGTCGTCTATCAACAGAACCACCTAGCTACCCAGAGGATGAGAGACCTTGGGTGTAAGTCTTATGTTAGACCAATTCTGTCTGTGTGAACCTGAGAAAGCCACTAATCCCACAGTACTGACCAGCCATGGTATATGCATAGTTTCTTCACTGCAAACTCCTTATATCAAGGAAATGACACCCCAAATTCCTAGCCTCTCCCCCAAAAAGGGAGATTGTTGAAAGGGAAGATGGAAGAGCAGAAAAGGAAGACTGTAAACGTTAAAAAACAGAAAGAAATGCTCGAAGAAAAAAGGAAAGGCCCCAGGCCACATTTCTTTCCCCTCCTTCCCCTTGTACCCAACAAACCAGGCAGCTGTGGACTTGGTAGGATATCAAGCAGGTTGCAATTAAAACTATTATTTTTGGAGGTAAACTATATTCATATCCTGGGAACCTAATCATATTGTTTGTATAGTAAGCCAAGTGTGAAGCCCCTCCAAGATACAGTGCCAAACTTTTGGGGGGCTATGTTTTCCAAAGTTGGGGGGTATACATGTGTGAAGGAATAAGGGAGGGGAGGGTCTCATGTTGGAGAGAGAAGGGAGGGGAGAAGAACAAGAAAACAGCAAGAAAAAAGGGTATGAGTGATAGCAGCAGGCGGGAGGGGAGGGGAGAATGACAGATGCCAGCTTGGTTTTGTCAAGGCTGGAATCCACAAGCTGGTTGTCAATCTGAGGGCTAAGCAATTCAGAGCACGGCAGTTTCTCCAATTCCTTCATCAACCAAAGTGACTGGGTGACCTTATCCAGTCTCCTCAGCTGACTTCCTTTATTCAATCATGGTGGAAAATAAGTCCCTTTGGGTAAATCTTGTCCTTTTCCTGATTTTCAACCAACACACAACTACTGACCTATCTTACTGCTTAATGTTATCAGAGAAGACAGGAAAGGGAGCCCCCCAAACATAAAGTGGGCCCAATCTGACCACCAATCCAGTAACTGAGGTATCAGAAAACAGCCTACAGTCACCCCAGGGCCATTATTTTATACACCAGCCAAAATCTGCATATTCTTCAAAAGGCACTGAGGTCTATTTTAAAGTTTCTCACTCTGATCTAAAAAAACCCCCTAGTTTTAGGGAATGTTCCCTAATAGAACCCTAACTTCCTTCAAAATGGAACCCAGGAGATATTGTTTCTGACTGTTTGATTGGTCAGGGAAGACTGGCCAAAGTCTACCATTTGGACCTCCCAGTGTGGAATCTCCCTCCATCTACAGAGATCTGCAACTTGTAGTCTTAGGGAGGCTTGAGGGACAGACAGGTTAAATGACAAACATATGGCCATGATGAATCAAAGGCAGAATTTAAACTCAGGTACGTCTGCTTCTGAAGCCAGCTGTATTCATTTTCCCAGGATGCTGGAGACTTTCTTGGATCAAACACTTCTCAAGTTGTTAGTGTTCTTTAGAGATAGAGACTGAACTATCTCTGCTCTCCGTGGTAGAGCGAACTGTTAGGTGAGGAAACACCCTCTTCCATGAAGGTTAGTATCTTCTCTGCAGCTGAGAGGCCTAGAGAGTTGTCTGGGACACTTGGAGGTTAAATGACTTATCCAGGGTCATACAACCAGGATCGGTCAGAGGCAGCTGGTATTACAATGGCTGTACAGTCAGGAGACTGGGGTTCAGATTCTGCCTCTCAAACTTTCTGCCTTAGTGACCTTTGGAAAATCATTTACCTTCTTGAGCCTCACTTCCTTCATCTGTAAAATGAGGGTATTGGGGTGGATGACTTCTGAGGTCCCTTCTAATTCAAGATCCATAATTCTAGCATTCTTTACATCTTCAAATGAGCTTGCATTTGTATCAGGGCTTTGGTACATGCCCCAGTGACCTAAGATGGAAGCATCCACATGGGAAATCGCAGGGACTTGCTTCCAGAAGAAGACATTCTCCAGTGGCTACCTTGGGGTTGTGAGCAGTCTCTTGTCATTGGATTCTTAGCCTGAACTATCTGCTTCTTCAGATCTACCTGAATCAGATGCAGTCACTCGCTCTGTCTCATGATGTCCAGGGGTTCACCTATAGCAGGAGGTGGCTACAGAAAGATCCCCTTCTCCTCCTCTTTCTTTTTTTCTTTTCTTTTTCAGGGCTTTATGGCCATGAGAAATAGATATATGGGAATGTGGTCTTTTTTGTCCTACTCGGTTATAGGGGAAGAGGCTGAAATCCTCTATCCGTAAGCTTGAGACACACTGGAGAGAACTGTGGGCAGACGGGTTGAAAGTAACACATTTGGCCAGAGTGAACACAGAAGATTATGGAATTTATTTCAGGACAAGATGTCAGGGGGTTTACGTAGGATGCATCTTTCAACACCATGCACACTAAAATAGTATTGAATGTATGGAAAGAGATCAAATGGGCACTGGGGAATTTTGGGTCAAAGAGGCAAAAAGTAGAAGGCCGAGGCCAGGTTCTGAAAGGGAAGGAAAGGGAGGAACAAGAGGGTAGCAAGACAGATGTTGGAGTCATTATCTCCAACTGATCCTGGAAGCTGCCTGCAAAAAATGACCAAAGGCTCATTGATTTTCAGTCAGCAGGGACCTCAAAGGCCATTAAGTCCCAAACCTTTCCTTTTTATATACAAGGAAACTGAGGCCCAGGGTGGCTAAGTGACTCCAGCATTCAGCACAGAGTCCAGCACATAGTAGACACATAATAAATGTTGATGGACTGACGACTCAGGGTCACACAGGTAGTAAGCCACATCAGTACAAGGCACCTACATCCCTCTTTGTGGAATCAAAGGCAGCTTCTCCAATCACGATCCCTGTGTTTTTTCCAGTTCTCCTACACTGCCCCAAGGGGAAAGGGAGGGTGTGTAGGAAGGGGAGAGGGAGGGGATTGAACAAGTGTAGACAATCCCATTTTTATAGCAAAAAAACAATAAAGCACATCTAATGTACTCTAGTCTAAGGGATGGACTCCCACACAGGTCCTCCACCTAAAAATAAACAAAAACTACCTTACCTGCCTCTTGCAATTGCAGAAAATTCCCTGAACTAAAGGAGAGTCTTTAATTCCACCATTCATGTAATCTCACCCTCCTATAACTTTTTTTTAATACTCTGTAAAGCATTTCAACCACATTATGTCATCTGAGACAGATAATGTCCTGGAGAGGGACATGCTACAGCATTCTTCCCATTTTACAGAAAAAGAAACTGAGGGAGAGAGCAAGCATAAATGAATTGTTCAGGGTCACTAAGAGGATTAGGTTCAGAGGCAGGACTTGAACCCAAGAGCCTCCAGACCCCAAGTTCAACACTATTCTCTGTGCCAAACTACCTCTCAATAGAGATGAAAGATTTCAGATGCAAATACAAGTCAGTTCAATAGTTAAACTTAGGAAAGGTGAGCCTCCTACACCATCTAGGCAAACCCCTTCCCTTTCACCAAGGAGGAAACTGAGGCCTCGAGAAGACAAAATGATGTGTGTTCCAGGTCACAGAGCTAGTGGCTACAGTGAGATCTGAATTCAGGTCTTCCTGGGTCTTAGGGTCAGTTTGGTGGCATGGGGCCTGGAGTCAGGAAGATCCGTGTCAAAATCTGTTTAATAACTGTGTGTCCCTGGACAAGTCACTTCACCCTGCTTGCCTCAATTTGCACATTTATAAAACGAACTGGAGAAAGAAATGGCCAGCCACTCCATTATCTTTGCCAAGAAAACCCCAAATGCCATCACGAAGAGTCAGACGCAGCGAGCAGCATTTCTTTCTTCCTGCAGAGTCAGAGCCTGCTTGTTAAAAGGACTTCATGAGTGGAGACACCTATCACAGCCACAGAGCCATGGGAAGAGAAGGAAAAGCTCCGACCTTCAGCAGCCTCCCAAATAGACAAGGAGCTACCCACTCCCAAAGTGCTTCTCTTTCAACATATCATCTCTGTCATGTTTCACATTTCCATAGCACCTTTAGATTTATAAAGCTCTCTTCTCTCACCAGCCCTGGGGGAGAAAGAAGCAAGACAGATGGCATTCATCTTTGCACTGCCAGCAAGGGCAACATGAAGGCTTTCTTCACCCCCTGTCCTCTCCACATCCTCTCTTCTCCTTTCCAGTTAACAGTCCCCACCTCAAGAAAATGTCCTTAGATTTCCTCTGCATGTTTATATCTCATATTTGTGTAGAGGTAAGTTGTCATTCTTCTCCCCAAGGAGTTCCCCTTCCCCTCCATGAATATGCACTCCCTGAGGGAAGGAGGGTGTCATTTTTGTCTTTGTATATAGCACATTCCCATGAGAACTGACTGGTGGTCTGAATTACTTAAACCAGAATTCAAATCCATGTCTTGAGACTGAAAGCCCAGTGCTATGCAACATGGTGCTAAGATTCCCCACATCATTTTTCTACATGTTAGCATTGTTAGCCTGTATATTTTGAGTCTATCAAAAATAATAAGCAACTGAGTTCTAGTATCAGCAGATAAAAACAACTGTAGATGTAGATTCCAAAAGGAAATCAGAGACCATGGATGCCAAGGGCTCCTAACATTGGTTGCTTAATGAACCCTTTTTAACCTCTTTGTGAAGACTTTTCTCTTCTCAAAATTATGCTTTTAAATAAATTAAAAAAGATAACGTCGTATCACAAAAAAAAACTAATTATAAGAAAAAATAATTTTCATATTATTTTCTTCAAATTTCAAGATCTTTTTCAAATTATTTTTATTTCAAAATATTTTTTTTTTTAAAAACAGTATCATGTTTTTAAATTAAGTGAAGGAAGTGCTAAACTTCAGTGGAAAGTCAGTGAAAATAAAGATGCATTTTTTTCCGCATCTAGATTCATGGAACCTTTGTCCATGGAGCCCTGGTTAAGAACCCACTATCTAGATCAACGACCAACATGCATCCTAGTTACTAAAAACCTCAAACGTAAGTAAGTGGAACCTTCATGTCCCACCCGAAGACCATCCATGACAGCAAAAACAAGAGGTTCCATTTATGGACAGCTCAAAATACTCAGACTTCTTCCTAACTACATGAGACTCTTGGCAACATCTATCCACTGACTGTTCTACTCAGACAGCACAAACAAAAGAAGTCTAATTCCATATACATAAACCAATCCTTAAGTCCTTGGAGGTTATAATCATATTAAGGGAAGGGGACAAACCTTTATTAAGTACCTATGTCTCAGGCAACTTGCCAAGTACTTAACAAATATGTCACTGCATCTTCACAACTACATGAGGTACATGTTATTATTGCCCCCAACTTAAAGTGGAAGAAACTGAGGTAGACAGAGGTTAATTGACTTGTCCAGGAGTCATACAGCTACTAAGTGTCTGAGGTAGGATGTGAATTCAGGTCTTCCTGACTCTATCCTCTTAACCACCTAGGTAACAGAGTGTTCTCATCTCAAAGCAAACACCTTAGTTCCTCCAACCAAACCTTGTGACTATCACAGCAATTTAAATGTTGGAAATCTCCCTATAAAGAAAACAAACATTCTGTAGAGTGACTTGCCCCAAATCACACACACAGTAGACGGTACATTCAAGGTTTTGACCCAATCTCAATTCCAAATTTAATATTCTCTCCATAATCTTTCTTGCAAAATTCAACATTTGGAATGACCAAAGTCATACACGGGGACTGTAACTACCCTCATTCTAGATAACATATGGTAGTAACACACAGTAAGATCCTATAGGATTTACTGACAAAACACACCGATTATGAAATTTAGCTTTTGTACACTTGACTTTTGGAAGCCCAGTGAATAATTTTATCCTTATTCTTAGCACATTCCATTTCATTAGGTATGGCCCGTTTTTTCAACCTGCCAAGTTATTCAAGTTCCCATTTCTGTCCTCCAATTTAGTAGTTTTTTCCTTCCAGCTTCATGTCATCTACAAATCTGATAGGTAGGTCATCACCATCTTTATTCAAGTCATTGATCAAAATGTTGAATAAAGCAGAGTCCAAAACAACGCCACTGAGATGTCCCTCCGGGCTAAAATCTATCCATTCATCAACACTGTTGTGTCAATCAATCAGCCCCATATCTACCTAACTGTAATGTCAGGTTGTCCACATCTTTCCCCTAGATTCTGTCAAATATACTACTGAAATCCATATTATACTATGAATATGGTTCTGCTTTGAAAAACTGACACAGTGTGGATGCCGCTGCTGCTACTGCTACTGTCACTGCTTTGTTATAAAAAAGAGGTGAATAAGGTTGTTCTGGCACGATTTATTCTTAATAAACCCATGCTAGCATCTTATGATTATCCCCTTCCTCTTCTAAGCGCTTGCGTAACAAATTATTTTAGAAATTTATTTGTTTTAAATCAGCATCAAGATCACTGTCCAGAATTCAAAGCATCTACTTTCTCTCCTTTTTGGAAAATTGGCACATTTACACCCATCTCCAGGACTGCAGCACCTGTACGATTGGAGAAATCGTTTCACAAATCACTGACAATCACTCATCAATCAATTCTGTCCTTTCAGTCCCCTATATGGAGCTCATCAGGGCTTGGGAATGAATTTAAGCAGGGAAGTTCAATGGTCCCCTATTTTCCTCACTTGTCTTGACCTGTTTTTAACCATTTTTATCCTTCCTTTCTCAGGCTAAAAAATCTTTCCCTTTGATTAAAAAAAATAAAAAGGAAAACATGGTTGAATAGTTCCATTTTCTCTAAAATATAGGTTATTGCTTTCCTATCTATTGCTTTTCAGTAAAATATAAGCTCTCTGAGGATAGGGCTTGCTTCCCTGGGCATTCGTATCCTCAGAAGTATTTTTCTAATTCAGAATAGGCATTTAGTTTATCAAATGCTTGTGGATAGATTTATTATCCTTCATCTTGGCTCCCTTAATGCCTCAAAATAAGCTACTTTTGTTTTAATAATTTTTAAAAATTATTTAAGATCACTGAAAGGACTGTGTTTATAGTCAATTCTGAGCAAAACAGAAATAACTCTTGGGAATTACTGAGACCAACAACCATTGTGACTTATTACAACTTAGGAATTACAAGTACAAAACAACTTATCATTTAATCTTCCTAACCCTTCAAGTTAAATCCTTCAGGTGGCGGAGAGGTGGCTTTCTGACAAAGAGTTATTCACTATAATCTCATCAAGTTGATTTGGATCACAGATTTGGAATTGGAATGTAATCCAAACCCTGCATTTTACAAATGAAGAAAATAAGGCTAATAGAGGCTAGTGATGAGGTCAGGGTCAGCTGCCCTAGAAGCAGAATTTGAGTCTAGGTCTTACACCATGCTTCCTCAGCAATTCACCAAATGACCACATACTCCTACAATCAAGCTTTAATGCATAGTTTTAAAAAATCATAATAAATTAACATGTGGACTAATAATAACCCTAAATGATAAAACTTCAGGTATGAGAATAAGAAACAATGCCATTTTCAAGAGAGCCAAGTCTGACCTAAATAAAACCCAATGGGCTAAATAAGGAAGTCTGTGAATCTAGTAAGTATGTCCCCTATATCAGTATAGCGTTGAATCAGAAGGACCTCGGAATGGGAGGATCACTGGATTTAGAACCATTGCTGCCCTTTAGACTCTGAGTGGAAGGGGGCAAGTCACTGAATGATGAATTAATGAATTGAATGAATGGATACACGTTTATTAAGCACTTACTAAGCATACAAAGACAAATCTGTTAATTCCTTTACTAAATGAGTTCCTAATAGTGTAGAGGTTCTCAACCTGAGGACTTTGATATAGATAGATAGACAGATAGATACATGGATACATGGATGGATGGATGGATGGATGGATGAACAATTGACAGATATGAATGAATGACCTAATAATTATTCCAAATATAACTGAAATTCTTTTGTAATCCTACATGGCTGATGCACTTAAAAAATCATTCTTTTGAGAAGATCCATAGGCTTCACCAGGTTGCATGCAAAGAAAGCCATGATACAATAAAAGTTAAGAACCCCTTGAATAGGGTGAGAGGAGCAGTATGCAGACAGGGAGGGTTTTAGAAAGAGAAAATGGTGACCCAAGAGCAAGTACTCCAATCATCTTTAAGAGAAATGGCAAAGGTGAGGTGATTACTACCTTTTAGAGAAGTTGAAAGATATAGATGGAGATATCCAAGAAATGGCAAATTGGTCCAAGGCTGTGCAAAATAAGGGGAGTTCTCACAAACTGGAGCCCAGGAACACAGAAGGGAACATTCACGTCCAGATGGAACTAAACCTGGATAGCAGGCCACATAACATGGCGTAACCTGTCTGGGCTTCAGTTTCCCCAGTAAAGTGATAAAGTCCTTTCTGATTCTAAATCTAGGACTCTACCTATCTCCCTTGGCTAGAAGCTTGAACTTGGCCCCGTGGGACACAGAACTCCGACCTATAAGCTTCTGCCTCATCTTGACCAGAACCAGTACTCCAAACTACATACTAGTAACATTTAGAACGTGCCACTATCTATATAATCCCCCTCCCTCTCTTCTAGATTCTCTTGATGTACGACTTCTCCAATGGAATGTAAGTTTTTTTGTATTTTTATGTTACATTTGTATCCTCAAAGCTTAACATGGCCTGACTCATAGCAAACGTTTATTTAATACATACTGCATCTCTAGGTCTGTCTCTTTGTCTCCCCCATTAGACTGTGAGCTCTTTTAAGGCTAAGGAGGCTTTTTGGCCTTTTGATTTGTGTCACCTCCTGGCACAGAAAAGATGATTAATAAATGTTTGAAGATTTGTTGACTTAACTATCTGTGTCTACAAACCACGCGTTGGAAATAAACACAAACTATTACTAGGATAGCCTTATCTTCAATTTCCTCCCAAGAAAAAGCTAAAAACCATTTTCTGTCCCACCCCAACCTGTCCAGTGGTGCTCTTTTACACACCAAGACTGCCAGGAAAGCATCCATCAGAAAAGATTCTGGTGGAGTGCTCTCTGGTCCAGACCAGGGCAACAGGGAATCCAGAACGCTCCCCATCTCAGGCATCCTCCATTCCCTCCCTGGCACAGCTAACAGGATAAAGTGAGCGACAGGCCTATATGATCATTACATAAAGGTACTACATGCGCAAATTTCCCCAGAACATGGAGAAAAAAATTATCAAAGAGCTTACACCATCTGTCTGCAGAGGGGGGAATAAAACAACAGCTGGTGTAAGAAACGGCAAGATGTCGGCCCTCGAAGTGACAAGATGGAGAATGACAGGAAACAGCTTTTCAGCCTTCTAACGGCTAAAGACGCGCACAGTCTGCACTCCCCTGTTTGAAATCCTCCAGATGCTGCGCTCTGCTCCCATTTCCATATCTTTGTTCATACGACATCTGAAAGCTTGCCTTTCTTTAGCCACTTTTTTTTTTTTGCCTTGCAGAGGGAAATACAAAGCCATCACATGTAGGATTTTTCCTCTTCTCTGAAGGGGAGGCTGAATGAATTTTAATCATAGCCATGGAAAGAGAAAGAGGCAGACAGACAGACAAGTATTTCAAGCCAGCCTCTTTGACTTCTTCTATGACACTCTGCCTGGGAATTTCTTGAAATATAGCTAATATGAGCTTTTATGCAGACTTATAATGGAACAGCTGGGGAGAAGGACACAACACTGAGCCTCTCTACAGATGTCCATGAGAAAGGGCACTATGTGTGCTGGATTATGTCACTGAGTCCCAAGAAGTGATATGTGTCGGGCTGCATACACCCCCAATATCAATCCTGCACAAATCTTTTGAACATTCATGGCATTATAATGTCTTGTATTTATGTAATAATTTCATAGTTACAAATCACTTTGCATTTATTAAATTCTCCTAAGACTAACAGGATAAGTATGTGGTCAGATCTCAAAGGCGCACTGAAGAATGAATGAATGAATGGGCATGTATGACCCTATTTGCCCTGGGCAGTGTTGTGTGCTAAGACATAAACAGAAAAGCAAGTGCTGGGTAGAATTCCAAAGATTCAGAAGACATTTGTACAATGGTAATAAAATAACAATAATTATCTAGAGGGGTTTAGACCTTTGATATCATTTGTGTCGGGGCATTCCAGTGTGAAAAAGCCCTTCCATGACATAACGCAACCACTCTTTGAAAATTTCAAGTCTTACCAACTTTCCACGGGCACAGAAAGGCAGTTCCATGACTGATCCATGGTCACATACAACTAGTGTGAGAGATAGAATGTTCATTTTCTGGAGAGTTCCTTATCACCCCTAGGATCAAATATAGACTCTTCTGTTTGTCATTTAAAACCCTTCACAACCTAGAGCCAACCTTCCATCCCAGAACTTTTACATGTTCTGCCTTCCAATCAAACGGATTTTTGTGATTCATCACATAGATGACAATTCCGTAATGCAGATGTTATACTTACTAACTTATTTGTAAGAAATCTCTTTAAAATGGTTCCGTATATAGATACATGTCTACATACAGAATGACACGTATGTGTATGTTTATAAACAGAAATGACAAATACTTAGGCCAAGCCCACTAGAACGTGAGTGATGTGAGAAGAGCAATTGCTTGATTCTCTGTATTTACACCCAAGTGTCTGGCACACAGAAGGTGTTTAATAAACACTTGTTGACTGACTGCCCAACTAAGCAGGATTTGCCTTGCATCTCTACGACTGAAGACACTTGTACATTAAGGAGAATATATGCCCTTTGGAACTTTGTTGTCCCCTTCTGCCCCGCCCCTCTTACCCCCATGAAAGGTACTACCTTAGTTATTCACAGCTTGATGCCAGCCTGATCTTCTGCACATGGCAATCAGGGCAAGGCAAAGATACAGTGAGGTTTAATACACAGTATTATGGAACAACTCCTGCTCTGGGAACATTGCTCTTGAAACCGATTAAGATGATCACATCACCTAGAAGGTGTTCCTCTGAGTTGTCAAGAATTTGGGAGCAGATAGGCAGCTCCCACCACCCTTCTCAAATTAACATGAAGTCATGCTTCCAACGCTTGCTGCCCCCACAAGTGGCTGGCACCGGGAGGTGTGTTAATGAAAGGTGCGCACACTTAGAAGTATTTATGGTGATTGGTAACACATGCTTGTTCACAGCTTAAATGATGATAACAAAGATGAAACATGTGGAAAGGACTGACTAGACCTGTCAGTCAGTTCACAGACTCAAATTATGTTTAGTGCTTTGGAAAAGAAGGAAAACAACTCATTAGTATCAGAATCTCAACTGTAAAACAGGATAAGAATATCTCCTTTACTGTAATTATTCTCATTTTACAGAAGAGAAAATTGGGTCCAAGAGAGATTAAGTGACTTTTTCAGGGTTACACATCTAGTAAGTGTCTGAGCCAGGATTTGAATTCAGATCTTCTTCACATTGAGTCTAATGGTCTTACATACCCACTAAGGAAACATTCTCTACTAACATCAATGGGTATCTGCTCTGGTACGTAGAAAAGCTTCAGAGTTAAGAGCCTTGCCCAGGGTCCTATGGCTAGGATGCATTAAAGGAGGAATTTGAACCCAGGTCTCCCTGACTCAGAGGCCAGTTTTCTATCATTAGGTGATGATAATTATCCTGGGTGCGCTGACCATACAGGGAAAGGAAGAGGCAACCAGTGGACTGACTTGCAAACTGCATCTGTCATCAATGCATCAACTAGAAAACTCAAGGATGGAATGAAATAATTCAGCAGCCCTCAACACAGAACATGCATTAGCTTAGATTTTTACAATGGTCTGCCTATCCTTGATCACGGGGTCATTTCACATAGAGGTGCTTGTAAGAACATAATTGGTGTAGTGTACTCACTGCCCCTAAAAAGGGGAAATATGGTGGCTGAGCAGCCCCAATATTTCCCACCAGATCACCAGGACCTTCTCAGTCAAGGGTCTTGTCTCTGCTTCCCTCAGCCTGCTCAGGCTCTGATGACAGTAGGGTCCTCATGCTTCCCTCTGTGGTTCTCTGGTATGGACACTGTATACATCTTGTATGTACATGGCTATTTGAATGCTGTTTCTTCCATTAGAATGTGACTTTCTCCACAAAGAAGATCCAATTTTTGCCTTTCTTTGCATCCCCAGCCCTGGAAACACTATCAGCGCTTAATCAATATTTGTTGATTGAGTAACTGAAAGGTCAATTTTATCTTCACTAGAGGAAAGAGTTTAACAATCAACCACCATTGTACCACCCATCATCCTAGTAACTGCCTAGAGCAAAATTCCCTTCCCTAATTAGCCCTACCTTCAATGGGCTGAATGTCCCTATAAAAATATAAGCTCCAAGAAGTGAATGAATGAGATAAAGAAAAAGTGTTTATTATTTAGTACTTGCCAAACACTGGGTTAAAAAAGCACTGATTAAAATAGGAAAAAGCAAGATAATCTCTGCTCCCAAGAAGCTCACACTCTGATGAAAGGACACAACACAGAAATCAAAGTTTGGCTATGGGGCAAATGAAAGGGTCTGGAGGTCCTAAGCAGGCAAGAGGAGAGTGGATGATGAAGACAAGGGATCATATGACTGCTTAAGAGCAGTTAGGGAAGATTTTACTATTTCATTTAGCTCAGTATATTGTATCTTGTACATAGTTGAGGCACGATAAATGCTTGGTTATTGGATTATCATCAGAGAATAATGACTAAAGACGAAAAATTACCCTACAGGCAGACCACTAGTACCAGTCGTCATTCATCATCCAATAGAATTCTCCCATAAGTGATGGATCAGTCCCGCACCCACTGCTGAATCTCTTACACTCACTCAGAGTATGATCCTATTAACAAAAATGTATTTTCATGGGAAGTCAACCTTATCAGTTCATGAAAAAGACTGATGACTTCTGTAAACTATTTGACAAGCTAAGCAACCCAGCAGTGTTAAAGTGGGAAAGCCCGGAAATGAAGAATTCTACATCTAGGACGTGATGGAAAGCTAAGAAGGAGAAGCCAGTCTTTAGCTGGGGACATCCATCCACAATGTCCCATTTCTACAGCATGGCCTGGCCAGCCTACCTGTTCTTTGTAAGAACAGCTGTGTGGAGCACAGAGACTGACAGTAAATCCTCTGCCCAATCCTAGCGATGTGCATAAAAAATCATGGTGAGCACAGATTTGGATCCATTGCACAATCATAGATCACTCCTTGTTGGGAACTTTTCCAAAACTCTGATTCGTGGCCAGGGATAAAAAATGTCCATGTATTTGAGTCTCCAATGAGGATATAGATTACAGCTGAAATTTAGAGGAAAGAATGTCAAACATGAATTTCTCTGGACCTAATTCCAAGCTCTCTTATAAAGTACATTAGGTGAATATGAACAAATCATGTCTGTGGGCCTAGTTTGCTTCTATGTAAAATGAGGAAATTAGCCTCAATGACCTCTAAGGTAGCTTCCAGGTCTAAACAATAACTCATTTACCCTATATAAGGGCCTACTCTCACTCTGGTCAAGGTAGATGAATTCAAGGCCTTTGGAGTTTCAGTAAAATGGCAGAAAGTCACTGACCAGAAACTCTTTTCAGGCAGTGACCACCAGCTGGTCACCTCCGACCTGTGAGTGCTTTGCACAATAACAACCACCTTTTAAATATTTGTTGAAAGACTGGTAAAGAGCCCCCAGGCCATGAAATAATAGAGAGTATCTGTCGCTGTGTCCAAGATGCTCTGGATTCACAGGATAACACAATGAACCTTTAAAATCTGAAATCCTTAGAGACCATCTGGCCTATGAAATGCAGGTAATAATAGGGCCTATCTCAAGGGTCCATGTGGGAATCACAAGCTATGCTGGGAACCTTAAAACTCTATGTAAATGGTAGTTCTTATTAACTGGTTTTTGGCCTCTTTGGCAGTCTAGGGAAGACTATGGGCCTTTTCTGGAGATGTTTTTTTAAACACGTTAAATCAAAGATAACAGGTTATGCAGTAAACTAGTCATAGAGAAGAAACAAATCAATACATGTGTACATATGTAATATATACATATACATGCACACACGTATGGATACATATGTGTAAGTGTATGTGTGCATATACATGTGTGTGTGTGTGTGTATATATATATATATATATATATATATATATATATATATACACACATACATATACATATGCATATACACACATCAATTCAAGCATCCTAGGTTAAGTGTTCCTGACCTGGTCCAACCTTCTCCTTTTAAAGATCTGAGGATGATAAAACACACTTATCCTGGGGTTCTAAGCCATAGACCTAGAGCCAGAAGAACCTATGTGATGTCAAGAACAACTGTCTCATAGTACAGATAAAGAAAGTGAGACTTGTAAAGGTTAACTAACACCCCCTCAAAGTCACACAAGTAGTCCGTGGCAGGGCAGAAACTGGAACTTTGGACCTCTGACTCCTAAAACAGCCTTGTTTTCACTGGATCATTCAGACTCTCATGGAATTAAAAGAAGGGAATTGAAAAAGAGAACATCTCATGAGAAGGTCCATGGAGAGATGAGACCAAATGTGCTGAGCTGGTGGGATAGACAGGCTCTAGGGAGCTGGTTTCTCCACTTGAGAAGTAGCATTTCTGATAGTCTTTGATGCCAGGGTTTCTCTTCAAATGCAAAGTAAATTAGAAGAGAAAGTGGAAAAAGTTCTAGAATAATTATCTTGACTCTGGGAGGGAAGGAAACTCCTTCCCTGTGGAAGATAAACTTGGTCAATAGAGACAGGAGGAGACAGTCATTTTAGGCCTGTAGAGATGAAAGACACAAGGTCTCCTTTTTTTTTGGTTTTGCAGGACAATTTAAGTATATTTTTTTTTCCTTGGAGCAATGCCTTTTCCAAACTCTTGAGTACTTGATTGAGCACATTGTGTTAATGGAGGTTGGCAGTTTGAGGAGAGAAATGTAGCTTCTCATATCTAAGACTATTCAAGGGAAGGAGATGGAGAAGGAGGAGGAGGGGGAAGCAGCAGCAGAAGTATTAGTAGCGTCTGAGGTCCCTTTGATCTCCAGGTCTAAATCACTTAACCTCCCATGGTCTCAGTTTCTCCATCTGTAAAGTGAACGGCACTGGCCTAACTGGCCTCTGGGGTCCTGTCCATCTCCAGATGAGCCTGTCTCTTTTCAACGTTGAATGAGTCTGACAATGGCTGGTCACGTGCTCAGGGGGAGACTTCACTGCCGCTCCATTCCCTGCCTAAGCTGAACAGGCATTTCCAGCAGCTCAAAGTCCCAGCTTTAACCAAAGTGTCTGACTTTAAGCCAACCTCTCCTAATGCAACACAGAAGGCTGGATCGAAAGCCAGCTTTCTGTCTAGTTCTCTCAAGTTGGTGCCATGGCCAACAGGCATGCGGTCAGCCATCACCAACATGCTTCCCCCGCCCCCACCCCCAAAAACAGGCAAGCAAAAGAACAACCTCTCGTGATCAGATAATGAGAGTTCCTGGCCAAGAGCTGGTGCCATCTGTTAATCTGGGTAGAAACCATGCGAGGGAGACGAAGGTTTCCGACGGGGCAGATGGAGTGGTTTTGTTTTAAAAAAAAAATCATCTGCTCTTATTATGTTTGCCTCTCAAAGTCTCTGTTTAATTTTTCTGGGTGACTGATGGAAGCATGTATCTCTGGTCAAATGAAGACAGGGAAAGAACACAGGGAACTAAGAGATCCTTTATGCAACCAGGCCATGTCCTAAATAATCCCTCTGTAGCCCTGTGAGTTAGGCAGGAAGCAAAAATCATCTGGCTGAGCTTCAGTCTGATTACACAGCCTGGGTCAGGCACCATAGAATGTCAACTCCTCAGGAAGAGGATTTATCACTTTGTATCTATACCCATTGCTGGGTATGGCATCTGGCACACAATGGATACTTCGTTACTGCACACTGATAGATAGACCGATTGATTTCTGGGGATACCAAGAAAGCTAACACATGTATGTACCCTGTCTTAAGAAGCCTACTATCTAATAAAAAGTTACCATACAGGTAACTATGGAAGAGAAATGGTGGTGGATTTGGAATTGGGAGTTGGGAGGCAGTAAGGTACAATAAGAATGATGGATCAGGAGCCAAAATGACCTAGATGCTCCCCATCTATAAAATGAGAGCATTGAATTAAATGATTTGTGTAGTCCCTTGGAGGCAAAGGAGGTGGGGCAATGGAGAGAATGCTGGGTATGGACTCAAAATAATGCCCCCAATGCAGGGCAAGTCAATGCCCCTCAAGTGTGAAGTTGAGTCTGTTGACTTCTAACGTGCCTAGATTTGAGATTTTCTATTTCTTCTTCTAGCCTAAAATCCAACAAGTCGGACAATAGCCCCCAGTTTCATTTCCTCACTATACTCCTTCTCCTTATTGCCCTATGTCCTCCCCAGCTGCCTCCCCACCCTGGAGAACCTCCACTCGGAAGACACCATGCCAGTGGGCCATTCTCCAGCCCAGGCCAGCCTTTGGTGAGCTGGCTTCACTTCCAGACTGACTCATTCCCCTGTTTCTTCACCTCCCCAAGAACCAACTTGGCCCCCTAATGGGGATTCCCCCTTTCTAAGCTCTCCTTTATCTGTTCTGATTTCAATAGCTTTCTCATTAAAATGTAAACTTCTTAAGAATAAGAACAGTCTTATTTAAAGTTGACATCTGTATTCATAGTAATTAGCACAGTACATAGCACACACAGTAAGTACTTAATAAATGCTCTAAGTCTGTGATCAAAGGACCTGGCTGTGCACATGGATAGGGTGAAAAGAACCCTAGTACTAGGACCTGAATTCAAATCCTGCCTTAGATGTCTATTATCAGTGACTTTGTAAAAACTCCATAACTTCCTTGGATAATAATTTTTTATGTTGTTTCATGATAGAATTAAAAACGATATACAAAGGATAGGTCTAGGCAGGACACTGGCCAAAAATGGAGCAAGAGAAGAGGGCATATGAAAGATTTTGTCTGATCCTTAAGTCTTGTGACTAAACCTAATTCTACTATTTCTCAATGATCCTTGATGTACAACTTGAATGTTTTTGTTCCAGCTCAGCTTTGACCACTTAGAAGAACTTATCAAGCCAGGGCACATACGAGTGAAGAAATGTATGTATTGGGTGGGGGAGAAAAGGGAGTTAAAAAAGAAAGAAAGAAAACCAGGGAGGAGAGAGAACAGGAGAGGAGAAAGAAGCAGGGAAAGAGGGAGGCCAATGGGGGGAAAGAGAAAAAAAGGGAGGGAGGAAGTATAGGGAAGACAATCGGGAGATAAGAGATAAGACATGAGAAAGGAGGAATGAAGAGGTAGAGAGGAAAACAGAAGAGAGAAGATGAAAGGAAGGAGAGACAAGGCAATGGAGGGAGTGGTGGAAGAATGAGAAAGGGAGAGAAGGAAGACAGGAAAAAGAGGGGAAGAGAAGGGGGAAAAGCGAGGAGTAAGGATAAGTCCCCAAAGGAGTAGAAGGACAGGAGACTGGCTTTATTGGTGGGAAAAATAATGTCTGTCTTTACAACTCACTGGCAATCTTAAGTGTCTTGACTTGGCTGCCTGTGGAAAAAATCTTCAACCACCTCACTCTGTGTGAAGGCTCCCTCTTTGATTTATAGTCAATTCTCCTTCATTCACATGTGATTTATCCACTTGGTGGATCACCTGTGGCCAATTTTTCATTCCCGTTTTGATTTTCTCACCACCAGACATAATTGGAAACATAAATCTATTACAAAGTCCCAAGGCAAATGAAGATTCTTGTTTGAGTTTGTGTGTGTGTGCGCGCACGCGCGCATGCGTGTTGTGATCATCCACAATTTTGGCCCAACCATGCCACTGCTGCCCACTTCTTTCCCTCATGTTTGAGACTGAAGAAAGCCATTACCTGGACTCACAAGTCATTTCTTTCACCTATAGACTAAAATCAAATGCCACTTGGGAAGCATGACATAATGGATAAGTGTTGAGTTTGCCATCAGGAATACTTGGGTTCCCAATCCTATACATGATACTTGCCTCATTTAATTTCTCAGAAAATTATTCTCTTCCCATAGCATTTGGAAATGGTAGAAGGCCCTATGATGGAGTCCCACTCAGTTTCTGATTCTCAGCATTTCACCATGATATCTCAGTTGTCTTCCCAGGGGAGAAAGTCCACCCTGCCCTAACTCCACTATAGCTTTCTTCACTGGAAGAGTCCTCCACTCCTGTTGACCCCTCCTCCTACTGTTGAGTTCCTCCAGGAACTGCCCTTTTGAGAACAGGCCCAAGTGAACCATTAGTAATACTCATAAAATTAAGACTTTTATTTAGAAAACCTGATAACAAAAAAAGAATAAATTCTCAGGTTCTATTGAGAAATGGTATACGAAACTCCCATTGTACCTATGGCAACACGGATCAACCAACGGCACTCTCTGATGTGTTGGACATGTAGAAGGAGTCCATAGAAAAAGCTCCAAATAGTATCCAGATTTACACATTCTCTCCCCAATTAGAGTAAGCTCCATGAAAGCAGGAACTTTCATACTTCTATCTCCAGTACTTAGTGCAGTATGTCTTTTTCATTCCTGGCTTCACTCATTCATCCATGTCATCATACATCCTTCAAGCTACCCACTTCTAGGCACTACTACAAAAAGTGTGCTTTTTGCAAAGGGGCATCTGGACCAGAAGAAAAATGAAAACTCAAAAAGAAATATGTATGATGATAAGATAAGTGACCAAAGCTGGAAGAGGCCATAGTGACTTATCTAAGCCAAAGCCTTTATTTTACACATAATGAAACTGGTGAGCCCAAGGTCACCCAGGTCTCAGGTGGTAGAGATGAGTTTCCAACTCATGTCCTCTGACTTCAGAAACACATGTACAATTCCATTGCTGATTCTCAATGATCATGGGGTCACAGAATGAGAGCTCTAAGAGACCTTGGAGGCCCCCCAAAATCAACCCTCTCATATTATAGATGAAGAAATATGAGTCCAGAGAGATTACCCAATGATGTACTCAGGGGCACATAGCAGAGAGGGTCCAACGCAGGGATTGAACACAGACCATCTTAACTAAAAATTTACCAATACTCTAAGTGACTCCTATTACATAGATAATGGAAAGGTTCAGGGAAGTGTCTTTTATTTGAAAAGTCACTTTAAGAATTCAACACACACACTCCATGTTTATGCAAAGGTAAAGCAAAAGCAGCACAACTACAAGGTGCAGTCAATAGAGTGCCAGGCCTGGAGTTAGGAAGAGTCCTCTTCATGAGTTCAAATCCAGCCTCAAACACTTACTAGTTATGTGACCCTGGGCAAGTCCTATTTACCTCATTTTGTAAAAATAAGCTAGAGACAGAAATGGCAAACCAGTCCAGTATCTTTGCCAAGAAAACCCCAAATGGGGTCATGAATGCAGACATGACTGAAATGAACAACCAAGCTAAAAGAGAAAAGGAGTAAAAATTAGTGGGGGGTGAGATTTATTTCCCCACGTCAACGGTAATGGAAGTTCCAAAAATGTCTTTGTTTTAATCTCCCAAATAGAACCTATTTCAGAGTTTTGGAGGGAGGGTAGCGTGGTGAAAGGCATGACTCATCCTTTGGAAGGGGGCAAGCTGCAGACTGAGAAACAAAAGAATGAGGAAGGAGAACCATCCCCGCGCCATGTGGTCCTGCCCTGATTCCCAGCTCCTAATGGGCCAGGCTGCCGTTGGAGGATGCAACAAGGATGACCTCAGCCTTCCAAGCTAGGCATGCTGCTAGGTGCCAACCAGATGCCACCCAGAGATTCTCCCAAGTCAAGAAACTCAGAGAGCAGGCTATCAGGACAGCTGCTAAGAAAAGGATGAGATGATAAGAAATAGAAGAGGGGAAATGGAAACGTGTACATACATGCATACACACACGTGTGCACACACATGCACATGCACATGCACACACACACACATCCCCTACAAAAGCTCCTCCGGGTATATAATTTCTTTTATCCCCCTTCTTCCTGAAGTCACAAAGGCCAAATCTACCAGTCAAATTAAACAGAGTGCAGTAAAGCATTAAAGTCAGCATTCAACAGGTTTAATTACTGTGTAAATGAAAGAAATTATTATTCATTCATGACATTTATTTCAGCTCCAACGCGAGCTGCTTTTATATAAAGTCGCGGGGGGAGAGGGAGGCAGGAGGGAGGAGAGAGGGAGAAACAGGGTGTATAATTACAGCTATATTTCTTTGCCAAACATTAGTGAGCTTAAACAACAGAGACTTGTCTTCTCTCTCTCCAGAAAAGCATGTGACACATCGGTGGTAGATCTGGAGCTCGCCTGACCTCAGATTCTGACCCTGTGCCAGACTTGGATAGGTAAACCAGTGTCTGAAATTCCAGGACAGTGGGCTCATTGAAGCCACAAGGCTGGATGCCCTGGCCCAGCCCATTAGGGACCCAAGCCTCCTAAACCATGGGAACCAATGGAGGCGGTCAGCCTCTGTAGAGTAATAGAGGCCACTCGGCCACATCACACAGAAAGGGCCAGAGATACTATCAGGGTCCATCACACAAAGCAGCTTTTCTCATGGATTTTCACAGGCCTTAAAACTCCCCCATAACCAGAAAGGATGGGAGGGAGGACCGCTCATTCCAATCAGATACCCATGTGTGCATACACACCATGGCCCAAAGGGAAATCATCATGGATGGGGGGCTGACACAGAGAGCAAAGAAATTCCTCTCCATCTCTGCCTCTCTCTCTCTCACTCTCTCTCTCTCTCTGAATCTCTCATTCTCTCTCACCCTCTCTCTGCCCCTCTCTCTGTCTCTCTCTTTCTGTGTGTCTCAGTCTGTTTCTCTGTGTGTATCTGTCTCTCTCTGATCTCCCCTCTCTCTATCTCTCTTACCCTGTCTCTCTATTTCTGTGTGTCTCTCTCTGTCTCTGTGTCTCTCTCACTCTCTGTGTGTCTCTGTGTCTGATTGTCTGTGTCTGTCTCTGTCTCTCTCTGCCACCCCGTCTGTCTGTCATCTCTCTCCTCCACCCCCCACCCCCCACCCCCGGTATCTCTGTATGTCTTTCTCTCTCTGTATCTCTGTCTCTCTCATGAATCCCTGCTACTTGTAAAGCTGTGCTGTGTGTGACCTGCTTTGGCTCACATGGCTCCAGCCATACCAGAACAGTCTTTACCTGCTCTAAACCAATTGTAACTCTCTCCTTTTCCAAAAGGTCTTGAAACAAACCAGAGGACCTAATCAAAACATGTCCTCTGCGTATGCCCCAGTCCCACACACACATGTACACATGCACACACGCACACATCCATGTGGGGCTGGGCCTCCTCACCTCTCCCCTCCACCTTCAGCCACTCACATGTACTTCCTTTGGTGCTGAGAACCAGAGGACTTGGCAGGAAAAACCAAAGCTTATTTGAAAGCCCAGGACCACACAAGTTGTGTACAAGAAATTACTGTGAGCCTCTGTGGGAGAAGGGAAGGCTGGAGAGCTAGCCTGAGAAAGGTGTGGTCACAATAAGGGGTACTGCAGTCTTTCCCGGGCACTCACGGCACAGCTGTGTCAGGAGAGGGTCTGGAGCGATAGGGGAAGGCTGGGGGGGAGGGGGAATTGGGACAGAGAGGAGGATGCATGAGTGATGGAAGGATCCATCTTTATGTGCACATGTGTGTCTATGTGCATCTATGCATGTGTGTGCGTATGTGTGATGTGTGTGCATGAGGATACACATCTGGCTAGCTGTTCATCTATCTACCTCCTTTCTAGTCATGTTACATATTTTCTGAGGCAGAAGAACTGAACAGCAGCTGAGAGAGAGAGAGACAGAGAGAGAGAGACAGAGAGAGAGAGACAGAGAGAGAGAGAGACTGGTTGATTAGTTCAGAAGTTATTCAAAACAACATTTTGTAGGTTAAAAAAAAATCAGAGATCTACAGATACCTTTATAAAGTCATGAAAAGCCAAACAGGCAAAGGCAGCTGCAGAGAGCACACAATAAGACCATAAAAGAAGAGAAAAGGAACAGTCTTAGGAAGACGTGGAGGGAGAGTCTGAAAATGGAGCAGGATCACTTCTATACTGGGTTGTTTCCCCTTGAATCAGATGTCCATGTTCTCCCTCCAATGTGCCGTGGTTGGTGCTCACCTGGTGGTAAACACGGTACTCCAGGAATGAATGGTGTCACGGGGAAGGCCTGAAGGCTGAGAGCGAGCCCCTGCATGCCCTCAAAGAGCCTCTAACCTCTTAGGACAGAAAAGACAATATGAAGGCAGGGACAAAATGATTTGGAAGCAAATTCAATCAACCAGCGGGTATTTATTAGGCTCCTACAGCATACCACGGATCATAAATGCAGGTACCAACATGCTGCCAGGAAGCTAACGTTCTACCCAAGATGAAGACTGTTCAGAAGAAGGAAAGCAGCATGAGGTATAGATAAAAGGACTGGGATCAGAGGGCAGTGCTGCTCAGTAATTCAGTCATGTCCAACTCTGAAACCCTATGGACCAGATTGTCCATGGGGTTTTCTTGTCAAAAATAGTGCAGTGTTTTGCCATTTCCTTCTCTGGTGTTTTAAGGCAGACAGGGTGAAGTGACTTGCCCAGGGTCACACAGCTAGTAAGAGATCAGCAGATCTGGGTTCAAATCACAGCCCACCCCTTGCCAAGAAGTGACCTTGAGCAAGCCATGTGATTCTCCTGGACCTCAGCATCCATATCCTCTGAGCACCCTGAGGTCACATTCATCTGTAAAGTTGATGGTGCTAAGGTTAGACTTCTGCAGGCAGAGGCTGGCCTTTCAGAAGGAGGCAGCTTATGAGTCCGTGAGCTCCATACCATAGGATCTGAACCGACTGGGGGACAGAAGGAGAAAAGGAGAAGGGACATTCTTGATGGAGTCATCTCTCGATGTAGCCTCAGCGCAGAACAGGGGCCTGGCCGTACACATTAAGAGCTCAATAAATGCTTGTGAACTGTCTGAGCAAAGCCCATGAAGAAAGGAACAGGGGTTAAAAAAAATTACAGGGAAGGTATGGAAGAAGTATGGAAAGGGGAAGCCAGCGAGAGCAAAATCTGGAAAGAGAGTGTGGCACTGACCCCTGAATTCATAAGACTTGGGGTGAATTTAGGTTTTGACGCTTTCCACCTGTGGGACTCCTGGGTAGCAGAGTGGGTAGAGCTCTGAGCCTGGAGTCTGGAAGTCCCAAGTTCAAATCCAGCCACATACATGAGCTGTGTGACCCTGAACAAGTCACTTCAACCTGCTTGCCTCAGTTTCCTCATCTGACAAATGGGCAGGAGAAGGAAATAACCGTTTGGTTTCACTCCAGTATCTTTGCAGAGAAAACCCTGGATGGGACAATGAAGAATCAGATACAACTGAACAGCAACCAACCTCGGGCAAGTTGCTCTAAGTCTCTAGCCATGGTGTGTTTTCTTCTATACAAGGAGGGTTGGACGAGATGACCTCTAAAGTCCTCTTCCAGGTGCAGATCCATAATCCTATAGGAGACACCAGACTTACCACCAGATTGCCTTGCAGGTCAGCTTCCCACCCTTCCTCTTTCAGAACTAACTCACCTAACTAACACAACCTTCAGGAATCATGGCACATGGGCTTCACCTGGGATAAATATCCTTCAGCAGGGCCATCCTGGGGCCCCACATCATGGACTAGGGTTCTGCTGGTGAAAACCTCCCGATGCTTTCTTTAAAATATGCTGAGTTAACGGGGATGGGCATGGAGGGACAGGAGGATGCAACAGGCCTGCCCCGCAGCCTTACCACACTCTGAGCGTCCCTCTAGCCAGGTCCTTGCTCTCCTGTGGCTTAGATGTGATAGGGTGCTTGGGTGCATGTACTTGGGCCCCAATTCTAAAAATCACATTTCTCCCTAGCCTCAAAATGCTATCTCAGGCAGTTCTCCCTCAAGGACACAGCCTGCCCTAGCAACAACCATTATCGCCCTTCCTGCTACAGTAGCCAGCGGCACCTATAGAACTCATTGGTTTGAACCAGCTGTGTACTAGCTTAATGGGCTGTGTACTGGGTCATAACGAAATTTACGACTCACTGACCAGTCATATGTATCCTAGACTTAGACATAGCTACACTCTCTTACACTAATCTTATGTAACAAGACATTGACGAGAGGAGCCTGGTTTTTCCTGGTCAGCCCTGAGTGTTGGTTGACTTAGTGACTAAAACCACACCTCCAGGTAGCCCCGCCTCCTTGGGCTATTTCCCGATGAATTTTGGGTAAAAAACCTGAACGGCACATACCAAAAGTACATGGTCCTTTAAGAACTGACCACTCCTTAACCACTCCCTAATTCCCACCCCAAAACACCTAGTTAGCGCATTTGGCACAAGTGATACTACAGAATATATCATATAAACTTTACCTGTACCCCTTTAAGGTTGCAGGTTCCCTAAGAAGTCTTGCCCACTGAAAAGCACAATAAATCTTTACCTTGACTTCAACAATGCTTGAGTCTGTGAATGCTTCTCCAGAAGCCCTGCCCCTGGTACCCAGGTCTTTGTGGGGGTCTTACACCCCCTCTCCAGCCCTCATCAGATGGATGTTCCTTGCTCTCCTCCAGAGGACCCTTCCTCATTTGCTGTTTCAGTTCCCATGCTACCCTGCACCAAAGGGAAGTGCTGCGTTAACCCCAAAGAGAGATCACTAACTGCACCCACATAAAAAAGCCCAGAGAAAGGAAATCAGGTCATGTCTGGGGTTAAGACAATACTGAAGAGCACAGGTTCCCTTTCCAATAAAAATAGAGCCATGACCCCAGCAGGGAAAAGTCATTTCCTTGATATACTGAATAGAAAGAAAATCCAGACACAGATTTTAGTGGAAGCTGAGTGAGCTCCCTCAGGAAGAACAAAAGGCACCTGAGACCAAGGACAGCCCTGACCCTTTGGACCCGAATTACCTGTCTGTACTCCACTGCTTTCCAGAGCTGTGACCTAGAGTGTCCCTGGGCCACATCCTACTTCCAAAACCCAGGGCAGCATCTTTGGCTCCCAAGGTCTCATTGCTTTACATTCAAAGGTGCATCACCTTCTAAGAGAAAAATTATCACAGAATAATGTTCACAGGGCCAGAACAAAGAACTGCTCCCAATTGACACTTTCGGTGTGGGTTTTAGAGAGATCAGATATTTCAATTAGATGGAGACAAAAGGAAAAATGAATTCCAAGATCATCTGCTTCAGAAGCAGAGATATCCTCATGCCCTGGCTTCAGGAAAGCCGACTTCTCAAGAATTTCCTCCAAACCATCAGTTAGATGGCACAGCTGATTGAGTTGGAAAGTCCTGAGTTCAAATCAGACCTTTAGACAGCTGTGTGGTCCTAAGCAGGTCACTTCACTCTGTTTGCCTCAGCTTCCTCACCTGTAAAAGGATATGGCAAACCACTCCAGTATCTTTGAAAAGAAAAACCCCCAATGGGGTCATGATGACACAACTAAGAAACAAATAAACAACAACCCAAGTCCCTCCACCGCTCTCCATTAGTGCTTTTAACCTCTTACAGTTATTTGGGATAATTTGCCTATGCTAGGGATTGACAGGCACAAGATGGCCCAGTGGATACAGAGCTGGGCTAAGAGGCAGGAGATCCTCGGGTTCCACCTGGGACACCTATTACTGTGTGACTACGGAGAAGTGACTTTGCTGCCCCTGGGGACTCCCAGACTGGGAGCTGCTCAGAAGGTGAGGACCAACCAGCACTGGCAGATGGAGTTTACTCCCCAGGGAAACCACAGATCACTTCTTTTCCCTAAGGAACACTAGCCTCATAAGAGGTCATTGCAAGAAACCCCCCGCCCCAGCCTGAGGGACAGAAATCTGGTTTGTTAATCAGAGGGACAAGAACTCAGTTTCCACCCCTGACTCCTGCTGGCCCCTGCTGCCCCAGGCATCTGGCTATAAAGTGCAGGAAAGTATCAGGTCTCACTTCCTCAAGGGAGGTTCTTCATTTGTGAATTCCTGTGTATCAGTGAAATCATGGGACCCATCCATATCCACACAGGATTTACATCTAGTTGGCAAAGCAGTTAGAGCACCAGACTGGAGTCAGGAAGTCCTGAGGTCAAACCAAGCCTCAAACATTTTCTAGCTGCCTGTCTGTGTAAGCCACTTAACCACGGTCTGCCTCAGTTTTCTCTTTTGTATAATGGGCATAATCATAATAACCTATCTCCCAGGATGGTTGTTAGGATCAATGGCAATAATAAAAATAAAGCATTCTGCAAATCTAAAACCACTCTATGAGTGTTAGCTGTCATTAGCTATTATGATAAAGTCAGAGAAAAGAGGGAGCAACTCACTCAGATACTAAATTCTAAGGATCTACAGCAAAAGAATTCAAACAGCTGTCATTTTAAAAGGAGTAGGGGAGCAGGACAGACTACCAAACTCCCAAAATGATCATACGCAATGCTTTATAGCTCCGTCACACTTTTATAACTCAAGTCCATTACCCAGCTGGTTTGCGGTCCAGGGCCACACAGCTAGGAAGTGAGGGAGGCTGGATTTGAACTCAGGAAGATGAAATTTCCTGACTGGTGTTCTGGGCATTATGGCTCCACCAAGCTGCTAGAATCTCTCCTACCACGGTGCTTAAACCTTCTTTTCGATGCATTTAAACATCTGACCTCCTTCCTATATCTATCCCTTGACTTCCCAACAGGACAGTAAGCCCCATGAGGGCAGGCACTGGAGTCCCTGCCCAGTGCTTTCCAGGCGCTCACCACAAATATTCACTGAATTGTTGGTATAACTTTCTAATTAGCACTGAGTAACACTTCTCTCTGAAAGGAGCTAAACCCTTAATTCCAGAAAAGTCCTCCTTTGAAAGTCTTCTGAAGGTACAGTATTTTATTTTTTGAAAGATGTTTCTTAAAGGGGTTCACACCTACAGGACTCACTATCTAGTGAGGTAAAACAATCTTGTGGATGATGGAACAATTATGGGATAACAAGAGGGGAGGCTCCCCTCTGCTGTAGCTCCCCACACCCCAAAAATAAAAATGAAAAGCCAATTTCCCAAAATATGCCACACTCTGCTGTGAGCCTTTCTTTCCAAATGTTTTTTTTTTTCATGTTATATACCTAGGATATGCCTTTTCAGCTTTTTTCTTCAGACCTCAAACTGTTGCACCAAAGTCCTAAATAGCATTAAGCTTAACTTCATGGTAGGAAGGATTAAGAACAAAAAAAAAATTATATGTCTTGACCTCAAATGAGCCAAGTCAAAGGCAAAACTTGGCTGACATGATACTGGATTTCCAGGTCCCTGCTCCATCTCCTGGACTGAATAGCCTTTTTCACTAATTAATGACTTTCCCATGAATTAAACAAGAGTTCTCTTCTCTGTTCAGGGGATATTAGAGCCTTCTAATAAAGCATCTTCTCCGCCTCAACTGCTTAGTGTTACCCTTGTAAAATGTCCAGATCCAACCCAGAGGGCACCATGGCCTCTGACTGAGAGATCAAAGTATCACTTTTTTCCAGTTAGGGACTGATGTCCACTACTCTCCCTTCAGGCTTCCTGATACCCAAAGAAGTGAAAGGTCAAAGGAACCATCGAGGCCATAGGCTAGAAGAAGGCTAAAGGGAGCAAATAAGAATAGAACTGACTCCACCATGGCCAAGATGTTCTGGACAATTGGAATCACTAGTCATTATTTTTCCAGGGCTTTCTCTAAGAAAGAACTTACTTCCAGCCACTAATCTTTCGACTTAGACCAGATTAATATAAGTGTGTGTGTATATACACATACATGCCCACATACATATATACATAGGTGTATATATGTATGTATATGTGTATGCATATTTAGGTGTTCATATTATGAACATATAATGCACAGCTGGGTGGCTCAGTGGATAAAGTGCCAAGTTTAGAGTCATGAAGACTCATCTTCCTGAGTTCCAACCCAGCCTCAGATACTGTGACCTTAAGCAAGTCACTTCACCCTGTTGCCCTCAGTCTCCCCATCTGTCAGATGAGCTGGAGAAGGAAATGGCCAACCCTTCCAGTATCTTTGCCAAGGAAGCCCCAAATGGGGTCACAGAGAGTCAAACAAAACTGAAAAACAACTCAACAATAAAGGGGAGAAGCATCACAGAAAAATTCCCCTAATTACTTGGACTGTTTTCTCTTTTTTGTCTGTTTGGAGTCAACAATGTAAGGACAATCCAGGAAGAGGCAGAATCTTTGTTCTTCTAGCTGAGTCTTTCTTCTACACAAGGGGCAGCTAGGTGGTGCAGTGGATAGAGCATCAGTGCCAGAGTCAGGAGGACCTGAGTTCAAATCTTACCTCAGACACTTGACATTCACTAGCTGTGTGACCTTGGGCAAGTCACTTAACCCCAACTGCCTCATCCTTGATTATCTCCAGTCATCCTGATGAACATCTGGTCACTGGATTCAGATGGCTCTGGAGGAGAAGTGAGGCTGGTGACCTGCACAGCCCTCCCTCACTCAAAACAAAGTCAAGGGCAAGTCATTTCTCTGATGGCATGGTCTTCTTCGCCAATGAAGGATGCACGCACACACCTCTTCTACCCCAGAAAAGTCTTATCTTCTCCCAGGACTAGTATTCCACATCCCTTCCAGGCCTTTTCTCAATCCACCACCGCCACTTCCAATAATTTCCTCCTCCCTCCTACCATGTCCTGGACTCTGTCCCCAACCCTGGGCTCCTGTGAATACGCGTCTGCCTCACCTTACTTCACCTCTCAGTGCCTTGTCCCCTTTCCCCTCTCCTCTTTCTGTTTTGCCTTTATCCATTAGACTGTTAGCTCACTAAGGCAGGAACTATCTGGTTTGCTTATACTCTTACACCCAGGGCTTAGTACAGGGCCTGACACATAGTAAGTAGTTAACACATGCTTTAGCATTCAGCACTAATTCATTGTGACTTAACAATATCTTTCCATTTCTTCTTCTCAAAATCCCCTCTTTCCTCCTCCGCTTAGTAAGAACATTGTGCTCTCGGGAAGGAATTTGGTTAAAACTCACTCATGCTATGGTGTGAATGACTGATACATCTTAATGAACTACAACTATCATGAGCAAATTCATTTCAACCAAGATCCCTAATACTTGCTAAGGAATTTTAGGTGTCCAGAAGATGCAAAACAAGAGAGGAATTTGGAGAAAGACAGGGGGAAGGTCTTCACCCATTGACACTGCACAAGAAGTAGCTGCCCAGACACATGGTATTGTGTATCTGCGACATGTGAAAAATGTTCTTGTGCTCTTATTTCTGATTAGGGGGCAATGCAGTGTGTCATTAAAAGCACTGCTGGAGGATATGCTCCTGAAGGGGAGACTCCTGTCTCTGGGTTCCCATCATCAAGCTCAGTGCTTGGCACATAACAAAATCTTAAACTCTTGTTGACTGATAGATTGGACTGAGAGGAAGCAGGCTTTATAAGCACTATCTGACCTTAGAAAAATGACTTTTCTTTGGCCATCAGACTCCCTCCTCTGCAACCTGTTGAGACCCACACGTTTCAACACTCCCATTCTAGGACTCCCTTATTGTCCAACAGGAGAAAAGGAATAAAAAAAATTACTGGACACACCCAGATGGCTAAGCCATCCCTTCAGTGTCTGGGGTGAAAATGAGTGCTGCTAGATGGGCCAAGGACCAAGTTTTATGTCATTAATAGAATTAAATTAGGCTTATGGGAAAGCACTTAACAGAACCCTGAAGCCAAGAACAATTTAAAGAAAGCATTAGTACCGGCTCTGGGTTTTTATTGTCTCTACGGTATAAGCTGGCTTCATACCATAGAGAAAGAGGCCAGCCGCTAGTTTTGAGAAAAGGTAAAACATTATTTGGGGTGAATGGGATGTTGATTTTCAAAGGTGAATTAAGCAATCACTTAGGCCAAGAGGTCTGTGAAATAAATCTGTTTCTGCTGTGATTAACACCTCCAATGGCATGAAACGATTGTTAATGGACCATCCTGATAAACCTGAAGCAGGTACTTTACAAGACTTCAGCTTCGAGGGATGACCTCGAGCTTTGGGTTCCGGACATTGTGTTCCCATGATCTGCCTCCCTCATCCTGATGTCTGAAGCTGAACCACTTCCTCAGTCAACATATATCCACTTTATGGGCAGCAGCCATTGACTACAACTAAATGAAATGAATTAAGATTCATTTCATGAGCCTCAACCTGCTACTTATGTAAAGCTGTAAGTTGGATTTTATTTACTGATATAATAAAACCAGTACAGCTGATGGAGAAATGAGGAAAAGACTTGAGTGAAATGACCTGAAACCGCTTCTGGTCTTTCCTGCCTTGGCCGTGTATCTTAATACAATTTAAACTTTACTGATGAACAAGAAAACTGAATTCAGTTCCAAATCATTTCATGTTTGCTTCCCTTGAGATCTTTCAAAAATAGCAAGGAGTGTCTCTGTAGAAATAGCTGTTTTTAATGGCTTTTTCTTGATTTGGGTTTTTTTATGTGTGTTTATTCCTGAATGGACTATAATACTGGGAGAACTCAAAGGGACATATACTTAATTTGGGTTTTGCAATACAAATATCCAGGGCCTCATGGAAATGATCCTAATTTAGAAACCCAGATCCTTCTAACTCTGGTAGATAAACTGTTTAAGAAAGGCAGAAACTCAAAAGGTTTGATTGGGCACGATTAAACAAACTCAAAAAACCCAAATATTATAAGATGACCCTGATACAGTCCATTAATCAATCTACTTTAAAAAAAATTTATTTTACTCTGAACTTAAGAAATACATTTTTCTAAACATGGAGGCTTCCAGATTTGCAGAGGTCAAGGAAACATTAGTCTACAACTCAAGGAGTATTGTAGACTAGCTTCATGACTAGCTCATTAAGATCTCAAAGTAAAGCAGTACTTGATGCTCATCATATCAAAGGCTAAGACTCAGAAGATGTATAATAGCTCTATTATACTATAAAAATGTGGGCGTCTAGGTAGGGTTCATTAAGAAATTACACCAAAATGAAATGTATTCCTCTTGCTGACTTACAAAGCTGAAGGCATCACCTTAAGTCCTATGACTTGTCAGAAAAATTGGCACTAGCCATTGGACCAAGGGATTGAAAGCAGCAAGGCTCCTTAGAGATGCTAGAAAGTCATCCCTCCTTCTCACCTTACAAAGGTGGAAACTGAAGCCTGGAGGGGGTTAAGTGATGAGCCAAAGGTCATGTGGAAAGCTGGCACAGCCAAGAGGGAAAGCCACGGCACAGGATCCTGTTCCTTTCCCATGACATGATTGTGCCACAAGCCAGGATATTCAGTCTTGGAAGTCAGTAATGGAGACATAATGAATAATATATTTCACTAACAGCAATCAATGTGGCAAGAAGGAGATGTCTTAAAACCCCTCCCTTCCCCCAGTCCTGTGTTACATGGTAGGAAGCCTGGCTCATTATGTTACCACCACAGAGAGGAACACTGGGCATGTCTTCAGCACATCACAGTGGAGACAGTGAAGGACCTGGAGGTAGGAAATGGCTTAGGGTGACACCCCGGGGAGGCAGGTATGAAGCACTGGCTGCTTTCTGAATGTCCAGCACTTCTGGCACAAAACAGACATTTCAACACCAGGGGGATTGTTCAAATCATGAATATTAAGAAGTCAGCTTCAACAGGTCCAACATCCAGAGGATTTAAAGAAAGCTTTCAGATGCGAGGAGAGAAGGAAGGGAGAGGGAGGGCGGAAAGGATTTCCCAAATACCTCCTATGTGCCAGGCACTATGCGAAGCATTCTGCAAATGTGATGCCATTGGATTCTGACAACAATCCTGGCGGGTAGGTACATTGTAATCCCTATTTTATAGTTTAGGAAACTATAAAAGAGGTTAAGTAACTTGCCCCAGGTTATACAGCTAGTCTGAGGCAAAATTTGAACTCAGGTCTTCCTAACTCCAGGTTTAGCAACGCACCTCCTAGCTGTCTCCTTCAATAAGACTCCAAAACATCTCACAATGAATTGTTTATGAAATCCCTCAGCCTTCTTATATGTTAATGGAAATTCATCAGGTCCTCTTCACTAGGAGAAAAAGCTTAAAATATACCAGTATATTAGAAGACATAATCTGAATTTTTTCCCCAGGTACGTGGGGAAGACCTTGCTCCTAACACCTAGTTCCATCTTCACCAGTCTCAGATCAATTCCACCCAGGCAAGAGCCATCAATCTTAGCTCAACATCCAGGAGAATTTAAGTGGTATATTCTCCAGAAACATTCACTGATGCTAGTTTTACCAGGTTGTTCATCATCCAAGTCAGGGAGATGGAGAAACATGGTTCTTGTCATTAAAATGCAAAATGGCAGCCCAGAGCTGACCCACCTCAAGCACAGAGAATAACAGTCAGCCAGTTTACAACAGCATTCCACAGGACCACAGGATCATAATACAGAAATCATTGGAAAGGACCCAAGCAGTCACAGAATCTCTCTCTCTCTCTCTCTCAATCTGTGTGTGTATATATGTATACACACATATACATACTATATCTATATCTATCTATCTATCTATCTATACATATATACATACATATATATATATATATATATATATATATATATATATATATATATATATATATATATATATATAGAGAGAGAGAGAGAGAGAGAGAGAGAGAGAGAGAGAGAGAGAGAGAGAGAGAGAGAGAGATAGATACTACCCAACAAATGGTTATCCAGCCTCTGCTAGCAGGCTCCATCCCACCCCACAAGGATGGGGAGACTCATCACTTGTCAAGTCACTTAACAATTAGGCACAGCTCTAATCGTTAGGAATCCTCTCTCAGCCCACCACCCAATGAGAGGCAATTTCTCCTCTTTGTAAATTCCACCCGGTTCCTGGTTCTGCTCTCTAGGGGACAGGTCATTCCATGAGGCAATGGATAGAGTACAAATCCCACAGACATGATGATCTGCTTCAGACGCTAGTTGTGTGATCTTGGGCAGATCACTCAACCTCTGACTGCTCAGTTTCCCCATCTGCAAAATGTGCATAACAATGATACCACCTACCTCCTAGGGTTGTTGTAAAAGTAAAATGAGTTGGCATTTGTACTGTACTTTGCAAATCTCAATGTCCTTCATAAACACTACTTGTCATTATCATTAAAAATAGTAGTATTATGACCAAACAGAAAAAAAAAAGTCTGATCACTCTCCTCCATATGATTGGCCTTCAAATATCCGAAGATGCTAACATGTCAATTCTGAATTTTCCCTTTTCTGAGATAAATAGCCCCAATTCCTTCAACTGTTCTTCAATTTATGAGGACTAGAAAGGTTAATTGAGACACTCATAACTGAAAAAGGATTAAATAGCAAAGCCAGCATTTAAACGGAGGACCTCTGACCCGTGGCCTGTTTTTAGGCCACACTGCTTCCAGTGGGCTACTCAACGTCGCTCAAGGTCTAAGAGAGGGTTAAATTCAAAGGCCTAGGCCTCTTAAGGACAATTACACTGCCAAGGGAGAGGAAGACGTGATCCAACAAATTCTCCTCCTGCATTCAAGAAATAATTCCTTCTTCCTTCAGCTGAATGACAGGGATTTTAAAATCCCTGTCCAAAGCTTTCCCAAGAGAGGATGCAGGTCAGTTACCAAGCCCTGTATGGAATGATTGGGCTCCTAATTGGTCCCTCAATCAGGTGGCCTAGAAGTGTCATCCCAGAATCCTGCTTTGGTCCCACAAAGCCCCCAGCATAGGGTCATCGGTCAGGCAAATACATGGAAGGCACTGGGCAACATCATGGCATCTCTGCCAGCTGGTTGGGTTCACCAGTCTAGAGCAGCTGCAAGGGAGGAGAAAATTCGCTCCTACCCCTTTTCCTCTTCCTTTTTCACCAGTGGGTCTTATTCTTTTGTCTTTTAATGCACTCTCAGACTTGTACACATATCCAGGCACACACGCGCGGGTGCACATGCACAGTCTACAAAGACCTAAAAGAAAATCTGCCAAGTGGTGTTTAAAAAAGAAAAAAAACCCATATAGCCTGGAGCAGGAAAAAAAACCAACCAGAGCACAAAGCCTTTCTTGTGCTTTTACTCTTTCTTAGACAAATTCTACATTAGAGAATGCCACAGCCAAGGATTGTACGCTGGTGTTAAACATGCCTGGGATCCCTTGGGATGGCAAGAATGTAGCTCCACTAAAGAAGCCTCTCTGTTCTATTCTGCTCGTCAGAGAGAGAGCTGAACAGGGCAATCATGCTAAAGCCCACACGCCCCAGGTTGGGCAATGACTGGGCAAAGCCTGGCTCCTGCCTAGATGGTGAAACAAGGCCAAGGTCAGTGGTGTGGGGACCCATCCCCACAACACCCAGGAAAGCTGACTGGAGGGATTCCATTCAACTCAGAGACATTTGGGCACCTCCTGCATGTCTTACACTGGGCTAGCTGTAGTGCCCTACGCCAAGTCAGGAAAGGGGGGAGGAGGAAAAAGGAGAACGGGAGGAAAGAGAAGAAGGAAAGAGAAAAAGGAGGAACAAAAGGGGGGCACATAGAGGAGAAGGGAGGTAGAGTAGGCAAAGGGAGGAAAAGGAGAAAGGTAGAGAAGAGAAGGAAGGAGGAAAAGGCGGAGAAATGAAGCAGAAATGGGAGGGGAATGAAGAAAGAATAAGATGGGGGCAGGGGAAGAAGGAAAACTAGCAGGGGGAGGAAGGAAGCAAGCTCCCTGTAAGAAGTGTACAACATTATTGGCAAGGCAGGGACTGCGAGGTGGTATACCAGGCCCAGGGTGAGGAGGACCCGAGTTCTCTGACTGGCCTCAGTAACTCACTAGCTGGGTGACCCTGGGTAAGTCACCTCATCCTGTTTGCCTCAGTTTCCTACTCTGTCAAAAGAGCTGGAGAAAAAAATGGTAAACTTCTCCAATATCTTTATCAAGGCCCCACATCGGGTCATGAGGAGTTGGATATGACTGAAACAACTAGATAATAAGAACAACACGTGACAGGTCTCATGGACTCCAAAGCCAACTCTCTACACTCCACACAACCACTCACCATCACGATCCCATTTTCCATAGGAATTGAGGCACTTAGGCAGCACAATGGCAATTGTGCACTTGGGAATGGAGTGATTACCGCCTCAGTCACTTCCTTAGTCATCCGCCCCTGGACAAATTACTGCCCTTTCCAAGGCTCCATTTTCTCATCTGTAAAATGTGTAATAATAGTACCCACAGGGCTGTTGTGCGGCTCAAGTGAGAACAAATTAAGGTGCATCAGAATCTGTAAAAACACAATAGCAATTCCAGCAACACAGATTTTTCCTGGCCACTCATTACACACATTATTAGCCCCACTTTACAGGGGTGAAACCTAAGGATCAGACAGGCTTGTACTTGATCACAAAACCAGTAAGTATGAGAAGGTGGAATTAGAACTCAGATCTCCTTAACTCTAAGTACAGAATTCTTTCCACACTGCCTTTCCAGAACATACCCTGGCATCCAGTTTGTTACCTAGCCAAGGACAAACTTTTCTTCAAGTTAAAATATTCTTATTCTCCCCATCTCTCTCTCTCTCTCCCCCTCTCCCTCAGTCTGTCTCTTTCTGTTTCTTTCTGTCTCTTTCTCTCTGTGCCTCTGTCTCTGTCTCTGTCTCTGTCTCTCTCTCTCTCGATGAACTATCACTAAAACTGGCCATAATTTAGAAGAAATGTCATGAATTTCCAGAAATATCTCAAGCTCAACATACCTCCTCCATCCTCTTCCTTCTATAAATCTGAGCTGGTTATGCCATCTTTGTAAAGCACATAGAGTCATTTCAAGAGAGCAAAAGCAGAAGAGAAATTTTGATTATAATAGGACTGAGAAAGAAGAGGAGAGCTTTAATACACACTCTTGAGGCACTTAACTAGGTCTCTGACTGGAGAGGTCACATCATTTTCCTGAGCCTCTGGGTGTTTTTTTCATCTATAAAATGGATATAATATCATGGGCCTTCAGGGTACCACCACCATGTCTCCAAGATTAACAACTTGGAAATTATCCTAGACTCTTCATTCTCCCTCAATTTCCCATACTTGTTGGCTGGACCTTCACAACTTTTCTTGCACCTGCTCCTAGGTCATATAATACATCTAGAATGTTAGATTTAAGACCTGAGCTCAAACCCTACCTCAGAGGCTTATTAGCTGAGTGATCCTGGACAAGTTTCTTCACCTGTCTTTTGCCTCTACCTCCCTATTGTGAGGATGAAGAGATAATACATGGAAAGTCTTCTGCAAACTATAAAGTGTCACATAAATACTACTTATTCCTCCTCCTCTTCCTCTCCTGTCCCTCTCCTACTTCAGGATCTCACCAGCTCTCCCAAGACTGACAGAACAGACTAATTGGTCTCCTTGCCCCAAGTCTCTGTCCCCTTCAAACCATCCCCCGCAAAGCTGCCCATATGATTTTCTTCAAGGCTGAGTCTGGCCCTGCCGCTATCCTAATCAGTGACACTCACCAGATCCCTGTTACCTCTATGGTGAAATTGAAATGCCTCTGTTTGGCACTGAGGCCTCCACAAACGGGCACCAACATGCCTTTCTAGCCGCATGATACATTTTGACTCTCCTCTATGTTATGGCATGTGTCAAACACATCTTGTCACTGTTCCATGAACAGAACACTGTTATCTCTGACCTCTGGACGTTTGCAAGGCTTGCCCTCCACGCCTTCCTCAATTCTGGTGACTTGGAATCCCAAAAGGGTTTCCTTCAGGACTCAGCTCAAGCACCACCATTCTCATCTTCTCTTCTGACATGCCTTGGCTCCCCAGATCATCTGGAACTTATGTTCCGAACATGCTTGTGGCCATGCCATCTCCCTTGATAAAACTCCAATCTGAAATGTGTTCTCATCTCACGTCTTACTCCTAGAATCCCTTGAAGACATAAGCAGGGTCTCATTCAAGATGAAGCCTTTTGTGATCCCCTCAGGAGCTAAGCCTCGTCCTCCAGACCACTTTGCATTATTTTTTCTTTTTATACAAGGAGTCCCCAAAGTTTAGTGCAGTTTTCAGCTCATTAAAACTTATTAAGCTTACTAATTCATTAAGGATTAAAGCTGCACCAAGACTTTTGGCCCACATATTTCTTCTGCATTTGTTATCTCCCCTGATAAAACTCTGAACTTCCCAAGGGCAGAGACTTTTTCTTTGTATCCCCATTGCCTTGTACTGTACCTGGCACAAAGTACATATTTAATAACATCTAGTGATGATCACAAGCTCATGGAAACACATCAACAGAGAGAAGGAAACTCAAAATCCATCGAGTTCAATCTCTTAATTTCACAAAGAAACTGAGTCCCAGGGAAGTCACACAAGTAGCAAGCATTTATCATAATCTGAACCTGGATTCTGTGATCCCAAAGTCTGTGCTCCACGATGAAACCAAATTAGATTCTTCTCCCATCCCCCAAGTTGCCAAATTTTGAAAGTAACTCACATAGAAGGGATGTTTGGGTGCTTGTGGTAGGACCCTATTCCTGACAGTTTTCTCCCCAAGTGTCCCCAAGGACACTATGCCTAGCAATAACTCATGAGTGGGCTCCAGTAAGACAAACTGCCTTTCCCCATCACAAGAACAAGCTGGCCTCTGAAGTAATTCTCTTGTAAAAACAGGACTATCTTGTAACCGGAGAATCATCATGCATTGATTCCCAAAGTTATCATATTCAGTCCAGAGATCAAGCTATTAGACATCAACTCTCAAAGCTACCTTGCTACAGAGGTAGTCCTTTCCCTGGTTTCCAGTAGTGAATGATGCCTGTGACCAAGGTTGTAAGTTATCACCTAATTAGCATACTTGCTAACATAATCCACTACTTTTCTGATATTTTCTGATAACTCCTGTTAGGCTGCAAGTTCCTTAAGGAGCTCTGCCTACCATACTAGCATTACAATAAACCTTTGCCACCTTGACTTAAAAATGCTTGAGTCCATGAATTCATTCCAGATGACCCTGTCTAGTAGTCCAGTCTTTGGGGGAGGTGTCCCTGACCCTCTCAAATAGCATCATTTCTTTGGCACCCAGCACCCAAGCACCTCATCAAAATCATACTGTACATTACAAAATACATTACAAAAGTAACACTGAATTGGTTGCAATGGTCTATGGAAGCTTTTATACAATTTGCAGTGCAACAGGCCACTGGATCCCTCTTCCAGGGGCAAAGCTGCTTTTATGAGCTTTCCCCATATCAGGGAGACCCCCAAATCAGAAAAGTACATAATTGCATATTGGTTCCTGTTCAGTTGTTTCAATGGGTCCTGGTCTCCATGACCTCATCTAGGGTACTGTTGACAAAGATGCTGAAGCAGTTTGCCATTTCCTTCTACAGCTCATTTGACAGATGAGGAAACTTAGGCAAACAGAAAAAAGTGACTTGTCCAGGGTTACCCAACTACTAAGTGTCTGAGACTGGATTTGAACTCAGAAAGATGAGTCTTCCTGAGTCTAGCTGGTGCCCTATCCACTGTGCCAACTAGCTGCCCTTAGTATGTCCAAGCTACAAAGGCTTTGGTCTGTGACTGTTCCAAGGAATGAGTCTCCACATCTGCTCTCTGAGGATGAGATGCAAAAGGTTTAATTTTTGAGCCAAGAAAGTTCTCAAAGACCGGGGAGGAGGGTAGATGTGTAGAGGAGATTGTGTTGCAGGGGGAAAGGCAATGTCTGAAGCAAAGAAAGTCACAGATTCTCAACATTTTGTAACAGGAGGCACATGAGTCTGAGAACCTTTTGAAACAGTACCAGTGAAGGATCAATTTAAGATAAATTAGAGGTGGAGCCCTTAACACAAATGGTCAAAGAGAATTAAAAGGAAAAGGGAGAACTTGATTGTAAGAAACCTGACAAGAAAGGAGAAGGAGAAGACACTGAAAGCTGTGTAATTCAATTAATGAAGCTTGTCTCTGAAGAAGAATCAAAGGAATACACCTCACTCTCATCTTGCAGAGGTGGTGGACTATGGGTCTGAACACTATCAGCCTCTGTTGATGTATTGCTTAGTTTTGCTGAACTCATTTCCCCTGCTTCCCCTCCCCACCCATTTTCTTTTCCAGTCTTTGTTATAGGGGATTATGGCTCTTTGGAGAGGACAGCAGAGATCAGGGAGATGTGTTCGGAAATATAAGTGTTAGAAAAAATACATCAATTATTTTGAAACCCAATAAAAACAATGTAGACAGACTCCATATCTGAAAATTCTCTGTACTTACTTTTTTTTAAAAAAGTGGCAGAGGGAAAAGACTTCGACTCAGAAAGACCTGAGTTCTGCTACCGCAGACACTTCTGTGCTGTGAGACCCTTGGACATGTCACTAAACCTGTCAGCCTCAGTTTCCTCATCTTAACACACAGGCAAGAACATACCCTGCTTCACAGAGTTGTTGTCAGAATCAAATCAGATAAAACACATGTAAAATGCTTTGCAAATCTTAAAACACTCTACAAATGCAACTTTTATTGTTATTTTACTATCATTGTTAATAAATGGTACAAAACCATCACGGCTGCCTAAGGATCAGGCTAGTTCTATGGGACAAAGGATAGATCAGTCTCCAAAGGAAGGGGAGCTGGGGTATTTTGTTCAATCCTGGTAAAACCTCCTATACTTTGCCCCATAATGGCCCTGTAATGACAGTTAATATGCAAAAACTCAAACTGTCATAAAGGCAGGCCAAAAAAAAGAAGAAAAGAAAAGAAAAAAACCCTCTCAGGGCAATGAAGTTTCTGCAAAAGAATGAGACTACTGTTTAGAAGGAGAAAGGGGAATAATGTCTGAAAAGAAGGGGAAGGAAATCCCAGGGATAAACTTTCTCAAAGGACAGGGTTGGTGATTAAAGGATACAAAATCAAGGTTTCTTAAAAGGTTTTTAGAAAGACCAGAACTTCAGTGTTACTTTTTTCTCCCCCACAGTTCACTCACACCCACACTCAACAGGTCATAGGACTTTAAGAGTAAATCTGAACATAGGGGAAAAATATTGAACGAGCAAATTCAAATTGCTCAAAGTCAACCTTCACCAGGCTCTCTGATGAAGCCTACGAACCCCTCCTCAGAATAATACTTTAAAATACACAGAATTTTTTGTTGTTGTTCAGTCATTTCAGTCGCGTCCGAAGCACTTCATGACCCCATTTGGGGTTTTCTTGGCAAAGACATTAGAGGGGTTTGCCATTTTCTTCTTCAGCTTATCTGACAGATAAGGAAACTGAGGCAAACAGGGTCAAGTGAGTCACCCAAGATGACACAGCTAGGAAGTATCTGTCTCGGGGTTTGAACCCAGGAAGATTTTTCCTGATTCCAAGGCCAGTATTCTATCCACTTGTGCCATCTAGCACCCTACGAGGGATTCCAGAGGAAACCAATTATACTGAAATAAAGTTATTGCATACGAGATAGGCGGAGCAACGTGGGCACCGATCCCACTTCTGATATGGACGAGATATGTGAGCTTGGGCAGATCTTTTACTTTCTCTGAACCTAAATCTCCTCATCTGTAAAATGGGTGTGGTGATACTCCTAAACTCTCTCCTAATGTTACTGGGAAGCCCCCATGATCAGAGGAGGGTCCTATTCTGGAGACTCTCTGGTCTAAATGAATCACTAGACAGACAGGATCACAGAGCAAGAGGCGGGAGGAACCTCAGCCCAACACATGGCGTCTAAAATGGTCATTTTACAGAAAAGAAAACTGAGGCCGAAGGAGGGCCCATGACTCACCACGGTCACTATGGTTCTGTCAAATGCAGAATCTGAATCCAGAGGCCACTGTGCTACCCTCTTTCCCTAAAAAGATAGCCAACCTCAAAGCGCTCCAGAAATGGCCAGCCTTAGCTATCACTGTTCATATTCTCAGCATCACCACCATCCCCTGGAGCAGTGCCTCCACAGGGTAAAAGAAACCTAACCTCTTCTCTTTCCCTTTTCCCAGTCATCAGAAAACCCCAAGGCAATTCGAGCTCCAAGGCCTTTGACAATCCTCTAGGCTAAGATGTCTTCACTTTTCTTGTGCTCCGGCCCTTCCAGCTGTCTGGAATAGCCCATGATGCTCTCAAATACATAAGATTCTAGACAAAACCAATTATACTGAAATAGTTATTACAATAAGAAAAGTAAGACTCTGGATCCCAGCTTAGGAAGCCCATACTTTAGTCAAACTGCCCCCCACTTTACCGATAGGAAAATGGTGCCAGAAAGGGAAATCGATTTGTCCTGAGTCACAGCTACTAAATGTCAGAAGCTGGATAAGAATCCAGGGCTCTGAGGAGCATCCAAGTTTAGAAATCCATTGAACTTATCCACTGTTTCCCATCTCACGAGGATTTTCTTAATTGGAAAACTTAATAATACTTAGTTTTCTCTTAAATTTGTGCCATGGTGTAAGACTGCTTCCTGTCCTAGACTGGGGACAGGAGGACACTCAAGAGGATAGTGCTGTTTTATTGTAGCAATTTACTGACTTTGCCACATTTAAGAGCAAAAAAAGCAAAGGAGACTGCAGGGTAGGGGATAATGGCCCTAAGCAGTCAAACACACCTCCTACTCCCAGTTTGGGTTTCTGTCTTATATACACGGACATATGGGATGAGAGAAGAAAAGATTTACGAACAAAATACACTTAAAATGATCTCCAGAATTTCCAATCAAACATTAATCAGTGGGAGAATGCTAGAAGGGAAATAACTCTGTCCCCAGGAGAAATGAGCAAGTCCCAAACCGTACCATTAACTCTTCAAGATCTTGTAAACAGAAGTATAACATTGCAGAGACAACAATCTCTGGGCCAGAAGAGCTGTGCTGATGGAGATGGGGGCGGGAGGGGTTACAGGGTGAACCTTTGAAATGAAAATCGTCTTGCTCCATCGCAGGGAGCAAACAAGGCATGGCAGTCATGGTGTGCTTCCACCTCCAAGAGTGTCTCTTCTTCGGCGGAAAGGGTGATTCTTCATCTGCCTCAGGGAGTCTGGGCCAGATCAAACCCTGATTCACCATTTTTTTTATCCTTCTTGATCTGTAAGTCACGGCTTCTGTTTGATTCCACAGAGAAATCCTGATTGCCCCCAATAGGTGGACACAGCCCAGGGAAGGAATACCTCCAAGAAGAGGAAGTTCAGAGTCTCTCCACAGAATCACACTGCCAGTCCACAGCCCTGGCCACCCACCACAGAAAGGAATTCCTGGACGCCTCCGTGTGCCTAGATAACAAGAATGAAAATCTCCACAAGAAGAAACTGCATGCTCTCCTTCGAGGATCAAGTTGGAGATAGAAAGCTGGTAGGAACCTCACACATCATCTCATTTTGCAGATGAGGAAACTGAGGCCCAGACTGTCAGTCAATAACAATTTATTAAGCATTTACTATGTGCCAGGCACTGGGCTCACATCCTAATAGGAGAGACAATATAAAAAATAACTGCAGGCATATAAAGATATAGGCAATGAAGGGCTAGTTCAAGTGACTTCCCCAAGGTCATGCGAAATACACGCAATACGCTTAATAGTACAGAAGGAAAATGTGGGGGAGTATTATAAGACCAATCAACCATCCATCAGAAAGCATTTGTTAGAGGCCTACTATGTGCTGGACATAGTGGAATTAAATGATATGGATGACCCTCTTGGATTTAAAGCCAGAAGGAATGTTAGAAACCATGGATCCCAACCACAGCATTTTCTGGAGGAAGAGGTGGGAGTCCCAAAGAGGCCAAAAATGGCTTGTCCATGATTACACAGATTAGGATCAGAACCCACAATTCCTCACTTCCAAACACCACCACTTTTTCTACATGAGAACTTGGGGAAAGAGAAGGAGACACACAATCTAAAAGTAAAAATCAGTTTATTCTTCTTTAAAAAACATTAGATCACAAATAGTTAAGGTGTTTACTCCTAAGCTGAGATGAAGCCAGGGGGCAATTCTCATCTTCAGAAACATCACCCCAACAAGATAAACCCCAGCACAATACGACCCAATTCCTGCTCATTCATCTTTCAACAAACTGTACATAGAACAGACAACAGACGTGTCAATTAATTCTCCTTTGGCCAGAAGTTTAGGGTCCGCTCCCCACCACACCCTGATGCAAATGGCAGTACATGCCTGAATATGTGAAGAAACAGTCATTTCGGAAGATAAAGGGGTCACACTGCATACTGTGTTCTGGGGGAGAGGGGTCCCTTTTATCAAGGTTCTTCCCAATAAAAACAGTTAAACTTTTCTTTCTTGTTCCTAAAGAATTATATTTCTGTATATATGAGAATATGTGTATACATATATATGGATACACACATAGACATACATATGTAGACATATACAGAGATAGACACAGATATATACACACTAGAAACACATGTAGATATATACACATGTATAGACACATGAGCACATATAGATATACACACATACATATACAGAAATACACACAGGTACATACACATATATACATATACAGAAATATACACACATACATATAGATATACACACATATACAGACACGTATATATAAATACATGCACATATATAGTATACAACACATACACACACACATACACATACACATACGATTTTCAATGCTCCTAATAAAGGCTTCAGAAACACATCCGTAAGACCTGCTTCTTTATTTAGGTTGGCTCCAATTCCGGAGCAGGCTGGGCTATGTCAGATTCAAGTGCATAGCCCTGCCCAACACTCTTCCATCCCCAGACCAGCAAGCCATGGGAAATAGATTCTGGAGGAAAACTCCTCAACCGTCTTAGTTGCCAGCAGCCAGAGGGACCTGTCAGCAAGAGGAGACTACAGGGAGACAGCAGGTCTCTGGTGGGAAAAGCCGCAGAAGAAAACATATTGACTTACCTTCTCCGCATACTTGAACTTGACATAAAACCAACTCGACTTTATCATCGTCTCACCTCCCGCCCTCAGGGAGATGGGGGAGGGGGAGCAGGATGGATAAGAGAAGGAGAGGGGGGACTCCAAGGAACTCTCACTGCTCTGAGTGAAAGGCAGCGTGAGTCTGCAAGGATTTCCTCTGGATGCAGGCTTTCTCCAAGGACAAGAAGAGATGAAGGAAAGAGAGGAAGGATCTCTCTGAAGGCTGACTTCCCTTTCCTGGTTCTGTGCCCCCCCTCCCCCGCTGCACACCTTAGCCCTTAACACTGTGTGTGATCTGGATTCTGAAACTACACCCTGTGAATGCCTTGCTTAGCTTCTCTCTCTCTCTCTCTCTCTCTCTCTCTCTCTCTCTCTCTCTCTCTCTCTCTCTCTCTCTCTCTCTCTCTCTCTCTCCCCCTCTCCCTCTCTCTCTCTCTCCCCCTCTCCCTCCCTCCCCCTCCCTCTTTCTCTGTTTCTCCCTTGGCTGTCTGACAAGAGAATTCCTCAAATGGACTTCAGCTGCATTCATCACAAATGGCACATGTCAGTAGAGCCGGGAGGCTGGCCTTGGCCCTGGCACCCTCCCAGAAGGAGGGCCTCTCCACCCCACCCCACCTCCCAACCCTACGGGATGAATAATGAATTCCAGCACTCTCCCTGTGGACACAGATTAACACCTGGCTAAACATTATTCTGACAACAGCCTCGTTTCCTTCAGGCCAGGGCCCAGGCCTTAACCCCTCAGCCCCCAAAAGGGGAACAGGCAGCAGCCTTTCCCTATATTCATTTCCCAGCCACTTCTAGACCCTCTAAAAAGAGAGAGAGAGAGAGAGAGAGAGAGAGAGAGAGAGAGAGAGAGAGAGAGAGAGAGACAGAGAGAGAGAGAGAGAGAGACAGAGAGAGAGAGAGAGACAGAGAGAGAGAGAGAGAGACAGAGAGAGAGAGAGAGAGAGAGAGAGAGAGAGAGAGAGAGAGAGAGAGAGAGAGAGAGAGAGATATTGCATTGCTTTAAAGGGGAGGGGGGCGGCTTGCTTCTCTGGCATAAATTGAATGATTGAATGCATTTCTGTCTTAAATTCTCTTGCTGCAGAAGCCACTTTGAGGGGGCAGCTGGGTTCCTCCCCAGTTTCACCCTTTTCTCTTTCCTGCCACCATTAGAAAAGGCTGCTGGCATGCAGGGAACTTGGCAACAGCAGGTCTGGAGAAAATGAGGGTGACATTTTGCAGCCGCCGCCGCAGTTCCCGGGAACATTCTACAGGGCTCTTGTTCATCTGGCCAGCATTAGCTCATTAAGCCTCCCCAGATGGAAGCAAGGAAGATGAGGGGGCACCCCCTTTGCAGGGGGAGCTTGGGAGGGAAAGGGGTGGAAAAAGCAAGAGGCCACTTTACACAGCCAGAAACCTCTTCAGCAAATGTCAGGAGGCAAGGGAGGACCCTGTATGAGGCTAAAGACATCACACAGTCTGAAAGCCAGACAGAAAAGTACAAGAACAAGGAAAAGGAGACGGGTAGACGAGAATGACAATGTGAACAACAGCTTCGGAAACCATCATGTCCTACCCCATCCGTTTAAAAGAAGAAACTGAGGTCCACAGATGGGAAGTCGTTTGCCTAAGGTTACTGGGGAGTGAGAATTCCAAATTCAGGTGTTCTGATTTCAAACTCAGCCTCAGATTTCATGATACCCCTCTTCCACCAACATGGCCCCATCCCAAATTATGTGTTTGAAAATGTATATTTCTTTACAAACACACACACACACACACACACACACACACACACACACACACACACACACACACACACACTCCCTTTTTAAAAACCTTAGCCTGTGATCTCATTGACTCTGAGGTCATCGGATCCCACCCATAAGACTCCCGATTCAAACACTAGTCCTGAGAATCCAAACTGAGACCTTTTTTCATTGCACAAGGATCCAGCAGAATCAGGTGAGTCAAATCCCCCATGGCCTAAAATGCTCAAAAACTGGAGTATGGTGATAAATTTAACTTTCAGGTTAATGGGAAGTTAAACAAAAAACGTTTTTAAAATTCCATCTTTTAAAGTCTTTATAACATATAATTCATCTACTCACACCCTTTGCAAGAGCAGTTCAACCTAGTGACGCTCAGCTCAGTCTTTCCTCAATTCCTGAAAATCTTCTTTACAGTTCGCTCATGCCAGTTTCCTGAAGCTCAGTGGTAGGTGTCCAGCAGATGAGAGATAGAAGGTGGAGATAGAAATGACTGTGTACTAACCACAAGGCAGATCAGAGAATGGGAGTTTTACAGACACAGATTTCAGCTCATTTCCTCTTAAGAGTTGTCTTGATTTTCCAAAACATTCTAGGACTATTTATTTGCACCAAGTAGATAATTAAAAAATTAGTGGAGGGAGAAAAGAGAGAAAGAGAAGGATGGGAGAATGGGGAAAGGGGAGAGGAATCCAAAATATTACAGTTTTAGAGCTGGAAATGACTGTGATCCAACCTCTCATTTTGGACATAAGGAAACTTGTTCTGAGAGAGGTTGGATGAATTACCCACGGTCACAAAGAAGATTATAATAAGTGGTGAATATTATATATTAATAATAAGCAGTGAAGACTGTTGTTTAAACCAGGCCTTCTGAGTACACATCCAGTTCTCAGCAATGACATCACATTCGACTGAATGTTTGGCAAAACAGAACTATAGTGTGTGAGTGTGCGTGTGTATGTGTGTGTGTGTGTGTCTGTCTGTCTTTCTATCTCCAATAGAATATGAGCTCTTAAAGAGCAGGGACTAGTTTGTGGTTTGTTTTGTGTTTGTTTGTTTGCCTTATTTTTTTTGAATCCCCATCGCTTAGTACAGAGTCTGGACATACAGTAGGCACTCTATAAATGCTTACTGACTGACTAAATATACGTATGCATGTGTGTACCCACACCTGTGATTTCAGTGGTGTAAGGGGTTGAAGGGAAGGACCTCCCTCTACCATTCTAGATCAACATCTTCTTTGAAACTTATCAGATGCTTGGATAACTGAGAACTTAGAGGATTTGACCAAGGTCACACGGTCGTTACATATTAAAGGCAGCGCTTGAACTCAGGTGTTCCAGCTTGCATCGCCCACTCTATATCCACTATGGCACACTGCCTCCTGTGTTTTCATCACCAAACATTTCTGGAAAGAACCCTAGAAATTGTCTATTCCAATAATCATGCTCATTTAACGGAAGAGCAAATTGTGTGCTTGCTACATATATGACATAATAGAAGGAAGTGTCTCTTTGGTTTCATTTTTAAAGATACTTAATTCTTGTACTCAGACAACTGGAGAAGCACAAAAATAACACTATCATTTTGAATGGATATGAGTATCATCACAAGATACCTTATCAATAAGGATGACACTGTATTTACCGTCCTACATGAAGGATGCATTGAAGATTTTCCATATAAAGTCACTGAAGAAAAAGTCGATGTAATGACAGATAAAATTCGGAAGAAACCACAGGAGTGGGCATTTCAGGAAAAGAAAATTTCAGGTGGATAGAAAAAGGCGAGTGATTCATTTGTGCGTACTCATATGAAAAATTCTAGGAATAAATCGCCATGCTAGATTCTATCACAATAAAAGTACTGTCCACAACCAGCTGGACATTCATTTTCCTTACTATAAAAATGCCACATTTCAAACAGCCAATTAAAGTTGAAAAGTAGGAATTGACATGAGTTCCTATTTTATGGTAAAAAACTGGAGGTCAAGTATGTTGGCACTGAATTTCAGGAAGAAAGTCCTAGAACCGCTGAAAAGGAAAGACATAGGGACTAGATGGGAGAGCCCTCCATCAGATAGCGGAAAACCAAAACCATTCTAAAAGCCATGATATCATCAATATATGCTTTTCCACCATGTTTGTCAACAGTACTGCCCCCCGACTTCAGCTCCTTGGGTTGATTCCACTATCACTGAAATCATAATCAAAACACAGCCCAATGTTTTGCTCTCTTATCTTGACTAAGACAGAGGGAGTTGTGTGACCTACAGAACTGGGAGCTGAATCTTTGAGCTAGGAAACCTTGGGTTCAAAGTCATGAAACAAAGTACCCCAGGAAACAGAGTTTTTGCCAAGCTGCCAGATCCTCAATTAAATCATCTAAAATTCACCTGAAAACCAAGGGGGATCCATGAGACTGCTTTTGAGATTCCTCCCTGCTCTCTATCTAGTATAAATTACTATGAAATATGTACAAAGATCTCTACTGATGGAGAGTTTTCCTGTTGAAAGCTGCCTACGCTGATATCACAGATAGGGACTGCTAACCACCAAGAAAAACCCTCCTAGCAAAAACCTCATTCCTACTCATATTTTTTAAGCGAAAAAAATAAAAGTAATATTACAAGCTTATGTTTTAAAAATCACTTAAACTTAACCATTCTAATTAACCTTTTCCCCCCAGGAGGGAAAAAAAGACAGGCAGATAGCTATCAGTTTATCAGGTATCTTTTCTCTCTCCCTCCCTTTGTACCCCCTTCCACTTCCCACTCCCCTTTTTAACAGAAAATTCCCTCTTAAAATAAAAGTGAATTCTAAGGCTGGCTTGTTTCACCTGTCACTGCTGCCATCATGAATGGGCCCCAGGGAGTCAAGGACTGATGACTCTAAGGATGAATCACACAGCTTCCTCTGGCAAAGGATCTGAAGGTAAGAGCAGCTGAAAAGGTGGAATCAGTGCTCAAGCCTTCATCCTGCTCTCTGCAGACTCCTGGGCTACTTTGCCAAGGCCTTCAGAATGGCTCTTGGTACTAAAGACAACCAAAGTTGCCAGGGTAGAGGAAATCATGTCGAGGGTAAACAGAATATCTGTGGGCTAACTAAAATGAAGGAAGAGGAGGGAGCACAATCACACAAAAAATGCAGTTATAAAGTACAGGATGTGAGTTCAAATCTTGCCTCTAACACTTCCTGGCTGTGTGATCCTGAGCAAGTACCTTAACCTCTTTCTATCCGTCTCAGTTTCTTCATCTATAAAATAGGGATAATAATATTACCTACCTCAAGGGTTGTTGTGAGGATCAAATGAGTGAATCCATGTAAAATGTTCTGCAAACTATAAAGTGCTACAAAAATGTTAGCAGCTATCACTATCCTCATCAATCATCATCATCAATCACCACCATCATCAAACTTACCTAGCAAGAAGTTTTCCAGATATTTGGCAAAGCAGAATCTCTTGGGCTTCAACAAGTGATGAGAGAATCACTGAGGAATAGTGATTTAGAACTGGAAGAAACCTTGAAGTCTTACTTTCCACCTGATACATAAGTTTAGCAACTTCTCCCACAGACAGACAGTACGCAGTGGGGCTAGAACTTGAACTCGGATTCATGCAGTTTGTTAGAATATACAGCAGGATTTGAATTCAGATTTTCACTAACTCCAAGCCTAGTACTTTTTTCCTTACTCTGCCTTCCTAACAATCTTGGAGAATAAATAACATAAGGAATATTATCCATATTTCCCAAAAGAAGGAGGCAATTTAGGTAATGCTAATTTCCCACCAGCTCCCCTAGCTTCCAAGATCTCCAGATACCCATCAGTATACAAGATGAACTCAACCTCAGCCCAAACCACCTCAGCAGCCTTTGCCTTGGGGCTTCTTCCTCCCTCTTGTTGGAGAGAGCAAAGGGTGGACATCTGAGAGCTTCCCCCAGATCCTGCACTGTTTAAGGAGAGGCCCCAAAATGTTCAGCTCATTCTTCTCCACCTGGCGGATGTCCAGGTTATCACCATCTCCAGAAACTGATCATCTTGCAATATGAAATCAATTCTGCAAGTAACACCTGCTCAGACCACTCCCTATTCTGCCTGGTTATAGGAACCTGATTATGCCCTCACACAGTGCATGACGCATAGGAGGTGTTTTAAAAAATGGTACTGACTCTGACCCCTAGAATGACCATCATTTCACCACACTATCCTTTTCATTCCTGAATTACAGTCACACATGTTAAATCCTAACAAATAAGTCAAGGCTTGACATCAGCATTTGAGAAACTGACAGACCCTGGGTTAAGATTCAGCAGGAGAATAGAAAGGTGACCTTTGCATGTTTTATTTTTGAGAAACGGTACGGACGGATGGCAAAGGCATAAAATAATTAAGCAAAATATAGAACTTTCACCTGATAGTACAAAAATGAAACTTCCATCTCCTTTATTTCTTCTAATAATAAATACATCTATTTTCCCCCCTTTTCTGCCTTTTAATTTATTTTGCTGTTGTTAATTCCACTGGAAAAGGGAAGCAGCATGTGAGTTCAGCATTTCAGAAGACAGAATTCCTGCCAATTTTATCATCATCTAACTTCCTCCGTACACCTACAAGGCACACAGCCCAGGATGAATGAAGCCAGGGCTTGCTGCCAAAACTGGAGACAAACACAGGCTCATTCCTCACTTGGTAAAACAGGTTTCCAGAGTCTCAGCCAAGACCAAGACCAGAAGGCCTAGTTGGAATTTTAGGGTGAGGGTTTTTACACCCTAAGATCATAGGTAGCTCAGTGATGAAAGCACCTGACCTGAAGTCAGGAAAGACTGATCTTCCTGAATTCAAATATGGCCTCAGATACTTACTAGCTATGTGGCCCTGGGTAAGTCATTTAACCCTCGTTGCCTCAGTTCCCTTATCTGTAAAATGAGTTGGAGAGGGAAATAGTAAACCACTCCAGAATCTTTGCCCACCTTGCTAAATATTCTAAAGTGAAGGACGAATGACCACTTTTCAGTAAAAAATGCCTGTGGGAGTGTTATTCAACTCTAGCCTGCACAAGACTGTTCCTAAGATCCCTTGGAACTCGAAAGAAACCGTTGTTATCTTCATGTGTGCATACAGGCATATAGCTATACCTATGATTATTATCTATTCATACATACAGAACTCTACAAGATAATGAAATTCCCTTTCTATGATATATAATACCTCCATAAAAAACCTAATCTGAGTACTTCCCCTAAATTAGCATTCCTAGAACTATGGTGAAGTCCAGCAAACACTCTTAAACCACCATTTTTTCTTTGAGGGTAAAGGTCAAGAGCTTAAAGAACAGATACATGCACAACTATCAGAACAACCAGAAAAGAAACCGTTCTGTCCAGACAAGATCAGCAAACCAGGTGAGCACATGGACGCTCCAGGCAAGACAGGTCTGGGCCAAGATGATCAGCAAGGAGCCATTCATATGTTGCATGCTAGAAAATCAGGGCAGATTGCTGAACCAAAGAGGGATGCCCTTGAATTAGGAGACACAATTGAGCAAAGGGACATAGTCAAAAGATGTGAACAAAAATGATCTGATACATCTGAGTTCCTGGAAAATGCTATCACGAGAATAAGGAAGAGATTCCTAATTATGTAACTCACAAACTACAAAAAATGGGAATGAAGCAGGACTGATCCACAAAGAGCTTAATCTATGATTGTTCAGGAAACTAATTATACATTGATTCAAGAAACAGAAAGGCATGATGGAATGAGGGCTAGGTTTGGGGGTCCCAGGACCTGGGCTCAAATCTTGGCTGGGTCACTTACTCTGTGTGACCCTGGATCTGTCACCTCTGTGCACTTTAGTTTCCTCCTCAATATGTTAAGAGATTAGACTGAATAATTACTACGGTCCCCTAGAGTTCTAAGTTTTTGATAGTATGATTCTAATTATATATGTTTGTGTGTACAGACAAATAACACATGAACACACATATAATGTTTATAAAGATAGATGAAAATAGAAATATATCATATGTAATATGTACGTGTGTGAAGAATTGTTGCTGGTCAGTTGTTTTCCAGTCATGTCTGGTTTTTTGTGACCCCATCTGGGGCTTTCCTGGGAAAGATACTGGAGCGGTTTGCTATCTCCAGCTTATTTTACAGAGGAGCAAACTGAGGCAAACAGGGTGAAGTGACTTGCCCAAAGTCACACAGCTAGTAAGTATCTGAGGCCCAATTTGAACTCAGGTCCTCCTGACTCCAGGCTAGGCAGCTGCCTTTATGTGGGAAGAGTATAAAAACCAGTATTTCCTATCCATTTCAGGTGGGCTACTGCCTCAAGAAACAAGCCAGAGAAAAAGCAGCAGCATTTTTTCCTCCAAGTTCAGAGACAGAGGAAGAGAGGGAGGCAGAAGGGTGATATCCATCACCTTCGGTTCTGAATCCTCCCAGAACTTGGACTAATATAATAAATTAGATCAGATTAGACCAAGCAAAACTACTGACTAGGCTTGACCCACCCTAGACAAAAGAGTTCCACTGGAGGCCTCCTTTGGATTTTTTTTAATCCAAATAACACAAACAAGACTTGATAGATAATTAATTTAAAAACAACTTTCTACATCTGACAGCACACAACAATTAGCTGTGAGCGGCTACTGGGTGCACAGTACTGTTCTGTGCCCTCTGGAGAGAAACCAAGGATGGGAAGAAAAAGCAGGAGAGGAGGAGGAGGAGAGGTCTGGCCCTGAAGGACTTTGCTGTATGGTTGGGTAGACTGATTATACACTAATTACGCACAGGGGAAATGACTGAAGAGCTCTTATAAAGCAATATATCAGGAAGTGCCAATTAATAGAGTAAGTATGCGAACTGAGCTGCCGGGGAAAGTCAAGGAAAGGACTAATCAGCAAGGGAGAGGGAAGGTGGAGGGCTATCACAGGGGGCTTCCTGTAGGTGGTGAAACTCTGAAGAGGCTTAGAGATAGGACAGGGCTTGGTGAAGAGATGGAGGGCAAGTGCTGCCTAGGGGTGAAGGGCCAAGAACATCCAAAGGGTGGTATGCCAACCTCTGGAATCCAAGGATGTGAGCTAGAATTCCACCTCTGATACTTACCCTTCTAAAAGCAAATCATACATGAAATCAAGGGGGTGTATGTGCGCGTGTATACATTTATTTATATATACACATATGTACATACATTTATTTACATACACAGCATGTGTATACACATACATTACATATATGTTGCATATATCTGTATATGTACATTGTTACTGTATATATTCTAATGACTTGAACATTGTATTCATTAGCTATGACCTGAGCAAGTTATATACATACATACACAGATATACACACATATACACACACATGCACACACACACATATATAAATAAATGAATGAATGAATGAATGAATGAATGAATGAATGAATGAATGAATGAATGAAATCCTCCTTGGGTTTCAGTTTCCGCATCTGTAAAGTGAGGGATTTCATGTCTTCTGAAGTCCTTTCCAATTGTAGCTTGAAATTCTTCAACTGTACCTTTACCTCTGATAACCTCTTTTCACTTCAGCTGCTAGTCTCTAGATACTGAATCTTGGTGAAATGACCTCTTTCCTTAAGTCTGGGGAGTGAGAAGGCTGGGGAAATGCACAGTTATGAGGAATGGAGGACCCCAAGTCTTAGAGTTAAGATAATCTGGTTCCAAGACCTCCCTCTGATTCAAGGTACCAGCTCTGTGATCATGAGCAAGTAAGCTCTCCCTACATGGCCCCCAAACAGCTCTCTAAAAATGGAAAATTACGTTAGTGTTGTCCATCCACCTAAGCAAAAGAAATATCTACATATATTGTTCTTTATGCTACCGAAATTATGGGTCCAGAGCAAGGGAAATCTGACCATGCTCACCCCTCCCTCTCTCCAGCAAGCATCCTTAAAGAGAATGACAACCAACCCATTGAACTCCCATCGCCATATGAATTCAAAACGGTTATAATTACACCGAGTTTCTCTTCAGAGTGAGGTTTTGTTCTTTAATATTTCTTGACTACTCGCTCACTTCCTGTGCACATACAGTACATTATTTACTGGATGGTGGCTTAGTGCATCAATTACAGTAATAGTTTGCAAATAACATTTGCATTATGGGAAAATGAGCCTGGTTACTTAGCACTACTCATACCATCCCTCTGGAAAACTGTCACAAACATATGTATCGTATGTCTCTACTTACTCTCCACCAATTAGTAATTACATCAGTATGCTTTATTTTGATTTTTTTTAAAGACAAAGAGAAGGAAGGGTTATCACTGAGCTGACATGTTTCAAAGGCACAACTCATAAAATCATGGGATCAAAGGATGATAGAGAACTCAGAGGGAACCCAGGGACTGTCTAGTCCAACTCCTTCATTTTACAAATGAGAAAACTGAGGCCCAAGGAGGTCAAGGGTCTTACCCATGATTACACAGCTAATAAATAACAAAGAGCAGATTTAAATCCAAGGAAATCTGACTCCATATCCAATACTCTAATACTGACTGCTACCTCTCAATGTAATTCAATTATTGCTTATTGAAAATTACTGTGCCTGATAATGGATATATGAAAATTATTTTTAAAAACAACAAATTTGTCTTCAAGGAGCTTACCTTCTGCTTCACTGAGTTACAAAATTTATACAAATAAATATAATATGGGGAGAGGACAATAAGGAAAATGAAGAGATTGAGATAAAGACCTCTACGAAAATGTGAAGGTGAAGAAAGCTAGCAGCTGGGGGAATCAGTGAAGGCTAACTGGCAAATCCTTTAACCTCTGTGGGTCTCAGTTTCCTCCTATGTAACACCTGAAGGTTAGACTAGCTGGTGTCTGAGTTCCCTTCCAGTCACAGATCTCTGACCACAGATCCTTGGCATAACTGGTGACATTATGGGTAAAAGGGGTCAGGTGATCTGCTGAGGAAGAACCTGCATTATTAAATGTAAAGCTGTTTGCAAATTTAAAGTGCTGTATAAAGGCTAGTTGTTTGATGATGATATAATCCCCAAATCTAATGGGGCCCAATATACAGTAGATGCTTAACAAAATCTTAATTTTTTGTTTATGGCTTATTAAGAGAAAAACCTTTAATCTGGGTCCAGGGGCAGTTTTGTTTAAATATGTTGATCACTATGTTTCAAAATAATTGGTTTCCATTGTAATGTTATGTATTTTACCTTATACATTTAAATGTATTATTCGGGGAAGGATCCATAGACTCCACTGGACTTCCACACAGGTTCATTTCACAAAAAGGTTGAGAAACCTTGACTTAAGAGGCATTTAGGCTTAGAGCATAATTAGGCATTATAAATGCCTAATCCAGAGGACATCTCCCTCTTTTAAAAGGGGCCAAAATGGTGTCATTAAGGAAACAGCTCAGCCCCAGGTCAGCCAAGAGTATGGAGCTCCCTCTAATCAGCAAGTCTACATTAGGGGCTGACGGCACTCAGTGCAGGGACTCAGCCCCTCAGCATCATTCTCCTCTCCTCTCACCAGCTTCAATCTCTAGACTAAAGAGGTAAGAAGCTGGAGGCAGGAAGAGGACACATGGCCATGAAAGGACAATGGGGGTCACATAATAGACAGGTCCTTCCTAGGCCTGGCTCCCTCCAGACACAGCTTGAGTTATTCATGAAGGCAGCCAAAGTAACTGGTAAGCTCTATACATAATGTACTTACTGGAAAATCCAGGCAAATCCACAGGGAATGAGGAAAGTACAAGCTGATAGGGGGACTTGTATTAAGACCTGAGTAAGCCATCACTACATCTGGGGGGAAGGGAGGGAAGGAAATAGAAAAAGGAGAGAGAGAGAGAGAGAGAGAGAGAGAGAGAGAGAGAGAGAGAGAGAGAGAGAGAGAGAGAGAGAAACATATACATATCACCCAACTTTACTTATTCAAAGGTTAGATTCCTTTTGATCCTCTAAACCAGCTGGCTTCTCTGGACCTCACTTTCCCCATCTGTTAAATGAGGCAGTAGAACTAGGTGACCACTAAGTTGCCCATGTAAAAATCTGCTAAGATGTCAATCACTAGAAATGAGACCCCTTTCCACATTAGACATAATTCAGGCCACAAGCTGATCCGATGGTTCAATTAGCAATGTGTTTTTTCTTGGGGCTGCTTACCATCAAGCTGGAAGCAAGGGGGACGGGATGTAGGTGGCTGAGTTACCACTCAGGTGTGCTCTTTAGGACCCTGACTGTCAAAGTATGTTAAGTGGTCATTCACTAAACAGTTGACTTTACACATTTCCTGGAGGCTTGTTCCTGGAAACGGCTACTCTTGGCTACCAGGAAGATGACAGGGCAAAAGCCTCAAAGGGACTGAAGGCATGAGCATGTGGTCTGCTGGACCATGGGCAAGGGGAAGAAACATAGGGAGGATGGAAATATCTGGGCTTGGTTTACCAGTAAGGCAGAAGTTGGAAGTAAATCAAAGCCAAATACAGAACAAATCCATGGAGAATTCAAAATCAAATCATTTTATGTTCCAAAGCTTCAATATTTGAGAACCATGGGATCCCAGACTCATAGATTAAGAGACATGAAAATCCATCGAGTTCTACTGTCTCATTTTATAGATGAGGAGACTGAGTCCTGGAAAGGTTCTATAACACATAGGATCATGGATATCAAACGGGGAGGAACCTTAGAGTTCATCAACCTCAATTAGAATAGGAGGAAACTGGGGCCAGAAAATTCCCTGGATTATAGTTTCATAGATCTGGAGACAACAGGGTCATGGTATCTTAGAATTAAAGCAAGAAGCAGCTCAGGACCCATCTGGTCCAATCCCCTCATCTAACAAAAGAGAAAACAATGACCAGTGGAGGTAGATGGATTTGCCCAACATTACAGTTGGATCCTCGATCCCCACCTAGTGCCACTTTTCTGCCTCCTCCCCCATTTCACAAGTGAGGAAACTGAGGCCCAGAAAGTAATTGCCCATGGTCCTGCAGGCATAAAGTGGGAGACCTAAAGTCCTAACACAGGTTCTCTGACTGCAAACCAAGCCCACTGGCCACCACACCAGGCTTTGTCCTTTACAATCCAGGTCCTTGCCTAAGTAAGGGCCTTCAATCTGTCCATTAAGCATTAACTCTAGCTCACCAGGTAATGGAAAAGCAAGAACAACTCACCCAAAAGTCTCCCAGACATGAAATTCTAATTACCTTATGCACCCTATGCTTTTATTCATCTGCCTGAAATCAATGCTGTAGGCCAGCTACCATCCCGGGAAATGGGACGGGAACAGAAGGAAGGCCCTCCACAGCACCCAGATGTTGGAGAGAGCCCTCCAGCTGCTGAGCCTGGGCCTGTTTGCAATTTTCTACTCAACCACCAGAATGAAAACACAAACCTTCAGACAAACAGGCTCTCAACTTCCTCCTAACTGCTGTTAGTGGTGTCTTTAATCTTTTAAGCTCTTGGGCTTAATCCAGCAGCTGCCATGAAGAGTACTTACACAATTGCTGGAGATGGGTAGGAAGGGAGAACCAAATCAACTTTAGAAACATTTTTCCTGGACCCTGGCTCAGTCTAGGAAAGCAAGGACCTTTAAAAGTTGAAAAATAAAAATAACAATAAAAAAATTCTGATGGACTTCAGAAGGAGAAAAAGATCACCTCTCATATTTAAGGAAAGTGATCCAGAAGAAGAAAAAGATCACCTCTCATATTTAAGGAAAGTGATCCAGAAGAAGAAAAAGATCACCTCTCATATTTAAGGAAAGTGATCCAGAAGAAGAAAAAGATCACCTCTCATATTTAAGGAAAGTGATCCAGATGAGATCAAGCTTGCAGAGAGAATGCTTCCCACCCACCTCTGAATGAGTTCCAGATTAAGAGATTCTTCCAATTCATTCAGACTTTCAAGGGTTCTAAAGAAATAAGAAATGATGCTTGTGAAAAATCAACTGCACACACATGGATACTATTTGCCAAAAAGCAAGGTGGTAGTTTAAAGGAGAGGGAGGGAAGAGGCATTGGGAAGAGGGGGTTATTTCAGAAGCAGTTGGGGGGGGGGGGGAAACTCTTTTGAAAAGTTTGATAATCCCAGAAGACATCTGTGTTTGCTCCTCCTAAAATATATATTCACCTTCGATGGTGGTGGTAGTGTGTGAGTAATAAGCAAATCCTTTAGAATCCCTGGGATTTTGTCAGTGTTGGTCTAACAGACTCCTGGGGTCTAATATCTTCCTCCCCACCAGATATAAACTATAAACTCTAGCTCTCCCGTCCCTCTCTTATCCACACATCAACCATTCAAAAAACATCTGGCAAATGGCTTCTCTGGACCAGGCATAGTGCTGGGTACTAATGATACAAGGACAAACCAAAAACAGGCCTTGCCCTCAAGGAGACTGACTTCTAATGGGAGAGAAAGTGGCTACACACACACACACACACACACACACACACACATTCGAGGAACACACAAGGCGGATGGAAGGCTAGGGGGATCTGAAAAGACGTAGGCTTTATCCTGATCCAATTGTGCAGAGAAGACATCTAAAATTTGCTGAATGAATTAACTTTCCTGACAACAGCATGTCATCCCTAACCTAGTCCCCACTGTCTTCTTCAGGTGCTCATAAATCTTAGTTTTTTGCCTTCTTTTTCAGATTCCAAGAGTCAGTTACTTTGTAAATAACAATGCTGATTTGGTTTTTGTTTTTATTTATCCTTTTTCATATAGGCAATTTCAAGGTAGAATTTCGCTTCTGGAGATATATGTCTTTCTCCCTGGCCATATCATCTCCTCTCTGGCTCTACTTATTTTTTCTAGGATTTTCTAATAACATCCCTTGGTTGTTTGATAGATTCTCAGAGGCACCCCAATTTATGACACCAGCTTGCCTGGTTAATACTTTAAAGGTACCTAAATCTATGGAACAAGATTCATCAGGTTGGGACCATGTCTCTTACCTGGGGTACCTGAAATCTGCTTCCTATTTTCTATTCAAAGTCTGGGTTTAAATCATAGAGCTGATCCAGAAATAACATTAAAAACAACTTGGATATCATTCATTTTAACTTGTAAAGTCGATGATTTATGTAGAGTTGGAAGGGATTTCCAAGGTCACCTGCTTCAAACTCCTTCATATTACAAATGAGGGAAAGGAGCCCCAGAGAGTTTGGGAACTTGCCCAGAATTATCCAGATAGTGGTGTTAGGTCTGGTCTTCACATCCCATCAGACACACCTTCTAACCCACCAACTTGCCTCTTCAATTTGTTTCAACAAACATTAATGGGCACCTGAGTGACAATCAATGGGTAAACAAAAATCATACCACTAATACTGAGTAAAGGGCAAGAGATTATTCATGACAGTTTAGTAGATGCAGAGAACTTTGAGAAGAATCTGCTACAGGTCACTGGATAATACTTGGAAAGGGGAATATGAAGGTCTGGGCATCCTGGAACCCTAGCTAGAAAGAGCTTTAGAGGCCAACTATTGTAACTCCCCTCAACCCCAACTAACTAATCCAAGAGAAACAAAGCAACTTGGCCAACTTGACAGTAATGGTAAGCACCAGAAGGGCACCTGACTCCAACGCTAAGTAGTGTAATTCTTAACATTTCATGAGCACCAACAGAATGTAAGCTCCTCCAGGGCAAGAATTATTCTGATTTTCTTTCAGCATGGCTGTATTCCTGGAGGTGTGGTACCTTAACTGAAGAATATTTGGTGTAGTGAGTAGGTATCACAAACTCTGCTATAGGTGATATAAAATTAATAAACTCAATGTGACCACACAGAAATTTGTAGACTAATTTCTATAAACACTGATCAGCCAATGAAAAAGTATTTGTGAAGCACCCAGCACACCTGCTAGCACACAGTAGGTACTTAAAAACTTGATTGAGAGTATTTATTTTCAATAAAGAGAGGATAATAACAAGTAGCCAATTAGCACACAGCAGGTTCTTCATAGATACAAGTTCTCAAGGATCCACTGATACTCTGGCTGACATCATAGATGGAGTTTTTCTGATCAGAGACTCCTTGTGGTAATTTATAAAGGTTCCATGAGCACCATTATTTTTGTGCCTCCAGCGATTAAACAATAAACATTTATTAAGTACCTACTGTGTAACCATCACAGCACCAATTGCTGCAGATTGAAAAGCAAATATCAAATAGTATTTGAATTCTAGCAGCTTACTACATCAAGACATGTAATATATTGGGAAGGCAGGAGGCCATGGAGGTCAGGAAATGTACGGGGCGGGAAGGGATTCCCAACATGAAGTCTGTGAATTCATGTCTTTAATATTTTGATAACTATTTTAATAATCATGGTTTCCATGATAATCCTACAGACTTTATTTTCTGCATTGAAAGCCATTACTCTGAGGACAGGTTCATGGTCTGATTTGTTGAAACAGTTCAAATAGTCAACAAAGGCTTCCTTATAATGATTTCTCATTGGGTTAAACTAGTCCGATTTTTCTACTCTCCTGCTAAGAGGCAGTACTTGAGTAGCACAAGACTGCTTCGAAGCTAAATACATACAAATATAAATCTACTTGTCCTGGAATGGTTTTGGAGGAGAAGGAAAAAAACATATTTAAATGCTATCACTTAAGAGAGAAATATACAGAAAGCTCGGGTGACAGGGCAGGGGGAATACTATTAACAAAAACTCAGAAGGAAACTACATCTAGGGTAAACACTGGAATGACTTGTTGGTGAGTACTAGACGGACATCAAATTCAAGGCGCCCAGAATTACCCCATTACCCATCTATCTCATCCAGCAAATGCAAATGAAGCTCTTTTAAATCAGTTTCTTGGGGGGAAGAGGAACGGAACCCTCAAATCCACGAAGGGTTTAAAGAAGTAGATCTCTTAATAACATGGGTATTTTTAAATTCTGTTATGCTAACTCAACTATCCTGGTTTGTGATAGCTCATTAACTAATAGATTCCCCTGATGAATTCCTGTTATGGGGAAAGATCAGCTAAAAGCCTACTTTTTGGTGTAGGTCCCCAAGGAACCATGAAACCCCAGCTGCCATCTTGAATTGGGCTCCTCTGATCAGAGACTCTCCATGGTCATTTACAAAGGCATAAATGGCTTCATTATCATACTGGCTGTTTCTCAAACAATCTTAGTTAATTCACAGTACAGATTTACTAGGGTCTCAGAGGGACAGAATGCAAGATGGAGGGATATTGCATTCTTTCTACTTTACTGCAATTATCTGGCCCCCACATTTGGAAGCTCTCATTGGACTGCAGCAGGTTTGCCCTTCAAGGCTGGCTAAGAAGGAACACTATTTCTATGTAATTCTCCACATCTCCCCAACAGGGATAATATCATTTTGTTCAGAAAACCAATAAAAGTAGGAACCCAAATTCCTCCTCGACATGTAAATGACTACAAGTATTCTAATTCTACCCAAAGAAGAAACAAGCATGGCCTGGTGGGAAAAGTCATGGCTCTTAGATCAGAGGATTTGAGTTCCAATCCTACCTGTGACATTTACTCCTTCTATAACCTTAGGCAAGTCACGTGATCTCTCTAGGCCCCTGTTTCCTCATTTACAAAATGAGGTGGTTGAACCAGAAAGCAGGAATCCTCACAAGGTTTGTGCATCTGCTTGTATCCATTCTTCATCATTTTTCTGTCTCTGATAGCATCTAGCACTAAACCCCACATGAGAAAGTGTCCTTGAAATACCCTCTGACTAGGCCAACTGAGAGCATCTAGATCTCTTTGGTTTACCCCCACTTTGGAACGCTCTCCAACAATGGGCGACTGAATAATACTTTACTCATTCCTCATATGGAGGAATGTGGCCAAATAACATTAAAAGATTTTTCTCATAAACTGCTGATGACTCACCACATTGTGCCTGGTTTGCTTGGCATTAAATTCCCAAATGCACTTTGAGATTCTTGAGGATTCCCACACATACACACACCAAAAACAAAAGGAATTTCCAGAGGTGCTGATTTTATCTATAAGCAATAAATTCCTTATCTGCCTCCCCAACCCTCCCCATCAATTAAGGAAGCAAATAATGAACAGCTATGCATTAAGTGCCTACTATGTGTCAGGCATTGTAATAGGTACCCAAAATTAAAAAGTAAAACTGTCGGGGGAGGAGACAAGATGGTGGAGTAGAAAGACACACATATGCTAGCTCCTAACCCACAGCCCATAAAATACCTGTAAAGAAGAACTCCCAACAAATTCTGGAGCAGCAGAAGCCACAGAACAATGGGGCAGAGGATATTTCTGTTTCAGAGAGACCTGAAAAACTGACACGAAAGCTCTGTCGTGCACTGGACCCAGAGCAGAGCACAGCCCTGCCTTGGCCGAGGAGCAGATCCCAGCAGGCTTCAGAGATGCAATCTCCAGCAGCAGGACAAATCTCTCCACCCACAGGTACCAAAGGTCAGTGAGAGGGTCTTTTCAGCTTGCCAAGAGGGGAGGGGGTGTCACCATAACTCAGGCCCCCTCAGGAGGCAGCAGCAGAGGCAGCAGCAGACAGGGGCTCCCAAAGCAGTCAGGAGCCCGGATCCATTGTTGAAGGTCTCCCCATAAACCCTCTGAGGGAACCAAGCCCCGTGTGGTGGCCCTGCCCCCACCTGAGCAGCTGAACTTAATCTCCTACTGAAGAGCAGCCCTGCCCCTGCCCAAAGCCCTGAGGCTGGGAAGCAGCATTTGAATCTCAGCCCCTAAGCACTAGCTGGGCAGAACTGGAGGTGAGGTGGGTGTGGAGAGAAAACTCAGAAGTCAAGTAACTGGCTGGGAAAATGCCCAGAAAAGGGTGAAAAGAAATAAGACCATAGAAGGTTACTTTCTTGGTGAACAGATATCTCCTCCTATCTTTTCAGATGAGGAAGAACAATGCTTACCATCAGGGAAAAACATAAACATCAAGGCTTCTGTATCCCAAACATCCAAAATACATATTCAATGGGCTCAGGCCATGGAAGAGCTCAAAAAGGATTTTGAAAATCAAGTTAGAGAGGTGGAGGAAAAACTAGGAAGAGAAATGAGAGAGATGCAAGAAAAGCATGAAAAGCAGGTCAACACCTTGCTAAAGGAGACCCAAAAAAATGCTGAAGAAAATAACACCTTGAAAAATAGGCTAACTCAACTGGAAAAAGAGGTTCAAAAAGCCAATGAGGAGAAGAATGCTTTCAAAAGCAGAATTAGCCAAATGGAAAAGGAGGTTCAAAAGCTCATTGAAGAAAATAGTTCTTTCAAAATTAGAATGGAACAGATGGAGGCTAATGACTTTATGAGAAACCAAGAAATCACAAAACAAAACCAAAAGAATGAGAAAATAGAAGATAATGTGAAATATCTCATTGGAAAAACAACTGACTTGGAAAATAGATCCAGGAGAGACAATTTAAAAATTATGGGACTACCTGAAAGCCATGATGAGAAAAAGAGCCTAGACATCATCTTTCATGAAATGATCAAGGAAAACTGCCCTGAGATTCTAGAACCAGAGGGCAAAATAAGTATTCAAGGAATCCACCAAGTGCTACCTGAAAGAGATCCAAAAAGAGAAATTCCTAGGAACATTGTGGCCAAATTCCAGAGTTCCCTGGTCAAGGAGAAAATATTGCAAGCAGCTAGAAAGAAACAATTCAAGTATTGTGGAAATACAATCAGGATAATACAAGATCTAGCAGCTTCTACATTAAGGGATCAAAGGGCATGGAATAGGATATTCCAGAAGTCAAAGGAACTAGGACTAAAACCAAGAATCACCTACCCAGCAAAACTGAGTATAATACTTCAGGGGAAAAACTGGTCTTTCAATGAAATAGAGGACTTTCAAGCATTCTTGATGAAAAGACCAGAGCTGAAAAGAAAATTTGACTTTCAAACACAAGAATGAAGAGAAAAGGTAAACAGCAAAGAGAAGTCATAAGGGACTTACTAAAGTTGAACTGTTTACATTCCTACATGGAAAGACAATATTTGTAACTCTTGAAACTTTTCAGTATCTGGGTAGTTCGTGGGATTACACACACACACACAGAGACAGAGAGCACAGAGTGAATTGAATAGGATGGGATCATGTTGGGGGTGTAAGCTCAGTTTTCACGTGGCCAGTCTTGGGCAGGTAAAAGTGAGGACCTCTAAACCTCAGAGTTCTCATGAGGCCCCCCAGGGAACAGCTGGGGATTGAGGCGTGAAACATTGGCTATCTCGTGCATTTCCACCTCTTCTCAGTGGGAAACTTGCTGGGGAGAGCATCCCACCCTTGAGATTGGCCCGTGGTCTGAGCACACCTGTTGTTAATTAGCTAGAGGCTGAGAGCACACACGGTATTCACATGCAAACTATGCGGCTGGGAGAGCTTAAGTAGGGACAGGAAAGCCTGAAGGCCCTCTGCTGGATGCGGGGTCTCCTCCGGGGGCTCTTCTTGCTGCGGGGCCCTTGGAGGGAAGAGGGTCCCTCCCCTCTTCCGCTCCCATAATCTTGCTGTATGATCCTTGCCCCTTGGGAGGAGGAGGATTCCTCTCACCTAAGGAAGAATTTCACCCTACATATGGATACGTAACTAAGACCCTGAATAAAGCCTAACCCTTGTTTGACTCTGGAAAGTCTCTTCTCTCAATATGTTTATCCAGATGGCCACCGAAGACCTGTGAAAGGTAAGAAGACTCGGGTAGCTCATCAGCCACTAGGCCAAACAGGATCATATCTAAAAAAAATGAAATTAAGAGGTGAGAGAGAACTATATTGGGAGGAGAAAGGGAGAAATGGAATGGGGCAAATTATCTCTCATAAAAGAGGCAAGAAAAACACTTTTTAGTGGAAGGAAAAAGAGGGGAGGTGAGAGAAAAACATGAAATTTACTCTCATCACATTCAACTAAAGGAAGGAATAAAATGCACACTCATTTTGGTATGAAAACCTATCTTACAATACAGGAAAGTGGGGGAGAAGGGGATAAGCAGGGTGGGGGGGGATGATGGAAGGGAGGGCAGTGGAAGGAGGGAGCAATTTTAAGTCAACACTCTTGGGGAGGGACAGGATCAAAAGAGAGAACAGAAGCAATGGGGGGCAGGATAGGATGGAGGGAAATATAGTTAGTCTTATACAACACGACTATTATGGAAGTCATTTGCAAAACTACACAGATATGGCCTATATTGAATTGCTTGCCTTCCCAAAGGGAATGAGTGGGGAGGAAGGGATGAGGAGAAGTTAGAACTCAAAGTTTTAGGAACAACTGTCGAGTACTGTTCTTGCTACCAGGAAATAAGAAATACAGGTAAAGGGATATAGAAAGTTATCTGGCCCTACAGGACAAAAGAGAAGATGGGGACAAGGGAAGGGAAGGATGATAGAAGAGAGGGCAGATTGGTGATAGGGGCGATTAGAATGCTCGGTGTTTTGGGGTGGGGGGAGGGGACAAATGGGGAGAAAATTTGGAACCCAAAATTTTGTGAAAATGAATGTTAAAAGTTAAATAAAAAATTTAAACCCCCCCCCCCAAAAAAAGTAAAACTGACTTCAAGGAGCCTAAGCCTACCACTCAATCAAGTAATAAGCATTTATTAAGTGCCTACTATATGCTGATCCCTGAGAATTAAAAGACAGAAGTGAGATAGTCACTATTCCCAAGGACTTAAAATCTATGTGGGGAGATTCAGCTCGTACATCAAATTTGAAAGCCCAACTCAGACTCTGACTTTGTGTTAAAGGGGAATCTGTAGGACATGTTTACAAAATAAAAACAAGGCACTGGGGAAGAGAGAGGCACTCAGCATGGGAGGAGGAAATCAGGAATGGATTTAGGCTGAAAAAGTCCAACATGGACACTAATCTGCTGCTTCATTCCCTCCACATCACAATATTACCTGGCACAGACAGAGATTACACAGGAGGTAAGGAAAGCAATCTTGTCCAAGTAGCAGATGATGGCAGGGTGAACTAATTGAGAATTTCTGAAGGACACTCAATTTCAGAAGTAGAAGCCCTCTGGATAGGTGTGATGCGAGGAACAAGTGGCCACTCACCGCCCCACACTATATTCTATTTCTCAGAGCTGCCGCAGTGACATTAAAAGTCACCTAAGAGAGCAAAGGTTTTGAATTGGATGAAACCTCAGATGACCCAGCACACAGGCTGGCCTTTGTCTACAGAGGGGAAATGGGACATGGCAGATAAATCAATAAACATATAATAAGCACCTACCATGTGCCAATCACCCACCATGTGCCTGAAAAGGAAAAGAAAAACCAGTGAACAGTCCTTGCCTTCAGGGAGCTCTAAGTATAATAGGGTAAGATGAGTAGACAACTATGCTCAAAGAAAATAAACTCAGGATAAATTGAAAATAATCTACGAAGGCAGCAAAAGAACTTTGCAAAACTTTAGAGGTCTTTGAAATGTAAGCTATTAATACTGTTATTGATTGGTTGGTGCTAGTCAATGTGATGGTTAATGGCAGAAATACCATTTCACGATGAAAAAAAAGATGGAACTGGTTAATTCATTTATTGTCCACTAATGGATAAAAGAGACGCCTCAGCCACTTTGTTGCCTAAATGACTTTGGAAAAGTCACACAATCTCTTTTATACTGGTTTTACTCATTCATTCATTTGTTTAATAGCATCTGCCTTCCAAGGTTGTGGTGAGAATCAAAAGATATGACCTCTGTAAAACCTTAAAGCATATGGGCCACAGTGTTGGGCATGGAGTCAGGCGGATTCATCTTCTTGAGTTCAAATGCAATCTCAGACACTTATGAACCGTGAGACCCTGGGCAAGTCATTTCACCCTATTTGCCTCAGTTTCCTCATCTGTAAAATGAGTGGAGAAGGAAATGGCAAACCACTCCAATAACTCTGTCAAAAAAAGGAGTCAACAGAACCACATATTATTATCATTACTCTCCTCTGCCACCCTTATGAAAAGGCATTTTCCCAAGCAGATCATGGCACGAAAGAGCATCTGTCATCCTCAGCCTGAAAGAAGACAGGAGGGAAGAGGTGGTACATGTCTAGGCACACCCACAAGTCCCATGAAGCTTTTCTGGCCCAAGAATCCTAAAGTGGATGGAGACGGTAAAGGATACCAGCTGATACTCACCTCCTTTGGGGAAACTTGGATTTTTCTGTGTCTAAATTAGTTATCACAACCTTGTGTTTCTCTGTCTATAAGTATTCACATCAGACTTAGTTAAGATGCGGAAAAATGTCCCTAAGCAAGACAAATGCCTCTAAGTATCACCAGTGACACTACTGTTATCTCAGGTCATTCATCCTTGAAAAAGAGATGCTGAGGTAGAGCCTTCCTCCAATGGCTCTTGTTGCCTCCTGATCTGTTTAACTCTCTGATTGGTACGCTTCTCTAAATCAGGAAGAGGGCAGCCCTGAGAAACATACATGAGTAAGATACAACTGTGGGTTCAGCAGCTGCAAATTCCAGGACAAAACAGACACTTGTTCTAATAATACACGTTCTGAAGGTGGTGATGGCACAGTGGTGAGGCAAGTCTGGGAAATCCAGCTTGGAAAGTGAATGGAAAAAAATGTGCTATATACAAGGCTACTCAAAATATTTCACAGAAATGATGAGAAATGATCCTAGATCAGAGGTCCTTAACCTGGGGTCCATGGAAGGAGTCAGTGGAAAGATTTCAGGAGTTCTGTGAACTTGGATGAGAACAAAAGTTCTACCTTTATTTTGACTAATTTCTAACAGAAATACACCATTTCCTTCCATGAAGATGTAGGCAACTAAACCTTATTCCAAGAAGAGATGCCCAGAGTAAAGGCAAGAACCCCCATCCTAGATCATGTGAAGGAAGGAAGAAAAACAGCAAAAACCTAGAAATATTCTAGAAAAATCAGCCACATAGGCCAATAAGAAGAAAAAAAAAAGAAAAGGTAATGCTCTGTGTGTTGAACAGGTATAGGTACAAGTGGTGCCATTCATCTTGGTGTTTTTCACGTCTTGCATGAATAGCAACGTCTTCACAGAGTGTTCTCAGACAACTGATTCGACAAAGATTAACTTCCTGAGATGGCCCAAAGCCCCTGGGAAGGTACATTTCACATGGATGCATTAAATAATATGCTGGTCCTCCCTGATGCTGCTCCAAGTCTTTGAAGCACAGGTGTGATTCTCCTCCCTTCACTGCTCTTACCGTACTCAGGTATGGCAACCATCACCAACCATCTGTGGTCTAAAGGGTCAATTTCCTACACATTTCTGATTGTATAGCTGTCAAAGCACACAGCAATGTAGCAGCAAGTTTTCATTACTCATTCCATATGCAAAAGCTATGTTTCTATTGATCTATGCTTGACTGTTGATTTCCTTGGAGGTGGAGGATTCAAGGTATCAGTCAAATTAAGTAATCATGCAGCCATAACTTCCTTCAGGGTACGTTAGAAGACCATTAGGTTTTAATGACTATGCAGTCCATTAGGATGTTTCACTGGAAAACATGATAAAAAGTGAATGCATCTGGATTGCTTTTAGCTGCTGAGTTCTGGATATAAGATTTCCTAATAAGTGGCATTCTAGACTGGCAGGAAAATCTGCTAGTTTACGGAGTCAGACTCATGAGGCAAAAACCATGCAAAACCAGATGCAACAAGGCTGTGTGTAGGGGTTGGGGGGAAGGGTGTAGAAATTTGAGCACAGTAAACAAGCAGGAACGAAACAGCATCATTTTCATTTGACAAGTGTTATTTGGACAACGGGGACTCCTCGAGTTTTATAGCTCACTCTTAGAAGGGCCCTGCCTGGATTCTGCTTGTGTCTGACTTCAGTGAGGGTGGGAACAGAATACTGGTTCCAATTGCTTATCTCCAGTTGCTTCTAAACAGGCAGAGATGACTCAGGGCTTCCACTGCTCCGATTTAAAGGGTGTCAATACTAACACAATCCGCTGCACAAGATTCCTTTGCCTTCCATGTGCCCAATTTACAAGGAAACTGTAATCACCTCCCCCTCCCCAGGGGAGGGTGTCTTTAGTTCTGGGAATGAGGAGAAGACAATTTGATTGGGAAATATTTGCAAAGCAGTTAACAGAGAGATTGAAGGCAAGGGCTGAGAATGAGGCGGGGGTGGGAGAGAGACATGTTTCAAAGGCTGTTACCCATCGTGAAACCCGCAAAAATAGGAAGTGAACAGGGTTGTCTGGGAATGATTTCTTTTTATAAAAGGCAAAAAAGGGGGTGGGGGCACTTGGAAATGCTACACACTAAAGAGACATTTTCTGACGACTGTCAGTAGCGCCGCTTGCCAAATTTTTATGCTCTGTATTCAACTGCTCAAACAAACAAGAGAAAGAGTAGGGGGGAGGCAGAAAACATGTTAGAAAACTTTGGCATGCATTCTCCATGACCACAATGGGAGAGAGTTTCCTTTGGACCAGCTGTCATAGCCTTTGGTGAGAAATAGATGAAGCCAGACGGCACGGAGAGAAATTCCACATAATCAGGAACACATGGGAAAAAAAATAATGGGAAAGACAATGAGATGGAGAATCAGACCCATGGTCATGTGAAACCAGGGCCTGTAGATTATACTGCTTACTTTTTGGACTAGAATGAAGTAATCAAGCCCCGAAACCCAGAGTGCGCGCACACACACACACACACACACACACACACACACACACACACACACACACACACACACACACACACACACACACACACACACACACACACACACACACACACACACACACACACACACACACACACACACACACACACACACACACACACACACACACACACACACACACACACACCCCCTCCGTGTTCTGGCTCCCTTGGCTGCCTTCAAGTCCCAACTAAAATCTGACCTTCTAAAACAGGACCTGAGGACCTGTGGCCTCAAGGAGACATGGGGTCCTCTAGGTCTTCAAGTGATTCAGTCAAACGAATGCACTTGAGACCTAGAGGCCCACATGTGGCCCCCCCATCCCTGTTCTAAAAGAAGCCTTCCCCAATCCTCTTAACACTAGGAAGGGCAGCTAGGTGGTACAGTGGATAGAGCACCAGTGCAGGACTCAACAGGACCTGAGTTCAAATCTCACCATTTGACACTCACTAGCTGTGTGACCTTAGACAAGTCACTGAACCCCAATTGCCTCATCCTGGATCATCTCCAGTCATTCTGATAAATATATGGTCACTGGATTCAGATGGCTCTGGAGGAAAAGAGAGGCTGGTGACCTGCACAGCCCTCCCTCACTCAAAACAATGTCAAGTGCAAGTCATGTCATTACTTCTCTAATGGCATGGTCTTCTTCGGCAATGAAGGATGAACACGTAATACGAGGGGAAACCAACCCTCTGCTGATTTTCTCCAATTTACCCTATCTTGTTGTCCATTCCTATCAATCCCATTAGACCATAAGTTCCATGAGGACAACCACCATGTTTTTTGACTTTCTTTGTCTCCCCAATGCATAGCACAATTTCTAGTGAGAAAGTAAGGGCTTAATAAATGTTTGTTGACTTGACTTGACAAAGGGAAAACTTGATCAAGTTAAAATAAACACAATACATCCTACATGTTGGTCAAGGTTCCCAGAGTCAAGGCCTCTTCCAAAGGAACTACAAGACAAGTTGCCATATATAGATTCCACAGTGTTAGGCAAGTTAATGACCATAGACTGAAGGATCATTTTATTATCCAAAGAAGATTTTTCTATCTAAAAGTTGAAAAAGGAAACATTTACTGGGAAATGACATATAAAAAAGAAAAAGAACAATGCACCAAAATGTGGTTTTGTCCTTGATTCCCAGTGATGATGATTTCACAAATTAGCATTCATGCATAACTGGTAGCACCTTCAATTGGAAACATTTTCCACCAAAATTAGATCCTTTCACTCGGCTCAGCAGGCTGAACTCATCTCCAGATTTAGAACAGATCAATGTCCATATTCAAACTCTGTTCTACAGGGGAATGAGGGCTGGATTTGAATCAAAGTACTTGAGTTAAAATTTCAACTAGATTGTTTATTACCTTGTGATACTGGGCAAGTCACTTGACTTTCATAGACTTATTTTCTTTGCCTATAAAATCAGAGACTGTAGTTGATCATTTCAAAGATCCCTTACATCTCAGTCTACATCCCTATGCTCTTATGAGCTTTCAACCTTTTCGTGGTCCAACAAACATTTTTTTCTTATTTGTGTATATGCAACTAATAGCTGCTTAATGAATTGTAACAGCCGAGTAACTACCTAAAAACATGGGCTTTGTTTTAAATAGCACATACTAGGCATTTAATTAGCTGGAAGACTATCTTTTAAAGTCAGAAATCTACGACCTTTGACAGCCACCACACCAGACATATTCGTTGGTACTAGATTTGCTTCCACCATTACCGTGGGAATCCCTTAAGCAAGAACAATATTTTTTTTAATCTCCCCATGTAGCACAATGCCTGGTACCTAAGAATCGCTGAACAAATAGTTGTTGAACAACAGTGTAAAAGCTGGCTAGAATTTGGATAAATACTACCTTGAGCTAATTAACAATGCTTTACAATTCTCAATCCTGTTAAAACTAGCTTGTATATTTATACTAAGCATCCATCAAGTAATACCTTGAAACCCTTAATGGACATCAATTCATTTACTCATTCACTCCTTCATTCCTAGTGGCTTCTTAGAAAACTTGTGAATTTCAAAACCAAACTGACAGAGGAAAGGTTCACCTCCTTCTGTCTCACATTGATGGGATCATAGCATGTCAGAGCTAAAAGAAGTCATGATGGTTACCTAATCTAAGATATTCCTATGTGATTAGTTTTCATTTATATCAGTATTTTTGCTTTAATATCACCTTCATTTTGTAATATATTCTTTCCCTCTGTTACATGGAAAGTCATCCCTCCAAATACAAAATTTTAAAAAAAGGAGCCAAAAGTCCTCCAGCAAAATTAACAAACATATAACCAACTCAATCAGCACATGAAGAGCTCCTCGATCATAGCTGCCCACAGCTTGGTAAAGAAAAGAAGGAAGAGCATTCTCACCTCTCTTCCTCAAGAGCACGTATCAACATTAAACATAGAGAAATATTCCATTATAGTTGGGTTTTGTTTGGTTTTTCCTCTTTGCAAAAACATTTGCTTTAAAGAGAAAGACAATAAAGTCAAGTAAATGCCTCTACAGCTGGATCACTGGGCCATGGTGTGGAGTTCACTGTACCCCACTGAGTCTGATTTATTCAGCATGAATGTGCCTTGCTGATCCCCCTTTCTAATCTGTTCTTGATACACTCTGGTAATTTCCCTAACTCTAATCTGGACCAAAGGAGCCATGAAAAAGAGCTGATTTTAATACAAGTCCTGCTCGTTCCTTGCACTTAACTCTGTTGCCTTCAATGTAAGGCAAATGAGCCCAGCCATTAGAAGAGAAAATCAACTAGACAGGAAAACTCAGAAGTCACACAACCAGAGATTGTTCTGGTAATGAAGAGCTGTGCAGAGCCGGGGCGCTTTTGACTTAGGATGCAGAATGCTGATATGATACCCAATTTTCTTGTAATATTTGTTACTTATGGGCATCTCTGTGCCCGACTTGTGGTAGAGCCTTCTGACCTTGTATTGGTCTTATCGGCCACAGTCCGACACACCGTACTGACCCCAAAGTAGTGATGTCATTTTGGTTTCCTTCAAGTACAAAGACAACAAACCACCAATCTTCATTACTTCTGATAAACTCTTTACCCCTTCTCTTTTTCATTCTTTACTAAGAGACGACCCTTGAGGTAGGAGGGAGAGAGGGAACACCCTAAGAAATGTAGGCACTGTAGGAAGAGAAGAAAACAAGAATATTTCATTTTTAAAAGTCCCAGAGAACAGTTTCCAAAGAAAAGAGAAAGCCATAGTAGAAGACGCCAAATCGGTGACCTGGGGAGACAGAGAGAGGACACAAAAATTAAAGGCTACCAGGCCATTTCAAGTCGCACAAATATATCCTTGAGAAGCACTATGAGGAGAAAGACAGCTAGACTGGGAGGAACAAAGAGCAGGGTTCAGGTGCTGACACTATCAGTGTGATCTAAAAGAATTTAATCCCCTTGAGGACAGACTGCTTTTCCTTTTTTTGTTGCTGTTAAATCATTTTTCAGTCGAGTTCAGCCTCACTTGGGTTTTCTTGGCAAAGACACTGGAGAGGTTTGCCATTTCCTTCTCCAGCTCACTTGACAGATAAGGAAACTGAGGCAAACAGGGTAAAGTGACTTACCCAGGGTCACACAACTTTTCTGTATCCAAAGCTAGATTTGAACTCAGGAAGATGAGTGCTCCTGCCTCCAGGGCGATACTCTATCCACTGCACCATCTATCTGCCCCTAGCATGTGGCACCAACTGGGTCCTTAATAAACACTTATTGATTAATTAATTGATCCTAATTGGTTTGGCCTTCTCCTCTTCCTTACTGGTAAAAGAAAGGGGTAGGACTGCATTACCACAAAGGTCTCTTCCTAGCTCTAAAATTGCACGATTCTAAATGTTAACAGAATTTCTGAATGACATCCTTACCATCTCAAACACATACTTCAATTATTTTAATTAATTGTTAAGTAGCACTTTCCTACCACTAATTAGTATAAATGTTTTCACTGATAATTGAGCATTATGTCCTTCTCCTGTAGCCTCTGTCATCTCTTCATTTTCATTTTCTTACCTGCCATTCCCTAAGTGACTAATCTAATAACCAAAGAATGAAATATATTTGTTCAGGAGAGACAGAGAGACAGAGACAGAGGCAAAGGAAGGAGGAGGAGGAAGAGAAAGAGGAGGAATTTCAGTCCTTCAAACATCTATGATTTCATCAGTTTAGGCACTGGTTCCATCAATCAAACAAGTATTTATTAAGCACCGGGTGTTGTTGAGTTGTTTCAGTCTTGTCTGACTCTTCGTGACCCCGTTTGAGATTTTCTTGGCAAAGATCCTGGAATGGTCTGCCATTTCTTTCTCTAGCTCATTTGACAAATGAGGAAACTGAGGCAAACAGGGTGAAGTGACTTGCCCAGAGTCACACAACTCATAAGTGTCTGAGATTGGATTTGAATTCAGGTCCTCCTGCATTCAAAGATAGATGGTGCAGTGGATAGAGTGCCAGGCCTGCAGTCAGGATGATTCATGTTCTTGAGTCCAAATCTAGCCTCAGACACTTACTGGCTGTGTGACCTTGGGAAAGTTACTTTAACCTATTTGCCTCAGTTTCCTCATCTGGAAAAGAAAGCCCCAAATGGAGTCACAAAGGGTCAGACGAGACTGAAAAACAACAACCTTATGATTCTACAGAAGGCGCTCTAGCCACTCCACCACCTAGCTTTGATGTGCCAAATGGCCTAGGCACTGGAGATACAACTCCAAAAGGCTGTAACGATCCCTACAGTCACAGAGTTGACATAATAAGCATTTCTTAAGTCCCCCCCACCCCACCCCACCACGTACCATCTTTTGAACTAGGCACTAAGGATAGAAATATAAAGACTGAATAGTCCTTGCTCTCGAGGTGTTTATATTCTAACTGATAAGCATTTATCATACCAAACTTTCTATGGGCCAAAGAATGTGCTAAGCAGTGGGTATATCAATTCAAAATGAAATTGAAAAACTCTTCCCTCAAGGAACTTTGATTCTTTTTTGAGGTGGAGGGGGAGAGAAGAGAAAAGCATGTATATGATGTCTATAAAGAATAAAAGCCATGGAATTATACACAAGGGAGAGAGACACTGGTTTCATTCAGCTCTTTTCTCTCTCTGGCTTTGTGATGTTCCGTCAAGCTTAATATCATCCAAGATTTGAATTAATGAGATGATTGCTACCTCTTCCAAAGCTTTAACATTTTTTCCACTTGGACCTGATGCACAGAGACACAAATGTATCCTGGGAAATCCAAACACATAAAGTGTGCCCATAACTCGGCCCAAAGCTCCTTCTTTTCTTTGCAGGTGATAATGGTATGGAAACAGGCAGAGATGAGCAACACAGGAAATAAAATTCTGAAGGTGCTTAACAAATGAGTTAATTTGGATTCATTTAAAAATGCATAAAACTGATATTGCCCAGATGGCATAAAAAATTTAGCTGCTGAGGTGCGTAAATTAGCAGTGAGTAACCCATCGATCGGCGCGCGCCAAGTTGTGTAATAATCACAAAGGTTTGTTGATTATTCTAGGTCCTTTGACACCTGAAGAATAAGCTTTTCTAGTAAGAAGAGAGTTTGTGGGAAATGACTCTACTACATGGCCGACAAGGGGAAGAAACACTTTGTGTATCTAATCCTCCCTTAGTCTGCTGCCTCTTGGTGAATAGGAATGAACAAAACACATCTATTCATATAACGCAGACAAGAATGTGAGTTCATTTTCAAGTACAAGCTCACATTCCCACACCCCTACACCCACACCCACACACAAGGAGCTATGCTGGTTAGTTAGTATGTGTGTGTGCGTGTGACCATACGTAGAGGTAAATGAATGCTCGGATAGATTTGGCCAGAGGAAAATGAAATATGCATATGGTCCCTAATGATGGGCATAAATCCATCCCCTTGACAATCACAGCTTTGCCCGCCTGTAAACACTGAAAATAATGCACACATCAGTGTTCCATGGGCAAGTACATTAAAAGATTAAATTGTTGACATATGTAAACTGATTTTCACAGCTCTGACTGATTGATGGAGTTGGGCAGGAGTAACGGAACAGTTCTGTTGTGACTCTTGTCATGTAGGAAGTCATACAGCACGCATAAATCGCTTCTTGAAACATGGAAGACATAGCCATTGCCAGCATGGTAGACAACCACAATTCAACTCCCTTGACTTCTGGGACTGGCACTTGAAATACAGACAGTTAGCTCCCACGGCTGAAATGCAACAGAGCTCAATGCTCTGAATTAGTCCAAGTGATCACTTAGAGCAGGCTTAAAAATACTTCTCCTAAATTGGGAAAACACCATGGTCGAACAGAAAAGTTTCACCTGGTGAGTTCATTCTGCAGTTTTTCCTCTAGCAACACACTCAATCAAGAGCTCATTAATCAATTGCCTACTATGTGCTGGGCACTATACCAGGTGTTTGAGATACAACAGTCCCTAACCACAAGAAGCTTATATTTTATTCCCGAAAGTAACATTTCTATGCATATGAACCTTTAAAATATCTGTACAAAGCTAAGACAATTTCATTTCAGAAAGGAGACACTAACCAGGTAAACCAAGACAGTCCATTCAAGAAAACACAATGTCTCAATAGAAGGAATAAGAGATGGTGACATTCAGAGAATTTTGAATGGGTGAAGATCTGCCATTTTTGCTCTAATTATCTATTCTTATTTCCTCTCCCTTCAAATCAGAGATTAGTCTTTAGGGCTGATGGCTGCTTTGAGGTCACAGAAGAGCAACAACTCTTCTCACCCCCAAATCCACCCACTATGGGTCCAAAACCTGTCTCCTCCTCCAATTCACCCTAGAGACCATTTTAAGTTGTTGCCATATAATGGAAAGAACAGTGAATTTGGCATGGAGGTTCTGATTTCCGCTGATTACTGGCTATGTGACCAAACTGGTTCTTCTACCACACACTCTATGGAGTTGAAGATTTCTGCCCTGGTATTTATTTCACTCAATTACTCTGGTCTGATAAAACTCTTTGGACTTCCGGCAATCTCAATGGTAGGGAACATCTTCCCCACTCCATCCTCAAAGAATCATTTTTGACCCATGGCACAATTCAGAAATTCACCCCACAGCAGTGTGAGGGTCCCATGCAGAAGAGGACCAACCGAGAAAATTTGTTTTGATGAACAGGGGTCCAAAAGTTTCCAGGAAAGCTCAAACCCCACATTCCTCAGCCATCTGCAATGCAGCAGCAAAACACTTCCCATTGGGCCTATGAGGCTGAGGACAGCCGCTGCTGCTGCCATATAGACTGCAGTATAAACCCTTTCCATCTGCTCAGAATTTATCTCACCATACCCGGCACCACATGTGCCTGCAGAAAGAGCTTTCTTACAACTGGGAATAATCAAAGCGGCACTTTATGGAGGAGGTTCTCTAGGAAGCAAGGCGGGATAGCTTAAGGTGAATTGCATTAACTCAGGAGAGAGATAAAAACAGGAATAGGGGCCCATATGGATAATTACCACCTCTCCCCCTACATCTACCCTGCAGTTTCAACGCCTTCTAGCACTCTTCTCCTGGGCTCTGAGAACACTGTGTGTCATGGATGTTTTGGGGAAGAGGGCTTGGTCCCACAGGGAAGTCCATTTAAATGCTTCCCATCTGAAGATAGCACATAAGGATGCAGGGGGCCTCAGGATGGAAGCTGTTCTACAACCCAGCTCCTCCTAACCTGATTATTCAGATGCAAGGAAAACACCATGCTGAGTGAAACACGGATACAAGGAGAAAATCAGGCTCCTAATAACAATGAGACAAATGATACAAATGGGGCACCAGTGGGTTAACAAGACCCTCGGCTTTCTCACAGAAACATGACACTATGTCACTGTTGATTCAGGCAATGGTCATTGGGATTCGATTTTATCACCTGGTGCACAGTAGGTGCTTAATAAATGCTTGTAGGGTAATTAGGAGGTAGTGTGCCACCGTGGAAAGGACACTGGCTCTGTCAGGTCCCTACTCTGCTTTTAATAATAGCAGCTAACATTTATAAAGCACCTACTGTGTGCCAGGGACTGTGCTAAGCACTTTACAATTATTATCTTACGTCTTCAGCTCCATGTGCCTCAGTTTCCACCTCAATAAAATGAGGGGGCTGGCCTAAATGCCTTCTGAAATCCCCTCTGGCTCTAACTGTATATCTCCAACAACCAACCAACAAGCACTTATTAAGCACCTACTGTGTGCCAGGAACCATGCTAGGTACAGAGGATAGAAATACAAATTCTACAGCACTTAAGGAGGTTGGACTAGAGAGCTGGAGGTCCCTTCTAGCTCTGAATTTATGAGAGGTTCAGGGGGCTTCCATCCTGTGAACAATCTAGCCCTTTCCCATGTGATTTTCCTTGGCTTTACTTCCTCTTGAGACAGGCACATGCTATAGGTTTAACTGCGTATGGGATATGTGGCTTTTGGTGAAGCAACCCAATCATTCATTTTACGTTTATGTGCAAGATCCAATGGGTCTATGGTTCTGATCTCAGGAGCTTAGAGGGACCTAAGGCTGGGATCCCCAATTCTCTGGGACCCTATCTTGCTGGCACACTGGCAACTTCCACCAGTCCTGTGAGTAAAAGGAATAATCATCATGCCTCAGTAGTATAATCTGCATAGAATATTTGTCTAGATTGAGGTGTTCCTTAATCTACTCTAGACCAAAGAAGGAAGGTAGGAGAACAAAGCTTCCAGCTGCCAGAGATGGAGACACACTGAACCCACAAGTACCATGTTTACTCCCTTTGAGCATAGAAATGAACAGGACTCACTCAAAGACCCAATAGCATCCTTAGATGCAGAGTAGGAGGGGATGAGTGGGTAGCATGTTTGTGGAGAAATCTACTGGGGTCTCTCACTCTCCCTGTTACAAGAGCATTTTAGTGCCTCAGAAGAATCAGACCTTCTCTCAAGTCAGAGTCCAAAAGAAATCAGATAAAGACTCAGGAAGATTTTGTCTTAATGACAAATTGTTCTTTCAAAAACTGTGCATACCTGGCATTGTATCACTTACCTCCTGTGACTGAAAACTGGGCTTAAATTTAGACTAGCTAGCTTATTTACTTAAAGGAATATTCCTTTGAGTCAAACCTGATGCTGCTCCCCCACCCTCAGAATTAGGAGAAAAGAAACATCACGGCTCAGTGGAAAATCCTGGATTTTGAGTCAGAGGACCCAGGTCCCAATTCTGGCTCTCTCTCTTCCTACATGTGTGACCTGGAAGAAATCAAACAACTGATGGAGGCTTCTTTTTCTCATATCTAGATTGAGGGGATAGGAATAGATGACCTAACAGAGTCCTTCTAACTCTGATCCTATGACATTATAAAAACTTTAAATTACCCCCAAATTTGTTAAGAAAAATATAGTTTTTCAATGTACCTTCACTTTCTTTTTATCCTTACAACGTCCTAGATCTAATTAAGATTTCAATTCTTCCCTCTGTTTTACAGATAAATAAACTAGGAAACTGATACCCAGAGAAGGTGACCCTTGGCTAATATCACACAGAAAGTCAGGTACAGCATTGAGAACAGAATACAGGTATGAAAACCACAGAGTCATAGAGCATAGAAGTCATCTCTTTGGTTCCTTGCCCTCATTTATCTAATAAGGAAACTGAGGTCCACGGGATACGTGACTTTCCCAAGGTCACATGGGTAGTAAGCTTATACAGACAAGGGGTGGCAAACCTGTGGCCTCAAGGTTCTCAAGAGGAGCCTGGCCATGTGTATTCTCAAGGCTGTCATTTCCCCACCCCTATTTTAGATTCAGAGGTAGAAGGAATCCAATGTCCTCATTTTACTAATAAGGAAATGAAGGTCCAGTTATGTTTTCAAGTTTCTTCCTACAAGTCATATTAATATCTCCCTCTTGGATTTAATTTGGGTCATTCTGCCATGCAAAATGGCATCCCTCTTCCCTTTTGGAACTCAATAAATGTTAGCTGATCAGATGGTTAAGGAAAGGAAGGCGTCCCAAGTTTTGAACAGTTGGGGCTTATGAGGCTGAATTTGTGACCCTCAAGACTCCATGAAGGTAAGATTTCAGAGAAGGGAAAAACCAATATGGTTCAGAAGACTCCAGAAGACTTCCTAGAAGAGAGAGGCTGAAGCCTGCCCTTCTTGTAGATTTCAGACTGTTAAGAGAGGAGTGGAAAAGAACCCAGGAGCTAGCGGTATTGGGCAAAGGAAAGGGCAGGTATAAAGAAAGAGAATGTGAGAGGCAATGAAGAAGACAGAATTTACAAAGTAGAGGAAAGGTGGGACCATACCTTATATAGGTGCAACTAACTTACTGAAGACCTTAAGTATCAGGGAAAGGGAGACATGGCATTCTCACTTTCCTTGATCCAGTTCACTGCGTCTAGACAGGGACATAGATAGATGGTCCTTCTCAACTTGACCCCACCCAACCTTTCCAGTCTTGTTACATGCATTCCATGGTCCTACCAAACTGGCTTTCCTGCTGTACCTCTCCCATGAAACTCTAGCTCTTACCTTTGTAGCTACAGCCACCATGCCTGAAATGCACTCTCTTCTCACCCCTGCCTCTATGAACCCCTCATTTCCTTTCTGGCTCAGCTTAAATACCATGTTCAACATGGGGCATTTCTTCACATGTCATCCCTTTAGACCACCCTAAAATTTACATTTTATTTATTATTTATCATACATTGCATTTATTTTCTATAGACTTATTTGTGGGTGTGTTATCTTCCCTGATAGAAAAGCTAAGGCTCTCATTTTTTTTATTTAGTATCGTCAGTGTCTGGAGCAAAAGCTGATTGGATGAGCAGTCTCCATAACAGGTCCTGTATCTTTTCCATGAGGATTCCCAAGGCAAAAATATTCTTAGCAGGAGAATATATGCCTAGCACATTCAATGAGTACATAGTAGGAAATTAATAAGTACTGAAGGATCTGAGTAATGGAAATAAGGATCTACTTCTGTTATAACAAAGATCAGGATAACTTAGATATAAGGAATCCCACCTGACAATGACCCAATTGTTTCCAGGACTCAAGGGCAACAAAAGAACTGAGAAGAAAATTCAGAAATCTTAAATCAAGGATGGCTGGCTGGCAGGTGACTTCCCCTCCCTGGACTCATTAGCAAAAGGGGTGGGACAATATGGTGGCTATAAAATGAGGGTGTGGATTAGGTCATGGAGACCTCCAGATCCAGGATCTTCTGATGGTGACATCCAATGGAGGGACTTAGCAAAAGGCCTTCTGTCATCTGCCAGGGACTCAGTTTCCTTCTCTAAGAAAGTGAGAGGGGGTGGACTCAACGGCTCCAGCCTTCAGTGATCTACTCCCTTCTAATGGGGTTTTTAACCTCAGCTCCCTTCTTCCCCTCCAGACAACCCGGGCTATGCAACATTAACAAGAATCTCTGTGAAGATCAGGAGAATCAAAGTGAAGCCAGATGCATGAGTCAGCACAGCCAAAGCTTCAAGACAGCCAGATTTTAATTTATTCAGAGGGGGAAAAGGCAGGGAGTAAAGTTAGCTGTCCCCCACTGCCTGAGGCCAAGTGCCTGCTAGGCTCCCCTTGCCCCTGGATCAGCCTTTTATCTGCCTCTGTTAGCAGACTCCAAGGCAGCCAAAAGTTCTTAGGCATGTTCAGTGAGGAATCCCTGAGAAACACCAGCTAAGGTTGGAAGAGGGAGCAAGAAAGAAGTCTGGCCTGCCCCTCACAGCTGAAGATCTCCACCTCTACCCCACTCCCCTCTTTTGTCAGCCCTGACACTGCTTTGTGAAGACCCTCACCTCTTCAGCCCTGCACAACGGCCTTCTGAAGGGTCTGCCTGCCTCGAGCCTCTCCTCGCCCGGGTCTGGCTCTATCCAACACTCAGCTGCCAAAGTGATTTTCCTAAAATGCTGGTCTGATCTGGTCACCCCTCACTCCTCCCCCCAGGCTTCTGTTCAATAAACTCCAGGGGTTCCTCTCACCTCCAGGATCAAACAGAAAATCCCATATTTGGAAGTCAAAGCCTTTCATAATCCATCCTCCCCCCAGTCTGCTCACACCTTACACACCCCACGAAGCCCACGGGCCTTCTTGTGGTACGAGTACGTCCCACCTCTCCACTCCAGATGTTTTCAATGCCTAGAATGTTTCCCTCCTCACCTCCACTTCCTGGCTTCCCTCAAGACTCAAATCAAGTGCCACCTTCTACAGGAAGCCTCTCACCATCCCTTCGGATTCAAGGGCCTTCCTTCTGCCAGTCATTTCCCATTTGTCCCATCTACAGCTCCTTTGCATGGGTTTACTTAGGTACTGTCTCCCCCACTGGACTGTGGGACTTTACCAATCTTTGTATCTCTAGTATTTGGCACATCTCCTGGCACATAGCAGGTCCTTAATAAATTAAAGAAATGTCATTGATTAACTCTGCACACATCCCGGACTATCTTAACCACGGACAAGGCTAAGCTTATGTCAGCCAGGCTTGAACATTAAATGTGGAAAGAATCCTAAGGATCAAGGAATCCTACCCACTGGGGTAGAGCAGAAGAGAGCCCTGGAGTTGGAGTCTCAGGACCAGAGTCCGAATCCTGGCTCTGCTATGGACTCTCTGTATGAAGGGGGCAAGGCACTACCCCCTATAAAAAGGGGAGATTGGGCTACATCTACTCTAAATCCATGATCCATTCTGAACCTCAGTTTCCTTAAATGTAAAATGACAGCACTTGTCTAAATGTCCCCTTCATTTCCTTCCAGATCTCAATCTGTGACTGAGCACAGGCCTTTGAGTCAGAAAGACCCAAGTTCAAAGACCTGAGACATTTAACTGTGCATGACCCTGGAAAAATCACAACCTCCCTCAGACTCAGTTTCCTAATCTATAAAGTTAGGATGGCTTCTGTAATCCCTTCCAGCTCAAAATCTATGATTCTAGGATCTCTAAGCTTCCTTGTAACAGGGACTGCTATTTTTTATTCTGTGAAGACAGTGGCCCAGGCAGTGAATTAGAGGGAGGCCAATCTACAGCACAGGCCTGCCATGCTCCTCAGAGCAAATCTTCCACCAATCCCCATAGCATGCCCAACCACAATCTCATTCCTTCTAACTCATAAAAAAAGAAGGAAATAAACAATTCCTGGTCTTGCTAAGATAATCTTTATTTACATCTTGTGACCAGAGCTAAATAACCACTGCTTTTGTTAACATTTAAGATTCCTCTCTTTCTTGTTTCACCAATAAAGTCTGCTGGTGAAGTTATATTTTGCGAAATCACTGGCCGGGCATAATCTTATGCAAATTGATCCAGAAAGTCCCTTGAGGGGAAAAAATGATAGGCAGCCAAGTGGAATTCATCCGGCCCAGTGGACAGATGTTGCAGATGGCTCTTGCCAACTGAAAAATGATATGACTGACCAAGACAGGGCCTGGAGCATGCTGATGGGCACAGAAAGAGATAAAGTCTAGAGCTCCAAAGGAGAAACTACATTTTCACAGTAGTTAGTGCCATACCTAGACTACCCAGATCCTGGGCATTGCCAACTGGGGGCAGGGATGAAAGGTCAATACCATCACCCTTCCCTGGAGGTTATATCCCTCCCTAGAAAGACTCAACCTGAGCCAGACAAGGTCTCCAAATCTCTAATACTGGCCTTTTGGCATGCTGACTTAGCCACTGGACTCACAGGTTCATACATTCAAATCTGAGAGGGAACTTAGGAGCAATATAATGAAATATCTTCATTTAACAAATAAGATAAACCAAGGCCCAGGGATATCAAATCATCATAGATCTAGAATTGGAAGGAAACTCAGAGGTCATCCGGTTTAGCCTCCTTGTTTATAAAGGAAGAAAATGAGGTATGTAAAGAGAAAGGGACTTGTACAAAATCAGGTAGGTGAGGAGCTTGTTATTCCACTAACTTTTTTCCTAGAGTCATGAGGTCTGAGGATGTTGACAGCTGCATGAGGCAGTCAACTGCACAATTTGGGCTAAGCATCAAAGCCAAAACAAAATTGGATGTCAGTTTTCTCAATTAATCAGGCTCCCTAATTTCCTTAGTCTCCACCTTGGCTCAGTCTACATCATCCACCCCTTGAACCAATACCTGACACTACTGCACCTCCCAAGATCCTATGCTCAGAATTAGCTGACTTATTACAACCGCCTTTTTCTAAAACTCTCATCTTAACTCTCTTCCCATTGTGACTGATGCCCAATTTGGTTAAACTCACCTTCTTGATCACAGTCTTGACCCTACAGCCAGCTAACTGGACAAGTGACTGAATAAGCTGCTTTTCTCCTGTCTCACTTTGGAGCAGTTAAGCATGGCTAGAACTTAAAAAAATGTATCCTAACACATTCAAGTTTCCTTAACCTCCACTGAGGCCTCACCAAAGCCCCATAATTCTCCTACCCATTTCAGATGGGACTCCCTATCACTCTCTCCATACTGCTTCAAACCTTTATTTCTTTTCCTGCTCCTACTTCTCCTCATTGGCATCTGTATAGCATTTACAAGTTTTCCAAGTATTTTAAGTCGTTAGAGTCTCACTTGAGCTTCTAAAAACTTGGTGAAGTAGGAAATACAAGGCACAATACCCATTTTATAAACTAGGAAATTCAGCCTTAAGGTCCTGCCCATGGCCACATGGCTAACAAAGTGTCAGAATCACATCTGAATCCTTAACTTTAGATCTCCAAGTCCAGTGCTCTACACACTAGGATAGGCTGACTTTCGTCATCTCTCTCAGATGCAATTAAATTTTATTTTGCTGAGACTGAATTTAAGCTGTGAGCTCCCTCAATTCCAGTTTACCACATCTGTACTCATTCTAACCAGTTCAATCCATAATCAAGGAATAAGATTGATCCTCCTCCCTTCCCCAATGTGAATCTTGCCAAGTTAACTCTTCAAAGGTGAAATGTACATCTGTTCCCTTCATCTCTTCTCATTAAAAAAACAAAACAAATGGAATGACTTTTACCCCTTAAATCTTATTCATCTTGACCTAAGAACAATATTTATCAATGTAAATATCTTCCTCTTTCTTAATATTTTTTTCCTGTAATTACTCTTTTCTGGCTCACTGCATACAAGTCTTATTATTGTTCCAGTATCCTTTGAAGTTTCTCCATTCTCTTTCACTCAGATGTAGATTCTCCCAAGGCTCCATCCTTGTCCCTCTAAGACAGGAGACTGAGGAAGCTGGAACTGGAGGATCTGGGTTTGAATTCTGGTTTTGCTATTTACTTCTATGTGATGTTAAGAAAGTCCTTTCACCAATCTGAGGATGTTTTATCATCTGAATAATGAGGAGATTGGTTTAAATGAAGTCTAAGTTGGCTTCCAGCCCTAAATGTGATATGTAAAGTCCTTTCCAAGTCTAAATCTATGAATCTACTTCTCTATCCTGGAATTCTTAACTACTCCTTGTGCTTTGGTTATTCTATGAAAATTACTCCCCAAACTATTATTTTAAACCCTCACTTTAACCCTAACCTCCAATCTCACATTTCCAACCTGTAATCAGCAGCTGGAAATCTGTACCACCCGCACATCGAATTTAACATATCCCAAACTCCAAAACCTAGCCCTCCTCCCAACTTCACAATGTTCTTTGGTGGCATCAGCACTTTCTGACAGAAGGAGGAATAAGCTTTTCTATAGTATCTACTATGTGCCAGGAACTGTGCTAAGTACTTTACAAATACTATCTCATTTGATGCTAAGTTAAAGGTTTAAAATGTCATAGTTAATTTTAAGTCTCAGTTCTCCCCCTCCAACAAAATGCCAAGACCTGGTGATTCCATCTTGATGATATCTCTAATTTCTATCCAACTCACCTTTCAATGCTCTCCTGTAGACTGTGATCTCTAAAGGAGATAACGCTAGCCACCTCTTAACTGGTCTTTACATGCTCTTCTGTTCTCCAGTCCATCAATTATAGTTTCTAAATGTATCTTCCTAATAACAGAGGCCTGACCATACCATTCCCTTGCTCAAAAATCTTTGGTTGCTCCATACTGCCTGGAGGATAAAATACAAACCTCATTGCCGAGGCCAAAATTTGACAGCCACCACAAGTGGACTTCGGTTGACCTTCCCAACTACACTCCACATTAGTTCCTTCTTTTTTTTATCTTTTTTTTAATGAATTGGGTAATAGGTTCTTTGTCCACCCTCCCTTTGCATGCCCTCTACCTTTTGTACATTTTCAAAGGCCAATCTCCAAGGCTCCAGTGAACTCCTATGTCTATGCCTGTTGAAATTATTCTTTTCATGACTTCCTCCATGAAGCCCTCTCTGATTGGACCTAAACAAGCATCTCCTGAGATTCTCTTTATTCTTGGTCCCCTGGACCCATAAAAGTCTAACCTATTGCATTTATTTGTATATCTGTCCTATTTCCTTCCTCTGACTTAAGAGACACTTGAACAATATGTGTTCTTGTTGAGGAAGGAATCTAGAAATCTAGCCCTAGGACACCACAATTGGTATGAAGGACAGGGGTGAGACTGTCAAACTATGACCCTTGCTGACCAGTTGTTCCCACCCCACCCACTTTAGTACTTTGTACTTAATATTCTTTGAAAATTCCAAAGCGTGTGGATGTCTCTGGGGTATGCTGTGCTAATTTGTCGATGTCTTGCTCAAAACTCTTCGGTTCATTCCAAATGCAGAGAGGAAAGACTCCAGAATCCTTAGTTGCTTTAAAGGAAGACAAGAAAAAAAGGGAAAGGGAAGACAGGAAAGAATGCAATCTTTTCCTTGAAATAGGGGAAGTGGTAATAAATACCCCTAGAAAGCCAAAGGAAGTGGCAGCAGGACAACCCCAGAAGATGGCACCAGGAGGCCATCTGAGCGTGGACTAGCTAGAGAGTGATGCTTCGTCCAGAAGCAGGGACGCATTCAGAGAGTGACTGCTGAAACACAGGCAGCTCCCAAGGCCCAACAATGTGCCAATGCAAAGCCCTAAGTGCTAAGTGTGCAGAAGACATGGTTCATCCTTTCACAAATTCAGATGTATCCATGAAATGTTGACAGTTAACTACCACCATACAAGCTCGCAGCAAGAGAACACACCACACAGAGGAGATGTTGGTCCTGCCTTGTCTATCATGACAACCCGATGACGCTGTCATCATAACTTCATAGATCCAGAGCCAGGCCAGGCAGGAGAGATCATCTAGTGCAATCATCAGATGGAGATGGGGAAACTGAGGCCCAGGAAGTTGAAGCGACAATGGAAGACCAACAGAGGTACTGACCCCAACAACAAGCATTTGCTAAAGATCGGCTGCATGTCACATGTCACACGGAGTGCTGGATGCTGAAGTGAAGTCAGTTTTCTCATCTGAGAGATAAGCATAATAATACCACCTCTCTCCAGGATAGGTGGGAGGATAAAATGGGATCCTATTAGGAAGTGCTCCATAAACCTTGAAGCGGTTTATTGCTAGCTTTTGTACTGTTTATTTTCTAAGCACCCAGCTGTTTAAAACTGAAAGGCAGTGAGATACTACACTTAAAAGTAAAAAGACGTGGGTTCAAATAGCACCTCCTATACTCATGATCTCTGTGACTCTAGGTAAGTCACTTAACCCTCTCCATGCCTCCACTTCTTGATGTGTACAATGAAACTGTGTTAGGCTCAATGTCTTTTAAGCTCCAAATCAATCATCCTATGAGTAGCAGATCTAGAGTCGGAGGGACTGGGTTCAAATCCCAGTTCAGTTACTTTGCAAGTCCATGAGTAACTCACTTCACATATCTGGAAATCAGTTTCCTCCACTGGCCAATGAGGATTTGGGATTAGAGGTCCTTTCAATCTCTCAATTGATGATCCTACTAGAACAAACAAAGGCAATGGCAGCACTCCTTCACTGCAAGAGCAATGGGAAATCCAAAGCAACCACCATGATGACTCAGGGTCTGCTGGACCCAAGGAAGGAGGAAAGAAGAAAACTCCCCTTTACAAGGAAGGAACATAAGTCCCAGGTACACCCTCTTCTCCAAGTGGAAAGAGATCAAACGGCAGCACATAGAATGCCACAAGGCAAGGAGCCCACAAGTCCTTTTATAAAAACTTATAAAACTTTTATAAAAGGAAAGGAAAAGAACACCGAAGTGGGGGCCAGGGCCCAGCGTGGCTGGGATGACCGCCAGGTCCTGCATAGTAGCTGTGTTTGTTTGCCGAGGAGCCGCCATGAAAGCATCTGTCATGGCATGCGTGAGCAGGGGACTCAGGAGCTGTTCAAAACCGTAATGCGATGCACTCGACGACCAAGATGTTGGCAAGCAAACAAGGTGGGTTTTCACATCCCTACACAGAGAAAGGCACAAAGCCAAAAGTACAAGTTTCGCTTTTTTTCTTTTTTAATTTTTCTGCAATTCTCCTGAGCTGGTAAAGTCCAAGGTTTAGGAGATCTGTCCTGAATATACTCGGGGCATTCTGAACCAATACTGGACCAAAGAGAGCTTCTCTGTTTAATTTCAATAGCTCTCAATTTTCAGGAATTCTAATTCTCCTTTTTCCACTGCCTGTTGTAGAAACTTTTGATGAGAGGACCAGTGTCTAGATTTCATCCTCTTTGTAGAATGAGGCAATGATGAGAATCTTCGGCTCCACCTGAGAGATGTGAACACCTCTCCCCATCTGGGGTCTTTGTGCTTCCTTGAAACAGGGCCCTGTGAGCATGTTCCTGATGGCTTGCATTCTGTTTTTACATGACTGGTGGATAACAGTGACACCTGTTGGAAGAGTCGGGGGAGAGGAAGCAATTTCCCATCTCTCCCCCCCATGCCTATGCATTCAGAGTGCCAACTTCTGCAGCAGAGTATTTACAAGCAGGACACAGTGGGGAAAGTCCTGAGGGACCCAGGCAAGAAACGGGGAGCAAACTGATTTATTCCCAGAATGAAACAAGAATGCATGTTATTCTATTATCTTTAAACATACACACACACACACACACACACACACACACACACACACACACACAATCAGGAAAGAACAGAGGTTAAGAGCAATGATCTTAGTGTCATGGGAGCCAAGAGCGATTCCATGCTCTTCCACTGACTAGCTGTGTGACGTTGGGCAAGTCACTTAACTTTTACAGTTTTACTTTGCACATAGATATTTTTTTAAAGGAGTTTTGGACTAAATGCTATCTGAGATCACCTTTCAGCTCTAAATTTATGATGCTATAACTATGATGGGAAGTCATCTGATCACTCTGGGGCTCAGTTGTCACATTAATACTGAATGCATGCTAAAATTCCCTCTTGTTCTAATCTATAATCTTATGATAACAAAAGGTCTAACAGTCCCTTCGTCTTTACTATTGAATGGGCATCAGTCATGTTAAGAGAGGACCACATTTTTCACTTGGTCACTTCCTTTTCAATCTCTAAAGCACAAAGCTTGGCTTTCTTGCTTACACATTCTTTTGGGGCCTTATGTTCAGGGCTATAATGATGCTAAGAGTCAAGTGATCGTTAAACAGTAATACTCATGGGTCAAATACTAAAGCAGGATGATGAGACTCTTTGCACAATTCTTACTTTCAGGTTCTGACACACCCCCCTGCACATACACTTTCATGTCAAACAGGTCTTCCATCATCCCTGAAATTCCATCAAAACTAAGAGACACTCCTTGAAGGCGACATGGAGGTCAGCAGAAGCCTTTCCACCTAACCCTTGACCCTTGAAGAAAGGGTGTGGAGAAAGAAAACAACAAAGGAAGTGAAAGAAAAGGGCTGTTTTGTAGGTCTGAACCTCTGCCGCACCAAAAATATCAGCCTGGAATCATCAAAGCACATTGGAAGCCATGCTTTATGGGACCCATGTGCTCTCCCTGACTTTATAAGAATGAGGATATAAATAGAAGTAGGTACATGTGGTCGCCCAGTTAAAAAGCAGCTACTTTTAATGCACTGTGACTTAAAATGAGGCCCACGTTAAACCGGGTCACACCACATGCATCTATTTTTATACGTGTGTGCTGTCCCATACATTAGATAATGCTTTTATGCCTAATGCTCAAAGGGCTCTCTCCGAATGTATGAGATTTCAGTGCATGGGAGAAAAAGAAATAAGAGAGGAGCCGGAGAGGGGGGAAGACCTGAGAACGCTAGCTGAATTTCCCATCCTGGAATTCTCCCCAGGCTAACCCAGCATCAGATAATGGCCAAAGAAATAGCAATTCTTCCATGCATAAAGGACGTAACCAGTACTTCAAGTGTTATATTTTCACAGAGAAATAAAGGATCAGCCGGTGACAATTTTTTTCCCCTGAGCGAAGCACGGAGCTGAGGATGGAAGGCTAGATCTGGAGTCAGTGAAGCTGGGTCCAAATGTGGCTCAGACGTTAATTATGTGATGAATGTTGAATGTTGAAACTCTTCGGGCCTCTGTTTGCTTCCATGCAAAATGAGGACAAACCAGGCTATAGGTCAATCTAAAATTCCTTCTGGATCTAAATCTACAATCCCATGATACTCTGGTATCTTCTTGTTGTTCAGTCATTTCAGACGTGTCTGAGTCTCCATGAGCCCATCTGGGGTTTTCTTGGCGGAGATGCTAGAGTAGTTTGGCCTTTCTTTATCCAGTTCATTTTACAAATGAGGAAACCGAGGTAAACAGGGTTAAGTGACTTGCCCAGTGTCACACAGCTAGCAAGTATCTGAGGCTGGATTTGAACTCAGGAAGATGAGTGTTCATCCAGCTCTGTGCACTATGGCGACACCTGGCTGCCATATATGGAATCTGAGGTATTACCTAATGTAACACAGAATCATTGCTAAAAAGCTGTAAGGGAAGAAAGTCATGTAGTGCAAAGCCTATTATTTTGGTAAGTAATATTAACAGTCATAATGATAATGCTTATTTAGTGCTTTAAGGTTTACAAACTGCTTTGCAAACATCTCGTTTAATCCTCCCAACAACCCTAGGAGCTAGAGGCTACTACCATGAGCATTTTACAATTGAGGAAACTGAGGCAGGCAGAAGCTGAAACCTTCCAGGATCATTTAGTCCAGCTTTTGGCTATCTGCAGCAGAGAGTGAACTCAGGTCTTCCTGACTCCAGGTCCAGAGCTCTCTATCCACTGAGCCCCCCAAGATCTAAAGTGCTTAAGTGATTTAAAGAGGTCATTTCATAGATAAGGAAACACAGACCTAGGAGGTCCCAGGAACATTGAACAGGAAAAAATCTCTTCATTTAACAATCTGGAAACAGACTCATACAAGACAAGGAACTGTCAATGGTTACAAAGATCCTCAAAACACATCCTGGAAGAGAATCCAAGTCTCTTGATTCGCTGTCTATCAATCACAGGATTATAATTCTAGACCTGGACAGAACTTCATCTAGTCCAATCACATCATCTTCCAAATGAAGAAACTGAATCCCTGGAAAGAGGCGTCTTCCCAGGATCACACAGAGGATCTGAACCTAAGTCCCCTGTTCCATGACACTTCCATTTAACTGGGACCCAGAACAGAATGAATGTCTATTAAGAAAGAATTCTCTCAGGATAAAACAGTGCCAAAAATACAAATACTACTATATGTGTATCTATCTAAAAGTAGATATGTAGAGCTATATTTGGATCTCTATATACATGTATATCCATAATGGATACATTTACACAAACAGATCTCTATATGTGTGTATATACTCATATATATGTGTGGATATATACTTAGATATACATGCATATATCCATATATATGGACTTCTACACATATATAGATGTATATATCTATCCATATGTGTGAGTGTGTAGGTATTTATATCTAAATGTCTATTTATCTAGGTATCTGTATATGGTGTGCCTGTATGGGATTCACACACACACACACACACACAGAGAAACAGAAAGAAAGGGAGAGAGAGAATTATCTACATTTAAATCTATGCCTATCTAAATATCTTTATATCATGTATATGTGCAAGTCCATATGTCTGTATATATGTATATATATGTGTGTGTATTTTTAATTACATATTATGTGTGTGTATATGTACATATATATGAGTGTTCATCCAGCTCATCCAGTTCATTCGGTATATATACACATATACGCACACATAGAGAAAGAAAAACACATACATACATATACACACAGTATCCCATGAGCCTTAGTGTAATGTTATGCTTTAAAAGCTTATATTTGTGTGTGTATGTGTGCGTGTATTCAAATTCACTGAACTAAGACCTTTAGGACATGTTGCATTTACTGATGTTTCCACATAATTCCCTTTCTCATTTGTAGAAGGTGGAAATGAGGAAAAGGTGAGAAGAAGCATGCCCACATTTTTACTTCTTGGGATAATTTTGTGACTGAGCTATTATTCCCCAATATGGAAGTACATGGGACTGTCTCCCCGACGTCCAGACTCAGATGTCCCTTCAGCTCCTGTGTGCACCTCTACGAGGTAGGCTCTGACAAACAACACACTGCTCCTCTGAGGAGTCCAGCATGTACCCCCAGATCCAGCTGAACACCGCAAGCTGTCAGTCTGTCTTCCCATTTTAGAACCAGACTTCTTGTATGTACTGGACAAGAAGCATTTTTCCATCTGGGGCTGCAGAGGGAGCCAGAGCCATGCAACAGAAATAATGATCTTGAGATTTCTGCAGCCAGACCCACACAAGGCACACGTTACCAAAGAAGACAAGCCCAGGCCAGTCAAAACAGGTTGAAACTCTTCTGGACATGGCAAAGCCCGTTGTAAGTGGACTAAAATTGTTTAGACAAGTGTTTGTCAAATCTTAGAAGAGTTAAGAGGAAGCAGGCTCTTGGGGCCACTCAGTCCAACCTGCAGATACAAAATCTCACATAATGTTCCCCATAAATGAGGGAACTAACTTCTCTGCAGTGACAGGAAACTCACTCCTTACTTCAAAAGGGTCGACTCACACATTTGTAATAATCTAGCTATTGGGCAGCAAGGTGGCACAGTGGATAGAGTACCAGCCCAGGAATCAGGAGGACCTGAGTTCAAATGTGGCTGAGACATTTAATAGCTGTGTGACCCTGGGCAAGTCACTTAACCCTGTTTCCCTCAGTTCCTCATTTGTAAAATCGAGGAACATTTCCAGGAGAAGGAAATGACAAATAACTCTAGTAACTTCACCAAGAAAACACTAAATGGGGATGCAGAGAGTCATACACAACTAAAAACAACTCAACGACCAAACTCTTGATAAGTTTCATCTCACATCAAACATAAAGTCAGGGAACTGCCACCCCAGTCAAAGAGGATTTATCGGCTTTGAAGATGATGACCCTTTAAGTACTTCAAGACAAATGCTGTTCCTAAGGGTCTAAATCTAAATCTATGAACCCCTTTCTGTCTTCTTTCCCATAGAATAAAAAGCTCAATTTCCTTCAAATAATCCATACAAGGCAAAAATTTCTCAGTCTCCTAGTCATCCTTGTCAGAGCACACACTAGTTTGCCACATTCTAAAAATATTGTAAGCAGAACTAAATACAAACGTCCAAATCTGATGTGACCAGGGGAGAGAACAGGGAAATGATCATTTCCTTTTCTAAACACTGTACTTTGATAAATAAAATGTAGGATAACATAAGTATTTGTGAAATGTGATGTAAAAGCTGATTCATGCTAGGAGAAGATTTGACAACAGTCTTCTAGCTCATTTTTCAAATCAACTGCTGTCTAGGGAGACCTGCCCATCCTCTATGTGTCATGTTGATTTTTTGAACCTCAAAGATGAACTTTACATTTATTCCCAGCAGATATCTCCTTGTTAAAGTCAACCTATCATTCTGGCTTAGCTTTTTAGATCCTGATTGTGTCATATAGTATGCAAATTACCCCTTCCAGTCAAAGATTATTTGCAATTTTTTTAAAGTATGCCAGTCATTCTTTCATTCAAGTCACTGAATAAAGATGTTGAACGGAACAGGACCAAGGACAGGTCCCTGGGGAGCTCCAGTAGAAATCTTTCTATCAAGCGACCATTAAATTCTTTGGGTCAGGCCATTAATTCAGTCTGAACTAATCTGACATAACTGAAACTAACAAGAGCTGCCCTTTACCCTGAGTGATCCAGTAGAAACCGATGGGGTTTGATCTATATTAGTCAAAACCAAGCTGAACCGACTGAGACTAGTTTGGACTGATGAAAGTCGGTTGGAAATTTTCAGAATTATATCTGTATGCATAAAGGTACCCAAAAATAATAAAAGTGTGGTGGAACTCTTAACATTTTGGAAAAACAAATTTGATTCTGCTAGAACTAGTATGATCTGGTTTGAACAAGTAAAAGAGTGGAACTTGGATCCAATTGGATGAATCCAATTAAAAAGAACACTGAGTGATTTAGAGTCAGAGATCTGACTTGAAATTCTGGTTCTACCCCTTACTGCCTGGGTGACCTTCAGCAAGCTTCTCCCACCTGTTTGACCTTTGGATGCCTCCCCTAGAAAACAAAAGGGAGGGCCTAAACCGTTTCTTAGATCCCCTCTAGCTCTTAAGCTGGAATCCCATAAAAGAATAGTCTATATTCTTTGGAACTGATTCAAACTTATTTTGATTTCGCCTGAACTAACTAAATTTGGTTTGGTTCAATGTGAACAGGTCAGAATCAGCTAAAATGAATCCCAACCAAATGGAGTTGGTCACAAGCTTTTTGAAATGAGTGGGCCCTACTTTGAATTCTATTTGATTCAGTGAAACCCCTGGTGCAACTGGCCAGAAGTAAGTTGAACCAGTCAAGAAATCCAGTCTGCATAGCTTATAACTTGTCTGTACAAGTTGGAATCTGAGTGGGATTGCCAAAACCTGTTTGAGCTGCCTGAAATCAGAATGCTGTTGTGTTGTTCTTAAATTAAGTGGTCAAAATCATTTTAGGCTAGTTCTAACCTAATGAACCTAGACAGGAACCAGCTTTTACCAGTCACTTCTGGTCACAACGGCCCAGGCTTCATGCACAGACTAGGCTGACACATGGGTAGTGAAAGAAGAATTCTGAAAATTACCAGTGAAACAAATGTAGAAACATTTCCATTATTTTGATTCAAAGGGAAAACATACCAATTATTAGTAATGAATGAGAAGAAGTAGTATCAATTAAAAGTACACAGAACCAGGCGGTTGTGGGGGAGATTTAGTTTTTATATTCAATGAAGGAAAACTAAAGATAAGACATATTAAAAAAACAAAACAGAAAATCTCTAGGCATCCCTCCATCTTGCACCTTCCTATTACAGAAACAAGGGTCAAAGGTGCTAGTTGCCTAGTTCAAATGGACAAATGGCCATATAATCTCTGAAGACATATATCCAATTCACATGTGAAGGCCTTCCACTTTCACTCTTGGGTAGAGTTAAGAATACTGGTTGAGATCAACACCCGAAAGACAGTACAGGGAAACAAAGGTGGGGAGGTATATATAGGGAAGATGATATAAAGAATAGTAATTATTAGGACAAGGTGGGGAGGGGGAGGGAAAAGCAACTAACTGATCTCCATATCAATCAGTAATCTCATATTTGGAAAGGACAATCAGAAAATCTGAGGTACTCAAAATAAATATACAAAACAGACATGCTGATGCACATCAAGGAGACGCTCAGAAGTGACTTTAAAACACAGGGAAGGAAGGACTGATTCTGTCAGGCCACACAAAAAGCAAGGCAAGCCAAAAGAATTCTAGGGTCCCAGAGCTGCCTCTGTAGCTTTCTACTGTGCCTTGTTTCCCAGGGTTGTGTAATACTCATTTCCTAATTCTCTGATTCTCCCTTCTGAACATGGTGGAAGACTTCACTGATTGATCCGGAGGCCAGTCTGCTGTTTGTTTTGTGCTGTTTTCTCTTCCCTCCTTTCCTGATAATTACAGTTCTCTATTTCATCTTTCTTTCTCCCTTCACACTCATGTACCTTTTTTTTTTTTGGTCACCATGAAAAAAAGAGTGAGAGAGAAAAGTTAAGAGGGAAAACAAAGATACGTATTCACTCACTCAATCAGCAAGTGTTTACCCCAGAAACATAGTCAGGACTATCAGGCTGACAAAGAAGGAAATTCTCTAAAACCACTGAGACACTCGTTAAAAATCCCCAGGGAGGTATTCCAATTGAACCGAAGAGTCCCATGATACTAACAAGTCCAGGCACCTCACAAAATGCCCAACACTTAAGTAGGAAATTATTCCCCTGACAATTTCTAAACCAATATTAATCACCACTATAAAACTGTGCTCATTACATCAGACAGTCACTCAATTACCCAACAGTCATGGAATTCATTCTATGAAGGACCCTATGCCCTCTAGGAGATCCAAGGAGAGAATCCATGAAAAAATTAACTTATTTTCACTGTTTTTCTTTTAACTGCCTGGTAGAATAAGGCTCCCTGGAGCCTTGGGTAAGAACTATTCATGTCAAGCAAGGCAAAATTTAGGGACAAAAGCTGGCAACCCCAAACATGCTTCCTCACCATTGGACAAACCACCACCTTTCTGGTCCCCCCAAAATCCTTAGGTTCCTAGTCCCAGAAGACTCCTTAGCACAATAAAGAGAGTTCACCCTAATGAGGAAAACAGCTCTCAATGTCCTAGCAGAGTGTGTGCCTCGAGGAGAGTGTTAGCATAGTTAATCTTTTTTTTCTTTTTTCTTTCCCCAAGTCATCAAGCTATATTCTCCTTCAGAAAATCCAAACACTTGCAGGATCAAAGTCAGGAGCACTCAGAAATGAAATCCATTCTCCTAATTTCTTTTCTGCCTTTTCCTTAAATCTCTAGAGAGACCATGTAATACCACTGCTAGCTTTCTCTGTTCCTTCAAGAAAGAAAGAAAAAAGGAAAAAAAAGGAAATGAAGAGGAAGAAAGTACGTGTAGAATATTCAAAATATAATATGAAACCAACACGCCTCCAACATGGCAGATTCAACTCGTCTCCCTCATGGACATCCCCAAGCCTGAGGCTGCCATGTAGACCAATTAAAATAGATCCCAGACAATATCCCTGCTGCTTATATCTGTGTTACAAGGGCAGATAGGAAGAAGAGGTAATGAGCAGAGAAAGAAGCACTTTTTCCTACAAATAAAAGATAAAATCACTTTAAGGTCACACAAGAAAATCAGCGTTCCTAACTTGACCTGCTAGCAGCCTTCATTTCACTGAAAATTAAAACAAAAGGGCACTCGCCACTGAGAAAACACTTATGTAAAAAAACTCAATAAGGCTTTCACCCAACACTAATGCTGACTGTATGAGAATTGCATTCATCCACTCATTCTTTCATGAAGACCAACCTAGGAAGACCTTAGCATATCCAAGGAGATGAGGCAACTTAGAGTGCTACACAAACCATGGGGTTTAGAGTTAAGAAGACAAGAGTTTGATTCCCACTTAAGATGTTTATTAGGTCTGTGGCTCTGAGCAAGCTAGTGACCCACTTTGGGCCGCAGTTTATTTATTTTTAAATGAGGAGGTTTGACTCAATGTACTCTGAAGTCCCTTACAGGCCTACATCTATTGATCTAGGTGTTAATTTAAGAAGATATGAAACAAAACAATACTGGGCCCTACTCACATGGGGTTTACAATTCTGGCAGAAGGGGGCACAAGCCTATAAAAGTGATCATGATAATGTAGAGGAAAAAATAAAGAGTACAAAGTGAAATCTAGGAGGGAAAATTGATTGTTGGGGTTGGGGGGAGTGAAGGAGAGAAAAATCCAGGAAGGATGCATGAAGGAGGCAGCATTTGACTGTGGCCATAAAAAATGAGAAGAATTTCTAAGGGAGATGGATTGGGGAGAGGTGGAGGTGGGAGGAATCCTGAAAGAAGAGGGGCCAAGGGATGAGGCAGGAAAGTGGTGACAATATAAGGAGGACAGTCAGTAGTGAATGTGGTCCCTGAGGAAAGGTGGAGTGGGAGATTAAATTAGAAAGAGAAGGAGCTGACTGATCCTTAAGGGCCTTAAATTCCAGGCTGAAGAATCTTGGTTTTGCACAAGTGAAAGGAGTAACTGAAGAGTTTGGAGTCAAACAGCAACATGGTGAGAAGAGTGAGCAAGAGATGCCCAGGGCACAGGGAATATTTTCATTTAGATTTTGTAGCCCGGCCCCTAATTTGTGATATGAAAATGCTTGCTGATAAACTGAAATAACTAGTGTGAGAATGACTTACAGAAAAGAAGGACTAATGATGTGCCAAGCACTGCTGAGACACAAACAGGAAATAGGAGATGGTCTCTGCTCTCAAAAAGCTCGGACTCCAAATGGGAGAAACAACGTGTAGAAGGAAGTTCAGCTTCTTAGCTTCTGGATAGATGGAAAGGCCTAAAGTCCTAAAGTGCTGTACTGATGAGGAAGATAGCAAGGCCCAGGGGCATCTGGATTATGTCACTGGATCAGGTGATTCTGCAGGGCACAGAGGTAGGGCAGATGGTGGGTGTGGTGGTCATCCATCCCACAGGGCAAGGGACAAGTCCAAGGCAAGCTGGACTTTGGGTGCAGGGGGTGGGGTAGGCAAGGTGACTTAAAAAATACGGGACTCAGAAAGGTGGCAAGGATTAAACTATGAATAGTTTCACTAACAGGGTCCTTGTGAGAATGGCCTACTTCATTCATTGCTGTAGTTACTGAAAATAAACTTAGAGAGCCCTGGACCACTGATTAATCAATAAGTTCCCCAAATGAAAACATGAATAATTTCAGTAAAGATACAGGTTCCTTATGATTAAGAACTATTTCATTCATTGCATATATAAATTATGTATAAATATGAATGCAGGCATATATCATCATACATATATCTATGTATATACATATATGTATATGATATATATATTTACATATCTATACACATATACATATACTGGAGAAGGAAATGGAAATACACATGGACAGTAAGGTCTGTGGAGTCATGAAGAGTCAGACACAACTGAATGACTGAATACACACACACACACACACACACATCCCTCCCCCCTGAGCCTTAGATACTGGAAGTAAACTTAGAGACCGCTGGACTGCTGATTTATGGGGAGCCAGAATTAAACCATCAATAGTTTCCATAAAAACATGGGCTCCTTTCCAGGAGGGACTATTTCATTCACTGTATATGTCTCCCTAGTGGCTGGCACACAGCCTGGCACATAGGAGACGCTTCATGAACACTTGCTGACTGATTAACCTAGTCAGCAAGTTCTTAAATCGGGTTCTTAAAAAAGCGAGTGGCCTATTCTAAAGAGCACAGATTCTTTCAGATTCGGAGGACCTAGGATGGAAACACCCAAGAACTTGGACCTGCATCCATCAGAGAAACATCTGCTGCCTGCATTTCCAGCATATCCCTGCTATCTTCCCCCTAAATAGATAGGTACGGTTTGTGTTGTGTAAGTGGAGTTTTTCCCACTCTCTCTAATTATAAGGAGCTACCTGTACTTGACCTGAAGATCTGCTCTGGCTGCCAAAACAAGGAGATGTCCATGTCTGCAGGCACTCATTCCACATCCTACCTTCAGAATCATGCCTTTTGTGCCCAGAAGAAATATTCACACTTTACACATTTTTCCTTTTTTAAAAAGGAAAGAAGCCAAATCAAAGTAAACCCCAAAGTTAAGTAAAAACAAAGTCAGGGTAAGATATGTCCTCCCAAGAAAGCTGCCTATGATCAATCCAGAATAACAAAGCCCAGAAAATGTCCCTAGGAGGCAGAAATCCATGGAAAGCCTTGGTGGTAGGGGCTAATGAATCCTAGGCATTGGATCACACACAGCTGGGACAAAACTCTCTAAAAAAATAACCACCATCATCCACACCGATAGGGAGGGTGGGGGAATCAACTCAAAACCTATCTACCATTCAAGGATGTTTTTGTTTTAAGGGGGCCTTTAAAGAACTGTTTATTTTCTTTATGTTCCAGAGTTCTGCTAGATCAGCATTTCTAATCCAGTAACAGGCTTTCTAAGCACAGAAGCAAAATAAGTTTCCCCTCAGAGTGGAGTCCTATGAAAAGTAATTGAGCATGAAACAAAACCAGTGAACGCTGCGTCATCATAATGACCAAGCTTAGCCCTGGAGAACAGGTCAGTAAATCCAACTCTCTCTCTTCGCTGCAGAGGTGGGGGACCACGGGGGTGGAGTATGGCACACGTCTAACAGCCAGGGCGGCTGTCTTTAATTTCTTCCTGCCAGGATCACTAGGTAGGGGGTAGCAAGGGGGGTGCTAGACAGAAATGAGTGTGCTTGTTTGGTATTTGGTTTTTTTTTAAGGGCATCAATTTAAAAAGAGAGACTGAAAAAATGAAAGTAATTGAGGGAAGCTGAAATAAAAACCAGGAAAAGACTAAGGAAGCATCTCACAGGTAGATACAAACCCCACTTCCACCCCATACCATTTTCCAGTAACCACACTGTCCCTACGCATATAAATAAATATTCAATAGTGACTAAGGTACTAAATGAGGAAAGAGAAATGAGCAGAGGGCATGAGACCTGCTGGACTGAATTGAAGTGAATCAAATTGAATTCCACTAAACACATACATATTTTTAGAACCCTGCACATGAAAGGTCCATTTTCTAGACACAACGTCTCAGTCTCTAAGACTTTTACACTCTGCCTGGCAGAAAGACAACATCCACACAACCAAGAGATACAAGGTACAAACGGAATTGTACAAAGTAACTTACAAGAGCCATGTGCTGGAAACATCTGGAGAACCATAGAGCTGATTGTTAAATGTTCAAGGTGAGCTTCTACACCTTGGAAAGGCACAAAGGCATACACATCAAGGCTAGATTTAGTGTTTTGTTGACTGTCTAGACTTCAGAAGTGATGAAGAGAATGTTAATAATACATATTAAACTTAAAAGGATGTACGCAGATTTAGTTTCCCCCAGAAAGCTGGTTGTCAAACATTTACCAGCAACCTCTAAAAATAACTGGCAAGAGAAGGATTGCGAAAAAAGTCACCCAGAATTAAGGATTCTAATCAAGGAATCCAAACTATTTTTTGGGGGAGAGACTAGGCCTACAATTTCATTGGCATCAAGGGCCGCCCCCCCCCCCCCCCCCCACTCCTGGTGAAGGAATTGCTTCTCCCAACATCAATCCACACACCTGCTTTACAAGCTGCTCCCAGAGGTTGCCTGGGGCTCTTTGAGCTTAAATGACTTGCCCAAGGTCACACAATCAGAGTGAGTCATTGGACCCTGGCCTTCTTGACTCAGAGACTAGCTCTGGATCCACTATGCCACGACTACCACTATAAGAGGCCCAAGGAGAAAAGGATGGCCTTAATCACAATAGGCTGAGTAGCTATGGGAGTCAACTTCTAGAGGGGTTCTTATATAAAATAATTGGCAAAACCTAAAGCTTACTATCAGAAATTGAAGAATACATACACATACTAAACACCTGACTATAGCAGAGGGGTCCAGCCTGGTCCAGAAAAGTCAGTGGTTGAACATCTATACCCTGGATAGGATTCCATAAATTAGCCCAAGGAAACAGATTTTTATGATTTCAGTTGGAAAGCTCTAGAAGCGAGAAGCCACAAATTGCTCTGGACCAGTACAGCCCATGTCGAACAAACAGGTCTCACAGGGCTGCATTCTTCTATCAGCAAAAGGTTTTCATCACTGGCTGAAAATAACAAGGGGGAGTCTACTATATGAGAATGTTTTCAAAACAATGCAGTCACCACTCTCTACAGTAGCCCAATCAATAACTGCATGAATGAGAGAATGATACCTGAGCAGGTCCTTCCAACAAAGCAGAGACTTCCCAGAGGATGTCTTTACAATTTATTACATAAGTTCATCTAGAACACTGTAAAAGCCAAAATGGCAGTAAGTGTTCTCACTACTAATAGGAAAAAGAAAATCTCAAAAGTACTTAAAATAACATGGAAGAACATTAGCTTTGAAGTAAGAGGACTTAGTTCAAACCTGTTTCCGATGCTTGTGAGCCTAAGCATTAAGCTTTCTGAGTCTCTGGTTCCTTACCTCGAAAATGAGTGGGGAAATGGGAGAAACTGAGGCCTGAAAGGCAAAATTGACTTGGCCTCAGAGAAAGTAGAGAGCGTAGAGATTATCCAACACAAGGTTACCTCATTATAAAGAAATGGGTCAGGAGTGGAGGACTGGGGACCAGAGATGGGGAATATATGTCATCTCCTCCATTCAACTTTGAAACCCTTGAGTGCAGGGACTGTCTTTTGCCTTTTCTTGTATTCTCCCTATTTATCACAGTGCCTGGCACATAGTAGGTGATTAATAAATCCTCAATGACACACTCTCTCTGTCTCTCTCTCATACGCACGCACACACGCACACACACACACTCTGATGTCTAATAAGAACTTTCTATAAAAAACTCAGAGGTTACAGAAATCTCTGAGATTACTCTTAGATTGAGAGCCTAAAGGGCTCCCAGAAGTCAATGAATTTTTCAACAAAGGAAACTGAGGCCCAGGGAAGATAAAAGTCTTTCCCAAGATCAGTATAAGCAGTAAAGAAAAGTCAGGACCAGAACTGAGACCCAAACCCTCTGACACACAGATCAGTGCTCCTTCCAACGCACCATATTGTACTCCTAGTCAAACCCCTGCCCAAGAAAGCTGTCTCTCCACAGCCTTCACAATATGTGGTCTCATGCCCTCGGCTCAAGGCTCACTATGAGGGAGCTCTAATTGTTGGGAAATAGGGGCTGACATTAAGCCTAAATTTGTTCCTTTGCAACCTCTACCCATGAGCCCTCGGGCCAAACAGAAAAAATCTATTCCTTTACCCACACAGCTGCCTGCCAAGGATTTAAAGAAATAATATTATCTTCTCCAAGAGAAACATCCCCAGTTCCTTCAAACAACAACAATGTTGAGGATGATGATAACATCTATTTATGCACCCCTTTAAAGCTGGTATATCTAGGTTCATATATTGGTTCATTTAAGTGTTACAACCACCCTGTGAAGTGAGTGCTACTAGGATTCCCAATCCAGATGAGGTAACTGAGGCAGAACGAGATTAATTGCCTTGCAGAGGAACACACAGCTAGTAAGAGTCTGAGGTAGGATTGAAGCCCTGAACCCTGACCCAAGCTCACATTCCATCCACTGGTCACCTTGCTGCCTCCTGCCTCAATTGTCTCTCCTTGCTGGCCATTTTTTCACCTATTTTTCTGATATTTTTGTTTTTGAAGTCATTGTCAGTTACAAAAATAATCCTCTTCTCTCTTCTACCTCGAAAGCCATCCCTTACTCATGACAAAGAAATGAAGGAAAAAGCAGCAGCTCAGCTAAACTGACCAACACATCAGCCAACTTCAACCTCAATGAGGTATGTCCCCTGCCCAGTTCGGCCCCCACCTCTGCAAACAAGGGAGGAAGGAGCATTTCCATACATCTCCTTTGGGCCCAGGCTCGGTTGTTATAATTACATATAAATATCCCTTCCAGACACTGTCAAAGTCCTCCCTAAAATGAGCTGCCCAAAACAAACCACCTTAGTTTCAAAAGAAGTACTAGATTTGAAGTCCGAGGCCCTGGCTTCCAATCTGGGCTCTCCCACTTGCAACACCTATATAACCTTAGGCACATGACTCTTCTCTAGACTCCAGCATCACCTGTCAAATAAGTGGGGGTGGCTAAGAGTTACAAGGCTCCCTGGAAGCTCTTAATCTTCAATCGTATGGGTTCTGGGAAGCCCAAAATATACCATAAGGGTCCCTTCACTAGTCACAAAGCAACAGGCAAACTATACTTGGTCCAATGAATTCTTCATTTCTTTTTTTCTTATAAGAACAGAGGGTCGGAAAGCTAAGTCTTATATATCTCAGAATAGCTTAATAAACCAGTAACATCAGTGAGAGGGCAAAAAGATTCATTAACTCAGTCTTTCATTCACAAGTCTTTTCCTCCTTCTCTCCAGACAGCCTTGAAGGAGAAATGGAGAGATATACCCCAAGGTTAGAATATTAATTTAAAAGTCCCCAAATAACCACTACTTTTATTCTGATAAAAGCACCAGAGTCATCAATTGTTATTGCTGATCAATCATTCAGTCGTGTCCAGCTCTTTGTGACCCCAAAGACCATGACTGTCCACAGGGATTTCTTGGCAAAGATACTGGAGTGGTTCACCATTTCCTTCTCCAGTGGATTAAGGCAAACAGAGGTTAAGTGACTTGGCCACGGTCATACAGCTAACATGTATCTGAGATCAGATTTTTAACTCAGATCTTCCTAACTCCAGGCTCAATTCACCGAGCCGGTTAAACAGCATTCTCTAAAGTAAAGCAGCGTATTCAAATTAGAGTGTTCTACTTTTATTCAAGTATGACTTCAGATAAAAGACCATCTCCCATAGCTAGTGACTCCAGAGCGGAAACCAGGCAGTATGCTAAACATCTAAGTAGCATTTAATAATGATGATAAGTATAAAAAGCATTGATAAAAATACTTTGAAGGTGTGCACAGTGTCTTACAAATATTACCTCATTTTTTCCTCACGATCACCCTGGGAAGCAGATTCTGTTATTATTTCCACTTTACAGATGAGGAAACTAAAGCAAACAGAGGTTGAATGCTTTACCCGGGGTCAAACAGTGTCTGAAGTTGGATTTGAACTCAGGTCTCCTGGAGTCTGGGTCCAGTACTCCATTCACCGAATCACCTCGCTGCCTCTCCATTTGGAAACAGTCATTCACATGTGGAGACATTAAATCTAAGGTGAGTTTTAGAAATTTCCCTGCTGGTGGGAGTCAGAACCAAAACAGAATTTAAACTCGTTTGGGATGAGGGAGTTAACTAGATCCAGTTCAGTCCAGAGTTCCCTTCTGAGGCAGCACGTTACATCTTAGCCCCCCTGCAAACTGGAAACCAAAGGCTGGTTTGGCTGTGGGCGAAGTTTAGCAGATGGCTGGATTTGGAACGAGAAGACCCACATTCAAATTCTGAGTCTCTCACGACTTGTATAACCTTGGCTGGACAAGACACTGGGCATTCAGGGGTTATTTCATCCTCTGTAAATCAGTCAGGCCTCCAGGGTCCCTCTGGCTCTCAATACACACCCCCACTGCTCCCCACTTACTGACCAAGTATCCAGATCTGGAGTAAGTGGATCTGGGTAATCAGAGGAAGCCTTTTCAAATTAAACTCTGACTATTCACCAGGCACTTTGCATATAAAGAATCCCCATCTACCAGCACCACCAAGAAAAGATTCTCTTCCTTCCAGAAACTCCCAGTCTAATGGAGGAGACACCATGACAACTATATACAAACCTACTATAAATAAGATGGAGATAATCCCAGGGGAAAGGCAGTGGGAGTAAGGGGAATGCGGAAAGGCCTCTCACAGAAGGTGAAATCTTACCTGGGGACTTGAAGGACACCAAGGAATCTAAGAAGCAGAGATGGGGAGGGAGAAAAATTCCAGGATGGGGGACGGCCAGCAAAAAGGCACAGTCTTATCTGAATAACAGCTAGAAAGGAGGCCAATGCCATCATCATGGAAAATGATAAGGTGTACAAAGGCATAAGAAGGTAAGGTGGGCAGCCATAGCGCATAGAGCACTGGGCAGTTCAAATCTGACTTCAGACAATGGCTGTGTGACCCTGAGCAAGACACTTAATCCTGTCTGCCTCAGTTTCTTCATGTATCAAATGAGGTGGTAAAGGAAATGACAAACCACTTCAATATCTTTGCCAAGAAAATCCCAAATGGGGTCACAGAACTGGACAGGACTGAAACAAGTGAACGGCAAGGAAAATAAGAAGGCATGGTGTAAGAAGACTGGAAAGGTTATGAAGGACTTGAGAAACCAAATAGTAGATTTTATAGTTGATCTTGGGGGCATTAGGGACCTATTTGTGTCCACTGGATAGGTAAGTGACACAATCAGTCCTGCACTTTAGAAAAATCAATTTGATAGCTAAGTAGAGGACAGTTGGGAATGGGCAGAGACTTGAGTGGGTGAGATCAAGCAGAAAGTCAGGGCAAATATGCCCGTCCACTTTCTTTAAATAAACCTTTCAGTCCTTTAGTGTCCATTTAACAGACTGCTTGTATAAGTTTGTAAGACCTTTATGTCAAAATTATAATTTATCATTTCATTATTAATTCTAATGAGATTTTTAGTACAAGAAAAAGCCTCAGAAACTATCCATTTCTTGCTTCCTTTGTGTTGGGCTGGTGCTGGGCTAAGTCGTCTCATTAAGGTTGATTCTTGGATTTTTGGTCTGGACCTGGAGTCCCAAAGGGGTGAAGGAATTCTCAGGGTGGAAATCCCTTCATTGTTCCAAATCAAGCCCCTCTGGGCCACACAGTCCTTATGGGCCAGGGTCTGGACTTTATACCAGTGTCCACCTGGTCCCAAAAGAGGCCCTCTACCCACATAGCAACTTCTCATTGGATGAAAATTCATTGAAATTTTAAACTTCTTTCTCAAATATAGTTCATTCTGGTCTCTCACTGAGGTATAAGAAGTGGAAGGTGTAAGAAGTGGAAATTATCAAAGGCAGACCATCAATCTGAAAATGCTTCCTTGGGCCTAGCCAGCCTCTGGAAAAAAGGGGGTGGAGGAGGGCTGTTTCTCTTTCCTTCCTCCTTTCACAAAAAAATCTGGGTCTGAAATTTTTTAAACTCCAGCTATAACTGGTTCAATTGTTACACTCAATTATAGGTTAAAGATACTTGATAAACTGACCAGGGAATAGGACTGTATTTATAACTATATGACAAGAGGCTTCCCCACTCCCAAACAACTCATAAAAACATGCTGTGGTTTGGTTTGGTTTTTTAATCTACTGTAAGTGGGAGGGGGTGTGAGACAGCAAAAAGATCCCTGAAGTTGTAGCCAGCAGACTTGGACTACTATTATATGAGCATAGATAGGCCAATTTATTTCTTGAGGCCTCAATCACCTCATCTGTAAAGTGAGAGAGTAAGATTATCCCTGCTGAGGTCCCTTCTAGCCCTAGGTCTGTGATTCTCTCCTTTGATAGAATGCTTTAGGCAAACCATGGAATATCTCTGCCTCAAGTTTCCTCTTTTGTAATCCAAAGGATGGGCACAGTTTGCTGGCCCTGGAGTCAGGAAGACCTGAGTTCAAATCCAGCCCCAGACACTTACTAGCGGTGTGATCTTAGACAAATCACTTCACCTTGTTTGCCTCAGTTTCCTTATCTGTAAAATGAATTGGAGCAGGAAACAGCAAGCCACTCCAGCATCTTTGCTAAGAAAACCCCAAATGGGGTCACAAACAGTCAGACACAATAAAAATCCTAAAGGATTGGCTTAGATAATCAAAGAGGTCAGGCCACTGATCAGAAGGCCCACCATCCCTCAGAGATCCTGGCCCTGAAGAAGTTGATCTCCAAAGCAAAAGAAACAGGAGGAGTCTCCACCTGTAGGCCAAGCCCCAGATTTCAATGGAGTGAACAAAAGACCAAAGATGCCCCCTCCCCCTGCAACAAAGGAGAGCAAACCCAAACTAAATGAAAATAAATCTGCATTTGAAAAGATTCGGGTGTTTTACAGGCTTTGTTCCGGTTAGACCAAGGCCAGATACAGCCTGGCTTCTGATCTGATTGTGTTTCCTTAAGGCTTGCTCTCTGAAAAATAACTTCACTGGTCAAACAAGAGGGACCAGGAGAGCACAGATTTCAATTTGACACAGTTTGAGTCAATTCAAGAAACATTTTCTAAACTCGAGTCCACTGGAGCTATTGGGAGTGCTGAGAGACCAAAGGTACAGCAACATGCTAAGCGACTGATCCACAGACATTTTGTTCAAGGCCTACTATGTGCTGGGCACCATCCTAGGCCTGAGGCGCTACAAACACAACTCAGGCTTTACAATCTATTAATCCACAGGCGCCTTCTACCTGGGCAATCCATGAACAAGCATTTCTGAATTATCTTTTACAAACTGCCAGGCCCTGCCGGGAAGGGGGGGGGGGGGGGGGGGGGGGCTCACAAAGACAAAAGGTACTAAGTTCTGAAATTATCAAATAACAGAATTAAAAAAAAAAGAACAGTCCCTGTTTACATTCTACTTAGAAAAAAGCAGTATGCAAATAGACAATCTGAGTAAAAACAAAGTAAGTTGGGAGCTGGGAGAGTACCTGAATGGCTAGGGGAATCCTGGAAGGCTTCCTGTAGAAGGGAGCACCTGGGCTGTGCTTTAAAGGAATCTAAAAAGAAAAGGTGAAAAGGGGGTGCATTCCAAGCACCAAGAGACAATAGACAGGGCAAACATATGGAGACAAGACCTCAGAGAGTCTGCCTCCAGTAGGTGGGGACCAGCACCAGCTAATTACTATTGCAGAGAGATGTACAGGGGAATGATGAATACTAAATTGGAGAAGGTTCCATGTGAATGTGAGGAAAAGGAGAAAAGAAATGATTAAAAAACAAAAGGCAAACACCATTTAGAGAAGACCTCGCCCAGCGGTCCCCATCCTTTCCCAAAGACCCTTTTGAATGTCTCATTCTTTTGACAAGCAATTACTAGCAATTTTATAGAGAGAAGCGGAGATTCTTCACAACAGTTCCTTGCAGGGGCTTCAAGCTCACAGACTGGCAACCTACTCAGCCATTCTATATTCTATGTATCTCTTCATCTATCTAAATCATTTATTCCAGCCCCTTCGTCTTGGCACAGCGGATAGAGTTCTGAACTTCGAGTCAGGAAGATGTGGGTTTAGATTCCGACTGAGGCTCTAACCACATGCCTTTGAACAAGTCACTTGTCTCCTCAAATGACTATTTATAAATGGGGACGCTGGCCTGGATGGTCTCTATGGTCCCTTTCAATTCTAAATCAATCACCTTTTGGCTTCCAGATGAAGAAATCTGGAAATAAAGAAGATGGATGATTACCCCAAGTCACAGAGAAGGACTGGGTCAAGTAAAGCCTCAAGCTTCCAAGCCAATGTTTCCTTCATCCATGGCCTCTTAATAAAGAGCCTTAAGTTACTGGCCTACGTGTGGGAAGGAAAGATACTTCCTGGATAGAAATAAAACTCTTGGGAGGTCCCCAAAGCACTTATTTACAAGGAGTACTTAAACATTTGATGGCTGATGGATTTAGAACATTCTAAACCTTCCCTTCACATCTGGAAGCCCTGTGTTCAAATCTGGCCTCTGAACACTTGCTGGCTTGTAACCCTTGCCCAGTGATATAACCTCTTAGAGTCTGCTTTTCCTAGTCTATAAAATAAAAATATTAATACCTATAGTTCCAACCTTCTCAGGTTCTTATAAAGATCAAATGAAATAATAAATGTTAACAGATTTGTAAACTTTAAAGCTTTCAATCTATGGCAGTCATTAATCTGTTGGTTCTTTTTTTTTTTTTTTTTACTTTAATGCCATATGGAAGCCCAGAGTTTAAATCCTGCCAGCTGTGTAAACCTGGGCAAGTCACTACATGGCTCTCTGCCTCAGTTTTCTCCTCTGTAAGAATGGATGTGATAATTACAGCATCTATAAAACATGGCTTTTGAGATGATCAAATGAGGCACCATCTGTAGGGCACTTTGCAGATCTCAAAGGCCTATAAAAATGGCCCTCATAGCCATTCACAGGATTTTGATATTATTCAGTGGTTTCAGTCACGTCCAACTTTCCATGACTCCATTTGAGGTTTTCTTGGCCAAGATACTGGAATGATTTGGTTTGCCATTTCCTTCTCCAGTTCATTTTACAGCTGAGGCAAATAGGGTTAAAGGACTTGCCCACGGTCACACAGCCAGGAAGCATCTGAGGCTGGATTTGAACTCCTGACTCTATCACGGGGCCACCATACATACAAAAACCACAGGAATATTGCATATCTGTGTCATGCTGTGACAATTACAAGGTACTCTCATGGCCTTCGAGCACTTTGGATTTATATCTTCTGTTGACCTGAAAGTTTGGTTAAGAAAAGGCAAACAGGCTAAACACATACAGCTGATTCCCTGTAAGCTAGCGATTACATGATCATGGAGCCAGAAAATCTTCTGACTGCCTAATACAAGAATGACCAGCTTTAAATCTGCTTAGGTTGTCTGTGTCCTTCAGATTTACAGTCTCCATGAGTGATTAACTACACCATGAAAAAGGAATTTCTTAATTGGATAGGTTCTAAATACAATGAGATAAGAGAGTGAACAAGGTGTTGATTGAAATTACACCTCAGAACATCTGTGTTTTCTGTATCATTAACATGTCATAACATAGTACATGTCCACAAGATAATAACAAAAAAGTCCCACTATTCAAGATAGTGTCTAAGGTTAAGGGTATCGTAAGGAATGCAAAGTTAGCCCTATCTGACCTTACTGACATAGGAGGAGGTATTCTCTGAGTTTACTTCAGAGAACAAAGAGACTGCTAGGTCCAGGCTCTTCTTCAGATTGATTAATTCAGGATCTTGCCCTTATTAAAGTCCAAAAATGATATTAAATATTACCACTTTTCTCACTAAAAAAGGGCAAAGATGGATTGTTCTCAAATAGTGCTGTTCTCTGTGACCTGGGGAATGTAGATTGTACACTTTTTATGTAAATCCTGAGTCAGAACAGAAAGGAGAATCAAAGTTCAACCCTCTTGGGTTTTTTTTTTCCAATTCCTTTGATTAATATTTCCTCCCCCCCCCCTCACTCTGTCAACAAAGAGAAAGAATTAAATCTAACTGCAAGATCAAAAAACTCAGTCATGCAGTATATTCAACATTCCACATCCACAGACCCCCACTGTACACCAAAAGGAGGAAAGTACATCATCTGATCACCAGGACCCAAAGCAGGATACAAAATCCATTGGACTTCAGCAGCATTTAAGTAACTCCTCTCCATTTTTTTCTTTCCAGACAAGAAAAGTGAAGTCCAGAGTTAAGAAGTGATTTACTCAAGGCCACACTGGAAATTTTCTAAACTCACACTTTAAGTAATGTGGTCTGACAAAATGATATTCCTTTGGCAAACCCATCCTGAAGGTACAATTTCTTAAATTCATTTTAACGTAACTAAATAAATTATCCACCATTTGCAAGGCACCATGTCAGGAGCTAGAGATACAAAGCTGAAAAAAAAATAACCCTTGCTCAAGAAGGTGACATCATACCGGGAAACTACAATATGTACACATATACATCACTGTGAATATACGAAGTAGTCTGCCTTTGGAAGGGGTGCTATATGATGGGTTTGGGGATGTCAGGGAAGGACTTACAGGAAAAGTAGCCTATGTGATGTGCTTCTTTGACAAGGGGGCCTCCCTCAAAAAACTCTGTAGGGAGGTTCAAGTATTTGAACTGCATGTCACATCTCTAGAAAAAGTGGGGGTCAGGGGAGGACACAGCACTTATTCTATGCTGCCTTTACCCTTTGTTAGGTTTTTAATTCAAAACAGAAGAATAGAATGAGAGGCCAGGAAAATCCATTTTTGGTAAAAAATCAGCCTTTGAATAAGCCTGAGGTCTCCATCAATTGGGACAATCTCATTCCCCTTATCATCTCTGTTTAACCGACTGCAAACATGGTCCCTGAATGTCTTTACATTCTCCCATCAGAGAAGCAGTCTCTTGGACCCTGTTTTGTCTTCCTTTCCATGGCCACCCAAGGCAATGAGCAGGTAGTCATCTGCTCCACTCCAACGGTTATTAAAAGTTTCATTCCTAAGGTGGAGTCATTTTATTAACAAGTATTCTGTAAATCATTTTGTTCCAAGCCTCAGGGGAAACAAAAGCCATTTCTAAAGTTGCCTGGGTCAAAACTCAGCAATTTTATTGATGGCCAATTCTACAGGCCACCTCCCTTTTCTTTGGTATTTGATCCTACTTGGCTGTACAAAGGAAAGAGTTTTCTTTCATGAAACACCTTTTTGCTAATTCTCACTAAACAAAACCCAGAAATCCACAGGAGCCTAGATTTCAAGCTCAAAGGAGAATCTTAAGTCAAGTCTAACCCTGCCATTTTGAAAATAGAGACTGGGAGTCGGAGAGCTCATGTGAGGTGTGAGTCTAATCCAGGTCTTTCTCTCTATTACAGTTATCTACCTCAAACCATCATTTAAGCAAATTTAATTCAATTCAATTCAAATGAATATTAAAATAAACACCTCTAAAGAGTGGAGAGGGGGGACTGTCCTGGGCTGGACCACTCAGAACTGAAGAAGTCAATTCATTTCTATTTTTCTACCAAAACACTCAGCTGCTTGGTAATTCTTAAAACACAAAAACAGGCTCATGAAGAAAAATCCCGAGGATCCAAACATGAATCTGTATAGGCTGGGGAAGATGGAATGGAGCAAAGAATCACGGAAAATACTTATCTTTTAATACAGGAGGCAGAGTGCTAACAAGCCAAGAGGGCTGAATCTAGAAGCCAAGGGAAAACCAATGACTTTTCCCTAGGTGAACCTCACGCTTCTCATCTACACTTCTCCTCTAAATACAGGTGCAATAAAATAAGAGAGGGATGGGAAGTCTGAGGATTTGGGTTTGAATCTCAGCTCTTCAGGCTGGTACAATGAGAAGGCAAAAGATCTTAGTTCGAATCCTGACTGTAAGATGCACTACCTGGGTTAACCTGAGCCTGGAGAGGGCAGGTGGACTCTGTGGCCTCTAAAGTCCCTTCCAGTTCTTCATCCAGTTCTGGGCCTGCTTCCTTGTCGTTAAAATTAGGGAACTGGACTAGATGATCTCTAAACCCTTGTAAAAGGAGGAAATTAGATTACCTGGTCCCTAAGGTCCTTTTCAGATACAGATCCACATTCCTGTGGCCTCTTTGAACTTTGGTTTCTTCCTGTGTTAAAAAAGGGGAGGAGGGTTGGACTAGTGGTTCCTATAAAATGAGGAAGCTTAGAAAATATGGCGTTTGGGGGTCCCTTTCAGTTCCCTGTGATCCTATGGCCTCAACAGGACAAAATGGTGTCTTGGACATCTGGGATCTTACGAGCTCTCTCAGCTCTAACTCGACACTCAGGTCACTGTACAAACAGCAATCACTTGCAATGTGCGATTCATTTTTGATTTAACATCCAAAATGCACAGAATCATTTGGAACAAATATTTAACGTCAACCAAACTGTCTAAGAACCAGAGACCCTTGAGGAAGAGAGGCAAGTCCAGCACATGTATGGAACAGTATGAGGGCCATAAGGCGGGGGGATGAGACAGATGAATTTCACACAAGACATGTTGTCAAGGTGTTTGAATTTGTCACAGCTTTGGCTAATGAAATGTCATTTCCCTCCCTCTCTTCGTGTACTACGAAATGACCAGATTACAGTGGCCTATATCCTCTGCGATGTTTGTACCAGCCCCAGTGAGGGCAGCTGATTGCTTCCAAACCTAATTACAGCCGAATGAGAGTCCCTTAGAACCATCATTGGCAATTAGGGCCTGTCCAGCTCCGTCTGCATTATCTTATTTGGAGATGGATGATAGAGGCTCTCACCGAAAAAGGAGCAGGTGCAGGGGGTGGGGGGTGGGAGGAAGGGCCAAGAAGGACCAGAGACAGACTCACTGCAGGCAGTCATGCAGAGGCATAGTGGCCCTGGGAGGCTGAGATTAATGAATGCAGACATATGCAACATGGCCTTGCTCAAGATACCTCCTTAAAGGCACTTCCTCCAGGGAAATTCCAGTCCCCCTCCCCCATGGGGGTTGGGGGGATAAGAGGCAAGGGGTGAGCCATGTAAACACATATGGATGAAAAGAGACCCTCCAGGAGTGGAAGGAAACCCATGCAGATAACAAAGCAAACTGTGCTTCTGCACTGGGTCCAGGACATTCACATCCTCTGTCTGTCCAGTAAGCACAATGAAGCCTCATTAGGGCCCAGCAGTGCCTGGGATGCATTCAAATGTCTGGGTTCCTTAAAGAAAGTGGGCCTTGGGCTTAGTGACAGAGATTAAGTGCAGTGAAAGGCTGTGTGTGTGTGTGTGTGTGTGTGTGTGTGTGTGTGTGTGTGTGTGCACGCACGCGCGAGTCCTAAGAGTGGAGTCTACCTACAAAGTAAACAGCAGCTCAAGTCACCCCCATGCATATAAAACAGTTCTGTTTGGAGCCATTTTTATTCCCAAAAACATCCAAGGAAAAGGCAGAGAGGACACACAGCAATATCATGCCCTTTTTCATTTTTAATTAAAAAGAGAGAGAGATAACAGCCCTTCTAAAGGAAAGAGCATTAGTTGTTCGGCACAATATCCAACGTTGCAAGGCCATTATGAAAATAAACAATCAAAGAAACCCACATACATGCCCACTCCCAGGTATCAGGGGTGAGGGCTGGGAGCTTGACAGACACATCAGGATTGCAGCCAGGGCAAGCAAAGGAGAGCCAAGATAAATAAATCAACCACCAAGTTTCTACTTACAAATCTGGTCCAAGTCCAGCTCTTGAGATTAGGTAGAGTGCTAGATGAGGAGTCCAGCCACCCTGGGCTGCCATCCCCACTCTCAGACATTCCCTGGACACTTGATCCCAGAGATTTCTCTCATCTCCTTTCAGAATGCTTTCAAATATCCAAGTCACATCATGTGAGAAATGTTCTGAGAAATGAGTGAAATAATAAAGCAACATGTGGATAGAGTATCAGGCTAGAGACAGGAAGACTCATCTTCCTGAGTTCAAATCCTGCCTCAGATACTTACTAGCTGGGTTACCCAGGGCAAGCCACTTCGCCTTGCTTGCCTCAGTTTCTTCTTCTGTAAAATGTAAGTGGCCCCAGAGGTGCCTTCTGGCTCCGTGCCCCGCCATTTAACATTAACTGGTCATAAAGGACCAGATAGAAGCACTCTGGTCCAACAGATAGATAGCTATGGTCCCCCTCGGCAATTCTTCTGCCCTAACACCCTGGCCAAAGACAAGCCACACAGCAGGAGTAGAAAAACCAAAGCTCCATTGTTCCATTGGACACATCCAGGCAGGAGCGCTGGCTCCTTCTCCAAGCCCACCCACCATTTCCTTTTCAATTAGCAGCTCATGGAAAGGAAATAATGAAGGCAGCTGCTAAAGAGTACTCTGATGTCAGTGAAATACTGCAAACCCCAACTGTAAATAGCACGTTGTAAATCGCTTGTCACCAGCACCGTCAACCCTCCCCGGAATCACCCAGCAAGCGACAATCAAACCCATCTGCTCTGTTTCCCCCACCAATGCCCCTGGAAGCCAGCAGCCTCTCCACCCAGTTCCTGGCTGGCTCCCTCACATCACCTGTCACGTCTGGGCTCGTAAGAAGAGGCAGTGGGCCACCTGAGAAGCATGGAGGAGGGAGTAGAACACAGGACACGGGCCAGAGAACACTGCACAAAACAAGGGGGACAGGCGGGGGAGGGAAACAGTGGACATTTCTTGGACATCCTAGACAAGGACATGGATATTCTTCTGGCCTCTTGGAAGAGGAAGGGAAGACCTGTTGGGCTGCCATGCCACCAAGGCTGTCTTGATAAAGAAAAGCCTCTTGCCTTTGTTTCATCCATCACTGGGGATGTGAGAGTAAAGAAGGGAGCTCCCTAGACCAAGAGAGCAGGATTACTATTTATTTTTATTATTTTACTGCTATTTATTTATTAAGCTTTAGTCTCCTCATAACATGAAAAAGGTGCTGGATTAGATAGTGTCTGAGTTACCTTCCAGCTCTAGAGTTATCCTAAATTTCCTCTCTCTAGGCCTCAGCTTCCCCATGTGTAAAAGAGATTTCAATGTCAATGACTGGGGAGATTCCTTCTTTCTCTAGAACTATTTTTCTATGACTAGGAATGAGTCATCTCAGGGGACCCTGAAACTCTCCACTAGAAAGATGTCCCAGCATTTCTGCACATGGGAAAAATAAGTAAGACACAAGAACATGAAAGAGAAGTGAAAGAAAACAAGGAAATATTGTTACAAGAAAGGCACACTAATACATTGTTGGGAGAGCTGAAAGTTGGTTGAGCCATTCTAGAAAACGGTTTGAAATTATATTAGAAAAATCAATGGGTTGTGTATCTCCTACGACCTAGGAATACAACTCCTAGTCGTGAACCCCTCAAATGGTCAAAGTCAGAAAGAAGAGTCCATTATATACAAAAGCTAAAAGCCTATTTGTGTCACCAGAGAGGACTCCAGTCAAAAGGGCACTGCATGAATAAGCTCTTTATAGTCACAAAACACTGAATAGTCATTTTTCAGCCAGGTCTAAATCTCCATGACCCTTTTTGGTGTTTTCTTGGCAAAGGAACTGAAGTGTGTGCCATGTCCCTCTCCAGCTGATTTTACAGATGAGAAAACTGAGGCAAACAAGGTTAAGTGACTTGCCCAGGGTCACACAGCTATTAAGTGTCTAAGGCAGGATTTGAACTCAGGTCGTCCTGACTCCAGGTCTGGCACTGTATCCACTATGCCACGCAGCTGCCCTACTAGAATAGTACTGAGCCATTAGAATATGGAGAATTCAGAGAAACTTGGTAATCATGAAACCTACTTGAAAGGATGTACAAAAATGAATGTAAGAATTTTTTTCAAAAAGAAACTGATTCAGACCAAAGCTAAGCAAACCAAGAGAAGGAAGAGTCAATCCGGTCACCAAAATAACCTAAGCATGACATTGTCAAAACCGACCAGAATTCAGTCAATGTAGTGAAGAGGCAATCAACGAACAAGACTTTATTAATTGCTTACTATGTGCCAAACGCTGCAGACACAAAGGAAAAGCAGAAGCAATCCGGACTTCATAGTGAAACATACCTCGCTCCACAGAGAGATGGTGGACTCCCATGCAGGGTGAGGCATACACTGTCACGCCAAGCAAAAAGGCTTTCTTAACTCTGCATCTTTGTCATGAAAGAAGATTTTATTATAGGAAAGAGTGGAATCCTACTAAAAGGACAGCAATCTGATTAAGCAGTGAAAACATCTTTTTGAAAAGGGAAAAGAAGGCCCTGTCTTACCCTCACAGGAAATGGGCACATTTAGCCGCTTCATGAGATGGAAAGAGGCTCTTTGGATCATTTCTACAAATCAGCCCCCATTTTCTCTGCTCCTTTATTACATCCTCTTTGGTTTGGCCAAAGGTTCAGTACGAGGCAAAACATGAATTTAAATGGCCGTCTAGGTGCAAACAACTAACGTTTATACTAACCACCATACACAATCCTACCAATTGTTTGATGAGAAAATCGGAAATCTGAGCCCACTAATGACCCTCTCCCCCAAATTAACTTTTTGAATTCTTTAGTGTTTAGTAAAAATGTTTTCACTTCAAATCACATTTTCAAAATAAAATCCTAGTTCGTGTCTCCATTAACAAGCATAACATGTGAAAACTGAAAAAGCCCACAGAGTGAAAGTTCAAATACCTCCTTGCCAGTAAAACCCAAACTTGAACGATGTTACTGCCTCCGATGTTTGGATTTCCAGATGCCTGCAGACATTACAGCCGTGCTGAATAAATACCTGGGTGAATACTGGATGGATTTCCACCAAAAACTAATTAGCGAGTTTTCTGATACCTGACTTCCGCTGAGCCTGCTAGAGGAAAGGTTCAGATGCTCAATATTGCCGGGATAAGTTCATCTGAGCAGCTAAATTTCGTGGTGAGCATATCAGAAAGGATGGCTCAACACCAGGGAAACAATAAATATTATCTCCAGGAAAAACAAGTCTCCCATCAGGGATGCACATGCAGGATTACTGCCGAGCGAAGGTAGATGTGAAAGGAGCCCTGGTGGAGATGATCTGAGCATTCCTAAAACAAGTCAACAGTGAGGCTGAGGGAGGAAACCACACAACTGCTGGACATTTGTCTTTCTAGCCTTGGTTCCTAAAAAAGGGGAGGGGGACTCTAGAACACATCTGGTGCTTAGTAAATGTTCACTGATTGACTACACATCTGGTGTTTAGCAAATGTTCAACGACTGAATACCCCTAGGATGTAATAAGTTCCCCAGAGGCCAGGACTATTGGATTTTATTGTTGGTATTATATCATTAGCCTCTAGCTCACTAGCTATGTATATGGTGGGCACTTAATAAAAGCTTTTTGATTCACTATCTACTCATATAAACTCTTTGCTTTTGTTGGTGTTGTATCATCAGCCTCCAGTATACTGTCTGGTATATGGTAGATGCTTAATAAATGCTTTTTGACTGACTCTCTTCCCATACAGAATGTACGGTCTTTGAGAGGATGTATTGCCTAGGACAGACCTGATACACAGTAAGTACCTTAAGAAATGCTTGCTGATTGATTGAACTAAAATCACCCACTTGCCTATGTGAACCATAACATAGTTCTTGTTGCTCAAATACGTTGTCAATCAGTTCCTAAGGCACATTTTCAACAAATCATCAGCTATGTTTTTTTTCCCCATCACCATGGCAATCCATGCCACGATCATCCGCCAGACACAAGAGGGTCACTAAAGCATACCTTCATTGTGAATGCCCAGAAACGAGACCCCCTCAAACAAAAACTTTCATTCATTCATTCACAGAGCATCTCTCAAAACAAATGTTGTGCAGAAACTTAATCAGATCAGCCATGTAACCTCTGAAACAAGATTTACCCTTAAGGTTCAAGTCCAAGGACTGATTTCAAATCCTTTGTAAGACCCTAACTGTGTAGTGTCTGGGCAAGTCACTTAATATCTGTAGATCTCTGTAAAATGAGGCCTTTCATGCCCTCCATCTGTGATCTTAAATATCCTTTGTAGTCATTTCCAGTCACAGAGAGAGAGAGAGAGAGAGAGAGAGAGACAGATAGATAGAGAGATGGATGGATAGACGGCTGTGAGAGAGAGGGGGAGAGGGAGGAAGGGAGAGAGAGAGAGCTGCAACAAACATTGTGTTCTGAAGAACATCTTTGTTTTATGATTTATGGAAATCAGATAGCAATGCAATTTTGCAGCATGGAGATATTCAGTCTGGTTTCTCCACCCCCGATGTCTTCTCTGGGCCGCTCGAAGACAGTTGAGTTTTTAACCAGCTAAAAGCACAACCAACCACTTCCCATGATGAGTGTCAGCTTAGGATCTTCCAAGTCAGTGTCTATTTACACTTAAAAATACATTCACACAAATAAACTCCATCAGGGTGGTTAAGTGCCAGCTAAGAGCTTTCATTTTACAGCATGATAAGTCACAGGAACTAAGGCTTATAATCAGTCAAGTTAAGGGTGAAAAATGTGGTTTGGTTTTTCTGAGGCGGGCCTATCTCTTTAAACTTAAAAATAATGCCAGTAATTGTATACTTCTAGTTAGCTTCAATGAATCCTCAAGAAATCCTACTGTTTCCTCTCCACTAAGAAGTAGGCGAGCATCTTCCTGCTGGCTAAAGGAAGGCCTGGCATTAAGTTCTTCCAGCATTTCCAGATAAGATGAAGCCTTAATCCGCTCTCCATCAGCCATGGGGAAACAAAGGCTCTAGTCTACGCCCTTACCTCCTACACCCTTTCATCTTAAGTTCTGCTGAGAGTTCACTCAAGTCCGGGACGTCAGACCCACTCAGTTCAGAATTCTCCCCCAGGCATCGTCTACTTTCGCCATTCCATTCCCAAGGAGGGCTCACTGGCTGAAATCTCAGAGGATCACCAGCCAGCAAGCTTACAGATGTGAGAAGAGGATGACACGGTGGGGAAGCGAGAAGGGTAAAACACGATACCCATGTCAAGAAGGAATTGCAAATACTCTATACAAAACTCAGACGCCATCTAGTCCAGCACTCTTGAATTTTACAGACAGGGAACCTGGGGCCAGAGTGACTGGTTTACTAACCGTAACCACCTGTGTCCTGATAAATAAGAGGGGTAAGTGACTTGAGATGTCTTTTTGACAGTGATTCAATCATTTAGCACCTAACTAGGCTGAGGAGAGACCATTTCTCAAGTCTGTCCGTCAGAGTTCTACAGAAGATTAATCTAATCAATCAATACACAATTATCAAGTACCAGCTCTGGGCCAGGAACAAAGATTCCAGGTGTTTGCCTTTGTATATGTTTAGACACAATGGCAATCAGAAAACACCTCCTTCCTTATCCTCTGTCCTAATACCCTCATTGGGAATTCAAGCCAAAATGATGTCCTGCCATACGGGGCGTCCCACATCCAATCATGCTCCTTCCTTTACAGAAGCACCCTTCTCTGGCTCCCTAGAACTCTTCTACTGCCACCCAAGCACTGCTTCCACATGCAATGGCACTGAATTTCTTTCCTTCTGTCACCTCAAGATTATTCTCTCCTTTTGCTCCCTGCCCAGCTCCACAGCATAAGTGAAGTTCTGATATTCCAAGATAGAAATGTTTTGATGTATGTGCTCCTAACCCCCAGGACTGTTGTGAAGATCAAATAATATTATATTTAGAAAGCACAGAGAGAGGCAAGTAATAAATAGATGCTCTGGCAGCTAGGTGGCACAATGGATGGAGCACCTGGGCCGGAATTAGGAAGACGAGTTCAAATCCAACCTCAGACACTTACTATCTGTGTGACCTTGGGCACATCACTTAACCCCATCTGCCTCAGTTTCCTCATCTGTAAAATGAACTCCAATATCTTTGCTAAGAAGCCCCAAATGGGGTCACAAAGAGTTGGGCACCATTAAAAACAAAACAACAAAAAACATTTGTTGTCTTGCTCTGCCCACCTCCCCTCCCATGTCATGGTCAGCCAGTACTGATGTCTTCCCATTGAGAAAACATAATTTCTTTGAAGGCAAGAACTATTCTAACTTTCTCTTTGCATCCCAAGCACTGAGCAGAGTGTTTGGCACATAATAATTAATTAGTACTCATGGACTAATTAGTGATCTCCACCTTCCTAGTGTCCCAGTATTCCTGATGAATTTAAATTTAAGACAATTCTCTTCTATAATTGGCTCCCTTATCAATACTCACAGAACTAAGTGGTCTCTGTTTAAAATAGGGGTCATTGTAATTGGACCTTGGACCTTGCCGGATACCATGTCTTTATTGGACCCAATGTGCTGTCAAGGAAGGAATACTAGATTTGACATCAATTAAGATACTGAGATCTTCAATCTAGAGTTGAAAGGGACATCAGTAGTGGTCATCTACTCCAACTCCAGCTCACTGCCACATTAAGAAACTGAGGCAAGGGACTTAAAATGATTTGCTCAAGTGTACACAGGGAGTGACGATCAGAGATGGGCTTTGAACCCAGGGTCTCTTAATTTAGAACTAATGTTCTTTTCACTTCAACATGAGGGCTTGGGCTGGAAACATAGTCATACTATAGTCCGTAAAAGAAGGCACTTTATAAGATTGTTGACTCAGAACTGAAAAGTACCTGAGATATTAAGTTGAACCTTCTTATTTTACAGATGGGGAAACTGTTTTACAGATGAGGTACAGTGATTTTCTCCAGATCAAACAGCTAATAAGTATCTGATCCGTGAATCAAAGTGTGACTTCGTGATTCTACATGCTGCCTCTCACATCTCTAGGCACCCTACTTGTAATATGCTTTTGTGGTTGTTTGACTCTCGGTGATCCCATTTAGGGTTTTCCTGGAAAAGACACTGAAGTAGTTTACCATTTCCTTCTCTAGATCCTTTTATAGATGAGGAAACTGAGGCAAGTAAGGTGAAATGACTTGCCCAGGGTCACACAGCTAACTGTCTGAGGCTGGAATTGAACTCACGAAAGGTTGAAATACATGATCTCTGAAGGTGTCTCCAAACTCTAAATCTTATTAGCCTTTAGCCTGTCCTGTTTTCTTAATACACACACACCACAACAAAAATCACATGCACGTGCACTTACACATGCAAGCCTAGTACATGAGGAGGACAGACTCTTTTTATCTTCCTTGAACAGCAATGTTTTTCAGTCTCACTCTTAAAATTTATTGAATATTTTCGTTTCTGTGGAGTACATCTTTTGATATTAAATTAAAATGTATCAGTGTTATTACAGACAATTGTTTTGGTCTCTGATCCCGCACCCAGAAATTGACCTAGGTATTTCACAGTCATCCCTGGATTACACTTCGCGGACCATGACACTACAGAAATGATGACAGTCTCCCAGTTACCTGTGAGGCTTCTAATTAAAACCACCTGCTCTATAAACTAATAGCCAATCCTCAGCTGCCTGAAAATCACCATAAACTATCCTTGGATGGCAGCTCTAGGAGCCAAGGAGATACCACCCACCGCTGCTCTAGGGACACCTCCAACTGCCTAGATTTATCCCGGAGGAATCTGAGAATCCCCCTCCCTTCCGTGTATTAATCCTCCTTCCCTGGGGATTTCCACAGGAGGAAAACATCTGAGAGAAAGCGGAGGGAATGGACTTGCTTGCAACTTTGGCTGAAACCTAATTATTAAACCAAGTCTTGGCCCCCGCATCATCCCAACCTCACAAAGAGGGACTTGAAAGATGAGGCCAGGCTAGCCTCCTCTCTGCACATCTCTCTCACCCTGCTCACCTTGAGGGCACAACAATGGTTTCTTAAGAATTCTAATCTCATGCAAGCCAGTAAGAGCTAGCTCAAGGTAACAGCGACAATTAGTAACCCAGGAGAGTACGCAACAGCACCTTAGAAAGAACACACTACAAATGAGCTCCGGGTACAGCAATTAGTCTTCCAGACCCATCTGTCTTGATTAGGCAGGTCCCCTCCAAATCATGTCCCTCCTCTTCTCCCACCAAAAGAAAAAAAATAAGCCACCATTCCTTTGCCTAGTTCTGCATGATCAGAAAACAAGAGCAGCCACAGTGATATGATTCCCAGGGAGGGAACCCAAAGACCCTAGAAATCCTATCAGAGATTCCTGTTGGATTGAGGTCAAGAGACTTAGTCAGGCCTTCACACAAACCACTCCAACAGTCAACCAAGGCCAAGACCTCACCCAATAGCCAAGGACAGTATGGCAGATGCTGAGGCGGTGATTTCAAACCACATGTCACCGTTCCCTCTTCTGCCCCCCAAAAAGCAGATCACGGAGCCACCTCAACCCAAAAGGGGTCCAGCACAGCAAACAAAGAGGATCCAGAGGGTACTCACCTGTCGCAGTCCTTTGGGGAGCTTTTTCCGTTTCCCAAGATGCTGGCAGAGGTTCCGGTCGTTTTCTCGGTCTGAGCTGTAGTGGTGGTGATGATTCAGTCGATTCTTCTTGGAGTGGTAGGAGAGCCCATTGGTGAGGGCTTCGCGTTTCTTCTTGGCTAGTGGGTTTTGGCGTCTCTCCACCCGTTCCTGAGGCTTAAGTGCGACATCCTTCTGCAAGGGAGAAGAGAGGAGGAGAGAGGATTTGTGGTTAGACAGGAATGTGGGACCAGACCTGTAACATCAGCTAAACGAAGGGGCTCAGAAAATTCCAAGGAGAAAAGATAAGGAAGAAACAAAGAAAGCAGGCGTGTAGCTAGGCAGCAGCGTTCTAACTTTTCACCCAGCTTGTCAGATGGTCACACATCATCTCCTTTCTATGCTGAGGAAGAACTGTTCTCAATGCCCTTTCTTTTTTAAAAAAAATTTTATTCATTAAATTTTATTTTACTTTTCAAGTGAAGATCCATCTTCTCTCCCTACCAACCTTTTTCTTCCCCCTCCTTGAGAAAGCAAGCAAAACAAAATCCTTTTTACAAACATTGATTAGTCAAGGAAAAAAAATCCCACACTGGCCATGTATATACATACATACACACACATGTGTGCCTATTTATATTATGCACACATACATGCATATGGATATACACACACGGGTAGGCACATGCATGTGTGTATAAATATACCGAATGTATATAAATATATACATACGTTCATGAGTGCACATGAGTTCATATAATACCTATATATACCTACATGTGTGTATATACAAAGTATGCTTCCATACCTATACATATATTAATATTATGTATATGTTTGTATGTATACACACACGCACAAACATATACATACACACACACTCACACACACACACACACACACACACACACACACACACACTGAGTCCATCACCGCTCTATCAGGAAGCACCATCATGGTCCAGTGGAATTGTGTTTGGTCATCATGATGCCCTTTCAAGGTTGGGCATAATGCCTCACAGACGAAAATACTTAATAAACATTTTTTCACTCATTTTTTCATTCATTCTTCATCTGTCCCAAGATGGGACACAACAGCTGCATTCTGTCCTTTGCCTAGCACTGTACCTAGCCCTGTGCCTGGTCCCCTGAGCACACTCAATTTACTGCCCCGATGAAACTGATCTATAATGCAAGTTCTCTCAAATGATGGAGAAGGGCATCTACTCAGCTGAGCAAGAAATATTCCAGGATGGCCAAAGTGAGCCAGCCAAATGACTCTATTAGCCAGGAAGAAAAAATTGTTGACCCACAATTAAAAGGTTTCTTTAATGAATTACCTTATCTTTTTTTTAAACACTGCTCCTCTGAGCATCCTTAATTTCCAATCTCCATCTCATCTCCTCCACAAACTCTAACAATAATATTATCATCATGATCAACTGCAACCTTTCATTCATATTCATGGGAGGCTAGTTTGGCTGAGCTGGAAAGAGGCAGTTAGAGGGAATGCTGGGAAACAATGGATCTGACAAATGACAAGACCTGGGAGCATTGCAGGTACCCAAAGCATTAAAATGACACACATAATTAGGAAAACTATCTGGACAAAATCACAGTGCTTGGCACTCAGTAGGCACTTAATAATTACATGCTGATGGATTGACTATTTTGGGAACCCTGTGTTACAAGGCTGGAGAGAAGTGAGACTGGACAAACTGTCTGATCTCATTAGGTCTCAGTTTCTCCATCTGAACGTTGAGAGTAAGGCCATCTTCACCATCTATTTTACTAGGCTATTGTGAAGCAATAGGTGATCAACATTTCTTAAAAACCTAGTAGGCATCTAAGTGGTAGGGATACAAAAAGAGTTAAAAGATAGTTTCTGCCCTCAGAGCAGTCACAGTTTAATAGGAAAGAGGACTTGAGTTCAAATCTCATCTCTGCTGCTTACCACCTACAGGGCCTCAGCAGGCCACCCTCCAGTGAAATTTCATCAACCATAAGACCAGGAGGTTGGAAGAGATGCCCCTAATGTGTGCCCTGCTCCAACATGATCCATTCAATTCAACCCAGCCGGTCTTTGGCTGGGGAACAGATGAAAAAGACCTCAAAATCAACATCATCAAACGTTCCTGAAAGGATCGTCAGGCAGGAGTCGCCATAGCAAATCAGGGAAAGAGAAAAGGTGTCCGCCTTCCAGAGTATTACACCCAGACACCTCTAAAATAAATTCAACCTTCTCCAGGGAACAAGAAAGACCTTTCACCATCAATTCAGGGCATTTCCAAAGTAGGCCACCTGCCCCTCAGCTACATCCTCTTTCATCCTCTTTCCCACAGGTATCTGGGGTTCCACCCTGGGTTTCCTGGCTCTTATCAGTCCTTCATCTTGTCTGAGTCGGGTCACCACATCAATTCTTACAGAGCCACTTCCTACGGAGCTCTAACTCCTGTCCTGCACGCATCTTACTCCTCTTTATAGGTTGTCTTCTACCATTAAAATGCGCAGGTAGGTAGTACAGTGGATAGAGTGCTGGGCCTGGACTTGAGAAGACCTGAGTTCAAATCCAGTCCGACGCTAGCCAAATGACCCTGGGCAAGACACTTTACCCTGTTTGCCTCAGTTTCCTCATCTGTAAAATGAACTGGAGAAGGAAATGCAAACCACTCTAATAACTCTGCCAAGAAGATGCCAAATGGGGACACAAAGAGATGGACATGATTGAAACCAATGAACAACCATCACCACTGGAATGGAAGTTCTTTCAGAGCAGAAACTATCTCGTACCTCCAGCATTTGGCACCTTAAGAACTGCCTTAAAAAGACCTAGTCACTCAATTTGACAAGGCAGAAAGAGTAAGGAGAGAAGAAATGAAACACTGAAGAGAGGCCTGAGGGTAAAGGGGGAGAGGATTGTGTCAAACCTAGCAAAGGCATGGAGACAAGAGGCCAAAAAATCAGAAACAGAACATAATCACCCTCTCCCAGCCTGTCTGGTATGGATCCTCCCAAATGCTCATGCCTCCTTTTCCCCCCTCAAATGACTCTGGACTTATTTTAACTCTATTTTGATACACACACACACATCTACATGCATATGTGTACATATATGAATGCATATGTCTGTGTGTATATAGATATGCATGAATGTACAGGTATAAATATGCATGTACATGCATCACCTTGTGTGTATACATGTATGGGTGTGTAGAGTCTATGCATGCATGTACATTGTGTGTGCATATATGCTTATGCATAATGTGTATGTGTATGGTCTCATATGGCTGTAGGCATGTGTTATGAATGTACGTGGGCACATATGTGCGTATGTGCATGTTTGCATGTACATAGCTATTTATAATTGTGCAGGTATAAATACGCATGCACATGCATGCCTTTATGTCTGAATACATTACAGGTGTGTATATATGCATGTATAGTCTATGTGTATATGTATATATGTGCATGCATGAATGTGTATGTATAGTCTCTACATGACTGTGTATGTATGTTGTGTGTGAATGTGCATGTATATATATGAACATGTGCATAGAGGTATGGATGCTTATTATGCATGTGTTTGTGTCTATATATGGATATGTGTGCATGTATCTATATATTGTGTGCATACAAATATAGGCTCTCCCCCTACACTGTAAGCTCCATCAGGACAAAAAGTCTGCCTTTTTCTCTCTCAGCCCCTGGAAGATGGAAGATAAACACATAGAGTACTTGTCTAATTCACTGAGGGGAAGAAGTCCAAAACTGTTTCTCCATCATCCAAGTAGATGCCACTGTGAGTCATGAGGGGACGTTTCAGCCCTCTGAAGTTAGGACAGACTCACTTACCAGTGAGAGCTATGCCAAGGTGGAAGGCGGAAGGACTTCAAGCTAAAGGCATGTTAGGACCTTTAAGAAAATTCCCGACGGTGGCTATCTCGGGAAGGGGACTTTCTGCCTGTAATGAAGTGTGTGTGTTACTTCTTCGTTGCCAAAGAAGAACATGACATCAGAGAAACGATGACACGACTTGCACTTGACTTTGTTTTGAGTGAGGGAGGGCTGTGCAGGTTACCAGCCTCACTTCTCCTTCAGAGCCATCTGAATCCAGTGACCAGATATTCATCAGGATGACTGGAGATGAGCCAGGATGAGGCCATTGGGGTTAAGTGACTTACCCAAGGTCACACAGTTAGTATCAAGTGTCTGAGGTGAGATTTGAATTAAGGTCCTCCTGACTCCTACACTGTCTACTGCACCACCTAGCTGCCCAGAGAGACGAATGTATTGGAAGGAGAAAGGGAGAAATGGAATGGGGCAAATTGCCTCTCATAAAAGAGGCAAGAAAAAGCTTTTTCAATGGAAGGGAAAAGGGGGGAGGTGAGAGGGAAAAAGTGAAACTTACTCTCATCACATTTGGCTTAAAGAGGGAATAACATGCCCACTCAATTTGGTATGAAAATCTATCTTACACTATGGGAAAGTAGGGGAGAAGGGGATAAGTGGGGTGTGGCAAAAATGATAGAAGAGAGGGCAAATGGGAGGAGGGCATAATCAGAAGTAAATACTTTTGGGGAGGGACAAGGTCAAAAGAGAGAATAGAATAAATGGGGGGTGCGGGATAGGATGGAGGGAAATACAGTCTTTCACAAGAGGACTATTATGGAAGTCTTTTGCATAACTACACATGTATAGTCTATACTGAATTGCTTGCTTCCTCAGTAGGGATGGGTGGGGAGGGAGGTAGGGAGAGAAGCTGGAACTCAGTTTTAGGAACAAATGTTGAGAACTGTTTTTGCATGCAACTGCGAAATCAGAAATACAGGTAATGGGGTATAGAAATCTATAGATAAGAGGGATATGCTGAGGTCCCTTCTAATTGGCTATCCAGCTCTGCCTCACTTAAGTCTAATTCACAGGTGAGTCAAGACATCATCCAATGATGCCACTGGCCATCTTTGAAAACAAAGAAACAACAAGAACTTGTAAGTTCTATTGGAGGGGGTGATTCCAGAAAAGGGCAAGGATATATATGAAGCTATAAAATGTTATATACTCCCAACGCTGTAACACCACCCTTTGCAGTCAGCCAAATGTTCCAATGCAGCCAGGCCTACTGGCCACCCCTTCTGCTGCGACTTCCCCTCTATGCCCCTGGAGGGTCAGGACTCCATGAACCATGGAGCCGTGGAGAGGGACTTCATACAGAACCCCCAACTTCTGCCACACAAGCCTTTCCACAGCCATCTGTCCCCCAAACCTGCTGGTGATGCCCACGGCCTCTATCAACTCCCCTCGTGAGGATGATTCTTTTGGGAAACATAAGAGCCAACTTCTCCTCTCCTTCCCCTAATGGGGAACCAAAATAGATAACCTGATTTTATGCAAGCCTCTTAGGAATAATGGCAGCCTCCCCAAGAAGCCATCGCCGACCACTTCTACATATTATCAGGGAATTGGGCCACGTGTGACGCTAGTATATAACAACCCACAGGATTTCTCCCCTTTGTTGAACATTCCACCTACTGCACCACATTGTACGCATGCAAGGCACTGAATTAATAACCAAATAATATTCAATAATGCATTAACTGTAGTTTTAAAAAGAATTACAGCATTCTCTTTGCGGATTGAAGCCGTCTCCTCCCCCAAGGTGCCACTAATGTATACAGAAAAATTATGTACCATTCTATACAAAGGGGAATTAATATTTATGAATGCACGGTATAATTTTTCCCCCCAAATCCATTTTATTTCTATGTGGCATAGTAATCAGGCCAATCTGGCTGCACCACAGAAGAGCTGCGATGAGCAAACAGACCCCATGCTGCGACATTAGCTGGTGGCAGACCTGGAGAAGGTTGATCAGGAGCTGTGCAATCATTGTAGAGCCAATTAATATGAAGATTTCAAACTTTGGAGTGCCGAAGGGGGAGGGCGGGGGGGGGGGGGTGAGCTCTGGGAGAGCAGGTATTGTCTTCATTCTCTATCTGCATCTCCAGGGCTGAGCATCATGCTTTGTACAGAGGAAATGCTTGACAAAGGTTTCCCCATTCATCCATCTGTCCATTCATTCGTGAGGTCAACGAGAAGGTGTCTTGGATACAATAGGTGGTTTACATTTTTTAGAGCGGTCCAAAAACTACCCTTATTTTATAAGAGCTGACATTTATATTGCACTTTAAGCATTATAATGTCTTAAAAATATTTAGATTTATCAAGGTAACAAAGTATTTTACATGCTTTTTACACACATACTTTTTACATACATTTTACGTTCTCATTGGATGTTCTCAACAATTCTGGTACATTTTAAAACATTTGGGGGGAGGGGGAACGATTCCATCAGTAAAGCGAGTTCCTTCACCTGAAATTCCTTCTACCAATACCAACAGACAAGTGATCAACAACTTACATTTTTAGGGATGCTGAGAGCTTATTCCACCTCCTGCTGGAAGCTTTTTCTGAGAACCCATTTCCCTCTAACATCATCTTGTAATCACATTCCCCTTATCTATTGAGAGTACAATTTTTCTTGCATTCTGTCTCCCCCATTGACATATGAACCCATTGAGGGTGGCTTCTATTTTTTTTTTGCTTTTCTTTATACCACATAGTAAACAATCATTGCTCAGTGAATGACTTGCCTGGGGTCACACTGCCCATCTGAGCCCAAAGCCAGATTCGAACTCAGATCATCCTTACTCTTGAGGGCTAACAGGGTCTATCTACCACCTTCATGTTTCTTCTAAAAGAAAAGGTCCCTCTACAGAGTGCTTGGATTTGTGTACTGGGTCAACATTTTTGGATCAAGTCCTACTTCTGATGCACCCTGTCTGACATATTGACCCTGGGGAAAAGTTTTCAGTGCTCTAAGATTCTGAATTACAGAGAAGGTGTCCATATGTGTTGGTAAATGGTGTTTCCTATGCTAAGGAAATCAACAGATCCAATCCAAGTCTCTACCATATTGGGATTAAAGCTGATCTAAAGCTGAAAGGGACAGACTTACAGATACAAAAACTAAAGCCTAGGGAGGTCCACAAACTCAAACGATCATTCCTTCAGTTTTAGAAGGTACTGTAATGATTGCCTAGTTCATTACTCTCATTTTACAGCTGGAGAAACTGAGGCCAAAGAGGATCACACAGGTAGGAAGCATCTGAGGCAGGATTTAAATCAGGTCCTCCGATTCCAAAAATCTTTCCACCCTGACTTGCCCTGAGGGCAAATTTCCAACAAGCCAACGAATTATATCAGTAAATCCATCATTCAGTGCTGATCATTCCGAAAAAGAAAATATTTCTAAACCCAAAAGCTGTCCATTGTGAGCAAAAATTCTCAAAGAAGTGAACATCTTATAGACGGGTGTCTCCATTGAGAAATTCCACAGTAATGATTTATTGATTTCTTTTAATCAATCAATCAACAACTTAAGATGCTACAGTATCTTCTAGATTTCTCATTTCAAGACACAAGTCAGATTAACTTGAAACAAACAAACTAAAAAAGACTTCTCAGAACAAAGACAGAAAATAATTAAGGGCTCACTACCATTTTCAGATGTATTCATTTGGACACGTGTATTAAAATGACAAGTGTTTATGAGGGTGATGGGAGAAAAGGATGAGGAAATTGGAAGAACCCTGGGAATTAGAGCCAGGCAGTTTAAAACTGATTCATCTGACACTGAGTGGAGTGAGGGAGACTTAACAAAATAGAATAACATGAACTCAAGCACCAATGGATAGCATTCAGTGAGGCAAAGAGATTTGGAAACATTTGCTAGGCAACAGAAAAGGGGTAAATTCTCTAGCAAGACCCAACACACAGGAATAGGCTGTTAAAATGGTTGAAATTACATGATTTTTAGGTCATCAGAGATAGAGGGCAAGGTCACAGCGGCTGCAGATTCACTGATAAGGTCTGCAGAGAGCCAGAATACGGAGGTAATTTTCTTCAGCAGAGAACCCCTCTCCACTACAGCTGATCTGACTCTTGCCTCTGTCCCCACCCCTTCCCCAAATTACTATCCTTCTCCAGAAGCCGTCAATCATAGGCCACACTTGAATTTTAAAATCAAATAGTGCAGAGTTGTGCAAAATGAGAGAGACCAAGAGACTGCTGATGAAAAACTATGGTTTACAGGTTTCCATTTAAGATTACAGATGGAAGTGGGCAAAGGCAATTGTAATCAAGGCCAACAACTAGCCTGAGTTTCAAGAGTGATGCATTTCATATTCTCTCTCTGAGCTAGGGCTCTAACTTCTCAAACCAAGATTACCAGGCCATCTCATGAAAGCATCTCTACAAAATCTGGAGTTTTTATAGCATCCTAGACCTAGCCCTGGGACAGTTAGGTGGTTCAATGCATAGAGTGCCTGGTCTGGAGTCAGGCAGACTCATCTTCCAGTGTTCAAATCTGGCTTCAAATACTTAGTAGCTATGTGACCCCAGTGGGCAAGTCATTTAACCTTGCTTGCTTCCATTTCTTGATCTGTAAAACTGAAACTGACTTTACCCAAGGTTACAAGGGTAACTAGAGTCAAGGGTGAGATTTAAATTAAAGTCCCCTAAATCCAAAACCAATGTTTATTGGAGGAGAGGATCATTATTTAAGACTGGAATGGTGTCCATTGAGGTCTCATCCCTCATTTTACAGACCAGAAAACTGAGGCTGGAAAGGTAAAGTGATTCAGCTAGTCATTGAACCATAGTCTTCATGACTTTAAGTCCAATACATGACCTCCATTAATAATAGCTATAATTGCGTGTGTTTGTCCTTCACTGCCAAAGAAGACCATGCTATCAGAGAAATGATGATATGACTCGCACTTGACTTTGCTTTGAGTGAGGGAGGGCTGTGCAGGTCACCAGCCTCACTTCTCCTCCAGAGCCACCTGAATCCAGTGACCAGATATTCATCAGGTGACCCAGGATGAGGCAATTGGGGTTAAGTGACTTGCCCAAGGTCACGCAGCTAGTGACTGTCAAGTGTCTGAGGTGAGATTTGAACTCAGGTCCTCCTGACTCCTGCACTGGTGCTCTATCCACTGCACCACCTAGCTGCCCCAATAGCTGTAATTATTCAGGATTGATATCCCAAGACCCTTAATTTTAACAATCTTCCCATCAATGAGATGACCTAAAGGTCCTTTCCAGCTCCCAATTCATGATCTGATGAACCTCTGATTCTTGCCTTTCAGGTCTCCTTAACTCTCATTAGTATGTCTATAATCTCCATGACAAAGAATGGGTGGCAAAGAACAGAAAAGGGTGGCCACTGGAAATGAGTGAGCACCTCCAGAAATTACGGTGGCTGCCAGACGAAGCAGAAAGTACTGTCAGGTAAAGACTACGGGGGAAGGGGTTGTGGCATTTTCACACATCCCATAGGTAAAGGAGAACTGACTGCTAATCTATGTAGAGTGTTGGAGGTAGAATCAGGAAAACTAGAATTCAAATGTTGCTTCAAATGTTTACTCACTGTGTATCCTTGGGCACATAGCTTAAATCTGTCTGCCTCAGTTTCATCAATCGAAAAATGAAAATAAGGGCACCTACTTCTAGAGTTACTGTACACCTCAAATGAAATAATGTTTATAAAGTGACTTACAAACCTCCACTACCTCTGTAGCTGATCCCATAATCATTTAGGACTTTATGCCAACTACTATGCCAGAGACGAGAAGACAAATACATGAGTCCCATCATTCCGACTTTTAAGAACCTTATATTCAAATGGGGACGATGTTTTAAGTTGGCTCAATCCCCATACTGCATCATCTTTGAGGAGCAAACTCCAATGCTTAAACCATTCTCAGGCTCACTGAATCATTGATTTGGAGAGAGAAGGAAAGTTAAAGAGATCTAATCCAATCCCTTTATTTTGCATATTAGGAAAGAGAGGACCAGGCTTGTTTAAGGATTTGAACTCATGTCCTCTGGCCAAAATTCTTTTAATTTCTTCAACAGTTAGCTTTCTCTAATGAGACTGTACGCTCAGATAACATGAGGAATATGATGTAATGAAAAAGAATCTTTTTTTTTTCTTCCATTCCCTTCCTTTCCTTTCCCTTGCCTTTTTCCATATGGTAAACCTTTGGAGACCATCCAGAAGCAAGAACAGAGCAGAAAATGCTATCGGCACAGCTTGAAGACCTGAAGTACATACACAGGAAGACCAAAAGGGGAAAAGAATCCCCCCTCCCCCCAAAATTCACACTTCCAATAAGGAAGGGGACACACAGAATTCTCAGTTGTATTCAAAACCAGGTACCTTCTGGGGAAGGAAGAACAAAGTATGAAACATTTCTGAGTCATTCCCACTTAAAATATGATCCATTTCTAGGGCTTAATGCTAAAGCAACACTAAGAGGGAACTTCAGGTATAGGGCAGAGTTTAAGCAAACGTCTAGAGGTGGGAAAGCACTACTCCCTGTCAGGGGACGGTGAGTCCAGTTTGGTGGGTATACCAAGGGCCTAGAAAGTTAGATTGAAACCAGATCCTGGAGAGCTGTGAAAGGCAGGGTAAGATTATATAGCATGCTCCAAAGCTGGATATAGGAGGTAACCCAAGGAAAATAAATCAGGAGGAACCAAGGAATGCCTAATGCTGAATTATCAAAACCTAATGGTAGGCTGAAACCAGGATTCAACTCCTTGTGCTGGAATTTGACACCTCACTTGCCAAAGAAAAGTGAGGGACTGAAGCCATTATGTGAATTATTCACTCAAAAAAACATTGCTTTCCCCTGTGGCCGAGTTCCCTAGCTCGGTAAATCCCAGCACACTCAAACACTGCTCTTTCTGAAATCTAGAAATCTGATCCAGATGTGATGAAAAAACACCCACTTCGGTTTTTCTTCTTGGACAATTTCCCATCTAGGCTCTCCTGCTCCCCAGGAGACTTCTTTTCTTGAAAACATGTGCTACCTACTGCTTTATCTAAAACAGGGGTCCCAGAAAAATACAATTTCTAAAAAGCAACTTTTCTTTCATTTATTCTTCCTTCCTTTTTTCTTTTCTATTTTTTTTTTTTAAAGAAACATATCGATTAGTAAAAACACGGCCAGAGCCCAGAGTTGGATATAAAAACATTTCACTTTCCATCGGGGAATCAGAACCTTCTCGAGATTTCCACTCTGGCCAACTACATAAACAGACGCAAACATGCCTTCACAGAGGGTATGGACAAAAGAGAATGCTGCATCATTAGGGAGATGGGGGGTTCAAGCTAAAGTAACTGGAACCCAGCCTCAGGACAGTCTTAAAATTCCCTTCAGAAAAGAGGCGTTTTCTTAGTTTATTTTACATTTGTGTCAAGTAATTTGAGGCACATGAAAGAGAGAAACAGACATAGTGGGGAGCCGATTAGTTTCTTTGCCCTTTGTCTCTGCCAGGGTAACTCAGCTTCTGACCCCCAACCTTTGCCTTAACCTACCTTGAAAGGATCAATAACCAAGGACAATTTGGGAAGGGATATGGGGGAAAGGGTGGGAAGGGAGCTGGGGAAAGATGGAACAACCAGTCCTACATCTGGCATTTACAGCATGAAACCTGAATCCAACAGACAGGGAGGAAGGGGAGAAAGAAGGGTAATAAGGAAACTTTGGACCTAAATATTTTCCCTGGCATTAGAGAGGATCAAACAGCCATCCATCTGTGACAGCTGGGGGGGAGAAGGAGAGACAGTTCACTGAGAATGACCAACTGAGAACAGGACCTGTGTAAACACAAGGTCATTTTAACAACTGGTGGGTAAAAAAAATTGTTATTATGAAATGCAATTAAGTAACCAAGGACCCTCAGCAGTGGGAAAACAAGCCACAGGATCGTTCACCAGCACCAAAGATGCCGTACAGAGTAATGGGAGAATCCCATAACTTCAATTTGGAAGGAAACTAGGATTAGAATGACAGAATTTTCTCTTTTGAATGGGAGTCCAATGTAATCTCCTTGAAGGCAGGTACTAATTCTGGTTTGTTTTTCTTTGTTTTGTTTTGTTTTTGTCTTTGAATCCCCAGCACTTAACACACAGCCTCAAGCACAGTAGTTTTGGATAAATTCTCAAATTTAATTTAAGCGAAAAGATAACCAGTAAGTCACTTAGCCTCTGAAAGCCTCAGTTTCCTCACCTATAAAATGGGGGTGGGAATCGTAAAACTTTTCTCATGGTGTTCTTTAGAGAAAAGCCCTTTATGAGACGTAAGATGTTCTTACAGCTAAAGCTTATCGAGGGATTCTGGGAAGAGCCGAGAGGAAGCTGCCCAAATCGTGATTTTTATTTTTGTTATAATTCCTCCACAGTACTAGAGACAAGTATCAAGCAGCGTTAGATAAGCAGATAAGCTTTACTGCTTACCATCCTGTGTGGTGCTGCCCAAGTCACAATCTCTCCAGGCCTCAACTGACTCCTCCATAGAACGAACACATGAGTTGAGCTGGATAATCCCTCAGGTACCAGAGCCCTAAAAGTCATGATTTGAGGCAATTTACAAGAACCTGTGTCCCACCCTTCTTTCCAATGCAGAAGGAGGAATTCAAAGGTAGTTTCCCTCACCCAACTCTGAGGCCAAGAAATAAACCCCATGTGGAGTTTCCTTGACAAAGACCCTGGAATGGTTTGCCATTTCCTCCTCCAACTCATTTGACAGATGAGGAAACTGCGGCAGACAAGGTGAAGTGACTTGTCCAAAGTCACACAGCTGATGTCTGAGACCAGATTTGACTCAGGTCCTCCTGACTCTAAGGGCCAGCGCCAACTAGTTACCCCTTAAGAGGTTGGTTGGTTGGTTGTCCTTGGTTCTCGAAAAGGACCTCGCATCAGTATGATAAAGTGAAGTTTCAATGTGTCCCACTGTGGCTGATCAGACCAATATGAGCTCGGAATGCTCTACCACTGGTTGGGCACAGATAGTCCATGTGAATATTTGGGGTGGGTACTCCAAATCTGCACATTCTATGTTTCCTTTGTGCTGTTTCAATTCTGCTTTGCTCATAAAGCGCAGCACCCTTTCTGATGTGGGCACGCCATGCTAAGTGGCCCTGTGCCAGTGTCTCCCATGTCACATAATCAAATCCAAAGTTCTTGAGAGTGTCCTTGTATCCCTTCTTCTGACCACCATGTGATCACCTGTCCTGTCTAAGTTCTCCATAAAATAGTCTTTTTGGCAAGCGTACATTTTGCATTCGAACAACATGGCCAGCCCATCGGAGTTGCGCTCTCTGAAGCACAGTTTGAATGCTCAATACAAAAGTAACTTCCAAGGACAAGCCAAAGAGGGTCCCAAAAGGCATCAAAGGGTTCACAACTTTCACCTAAATCCTGCCTAAGACAATACCTAGATGAGTGACCCTGGGCAAGGCTTTTAAGCTCTATGTGCCTCAGTTTCCTCATCTGTAAAAGGGTGACCAATCGCAGCTCCCACCTCACAGGGTTCTTGTGTTGCACTAACTCACATAAGGACTTTGAAACCCTTCAAGTGCTATGTTATTGTTCTCACTATGGCCAGAGCAACTTTTTAGTCTACTCAAACATCTGTGAAGAACACTCAGATTTGCAAAAATCAACCCTTGGAAAAGACCCACCTTGGAGAGTCTGGGCATGTCTCGTCTTGGTCATTTTGACCTCTACCCACTTTAATGGCAGATGCAGTTTTGCCCAAAAGCAGATCCTGGGTTCACATACAAATAAGGTGATACAGAAGACTCAAGCTAAGAGTTTACAAAAACTGAGGACTCCTCAAAACCAGAGAATTAAGAAATATACACTCACACACAAACATACGTACACACATGCACACACAAGTGTGAATATAGCAAAGAGGTTTGCTTTCTCACACAGGTATGTGTGAACATATGCATGCAAATGAGCATCTATATGTGGATACAAGCACATGTATTTTTATAGACTCCAAGGACCATCTTGGACACTGGCCCACAAGCAACCTGGCCATTAGGGGGAGAATTCTTTGGAGATGGCGCCATGACTGTGGCTACAAATACTCACAATTACAAATATCAAAATTCAGGTTTCACTTATGAAACAAATGCCCCAACACCTGATGAGAGAGAAATTTGGGTTACATGAAAGGTTTAATCAACGTATAAGACAGCTGACCTGGCTTGATGCATACACTGAGACTTTCTTGACACAAATACTTTTCTTCCTCTTAAAATAAGTGTAAGTACACACACACACACACACACACACACAGCTTTCATATTTTATACTGTTTGGATTTTCTTCCTATCAGGATGAAAAGGATAAAAATAAACTTAAGTCCATGTGGGTTTGTCCAGAATTTTATAAAGACATTTTAAATGCCACCTGCTGACCTCAGAAACTTGGTCTAAATAAGCTCTTCCAGACTCACGGCAGAGAGAATGAATTAGACCCCACAATTAGGGCTAAGGAAGGAAGGAGACAGAATGAGTCATCAGCCACAGCAGGGGGCTGGAGAAATGAAAAATGGGGGGGGGGGGTCTGTTTGTATCAGTGACCCATCTGGGCCATTTCTTGGGAGGAAACATTGTCATTCAATAATCAATGCACTCTCCCTTGCACAACAAGCCGTGACCCCCTGGCTTGGCTACCTCAGTTTTTTGGCTCCCAACGGAACGGAAGTACTGATGGTTCAGTCCCTTATTGGTCCTATCAGATTGGATGCTGGAATCAATCTCTCCCTTTAGAAGCTATGGGTTAATGGCAAAGTTTATTAGGCAGCATGCAGGCATTCAGAAGAGATCGATAGAGACATGATTACAAAGCAACCAGAGGATTAAACACGAGATTTATCGCAAAATTAAACTGAATTAGATGTTCCCTGATAGCACATGAAATGCTGTCGATAGACGCCCTTAACTCGGAATCTATGCTTTCGGTATTTATTTAACGGGCAACCGGGAGGTCTGACGCAAGAAGATGATGGTAATGTAAAGACAGGGGCTTTGAAGAAAGTGCCAGGAGCCTCCTGGCGAGAGCTGGTGGCTCCGAGCTCCGGGAATTTCTACAGTCAGGGTTGGCTGCAGTTATGGGCCAGAGCACAAGGCCAAGGTGTGCCTATGCTGAGCCTCCAGTGGCCAGCAAAACTGTACATCCGCTCCCCATCTGAGCTCTAATTACAACCCAGGGAAGGCTGACTTCATTCAGGAAGAAACTTGGGTTTATCTAACCTGAAAACACACAGCAAAGTAAGAAGATCCATGATGACAAGAAAAGTAGACCTAGAAAAGACCCAAGTGTTCCCCACTCCAAATTTTAATGGAAAACAAGCTCTGAGCAGTTTTAACAACCAATACACATCTCAAAGAGGATATTCAAATAGAACTCCTTCTTCTCTTAGGAAAGATGCATCAGACTCCAGAAGAGAAAAGGTTGCCCATTCCTCCTCTGGGGACTGGGATTACCAGGGGTCAACCAGACAGGCTGCTGTCAGACTTAAGGAAGCTTACTTTGCAAATTAAGTGGGCTTCATGCCAATTAATGCTTGCTCTTTATGAAGAAGCCTGTAAGGAGGGGAAAGGGCTTAGTCAGACACAACATGACTTATATTTGTACAATTGTAGACATACAAGGTACAAGGTGCCTTTCTTCTAAGATTCCTATTTGTCTAATTTATCCATTCACTCATCTTTCCATCTATCCATCCATGTATGTATGTGTCTATCTATCCATCCATTTTCCACGTACCTATCCATCTATATATGTATGTACGTATGTATGTATATATGATATGTATGATATATAGTTATTTATATGGTTTCTCTCCAACTAGAATATGAGCTCCCTAAGGATGGAAAAATGGTGTTTTCCAGTGGGGTTTTTTTTTAATGTTTGTTTTGTTTCTTTGTTTTTATAAGCCTGGTGATTAACATACTGCTTGGTACATAGTAAACACTTAATGCTTACTGACTGTGTCATTTCCAAAAGTGGTCACAGTATCAGTTGATTTTGCTCAATATTTTTTCCTGATTAGAAGAAAAGGTTTAATTCTGGCAAAGGTATAGAGAAAAGGTTAGAAGTTATAATCAGAAATGAATGAACAATAAAAGGACAACAAATCAGTAAATTGTGGTCCCCCAAGACTATAAACGTGGCAGGAGAGGTGGACTATAGCTTGGGAAATTCATTTCAGAATAACATATTCAAGATAACCACCTTGTTCATTTTCCCTCTCCCACCAGAGCGCATGCTGAAACACTGTATCTGACCTGGTGGAAGGCAAGGTTGGAGGATCCCAGTCAGCTGCAGGGAAACCAGCCCCTCCCCATCTGGACCCTTCCCCACAGATTTATCGACATTACAGTGATCCCGACAAATTGCATCCATAAAGGAAAAATCCGTACCGCGGCCAATAAAAGAGAACAAGTCACTAAACGAACTGGCAACAGTGTGTACACCAGCAAGTGGTGGCGGAGGAGTCGATATACATGACGGCTGTTAAAATTGACATCAATACCACGGTGAGCGAGAAGAACTCCTCCTGAATGACTAACATGAGAGGAAAATCCCAGGGAAACCCCGGCCTGCTGAGCCAGGACGGAGGAGGTACACGCATCCACATGCACAGTCTGCATTTCCATTTGGGAAGAAAGAAGCCTAGACCCCTAGATGACCCAGATCGTGCTCTGGTTCCAGAAAGAATAAAGGAGGAAAGTCTTTGTCCTCTGGTCTACTATGAACAGCACATCTTCATCTGACAGATGGCTTTGGCACTACCCTGACATGAACCATCCCTCATACTCCCTGGCTCTGACATCAATCCAAGATGACAGCTGTTTTGTCAAAAGGGCAAAGGTCTAAGTCTAAAACAGGATCCTTGAACAGACAACTTCAGCCTGGGCCCACAATCTTATTTTCAGAACGCTGCTTTAACTCCAGTAACCTCTAAATGCCTATCAGTGATTTAAGTGTGGCAGCCAGTTTGTGTTTATTAATGAAATTAATGCACACCCCTGTTTCCCTTGGCAAAAAGATAGGAAACAGAGAAATTCAACTAAAATCAGAGATTTTGAGAGGTCAGTGAGTCCAACCTCTTTATTTTTGAGATGAAAATATTGAGGCCCAGAGTCTAAATGTGATGTTAAAAATCAGCTGATGTCAGAGATGAGACTAAAGACCAAGTGGTCTAACCCACAGGCAAATGTTCTTTACACTGCACAACTGGGGTGCACCGTGTCTCTCTGCTACATTCTCCATATGAAAATGTGGGAGTTTTTCAACAATGCCCCCTTGTGTAAAATGGGGCCTATCGTGCCAGGACACGGAATACCCCTCATTTTCCAAGAGTCCCTGACCAAATAAAAGAGCTGCCAATGGGAGCACAGAGGTGTTTGCCACTGCAGAGTGGAATGGGGAGAATGGAGAGTACCATGCCTCAACTCTGTCAAAACGAGTTTCTGGGGGCTCTTCGTCCTATTAATCTAATGGCCAGTATAATAGATTTGTCAGGGAAGACCATGAAATTCCCTGGAAACCACAGTACTCCAAATGTCACTGAAACTACATTTAGCAAAGAGATGGATGCCTTTAACTAAAGCTGGGGATGATTAAGCAGCTGTCAGTCTGCCTTATTTAACATAGAAAGGCTAGCACTTGGCTCTTGGACTGGGCTTGCGTTATCCTGGGCCAGCAGCAACTATTTCACATGGGGAGAAGTTCAGCACAGAGTAGGTGCATCATAGGAACTTAAGAGGTAAACCCTCCATTCCAGGCCTGTTCCTGTCCCTGCCCCCAATTCCACCAAAGGGTGAAATCTTATTAATGAGGACATTATGGAAATGAGGGTGTGGGAGGAGGGATAGGACAAGGACCTTAGGATTTCATGACTACGAGAGGTATGGTGGTCTGAGGCTCTACCTTCTTCACCTGGTTCTGCTCACTTCGCTGGGTTGTGGGTTGACTGGTTACAGGGGCAGGGGGAAGCAAAATCATTCTTTTAGTTCAGAAATGTGTAACGTAAGGTTCAGACTCAAGCTCAAGAAACAAATTTCTTAGAGGAAACTGATACTGTCAAAAAAAAAAATCACTGGATTTGAATTCAGAAGCTGCAGCGGTGGATCTCTGCCTAGCCACATATACTACGTGCGACCTGGAACATGTCACTTCCTCTAACACTGGAGAAGATTATCTTCCTCTAAAGTCACTTCCAGCTTGGAAATCTATAATTTTAATGGAACATAAGTACTTTGGGAAGAAGGATTTTTTCATTCTTTGTATATGTATCCCCAGAACCTATTGCAACGTCTGACTCTTAATGTATGAATGAGCAGTCTGATATGGTACTAGGATCTGAAATAATCCTTGCTCTTAAGGAATTTGTGGTCTATCTAGAGAGGGAGTTCATCATCAAAGATGGCCAAGTTCAGATGGAAGGAGGGAAGAAAGGAAGAAAAGAAGGAACAACGGAGGGAGGAAGGGAGGGAAGACTTCTACCTGTGTAACCTTGGATGAGTCATGTAATCTCCATGAATCCTTCATGGTGTGAAGGACTAGCATGGGCAACAATCACAGAATTCTGCAGTACAAAAACTCCCTCCTTATGCTACATGTGACTGGTACATGGTACATCCACTGGTACAACTGTACATGCCTTCCATGGTTGTCATAAGAATAAGTAGGAAGAAGAAAACACATAGTATATGAAAACCTCAGCAAGGTATGGAGGAGGGGCATGGGCATGGACATAGGGAAAAGAAGTAATGGAAATAAATGGAATAAAGATTCCATTGCCTACACAACGTCCAAAACCAAAAATGTTACAACTCCATTCAAAATGGTGCTGGATACTGGTTTTGCAGGGGTTGCCCAAGACAGACTCCCATCCACTTAGGAAAATCTTAAAAAAATAAATTTTAAAATTTTAAATTTTAAAATTAAAAAAATTTCAATCAAAAAATTTAAAATTTAATTTTTTTTTTAAAATAAAATTGTAAAACCCATGTATTTTATGAGCTCTATGGAGATATAGAAACCAACCAGGAGATTTGCAGAGAAGAACCTAATTTTTTTTTGGTATGGATTCTCAAACATCATGCTTGGTATGGCCTCAAAAATCTGGTCAAGACACAGGCAGGGAAGGGAAGAGGGGGAGGGAAAATTATCTCTCTCCTTTCCCAGCTGAGTGCTGGTATCCACAAGACCGTTTGGGAGGCAACTTTATGTGTTCTTAGTAGTAGATTAATGAATGTAATTACCTCACATTGTGGCGGCGAGCACGGCAAAAACTATAATTTATAGAGTGCTGTAAAGTTCTAATGTGTTTTTATGTCCATAAGCTGCTTAGCCATAATCTAATGCATGGGTACAAGAACACCCTAAGTGCTTCTCAGCTGTATAGCCAGCACAAATGTAGGGGCCTCCATGATGCTGGTGCTGGGACGTCTTTATAACCTAAGTCCAAGCTGGAGGTTGAGGAGAGGAATGGTTGCTGAATTACAGAAGTAATTCTGGACCCACAGACAAGTGTAAATGTATGTTTGAGTGAGTGTGTGTGTGTGTGTGTGTGTGTGTCCATGCCTGAGCCTGTGCCCCTCCCTCACCTATTTCTCTGTCTTCCTCTCTATCCCTCCCTCCCCCTATCTGTGTCTCAGTCTCTCTTGGTGACTGTCTCTCTCTCCCTCCCCCCTCCTTCTTTCCCTCTCTCACATTCTGTCTCTCTCTCCATATCTATCTCATTCTCTGTCTCTCCCAATCTCTTTCACTCTCTGCCTGTCTCTCCTCATTTCTTACTCCTCCTCCATCTCTCTCATTCTATCACTCTCTCTTAATCTCTCCATTTCCCTCTCTGTGTCTCAGTCCATCTCTGTCTCTTACTCTCCCTATGAGAACAACTCCATGCAGACAGACATTCACGAGCCTGAAGGCGGCTGAGACACAACGGCCCCTCTCAAAACTTCAAAATGGAAAAAGAAAATGTTTTTAAAGGAGAAGTCTCAGCTCTGCTAAGGCTTGAGCTGGGGCCCAAACGAAACCCCATCTAATTCATCTCTCCCATTATCCCTGCATCTCTCTGGACAGAACAGTTCCTGTTAATCCTGAAGGGCTTCAGTGTTCTGCCCAGACACACAAGTCCTGAAAGAAGCATTAATCACACTTCTAGCACACACTAAGCACCCTAGGCTTGGCTGCAGGATGGGAAGGGCTGAATGTGTAGGCAGTGGCTGTAGGTTCAAATCCTAACACTTTAATTGTCTGCTGAGAGAACCCAGGACAAGCCATGTCACCATTCGGGGCCTCAGTTTCCTCATCTGTAAACGAGGGAGTCAGACTAGATCCCTAAGAAAATGTCCAGCTGAGTCCTTGTCCTCTGGAAGTTGGCCACCTTTGGGTCTTGTGGTTGGGTCCTGTTGGCAGACTCTTGGGGTCTTCAATTTCCCTGCAAATGACCTTTTGGTTAATGGTATCTCTTCCAATTTCAACATGATCTCCCTGAAAGCAGAGGCCGTCCAGCCTTTTCTATTTATGTCCCTGAGGCTTAGTACACAGCTTGCCATGGAATAAGCCTGCAATAAATACTTTTTCATTCAAGCTGATGGTCTGGGTGCCAAGCAGCACATGAAATACAAAATGAAGGCACAAGAACTCAGGCAGTGTCAAGAGGAAGTTCGCCATTATGTGCCAAATAAATGAGAGAAGATAAAATGAGAGGTAAATTTATTGGGGGACAGAACACAGCAAATCATAATGATTTGGAACATCTAAAGAGAAGAGGTGAAATTTAAGGCTGGCTTTTGAAAGGTGGATAGAATGCAGGTAGATGAGAATAGGCAGGAGGGAATTATGGAAAGAAGGAGTGATTCCCCTATATTTTGTGTCTTTGACTCAGTTCACTAAAGGACTTGAAAATCCCCAACCTCAATGCAAGAAGTGGTGGGTTCCCCTCTCCTTGGAGATCTTCCATCAAAGTGACCATTTGGGAATTCCTTAGCATAGTGCCTAACACACAGTAGGCACTTAATAAACTGAACTAACTTGACCTGTAGATGGGTTGAACTAAGCTACTCAGATTTCTTTCAAATCTCACCTTCTACGATTCTGTGATTCTCTGAATCCACTTAAGTGGTCTTCTTGGAGAACGAAGGACAAACCACAAGGAAATGTTGGTCAATACCACAGCAGTAGGAGGTAACTGTGAGCAGATCAGAATCTAGTCTCAGTCAACTCTCTCTGAGAAATGGGAGAGAAACAAGGCTCTTTTTATCCACCTCCCACCTGGAGGTGGAAAATTATTATGTAAACTGGAGAGCGCCATATAATTACTGGGAATTATCATCCCCAAAATACAGCATGAACAGCTGCCTGTTTCACTTTTCAGACTGGAAAGGTTGCTAAGGTACTTGATCACTGCCTTCAGCTACCAGGCCCTCTTTGAGCTAAAGGGCACAGGGGCGCAAAGGCTCCCATGATAAGTTTCCTGTCCTCCTAGTCCCCCCTCTCATTAGCAGCCCAGTACAGCGGATATGAGTAAATATTTTAATACATATTAGGAAGAGAGTGGGAGGAAGCAGTTCCCTGAAAACAGGAGAATGAAAAGCTCTAAAAGCAGTTGGCCTCGCATTGGAACACAATGGCATGAGATCACTGAGCAGCACAGCAAGGAGAGCTAAGCTCTCAGCCGTACGGTCAGGATAAATTAGTAGCACGGCTAATAAATAATGGATGCTTTTCCTAGTTAAAAATGTACCACTTTGCAGAGTTCACAGGATGAGAGATGTGATTTGAATTCAATTAAAAGCTCCATCCTGTCTGAGAGAACGAACATCTTGTTGCCCACTTCATGAGAAGGGCTTGTGGGTTGCTGTAATCAGAATAAATACTAGATTCAGTCTGAGAGCTGCCTTCAGGGAAGAGTGGTACAAGGGTCCACGAGCCCCTATCAGCCTTCCTCGGCCCCAGCTTGGCCAGCCAACTCAGAAAGTTCTGGCCTTGTGGACTGAAGTCACATACAATGAAAGGATCTGATCTGATTTTGAAAATGTATCTTGTTAGAAAGATACAGAAAGACACACAGAGAGAGACTAGAATGAGAATGTCCAGGAGCTGACCCAGAGAATTAACAGAAAAGCAGTTAACAGAATGTCAATAGAAGTCCCCTGATTAAATACTCTCTGGGCTGAATCAACCCAATGGGTGCCAATGAAGTACTTGGGAATATACAAAAAGCAAATTAGCAAGGACACTATTGGTTTTAACTTAAAAACAAACAGATCCCCAGTCTCCCTCCCCTGCACACCACTATCAGCAATCTTTCATGACTTATCAAGGCAGGACAAAACAGTGTATTTGTGGAGAGAAGAGCTGTCTAGTTTCACTGGAGAGTAGACTGTTTGGGGCAGTCAAGTGGTACAGTGGATAGAGCTCTGGACCTGGCATTGGGAAGACTCATCTTCCTGAGTTCAAATCTGTCCTCACACACTTACTAGCTGTGTGACAGTGGGCAAGTCACTTCACCTTGTTTGTCTCAATCTCCTCATCTGTCAAATGAGCTGGAGAAGTAAATGGCAACCCCCTTCGGTATCTCTGCCAAGAAAACCCCAAATGGGGTCACAGAAAGTCAGACACAACTGAAATGTGTCAACAAAAACAGACCATGTTTCAGTATAGTAATGGGAACTAAGGATGAAAAGGCTGAACGGTGCCATGTTTTGAAGAGCCTCAGACGTCACGCAAAGGAATTTGAACTTGAGGCCAGGTTGAACCACCAAGGATTCTTAGGAGGCCATATCTACATAGAAGAAAGAAAACTGAACCAGCTTTGTGTAAGATGGATTGGAGGGGTGAGAAAGTAAAGACTGAAAACCTCTTAAGAAAAGTCGCTTAACATAATCTAGGCAAATGGCAATGAGGGTCTATTCTTGGGTGGATAACATGACACTAGAAAGCGGAATGAGGTCAATCGACATTGAAAAGATGTGATCAGAGGGCCTGGTCAATGATCAGATAGGAAAAACAAAGGAGAGGGCAGAATCAAAGATAACTCTGAAATGATGAGAAAAAGAGAGACAAGACAGAAATCATGGACAGATCCAGAGAAGAAAATGTGCTGGCTTTCTGACATGAGATACATGGATAACAGATTTAGAATTTAAAGGGAATTGAGAGTTGATACAATCCAACCCACTCATTTTATAGATGAAGGATCTACGGGTAGAGCTGTAAAGTGAGTTGTTCTGGGTCACCCAGGTAGTAAGTGGAAGAATGAGAATTCAAACTCATGTCTTCTGACTTCAAACTTAGGGACATTTCACTGCACCACACTGCCTCCAGTGGTCCTGCGTCAAATTGGGGGCACAAGTCAAGAGATGATAAGGAAGATTAGGAATGGCTCTATAGACTTTTGATTCATCTCTGAAGAGTTGGTGGGAGTGAAACTATGTAAGGAAGCAAATCATTAAGCAAGGAGCATCTACAGCAGGGATGAAGAGAGGGACCCGTGGGGGATGTTCACTTTTAAGGAGTCAGAACAAGGAAGGGGAGGGGTCAGTATAGGAGAAGTGATACAAGTTTATGCAACTAGGAGAATGTGCTGCAACTCCAAAGTCAAAAGAAAACAAAGTATGCCCCTTTAAATATTAAATAAATGGAATCTCATAGAAATGAAGTGGTTTGCTCAAGAAAATGACACTGGAAAATGCCAGAGATGGGATACAGGCTCAGGTATCTCTTACCTCCACATCTGACACTCTTTCAACTATGGTGACATGTTTGTCCATGGGATCTGCTACACTACTGATCAGTGAGGAAACTCCTTCTGCCAACATCAATGCCCACCTGATCTAAAACTTAAGAGTCTTCAAGGATTGCCTGGTATAATGAGAAGTGAAGTTAATTGCCCAGGGTCACCCAGCCAGGAGGTATACGACACCAACCTTGAACCTGGGCATTTCCACCTTTAGGTAAACAGCCTAGTTTTCCAGCTAAGTAAGGCTGCTTCGCATGAAAAATACTGTCTTGTTTTTCTACTTATTTCTCTTCATATACAGCTTGGTTTCGCCAAATGCAGTGGAAGTTCCTTAAATGCAGGGGCTATATCATACACCCCGTTGTTTTTAATGCCCACAGGGCCTACGCTGAAGCCCTTTGTTCAAGAAATGTTTCCTTGATTAACTAGCTCACTGAATTCTTATCTAATTGCTGAGAAAGAGTTTTTACAAACTTGAGAGAAAAAAGAGCAGAGAGTATTGAGACAAACCAAACCCTAGTGTTTGGTAAATACATAAATGGTTAAGCCATAAGGAACAGACTTCATTTAAAGTAAGTGTCATGGGATCAGCTATTGGCATTAACAATGTGATACAGGCTTCAGAGTGGTGTTGGACCTCTTGGTAACAACTCCCAGGCTAATTAGCAGCCATCCAAACACTCTGAGCACTGTGTGATCTCACCCACAGACTTCTTTTAATAAAACACCTGGGATTTGAAGGGAAGGTTGAACCAAAAAGTGGGCAGGCCAGGGAGGATGCAACAGGGCTCACATGCTCTGAGAAAAACATATCACTGCCCTCAGAAGGCTGTAGGCACTCATTCAACCTCACTGTTCAAACTGAGAGAAGGCATCAGAACTGTAGAGATGGATGGAGCTATTCAGCCCACCCCACCCCTCAACATAATATGGATAAGGAAACTGAGGTCCAGAGAGGGATGATGAGTCTCCAATGGATACCACCATCTAGACAGTCATAGAGCATCATCTCACTCTGGAGCAACCTAGAGGTTTCTGGTTTGGTTTTTGTATTCCCAGGGACTGGAAAAGTGTAATCTGTAAACAAATACTTGTAAGGGAGTGAGGGGTAGGGAGATGAAATCTGAAGAAAAATGTGGATTAGATGGTATGTGACTTGGCTTTTAAATCATGAAGAGACCAAGGTCATGGAGGAAAGGTCATATGTTTATTTTAAACCATGAAGACGCCAAGGTCATGAGGAAGGGTCATATGTTGGGCTAAGGTCATAAAGAAAGTGATGGAGTTGGGATTCGACTCTAACTCCTCTAGTTCCAAATCTAGAACCATATGCATTGTGCCCACCACACTGACTAGGCTGGCAGCTGATTGCTGACTACTCCAATGACAAGTCAGGGAATGTGGACTTCTGGGAGGAAGCTAGAAGGCTGGGAAACTTTCTGAACAAAGATGTAGTATCTATGTAGGAAAGATGATTTGGGAAGGTGGCCTGAAATGGGCAAGTGAGTAGACCACAGACTGGGGAAGAGAGAAAAAGGAAGGACAATGACAGTCTGGAACAGAGAGATCTCCATCTTCATCCTTTAACAAAAGATGTATCTCTGGATAGCCATACCGGCTGAAAGTCTGCACCCCCGACGTAAGGTAATGATGATATACCTACATGACTGAACCAGGCCACCTGTTCAGAGCCCCCTCGGATGATTCACACACAAATAAAGAGAAAGTTTCCAATATTTTCTCCAAATAAACCAGAGGCCATCCATCAAGCTGTTTACAGCATGCTGAGAGGTATGTGCTGTTATCGTTAGACAACCTGTCCACAAAAAATGGAGCTAACAATCCAGGATAATAAATCTCCCCCTTAAAAAAACTTTTAAGAAGTCACATAACTGGTTTTTGATAACCAGAAACCTGACTATTAGCCTCCAAGGTAAGAAACATCAGGACCAACACTTACCAGGTCATAATCAACAATTAAGCCAAGCAAAAAGAAATGAGAATGCCACCCAAAAGAGACATCTTTCCCCCCATCAATACAAAAAATGGCTCTCCACAGAGGCACGTATAAATTAATTCCTTGTAATCTCTATGTAAATCACATATGAACTAATCCACGAGTCACCTACATACAAATTCTCCCCAGCTAAACTACCTGAATAAGTAGGTGCTATCACAACCTGTTCTCTTGCTGCTCAACTCTGTCTATATCTTTTCCTCCAATGCATTCCCAAGAATCTGGGAAGCTTCATACTCCTAAAACTGGGTGGTGTGTGTGTGTGTGTGTGTGTATGTGTGTGGGGGTGTGTATGTGTGTATATGTGTGTGTATGTGTATGTGTGCATGTGTATGTGTGTGTGCGTGTGTGTGTGTGTGTGAGAGAGAGAGACAGAGAGAGAGAGAAAGAGAGAGAGGAAGAGAGCGTCAACCTAAGCTTTTGACTTATAGCCAATATTGGAAAGGATCAGAGAAACAAGAAAATCAATGGTAGAGTGTCAATAGAGATCCCAAAGCTGGCAAGGAGTCAGGATACAGACAAATTAATAGACTTCAGTCACGGATGCTACTCCAGAGGCCAAATGATATACGCAAAAAATAGGAAATGACAATGAAGTTAGAATTAATGGCATTATAAAAACAGCGATCCGAATTTTGCGCAGAGTTCATTCCCAACCTCCCTATCTCTAAGTGGTGTGTTGTCAGATATACCTAGAGGAGGTCCCAGAATCCTATCCCTACCCTCGTTCTACGTAGGACATTGATTTTGACCGGAGACTTAGATAAGACTATTGAGGGAATGTTTATCAAAGGAACAGGTGGCAAAAAGCAGAGAAACATTTGTAAATATACTAAAAGACAGGCCTCGGATATAACAGCCTTTTGTACGGAGATGTGGGCTACAATGAACCTGGCAAAACTTAACAAGTCCTTTGTCTGAGTTCAAAAATGCAACTGCACAAGGGGAAAACAGAGGAGACATTCCTAGAAAGGTCAAGGTAGCTAGGCAGGATACTGGTTAGAGCTTTGGGACCAAAGAGTGAGGAACACATGAGTTGGAATCTTGTCTCAATAACTTTTCACATAGGTATGAGCACATGAACCTCTGATCAAATTAACAAATATATGCAAAGAACTTGGCAAATTAAAAAAATCCACAAATGCTAATCATTATTGTCACTGTTGCTGGTTTTAAGATTACCCATGCACTCCAAACCAAATTCAACAAAGCAAAATAATCATATCATCCTAGACACAATAAAGACATTTTCTCTTCTCTCTGGAGTCAAAGCAACTAGATTCAAATCCTGCCCACCAACACCATAATGCGGCGTTGGCCAAGTCACTTAAAACTCCAGAGACTTAATTTCTTCATCTATAAAATAAAGGGGTTGGAGTCCAACTAGGAAGCAGCTTTTAGACTGAGTCCAAGTTTTAAAAAACAAATCCTTTTATTAAGGGGATTTGTTCTGTGAAGTTTGGATTCAGGTGCTTGAGGACCTAGAGGGTCACATACATACACTTCTAATCTGTGTATGTGTTTAATCTGACAAAATCTATTGATTACAAGAGAGGGCTTTATGTTTGGGCAAGGGGAAGGAAAGGATAGTGACATTTAATGAAAGAAAGAGCAACAATGAGAACTTTAAAAAAATACAGAAAAGAGTCAAGAACAAATAAGGGGATACAGACAAGCAGGAAATCTTGATTATACACATAAAATACTATGTAATGGAAGACAATTTCATGTAATCTTTTTCTGTCTTTTATGTACTGAAATGTTCATTTTTGTTAAGTCCACTTAAAAAAAGATTATTTTTCATTAAAGCTTCATGTTGTAATTATAATTCCTAATATTGGGGGATTGTTTTCATGACATCTGCAGCAGTTAAAATCTTCCTTATGGTAATTTCCATCAACTTTCTCTGGTTCTACCCTCTACAGCCAAGAAGAACACCTCTAGAGCTACATACAAAGAAACAAAGTTTGGAGAGAATAAGAGGAAAATGAGCAGGAATGTAAGCTCTACTTTCTATTCTATCCAAAATAATAACAATTTCTTGTTCTTAATTTGACCAAAAACTGTCAATTTTGGAGTACAATTCCAGAAGGTGGATGGGTACAATAAGTATTTCCCAGAAACTCCAGTGTTTGAATCCCAGGACCCTTCATTCCCCTCCCAAGATAAAATCAAAGATGGAAGTTAGAAATCTTAGTCCTTCAATCCAAACCAATGAGAATTTACAACTGTGATAACTGATAGGAATAAGATAAAATGAACAACTGACCCTGTCCTCAAGGTATTTATATTGTAGTCCTCAAGGTATTTATATTGTACTGGATTCTCTGACTGGGAAAAAACTGTCAACAGCTGTTTCCATGGTGACACATGTGCCACCTGAGATCCTAAGATACAGTCAGGAATTCTTTGTCAAAAAGTTCCTATGATTCAGTCAATGGTTTATCGGCCTTTCATACCTGGATTTCCTTCCTCTAGCGTCAGGTACCATGTAACATCCCATGTTTCAATCACAGCCAATGACATATAACTTAGTGGGGTTATTACAAGGAAAAGCATTATTTCCCAGCTCTCACCTAACCACATGTGGCCGTGGAATAATCAGCAGATCTTTTCCAGACAGACTGAGGGCAAAGGCTCTTCCTCTTTAGGAAAAAAAAACAAAAAAAACAGAGGGGGCGGAGCCAAGATGGCGGAGTAGAAAGACGCACATACACATAGCTCCGAACCCACAACCCACAGAACATCTGTAAAAAGGAACTTACGGCGAATTCTGGAGCATTAGAGGCCACACAACAGTGGAGTGAAGGATATTTCTGTTCCAGAGGGACCTGTAAACCTCTCGCAAAAGGTCCTACGCACCGCGGACTGGGCGCCAGGACTGGGAGCAGAGTACAGCCCTGCCACGCCCGTGGCACCGAGAGAAGCAGATCCGAGCAGGCTTCAGGGACGGGATCTCCAGCGGCCGCGAGGGTCCCTCCACCCACAGGTGACGGGGGTTGGTGAGAGGGTCTCCTTGGCGGGTCAAGAGGGGCGTGGGGTGCCCCCATAACTCAGGCCCCCTGGGGAGGCAGCAGCTGAGGCAGCGGCAGACGAGGGCTCCCCAAGCAGGCAGGAGCCTGGATCCATTGTTGAAGGTCTCTGCATAAAGCCCCTGAGGGAACTGAGCCTGAGAGGTGGACCTGCCCCCACCTGAGCACCTGAACTTAATCTCACACTGAATAGCAGCCCTGCCCCTGCCCAAAGCCCTGAGGCTAGGAAGCAGCATTTGAATCTCAGATCCCAAGCGCTGGCTGGGAGGATCAGGAGGCCAGGTGGGTGTGAGGAGAATATTCAGAGGTCAAGTCATTGGCCAGGAAAATGCCCAGAAAAGGGAAAAGAAATAAGACTAGAGAAGGTTACTTTCTTGGTGAACAGGCATTTCCTCCCTTCCTTTCTGATGAGGAAGAAGAATGCTTACCATCAGGCAAAGACACAGAAATCAAGGCTTTTGTATCCCAGCCCACTCAATGGGCTCAGGCCATGGAAGAGCTCAAAAAGAATTTTGAAAATCAAGTTAGAGAGGTGGAGGAAAAACTGGGAAAAGAAATGAGAGACATGAAGTCAAAGCATGAACAGCAGGTCAGCTCCCTGCTAAAGGAGACCCAAAAAAATGCTGAAGAAAATAACACCTTGAAAAATAGGCTAACTCAATTGGCAAAAGAGGTTCAAAAAGACAATGAGGAGAAGAACGCTTTCAAAAGCAGAATTAGCCAAATGGAAAAGGAGATTCAAAAGCTCACTGAAGAAAATAGTTCTTTCAAAATTAGAATGGAACAGATGGAGGCTAATGACTTTATGAGAAACCAAGAAATCACAAAACAAAACCAAAAGAATGAAAAAATGGAAGATAATGTGAAATATCTCCTTGGAAAAACAACTGACCTGGAGAACAGATCCAGGAGAGACAATTTAAAAATTATGGGACTCCCTGAAAGCCATGATGAGAAAAAGAGCTTAGACATCATCTTTCATGAAATTATCAAGGAAAACTGCCCTGAGATTCTAGAACCAGAGGGCAAAATAAATATTCAAGGAATCCACAGAACACCACCTAAAAGAGATCCAAAAAGAGAAACTCCTAGGAACATTGTGGCCACATTCCAGAGTTCCCAGGTCAAAGAGAAAATATTGCAAGCAGCTAGAAAGAAACAATTCAAGTATGGTGGAAATACAATCAGGATAACACAAGATCTAGCAGCTTCTACATTAAGGGATCGAAGGGCATGGAACAGGATATTCCAGAAGTCAAAGGAACTAGGACTAAAACCAAGAATCACCTACCCAGCACTGGTCTTTCAATGAAATAGAGGACTTTCAAGCATTCTTGATGAAAAGACCAGAGCTGAAAAGAAAATTTGACTTTCAAACACAAGAATGAAGAGAACCATGAAAAGGTGAACAGCAAAGAGAAGTCATAAGGGACTTACTAAAGTTGAACTGTTTACATTCCTACATGGAAAGACAATATTTGTAACTCTTGAAACATTTCAGTATCTGGGTACTGGGTGGGATTACACACACACACACATGCACACACACACACACACACACATAGAGACAGAGTGAATTGAAGAGGATGGGATCATATCTTAAAAAAATGAAATCAAGCAGTGAGAGAGAAATATATTGGGAGGAGAAAGGGAGAAATGGAATGGGGCAAATTATCTCTCATAAAAGAGGCAAGCAAAAGACTTATTAGTGGAGGGATAAAGAGGGGAGGTGAGAGAAAAACATGAAGTTTACTCTCATCACATTCCACTAAAGGAAAGAATAAAATTCACACTCATTTTGGTATGAAAACCTATCTTACAATACAGGAAAGTGGGGGATAAGGGGATAAGCAGGGTGGGGGGGATGATGGAAGGGAGGGCATGGGGAGGAGGGAGCGATTTGAGGTCGACACTCATGGGGAGGGACAGGATCAAAAGAGAATAGAAGTAATGGGGGACAGGATAGGATAGAGGGAAATATAGTTAGTCCTATACAACACAACTATTATGGAAGTCATTTGCAAAACTACACAGATTTGGCCTATACTGAATTGCTTGCCTTCCAAAGGGAAGGGGTGGGGAGGGAGGGAGGTAAAGGAGTTGGAACTCAAAGTGTTAGGAACAACAGTTGAGTAATGTTCTTGCCACTAGGAAATAAGAAATACAGGTAAAGGGGTATAGAAAGTTATCTGGCCCTACAGGACAGAGGAGAGGATGGAGACAAGGGAAGGGAGGGATGATAGAGGAGAGAGCAGATTGGTCACAGGGGCAATTAGAATGCTTGGTGTTTGGAGGGGGGGGTAAAAGGGGAGAAAATTTGGAACCCAAAATTTTGTGAAAATGAATGTCAAATAAATAAATAAATAAACAGACAAACAAACAAAAGCCAGAAAAGAAAGGTGCTGAATCTGGGAAACTGGGCAACAAAACCCTTTTCAAGGCAAACCTCATGCCTGACACTGAAAAGGTTGATTTTAGTTACTCATCAGAAGTACCCTCTTTGGTCCTAACCCTGAACTTGATCTGCAGCTACTTAAAAAATAAGAAAAGAGATGTACAGTGACTAAGTTGTGGACCATGGGACCCTAAAGTCACCATCCTTCTGACAGGTCCCTATTTGTGAAATGAAGACAATACCACTAGCCTGCCTCTCAGGATTAGAGAGAGAAAAGAGGCTAAGCATGGCATGCGGGGGAGCAGGATGACGGTTCTGCCATAAAAGATGAAAGAAATGAAAAATTCTCAGAAGCAGGGAAGGGCTCCTATGAAGTAAGTAGGACCAAGAAAACAATGCATATGCCATAGTTACAAAAATGAAAACAAAAATACCAAGGATGAGAAAGCCAAACTGAAAACTGTACCAGCATCATGAACGAGTTTGGCCAAAGCAAAACATAAGGCAACTAGCACCCCTGTCTCTTCTTTACATAGGTGGGGGGCGGCGATGGGTGTGGAGCACTGCATGGACTGTCAGGATCTGCGGATGTGCCAATGAATTCTGACTTTCTCTTTATTTTATTTTATTTTATTTTTTGGTTACAAGGAACACTCTCTGGTTAATGGAGGAGGAGGTAAATATTTGGAAATGAAAGTGATGTGAGAACAAAGCAAAGACAAGCTGTCTTGGCATAAAGTTGACTGGCCTTCTATCTTACTGGGATACAGCTGGCTCTCTGACCACTTGACAGGGATGTTGTAAGGAGGGAGCCTCTGTCGTGCACAAATCAGTTAGTAAATACATATTAACCTCCTACGTGCCGGACACATTAAGAGATACAAGAGGCAAAAGACAGTCCCTACCCTCAAGGAGTTCACAGGCTCATGGGGAAGACAGCATGCAACTAAAAATATCAAAAAAATAAAAATAAAAAATATAAAAAAAAATATAAAAATATAAAAAGCAACTAAAAAATATAAAAATATAAAAATAAAAAAATATAAAAATATAAAAATATCAAAAGCAACGTACGGGCAAGATAAATTTACTCAGTTGTTTCAGTTACGTCTGATTCTCCACGACCCCATTGGGGGTTTTCTTGGTAAAGATACTGGAATCGTCTGCCATTTCCTTCTTCACCTCACTTAACAAATGAGGAAACTGAGGCAAATAGGGCTAAGTGACTTGCCCAGAGTCACACAGCTAGTTACATGGCTGAAGCTGGATTTGAACTCAAATCCTCCTGACTCAGGCACTCTGTACACCTAACTGCCTCACAGAATAAATAGGAAATAATTAACAGAAAGAAAGCACTGGAATTAAGAAGGGATGGAGAAGGTTTCCTGGAGAAGGTGCGGTTTTTGTTGAGACTTGAAGGAAGCCAGAGCGGTCTGAACAGCCTCCAACGTTCCTTTCAATGCTGAAATTCTGGGAATTTTCAACTTGAATTAACAGGGGTGGACAACATTTATTTTCATGGTGTAATTTCTAAGGCAACTATGTGGGTTCATTTTCTGCATTCTCTGACTCAGATCTTCCATTTTCAATGCATCCCACGGCCACTGAATCAGAGATTTTATTCACTGAGCAGCACAGGGGGATGGAATGAGGTTCTTCCCTCAGACACAGCTCCTCTCTGACTATTTTTTCCCAGTTTGGAAGGCAACGACTTGACGTTTTTCCTTTTTTGTGTTAAAAGGAAAATGAAAAAAGCTTTCCTCTATGTGAAGAAAAAGAGACTTGTATGCATTTATTTAATCCTCTCATCAAATGGCTGCTTTAATTTGAAGAGGAAAGAGTTAGTGGGATCGCAGGACCATAGATTTGAAGCGGGAAGGATCTGAGGTCAGCTACATTTGTTCCAACTCCTTCATTTTACAGATAAGGAAACTGAGGACCACAGAGGTCAAGTGGATCTGACCCAGGGTCACAGCTCAAAAGTATCTGATGCAGGGGTTTGAGACCAGGTCTTCCAGATCGCTCCCCCAAGTCCAGTTCTCTATTTAACCTGTTTAATCGGAATTCTTTGAGTAAGGACGGTCATTACCAATCCCCTCAAAAAGCAGCCATTTTATCCAAACTGGTACAAAAATTCAGCAAGTATCAAACATAACAAGATATAATATATAATAAGATAGATATAGATATATAGAGGATAGTTGAATTGTTGGAGTGTTTTTATAAGAACAACATAATACTAAGATTTATCCATAAATTTTAAGAACAATGCTTTATTAATAGCCATTGCGTACCAAGTTCCCACAATCTCCAAACTGCAAGGAATGAAAAGTTTTCCAATCAGAGAAACTGAGCAGAAGTCAAATTGGTACGGGAAGGAGAGGGGTCGCCCTCATCCACGTCAGAGAGTTAGACCATGAGGGACCACAGAAGATGACCTTAGAGACTTCATTTATTTAACTATAAAAAAACAGCTACGTTGCCTATCTGTGTAATAGTGTGCATAACCTCAAATATAACAGACTAATGAAAGTAATCACTTGCCCTTCCATTAAATAAGATGAGAGAAATGATAGGTTATCATAAATATAGTCATAGCTAGTAGATGCATATCATATTAAGGCTGGCAAGGCGGGTAAGGGATATTATTTCATTCACTTACAACAATCCTGAAAGGTGAGAATTACAGGTATTATTTTAACCATTTTATGGATGAAAGAACTGAGGCACACAGTGATATCCCCCAGGATTTCATACCCAGTAATGTGGGAGGCATGACTGGAACCCAAGCCTTCCTATCTCCAACTCCATCACCCTCTCTGGTATCCCAAGGCTGGCTTCTAGAACCTTTGTTATTATTTCCTATTTAGAAGTACCAGGACACGCCTATCCTCCCCAGGCCAAAGCCACAGCCCTCATGAAAGGAAGAGAAAGGCCTACAGACTCAGCAAATGCTGGAAGTTTTCCAAGCACCAGGAGTTTCTAAGTGTCTTTGGCTCTGGGGAAAAATAGCTCCAGTTTCCTAACAGCGTCCATTCTGTCCATTTCATCAAGGGATGAATGGGTGCATTGAGTTGGCCGTCAATGTGTCTCCCAGCTACCAGGGACGAGAGCAGGTCCTGTTGGACGGCTCAATGGCTAGGACCAACTGGTTTATTCTCAGACACCAAGCCTCTCTCAAGGGAAAATTGGTGAGAAGAAAGGATTGGGGGGGGGGGGAGAGAAAGAGAGAGAAAGAAAGAGAGAGAGGAGAGGAAGAGAGGAGAAAGGGAGGAACAGAAAGGAGGGAAGGAGGGGAAGAGAGAGGGACACGGAAAGGCAGAGGTTAGAGGGAGAGAGAAGGAAAGAGAAAGTGAGAGAAAGCAGGGCTGGAGGTCTCGCATCAGCAGGTGTGGTCCCACCATTTATTCTACCTGCAGACACAGGCCAATAGCAACATCCAATATTCTCCAACCTCAGCATAAGTGGACTCTCTCTGACACCTGTTCAAGCTCCTCACATCAGTGACCTACATTGAAAGGGATTGTATAATCCTAAAATGGGCCAGCACTGGGCTCAAGCATCAATTCCACAAGGAAATTCATTACTAAGAGCACATAACTTTTAACCAAGAAAACAGAGACACTTCGTTTTAACAGGAAAAAAGAAAGGGAAGATGATTTTTTTTAAAGAAGGAAGAGAAAGAAGTGTCCTAGTATCAAGAATAAATTTTATTAAATTCTGGATAAGCTCCTAAAGTGTTCAAGTCATTGATTCATGTGTCATGGTCCCAGGTTCAAAGCTAGTCTCTGTTACTTGGTATCTGTAACCTTGAGAAATTGTGTAACCTCTCTGGGCCTCCCTCAGTTCTTGATCTGTAAAATGGGGGGAATGTCCTGGGGCAGGACTGAAAAAGCAGCCTAGGAATATTTTCTGAAGATCCAATGCCCAAGAAGTCACCCAGGCAAACCTCTTAGCTTCCTTCACTAGGCTGCACCAACAGCCTTTATTCAAGATTAAAGAGCCACTGATAATATAAACCTGTTCTTCAATTATTTCAGTCGTGCCCGACTCCTCATGACCCCATTTGGGGTTTTCTTAGCAAAGATACTGGAGTAATTTTCCATTTATTTCTCCAGCCCATTTTACAAATGAGGAAACTGAGGCAAAGAGGGTGAAGTGACTTGCTCAGGGTCACCTAGCTAGGAACTATCTGAGTCAGGTTTTCCTGACTCCAAGCCCTGGCGCTCTGTGCACTATGGTACTATCAAGCAGCTCCCATTTGTACATCTGAGAGGGTAGCTGGTGAATTAATTACCCACCTAATTAGTCCTTTCTCCTTGGTACTCATTTTCCAAGGATTCCACTCCAAAGCAAACAAAACACTTCTTAGATAACATACAGCATGAGTAAGACATTCCCTAGGGACCAGTTCCTACCCGCTTAAAGTCTAAGGGAGAAGCATAAAATATCTATAAAAGGAAACATTACAAAACTGGCATTGAGATGCCCACATAGCCATGCAGCTTCTAAGGCAAAGATCAGAGAAGAAATCAAGAGAGGCTTCCTGGAGGACGCGGTATGCAATCTTTCTACCATAAGAAATGAATCCTATCCTATCATATAGACATTCTCACTATAAAAGCTCAATTTCAGAGGATAATGGTGTCATTAAAAAGGAGACAGCTCATGTCCACATTTTCAATTGATCAGTAACTCCCAGTGTGGAATCATTTTTCACTGACTCAAACAGGTCTCTATAACTTACAGTCTTAAGGGAAACTGAGCAAGGTTAAGGGACTGGCTATTAGTGAGACAGCTAAATAAGTGGAAAAATCTGAACCCAGGTCTTTCTGACTCCAAGTTCAGCTCTTTAGACAACATGACTCTCTAAATAAGAGTCCTGTAATCGTATTGGTGTGGGGCAGTGGATAGAGCATCAGGAGAAACTTAGTCCAAATTTGACCTCAAATGTTTACTGTGTGACCTTGAGCAAGTCACTTCACACTGTATGCCTCAATTTCTTCATCTGTCAAATGACCTGGAGAAGGAAACAGCAAACCACTCCAGCCTATTTGTTCAGAAAATTCCAAATGGGGTCACAGAGAGTCAGACGTGACCGAAAAATGAACAAAAAACAATAGAACTGAGGTGTTAGGGTACCGAGTATGTAACATTTGAAATCACATGTCTCTGGTTTTGACATTAATTTTCTATATGTTATGCCCTGGTGCTTTTCTAAGTGCTTAAAATCTCATAGTCTTACCACACAATTCTCTGCCTCTTCTGGCCACTATCACCCTAGATCATCCACCACATATCCTATAAATCCTTCAGTTCACTCCTGTCCTACTCTCTCTGCCTCTGAGAAGAAGGGAGGGAAATAAACCAGCTAAAAGTAAATGAATGAACTTCTGCATCCTCAGGGACCTCTGAGATACTGAAGAGTCCAACTGGCCCACGTTGTGAGTACAGGCAAGCCAGAGTCTTTCAAAAGAGTGGGATGCCAACCTTGGTACGATCCCCTTCTTCCAACCCTCTTAAATACAATCTTAATTCACCCAGCTCTGTGTCAACTAATACGCGCCTGCATTGTGAGAGCCGATTTGCATCACAAATCATGCAGAGTGTGCCAACGAAATAACATTATGGGGTGTGCTGAATAGTACAAGGCTCTGCTGCCTCTGAAATGTGACTGAGGAGTTGTCTGGTGTCTATTTAGACAGGGCAGAGATTTCTCCCCTGTCTCCAATATGGAATGATCGATGCTTCGCAAAGACATAAGAGGGTCTCTGCTTAGGATACTGAAGAGCAATCCGTGCTCTTGCTGACGTCGTCAATTTTTATAATTTGTATCCTGGAGGAAAAAGAAGAAGGGGGAAAAATCTCTCTTCTGCAAACAGCATGGGTGCAAGATGACATCTGTGTGTTCGTTAATACATCATTTCCTCTGAACAGAAGCACTACAACTGAAATTTAATTCCAATCTTTAATTGAACAAAATTGCTTTCAGATGACAAATTAAGGAGAAATGAACCACACCCAGGCACAGAGCTGAAGCAGAGAAGGAGGAAAAACAGCACTGAAAGCCTCCATGGCACAGAATGGAGAGCCATCCTGCCCCCAAGAAAATACTAAACCCCATGAATTTATTTATTCCCACATGACTACTCATAAAAAAAGGAAAAGACTAATTGTGCTGAGAGGTACCGTTATCTCTTCAACCCAAGAGTTTATTTTTCTAAGCCTTGAAATAAAAATCTACCTTCCATGCTGCTTCATAGCATAAAGATGACCCCAGGTTCTCACAAGCTCTTCCTAGCTCTGGCCACATCCCCCCAGAGGATCCCAGAGATCGCTGGGAGACTGGATGGTATAACGGATAGGACATTCAACTTGGCACCAAGTTGATGGTGATGGAACATTGGGAAATATCACTTCAATTTTCTGGACTTCAGTTTCCTCATCTGGAAAATGGGAGGGGTGAAATTGATGGTCTTTAAAATTCCACCCAGCTAAGAACTAGAGTTAGAAAGAATTAAGCAGGCCATTAAGTCATGGGGTCATAGATCCACCACCTTGTCTAAACTCTCCCTTGAGAGATGAGAAACATGAGGCCCAAAAAGAGAAATGAACAGGTTGTCATCTGGTCATTATTGGTTTTGTCAGTCAAAACCAACAAAGCATCAACTGTTCCGTAGGTGAATGGATATGAGTATGGAATGGTTTGGGGAGGCAGGAGTAAGGTGGTTAATCTTATAAAAGAAAGGTTGTCAATACTTGCCCAACAAAAAGTAAATGCAAACACACGTGAATATTTAAGGAAAGAAGAGCCCACTTATGACTGTAATCAACACACTGTCTTGGGAATACAGGTTGAATTGAAAAGTCTATCGGAAGAGGCCCCAAATTCAGCATGTTTAGATTTTAAAAAAAAAACTAAATTGGGAGGAAGGTTTCTTGCCCCTTAGGGATAACCTGGACCCCTCAGGCAGAGTCTAATAAAACCTAGGGACTTCTTCTTGGAGTCACGTTTGTAAATGTATGAAATAATATATGCTGGATTCCTAAAGGAACCAATTCCATTGAAATTCAGGGATTGAAAAAAATTTAATTTCACTTTCAAGCTCAGCCAGATAAGCCTGACTCTGGAATGCAAGGAAATTACAGTGAGCAGCCCAACCGCAGCTGATATCAACTATGGGCAAGGTCACTGAGGAAAGTGCGACAAGAGGAACAGCCTTGGCTGGACTCCTACCTCCTAAGAGTCAAGCCTTCTGTTCAGTCCTTTCAGTCATCTCCAACTCTCCATGACCCCATTTGGGGTTCTCTTGGCAGAGATGCTGGAGTGGTTTGCCATTTCCTTCTCCAGATCATTTTATAGATGAAGAAATTGAGGCAAACAGGGCTAAGTGACTTACCCAGGGTCACATTGCTAGTAAGTGTCTGAGGCTAGGTCTGAACTCACAAACATGAGTCTTCCTGATGCCAGGTCTGGCACTCTATCCATGGTACCAGCTAGCCAACCTTAAGATTCAAGTCTCAATGCCATGCTTATTTCTGTTTGAGCTCATTCTGCATGGCCAAGGAGGCAGCAGAAGGTCCTTGCCCTGACATGCCTGCCAACACGCATGTACATACACACACACACACACACACACACACACACACACACACTACAGAGCTGCACCCTGCTGTGGCACCAAGATAATGTAGTGGAATAAATTAGGAATGCCTAACCTGGGGAAGGCAACATGTCAAGGACACCACTGCCATCTTCAAGATGAAGTGAAAGGCCAAGGGTCATGAGAGTCATACAACTATGGGGAAGGAGAAGTAGAATATGAACTCAGATCTTTCTGATTCCATAACCAACATTCTTACCCAGTGAACAACATAACGAACCATATCAAATGTCCTGCTCCACAATGCTCTCTCATCCAAGAGAGATGACCCGTCTACTCTTACAGACAAAGATAAGAGAGGTCCTACTCACTTCACACCTACCTACACACAGCCTTCATCCCTCAGTTAATCCCAGATGAAATCCTCTTACCATTTCATTTCCCTGTGAATTGAGTACCCCTAAAAGGAGGGACTCACAAAAGACACAGATGATGCTAGGATGGGACTCTAGGTCAATGTCACCACTGGATGAGCCCCTGAAATCTCTGGCTGGGTTACTAAGGAGCAGCTTGTCCCTTATTCTCACTCATCTTTAATCACCCTTGTGTCTTCTGAGGAAGAAAAGCCAAGATACAGAATTACTCTAGATTCCACCTGAGAGACACCCTATCAAAAATCTCAAGAGGGACCAGAGCTGGATTAGGTTTCTGGAGGAAAAAAGAAAGGAAAAAGAGAAAACCTATCTTCACTCTATCACCAAGCAAAAGAAGATAATCACTGATTTATTGGTTGTCTGATAGGCTTTAAAAATTTTTTTTTAAATAACTTGGGTTAGTTTAGGGGTATCCTTCCAAATCTATTGTAATACAACTAAGCAACAATTTTACATATACATATACACAGCTTTTTAAAATAAAGCCATCAGTAAAAGAAAAATGAATTGATACAGAAGCTGATTTCAAATCCCATGTCTGAGAACAACTCAGTGTGTGACTTGGGGCAAGTCACTCTGTTTCTCTGGACTTCAGTTTCCTCATCTGTAAAATGAGGAGAGGCTTGGATTAGAGGGCCTCTGAGTCCCATCTGTGCTCTAAGTCTATGTTCCTAATATCCATCATCTTCGCTCCTCTGTCATAACATCATAGTCTTGAAAATCAAAAGCTTAAAAAACTACATAATCTGCCCATTATTGAGGCCAATTTTAGAAATTAACCACATGGAGAACAATAACTAGTGTCTCTATGATCAAGAGATGAAGAATAACTGGATATAAATCTGAAAGAACAATTTAGCTCCAAAAATGTGACAAAAGAAATCAATAAGCATTTATTAAGCATCCATGAAAAACTAAAAATTAACTATTAACATCAGTAATGAACTAGTTATATGATTTTGTGGACAAATCCCTTTATCACTCAGTTTCTTTGTTTGCAAGATGAGGCTTATGGAGTACTATTAGGTCCCTTTTAGCAATAAAATTCTCAAGTTCAAAGCCTCTGAAAATCACAAGACGATTCCTTTCCTGTGCCTCAAAAAAAGGAAAAGGTCAACATGTGAAACTTTTCATGTCTACTGATCAGTATATTCACTGAGGCATTCATTTATTAAACAGACACTATTTACAGGTACAAATGAAGACATAAAAGTTCTCCTGAGTCCCTACCATCATGTGGGCAGCTAGGTGGTGCACTGGATAGAGAACCAAGCCTAAAGGCAGGAAGACTCATGTTTCTGATCTCAAATCTGGCCTCAGACACTTCCCAGCTGTGTCACCCTGGTGAAGTTGTTTAACCCTACTTGCCTCAATTTCCTCATCTGTAAAATGAGCTGGAGAAGGAAATGGCAAACCACTCCAGGATCTCTACATAGAAAACCCCAAATGGGGCCACAGAGAATCGGATATTATTAAAAAACAATGACAATAACTAGCATCATATATTGGTGCAGGAAATCTAGCATGTGGGAACAAGACAAACTTGCAAAAACTATATAATTAATACACAGTAGTCCGTGCTTCCAGAATCCATGTTCCACTGCCAGAAGACTATTTCATTTTTTTTGTATCTCCCTAACCTATAGCATAGTGCCTGGTATACACTCATCTTGCTTATAGCTTCCCTAGATTTTCCTCCTAGACAGATCCCAACCTCTTTAGAAATAAAGAAAAGGCTGCATCTAGCTTGGATGTGAGAAAATTTAAATTTAGCAAGGCACATCCTTGAACAACAGACAAATCCATGGAACTCTGCCCCGAAAAGGCAGCATGTCTAGCTCGGTCAAACCTCCCAGTATTTTCTCCTTGCAGAGGTAGAGTTTAAGAGACCTGGATCAATCACATTTATGCCAAGCTGAGCTCTCAGAAAAATACAAAGATCCCTGGTTTTGTCAGCAGAGGACCTTGGTTTAAATCCTACCTCAGTCACTTAGTACCCAAGGCACCTTGCGTGAATCAATTCATGTTTCTGGAACTTGACTCTTGATGAATAAAATGAGGGTCTTGGATTCAGTGATATAGAAGGTTTTACTGAGCTTAGAATCTATGACCTAATGATCCCAAGATATCCATATGGAAGTGTTGTATGTTCTTTCCTCGCTTAAAAAGGAAAATACACACAAATATTCATTAAGTGGCTATAATGAGCCAACCACTGTGCTAAGCATTTTACAAATGCTTAGCACCTGATCTGATCCTCACCACAACCCTGACCAGGTATATACTGTTATCCTCATTTTACAGCTGAAGAAACAGAGGAGGAAAGAGATGAATGACTTGCCCAGGGTCACATAACTATTAAGTGTCTGAGGATGGATTTGAACTCAGATTTTCCTGACTCTAAGACCACCATTCTAGACACTGAGTCAGCTTAGGTGATAAAAGCTTCAGGGTGTTTCAAGAGACAAGATCATTGGTTTTTTAAGAGGCTGTTCATTAAGCATAATGCCCAAGGTAAATTCAGTACTATGTGAGTAGACTCTAAGATGTCCAAGAAAAGTTCAGAAAGGGTGAATTACATCATAAAATATATGCTGACTTCTACTTCATTCATTCATGTAGAGAACACACACTATGGTACCAAACTTAGGAAAAGCTGAGAAAAGAGAAACCACCCACAGCCACCTTCCCATCCAGTCCAATCCCAGGAGGCTTCAAGCAGTAGGACAAGGAAGGAAGGGAGAGAGGAAGGAAGGGAGAGAGGAAGGAAGGGAGGGAGGAAGGGAAGGAAGGAAGGAAGGAAGGAAGGAAGGAAGGAAGGAAGGAAGGAAGGAAGGGGCAGGGAAGGAGGGACTGAGGGAGGGAGGAAGGGGGCTGATGTTGATACTTAACAAGATTTTCAAACCCACTCACTGATAGTTAGCAATAGTCATCTTATCTTGCATTACTGTGTCTGAACATGGAGAGGAAGGAACGGTAGCCACCAGAGAGTGAGTTACCATTTCTTCCTTGTTATCTAGGGCCTGGACACAAATCCCCCTCTTGGTTCTTTAGATGAATTTTTAATGAAATCTGTTCCATGGTCTATGCTTTGTTAGCATGATGCTTGCAGAACACCCCAAAGGGAAGCGAGAAATGAAGAGGTTGATGTTCCCAGAGAGAATTCTAAGTAGAGGGAAAGACCAACTTTCAAGTTGTTCTTGAGATGCCTTGAAGATGTAAGGTCATCGATATGAACCCAGAGATTTGGAAATGAGCTCTGGGCTAGCTGGCATCATCACCTGTTTGTGCCCCTTGGGGACATCTTGTAAATATTTTGTTTATTTGCACGTTAAGTGCCCCATTAATAGGAGAACTCCCATTTCTGCTTCTCCTTGTACCCCCCAGTCCTTCGCATAATGTCTGGCACATGGTAAGCACTTAATAAATTCTTGTTGATTGACTGCCTGATTTGGATGTCGAAAAGGCCTCCACAGTTCCCACCTTAAGGGCAGGCTTTTCCAGGAAGAGACTCCCAGGAAAGCTTTGGCGGTATTAACAAATAATCATTTATCTGAATTAACATTCCACTCCAGATGAGGTAATTAATTAGGCAAAAGAAAACAATCTTTAGTCCTTTGCTCTGATAATTAACAAACGCTAAATCTGCCATTGGTAATTTACTACACTGGGAACAGAAAATTTCAATTGTTCACCCTCAACCTGCAAGCTTTTTATCTCCTCCCAAGCCTTTTCCAATAATGCTTTATCAGCTGACGTTAGAAGGGGAGCACAAGAAATAGGGAGAAATAGTTCAAGATGCTTATTTAACCTTCAGCGCCATAAGACAGGCTGTGGTAAGTACATCTCTGAAAGTCGCTGGGTCCTTTCTGGGGAGTGGTATCAGGAAAGAAAGCAGCATCGCTATTCAAGGACCCAAGAAGCAGGAAAGTCACCCTGGTTACCCACCACTCCCTGCCAACCGAGTAACCCACTCCCACAATTTTGTATGTTAGTCTTTACATTGGGAGACCACTAGGAATCCACGGACAAGTCTTTCAAGATTGCTTCTGTGATACCTACGGGCTCTGGGGAGGGAAGAACACCAACCCCTTTCTGCTGCAAATTAAAGGCAAGGGCACAGAATCTCCTCTTTGGGGAGGGGGCGTGAAATTCTGCACAAAAGTCTAGCAAACGGCTCCGTCTGGGAAGCAGTTCATTATTTCTGAAGCCACATCGCCGATGGGCTGCTTTTTTGTTTTGATTTCGCGTTAGTTATATTTTCGGTGAGTCAATCACAAGGCTGTAAGTGTCAGGCCCATAACAATGAAATATAGGGCTTTGATGTAATGAAATAATTAAATATAAAATCCTTTGAGCTCCTTGGAGAAAAGATGCTCCCAGAATACTTAATGCTGGGGCTACATGAAACCAATAACAATAACAACCACCTGTTTTTACCAAGCATTTGGCAATTCCAAGGGAATGAGGCCACCGTAGCAATTCCAGTCCTGTCCTCCCCACTCCCTGCAGTAGACTCCTCCCTCAACAATTTGCCTCCATGTCTGACTGTGACTTAACCTTAATACTGGTTTTCAGCAAATCCCAGAGGATGGCAAATCTCTCAAAGTTCACAATGGAGAATTGCACACACTGAGTATGTAAATAAATGGCTGCACCATCCACAACTTGAGAGATAGTTTCAAGGTAGACCCTATCAGAGCCTAGCATAGGCATTACCTTCCCCATGATCTTGTCCCCCTCCAAGCTTCCCCATCCACAAATCACCCTTTATCTACCTTGAATAAATGCATGGAAAAACATTTATTAAGTGCTTGGGAGGTGCCTGTCATCATTTCTCTACTATCTACAGGGGATATCACAGGAGCTTCCAAAGTGTATGCTGAGTAGGACTGAACAAAGGGGGACAGAGGATCATCTGCCTTCAAGATTATCTTGTGCAATTATGCCCCCAAGTGCTGGGGAAAATGCTTTGTCACTTCTGATTTTACTATTATATCCTCAGTAAACCTCCCTTTGTAAAAGCTTAAAAAATACATTATTTTATTCATGAGGTCCAGATATGGAAGATGTGCCTCCCTGCCCCTTTCACAGATGAAAGTTGCTGGTGTAGAGTGAAAAGCCTTGGGAACTTCCAGGTATGGTGCCTGGAATGTAGTAGGCACCTAATAAATGTTTACTGATTGACTGAGTTCTGTTTCCAGCTCAGTACTACCAGGATCATTCCTAGGATCAGAAATTTTCAGTTGAAAGAGCACCCCAGGTTATCCAATCCAAGCCCCTTATTTTACTGGTGAAACAACCCATTCCCTGTGAAGGTGCGTAATGTATTCAAGACCACACAGGGAACAAGATGGAAGTCTAGGAATCAAATGAAGGCATTCTTATACCAGGATGCCCCTTGTTCTGTTGACCTTGGACAAGTCACCGAACGCCTGAGTGAAATCATCTGCTTAAAAAAAGAAAAGTAAATTAAATTATCAACAAGGTCCTAGGATTATGGGATCACAGATTCAGAGCTGGAAGAGTCCTCGGAGGTTGCCTAGCCTGCTTCCTCCTTTCATTTTTCAGATGAAGAAACTGAGACCCAGATAGGTTGAGAGACTTGACCAAGGTCACAAAAGTAGCAAGAGCCAGGAGTCTGAATTCAGGTTCTGATCTTGTGCCAGGATTTGCATTTTGGACATTCTATCTTTTTAGTAAAAAGGCATGAGGGTTCTCTTGGAGCTTTTCTAAGTTTCAACGCTCTCTCAGTGTTGACAGTCAGAAAAGAAAAGCTCACTCATATGTAAATAGAGCACTTCTCCTTTTTGTCTGGTAAAGTAGAAAGAAAACTAACTCTGGAGCTAACTAACTTTGAACCTGGGTTCAAATCTCATCTGTGATACTTTCCAGGGTGACCTTAGTAAAATCACTTCACATCCCCAAGCTCCAGTTCTCTCTCCTGAAAAAAGATGTGAGGGTTGTACTAGCTGATGGGTTAAGGTCCCTCCCAGCTGGATCATTAGGCCCATGACCTTGACCTTGTACGTCTGAAGCTCTTGTCTCTGAAAGTCAAAAGCACTCAATGATCAACTATTTGGCTACCATCCCCTGGCTGGTTGGCCTGCTATGTTTAACAGCAAGTCCACAGGCTTTGTGAACAGCGGAGGACTGGACATCTGGCTGAAGGTGAAGGTGGCAAGAGAAAGACCACAGAGGGATAACTGGGACTAAGACAAAAAAACCTCACATCAATCAAAATCGACTCTTTTTCTCTTTCCCAAATGGTATTTTACCTAATATGCAAGCTGTATAGAGACAGCTCCTAACATTAATCTGATAATTCATTGTATTAGAACTATTGTCTGAAAAGCAAACCCTTCTTTATTTAATTCCTTTGGGTTACAGATTTAATTGTTAAAAGACTGATGTAAATGTTATTTTTTAAAAAGGTATTATGCATGTTACAAAGGCTATGATAAAATAATTATCATTATAATTTCTCCTACCAAACAGCATTAGTAAACTCATTAGCCCATGGCTACTGATATGGGACCAAAGACCAGTGACTATAGTGAAATCAAAATGATAAACATGAATGGTACCAAACTGGAAAATGTTCAGTTCACGGTGATGACTGTTCCCTGCCAATTACCTTCCTTTTCCCTGTTTTTCTTAATAAAACAGCTTTCCACCAACAGCAAAGAAGACACTCGTACCTCTAAGGCACATTAAATAGAATAATTTTAGACCCACATCACTTCTATTGAGAATACAATATCACAGACACTAAAGCTAGCTCTCACAGTCTTTGGTTCCAACTCTCAGCAGCTGACAGAGGCTGGCTTGACAAAATTCTCTGCCACCTGGAGATAAGGCCCCACCAAACACTGAGCGGTCTTTATGCAGGATTTCCATTGTGTAGCTCGGCTCCCTTCAGGCCAATTCCAACAATAGAAAGCACTTCTCGGACAATCCAGGCAACTCCAATTCTCCAACTTGTTGGAGGTGGCCGAATCAATCCAACAAGGAGGATTTATTCAATTCTGTAAACACACTGAAGTCCCAAGAGGCATCTGCAAACATGGGACTGGAGATCAGGGGACAAAGAGGAATGGCAACAGTTTCCAAATTAATTCATTTTACTCCTCTTTTTATCGCTATCCCTTGCTTTTAAAAAAAATCAAGTGTGGATAGAAATGCAAAATACTGGCTATACTTAGATTATCACTGGATTTCAGAAAGTATTTTAGTTTAAAGGGATCTTAAAGATTATCAAGCCAAATGTTTTCCTTTTGTAGAGGAAGACACAAATGTTCAGAGAAGGTCAGGGATTAGCTTCCCCCCTCTCCCCATAATAAGTAGGATGGCTGACAGTCAACTCTGCCCTGAGTTTTAAATTCTCACAACCAATATTGATGAGCAATATTTAGACGTTTTTAAAATGCAGGAGAATGTAACTGCCTGGTGATTTGGGGGGGTTTCTGCATTTTTTCACTGAATTGTGCAAAAATATCATCTCAGGATCCCAAGACCCTTTGAGTAAAGGTCCAGCTTCTTGGTGCTTGTAGCCCCGTGATACAGATAAGCAGACTCGATGAACAGTCAGTAGTATTTAAGGCAGTGCCATAATTAGGATAAGTGAGTAAGGCGGATTTTATAGACATAGGATCATAAGAACAGATTCCAAGTTCAAAGGGACCTCTGAATTCTTCAGTTCAGATAAAGAACCTGAACCCACAGAGGTCACCTGCCTGCATCCTAACCACTGGTAGGCCAAACTACCAATTCGATCTGATTCAGATAGAGCTAATGACTAAGTATTGTATTCTCAATCAAGGGCACCATTAAAAAAAAAGTGGTCTTCTATAACCTTGATATTGGAAGCAACGGTCAACGTTGTTTTCCCAAACTATGATTCTCTGTCAATTTCTCAAATGCCTGCATAATGAGACATATCTGTATAACAATCATCTTAGAAACCACGCTTCTGATTCAAGGCACTGTCACGACCAAGGAAACACCATTCGGCCTTCCCATGAAGATGGATTCTTTAACACCATTCCTGTTCCATGCATGCATCGAAGATACTCTCTTTTTTTCTGAGGCAGCAGGATTTCCTCCCCAAAAGCTGGGAGAAGAACATCACAGGATGACAAACATATAAAATTGGAAAAGACCACCAGGAAACAAGTAGTTAGTCCAACAACATCCAACAGAAAACTGCTCTAAGAGAGTTAAGTCATTTAGAATCACAGGCTCCTAGTACAAGGATGGGACTGTAGCAGTCTCTTTTTATAGATGGGAAAACTGAGGCATAAGAAAGTGGCTGACTTGCCACTTTCATACAGTTGTCATATGCAAGATTGGAACCCAGGACTTCTAACTTTAGAGCTGGAATTGCTTTCTACTATGCCGGGGCGGGGGTGGGGGTGGGGGGGAGCCTGTAGTCTTGAGGCCACATGGGACCTCCTAGGTCCTAAAGTGTGGCCCTTTGACTGAATCCAAGCTTCACAGAACAAATCCCCTTCCTAAAAGGATTCATTCTGTAAAACTTGGACTCCATCAAAAAGCCACACCCAAAGAGTTTGAAGGTCCCACATGGCCTGGAGGCCACAGGGTCCCCACCCCTGTACTACAGCATGGTACATCTACATTATTCAAGTCAAGTCAACAAGCATTCATCAAGCACCTACTCTGTGGTATTGCACACTAGGTCGAAAGACAGAATCCTGGAGCCATTTCTAATAGTGTCCTCATCAAGAATATGTTCATTGACGATGACAGAACAGTACATACTAAGCCTCATAACCTGACTTGAAGTCCCTGTATAAGATGCATCCCTGACACTGAATAAAGAAAATATCTTGGACTGTACACAAAAGGCGCATCACCAAGCCAGCTTCTAGTTAAGGAATAAAACCCAAAACAACCCAAACCTGAACCAAGTCAGTTGTGACACACAGCACTTTAACGATTTTGTTTATTATTTCAACAGTACAAGATATTTTTACGTTTTCTAAACTCACCATCAAGACAATAACTAAACAGCTCTTTACCATTTCTCTGAATAGAAAATGGACATTTTCCATATCTGAGCCAGAAAAGGAGGGAAGATGCAAGACTTTTCCCACAATTCAAAACTTAGGAGTTACGCTGAAGACATTCTCAGAGTCACCGAAGAATGAATGTGCTACCTTCCTGGGCTTGGATACTGGCCTGGGTCAGTGTCCAACCTGGCTTACTGTGTGAGGCTGAATGCTGTGTTTTAAAGCTGGAGGAGCCCAGTACAGTGGAAACCTGTACTGAACTCAATAGTAAAGCTGTGGGACATGGGCTTGAAACTAAGCTGTGTTTTCCACTTACTACTTATGTGACCAGAAGCAAATTAGGTTCTTTCTCTGGGTCTCAGTTTCCTCAACTGGAAAATCAGGGGGGGTTGGACTAGCTGGCCTGTAGGACACTCTGCAGCCCTAAATCTATGATCTCATGACCAGACGACATCCAAGAGATCACCCAGTCCAACTCTTTCATTGACAGAGAAAACAGTGATATTCACAGAAGGGCAACGATGATCCTAGGTTAATCCTACTAATAAGGGAGGCTGGATGGTCGCTTTGGTGTGAGCTTTAAACGCTCACGGCAGAGGTTGGTGAGCAATCCCAAGTCATTTCAATAACCCACACAACAATCAAATCTTTGTAAATGATGAGAAAATACAGAGTTCAGACAGAAATAAATGCAGATTTGCCTACAGTCCCTCTGGAGTACAATAATACTGAGTAGATTAAGATCGTATTTCTTAACCTCTCCACAGGATGCCACATGTAGTAGTTCTGGCTTTAGACAGGTCAGACTACACTCTCTTCTCTGAAAATTTAAACCACTTTTTCTTTAGGGTGTAGGGCTTTTATTAAAAGGAAAAAAAAAGAGAGACTGGTTATGTTCATCTCACCCAGGTAAGAGTTGCAAAAGCTACTCACAGGTCTAGCTGCACTGATCAGCACTGGAATTGTCCTCCGTTTCCAACATGGATCAGTTCATCGCTCCTAAATCAACCTGGTGGTACTCCTGCTCCCAAGTATTCAACATATCAATGCTCAACTTCATGTAGACACCAGACAGGCTAAGCCAATTGCAGCTCAGAACTCCTGAGTTCAAGCAATCCCCCAGCCTCCCCAGTAGTAGGGATTATGCAGTGGCTACCACCACAGCTGGAAATGCCTAATGTTTTCCAATATTAGTGATGTAGAAAAATATTCTTCCTCCTCCCACCAAGTGACCATTTGTACATAACAGATAACAAACAGAGCATAGATCTCAGTAAGACCAAGCATAGAACATTTCCCAACCCATCACATGAAGTTACTGCCTTGTTTAAGCTGATTCTTTATCACTTTTGAGAAATATCCAATTAAATCAAAGATGTGAGACTTATTCAGACAGTCAAGGAGGCAGACAACCAATTTATCAGCATGAAACAATCCAGGTTGAGTGATTCACCCACCTCTTCCAGCCACCCAACCTATGTCACCTACGCTTGTCTCCCTGTCTCCGAGTCTTCCAGGTAACTGTAGGTATTATTAATTCATTTGAGATTATTTCCTGTCTCTCATACAGAAACAAAGATGTTGTGTGAGCATGTACAGGGTCCTCTAGCTTCCACCCCCCCCTTCGCAACAGAAAAGAAAGTCAATTAAAATGTGCCCTCTCTGAGCAAAGAGAATTCTCCCTCTTGACACACAGCCCTGGGAGATATATGCGGAGGAACTAACACAAAGTCCATTCTTGAAGGAGAATAAAGAGCTGAAAAAGATAACCCACTGTAGCTAGATAAATAATAATTGACAAATTGGGGAAAAATATACAATAAGGAGACCTTTGAGGGGGTCCATCAGCCATGGATGTTTTCTATTTGAGGCAGAGAAAAGGAATCACAAAATAAGAAAACTTCATAGTTAGAAGGACCTCAAAGAAACCTAATCCTACCCACACTTGGAAGAAAACATTCCTCATGACAAATAGTCATGGAGTCCTTTGCTTAAAGATTTCCAGAGAGGGAGAACCGCCTACCTCTGGAAGCACTCACCTCCTCGTTTGCATGGCTCTTAGTGTTGAAAATGCTTTTTTTCCAGCACACTTGAATCCAGTTGTCTTCAAAATCCATCTCTAGTAATTCAACTGCTCTATGGAAACAACCACAGCTCCCCTGGAGTTCTGAACCCAAAACCCTTCTTGGCCACCACTCCATTACATTCTTTCTCTATCATAATGTAAGCTCTTTGAAGTCAGAGATGGCCCTTCCTGCTTATGATACAGTGACTGGCACATAACACTTATTAAATGATTTTTCAATCACTCACTCAGTTGTTTTTCTCTCTACAGGCTAAAAGAACTAGCTCTCCATGAGAGTCTTTCAACTCACTGAAGAAAATGTATATATCTATATAAAGTCTTGTATTCTCCTGGATGGCTTTTGAGGGTTTGTTGAACTCTTGGATTTAAAGTTAAAATTTTGAAATTCCACTATATACATCTCTGTGTGTGTGTGTGTGTGTCTCTCTCTCTGCCTCTCTGTCTCTCTCTGTCTCTTTCTCTCTCTCTCACACACATATACACACACACACACACACACACACTTAAAGATTAAATTTTGAAACTTCACATTACATATATACATATACATTTTTGAGGTTAAAAGTTTGAAATTTCACTATATACATATATGTATGTGTACCTCACATACTTACAGATTTTTTAAATATTTAATTATGAAACTTCACATTACATATATATTTAAATTTTTAAGGTTAAAATTTTGAAGCTTCATATTCCATAGATAGACACACACACACACACACACACACACACACAAGAAAATACCAAATGCTAACAGCTAACATTAGCATCACTCTTAAAGGCTGTGCATTCATCTCCTTTCTTAATATCTCTCCTCCTGGGAGGGGAGGGAGGCAATGATATCTCTGCTGTCTTTAGACAGGAGGAGTCAAAAAGTTTCTGTTTCCAAATATGACTGCAGATAAGAGAAATGGAGCTTTCACTCACAGATCCTCTCTATCTGACCTGAAGCTGTCATTCCTAATTGGCAACTGTGGTCATGTCCAGACTCTCTACTGTTTTCTTCAGCACTAAGCAAGATGGACAGGACATAGCCCAGCACTCAGTTCTTTTGACTTACACACATTCCATTTTGGAAGACCTGGCCTCGAAGACTAGAAAGTGGCATCTTTGGATTTCAAACTTAATTACTGAAATTACACCGATTACCTATCCAAAGAAGCCATGTGCTGAGCGGCGAAGCACTTGGAAGATTAAAGAATCTCAATATTGCTGTGGTCCAACCCCAGAGGCAGGGAAACATAAACTAAAACAAAACACAAAAAGCTTGATCATCTGTCAGAAAAGAAATCAAAGGTACCCTAAGAGCAAGCCTACTAGGAAACACAGCAGGTGATCACATCCCAGATTTTATCTGAGTGTTATTTCCTTTGTAAGCAAATTACAAAAATCTTTAGAATGATGGGGTTGAAGTATACTAAGGACCTGCATGGATGCAATTACAAAATATTTCTTAAAGAATTAAAAAAAAATTAAACAACTAGAGGCAGATTAAGTGCTCATGTCTGGGTCATGCCAATGTCATAAAAATCACCATTGTACGAAAATTCATTTACTGATTCAGTGCCTGACCAAACAAACTCCAAGGGAATGCTTAAAATATGAGGAAAAGGAAGAACGATGGAAGTAAAACACTTCCAGACCTCCAACCACATCATAAAACTATTTGGTAGATATTAAAAAAAAATAGAAAAGTATTTCAACGGAAGAGACCAGGAAAAAAATGTATGAGAAACAACTTGACTCAATAACCCAGAAAACATAAACAGTTTAGGAAAATGCTCCTATTTGACAAGACCTGCTGAGAAAATCAGAAGGCAGTATGGCAGAAATAAGATTTTGATCAATACCTTACACCACCTCTTACACTAAAAATGGATATGTGGCCTGAATATTAAAGTTCATATCATTGAAAAACTGGAAGAGAAATAGACCAAATCTCTTTCAGAGCCATGGGCCAAAATTCTTAACCAAACAATATAGAGAGGTAATTACAAGATATAATTAAGATTATATGAAATCAAAAAGCTTTTGCCCCAATCAAATTAAGTAGGATAAGAACAGAAATGGTCAACCAGGAAAAATTTTATATTAATTATGTCTCAGAAGAATAAGATATGAAAGGAATATAGGCAACTAACATTAACATATAAACCTAAAATCCATTCTTTAAATAAATGATCAAAGGACATGAATAGTACTCAGAGAAGAATCACAAACTATTAACAGTCATCACAAACAATAATGAACTATTGGTGGAGCAGTGATTTGGTCTAATAATTCTAGAAAAATAGTCTAAAACTATGCAAAGAAAGTGACTAAAAGGTCCACATACTTTGACCCATAGATTTCGCTGCTAGACATAGACCACAGGTCAACGAAAAAAAAAGGTAGGCTCCATGTACACCAAAATATTTATACGGTAATCCTTTTATGACAGGAAAGAACTAAAAACAGAGTAAACGCTATTCAACCAGGAAATGAGTAAACAAACTGTGAAACAAGATGGAATGGCACATCACTGTTCTCTATTAAAAGATACAGACAAGCATGTGAAGACATATGAACTGATACAAAGTGAAATAGAGGAGAAAGTGGAAAACAGCAAAGACAATAACTTCAATAAAATGAAGGGAAAGAATAAATACAAGAAAACAGAACAAACTGAATGCTGAGATTTTAATTACCATACTTGGCCACAAAGAAAAGAAATGAGAAAACACCATCCTCTTCTTTCCAGAAGTAATGGAACATGTATATAATTTCATATTTTTTCACTGTATTGGCTAATTTTGTAGAACTGTTTTCCTCCCTTCTTTTTTGGTTAAAAATAAAAGTTGGCATGGGTGGGGAAGATACATTGGAAAACAGAGATGATTTCAAAGGGAAAGATGTAAATAAAAAGGAAAAAGCTGGATATATCAATGAATGTCTTAATTCCATTTTAGCCCTGACTTAATTAGGAATTGATGAACATTTATAAGAAATCCAGAAATAATGAGGAGAGGGAAACCTTGATTTGGATAAGGGCAGTATCTGTGAGGTCTCTCAGATGTTCTGATAAGTCTATCCATTCATTACCAGAAAAGGTAAAGGGTGGGAAGAAAAAAAAGCAAGAACAAGGCTTTCTCATCAGGGACAGACCAAGAGACAGTCAACTTTTCTTAGATGAATGAAGATGCCCACAAAATCTACTTTGTAAATTTACATTCTAATTTACATTCTAAGAAGAATGAAAGACTCTGAAAGGTTGGGTAAGTCACATCCCAAACGTGAGAGGAAGATTCTTCTTCTATAACATGAGAGAGTTGGACCAGAAGAACACTAAGGTCAACTTTCAACTCAACTGGTCTGTGACTCTGAGTCTAGAAAGCATTAGAATATAAGTTACTTGAGGGCAGTAAAGATTTTGTGGCTTGGAGCAGGGGAGGGAAAGAAGAAGGTTTTATACCTAGGGATAATACAGTGTCTTGTATATAGCAAGTTTTTAAATTCATGTTTGTGGATTTACTGATGTTAGGGTGGTGGCAGGGGGATTGACATGTTTTAATAGACATGCTGTTAGAGAATTCAATTATACAAGTATTTATTAAGTAACTAGGATGAATCAAGCTGTGCACGCATTAGGTTCAGAGTCAGAAATCTGAGATGGAATTTCAATTCTGCTAAAAGCTAGCTATGTGACTTTGGACAATTCCCTTACCATTTTAGGTCTCAGCTTGCTCACTGGCAAAATGGTTCTCAGTCTGCCTCTCCTACCTGAAAGACATGCCATCCTGATCATCAACTCCTAGATCCCTAGTTCATTTCAAGACTTTACTCATACACCACTTGCTACATGAAGCCTTGTCCAGTGCCTTCAGGGGCTAATGTCCTTCCTCCCTTGTATCCATCTTGTAAATATTCCTCAAGCCCTTCATATCTCTGTGTTGTCTTCTATATGCACTTTATAGGGATACATCAACTCTCTCACAAGAATATAAGCTTCCTAAGGGCAGCGCTTGATTCACTTTGACTTTTTTGTCCTCAACACTGTAAATATTCCCGGTCCGTGGGAGACACAAACATTTGTAGATAGGCTAGGGAAAATGGGAGAGCTCTATTGGCCATCATAAAAAATGTGAAAATAAAATATCATTTTTAAAAATAGATCATCATGAAAACCACTTCTTTTATCCCAGAATAAGGTTATAGCTACAGGTCACATCTATTTTTTATTCTCTTTTAGCAGTGTTTTAAAAATAAAGTCCATGATGTTATAAAGTCAAGGAGGCCAGGGTGGGTCAGGGAGACAAATTCACATCAAGTGTAAACATATAATCAAAATGAAGAGCCTAATTCGAGTTGACGGACAATGCCAGCGCTTCTGGATTGATGGCTTGTCTAATATACCCTCCCTAGACAGCCTTTAAAAAATTAGGGGTGGGTAAGAGAGGGGGACATTGTAAGCAAAACAGAGCCTGTAGTAAAGGAAAATTGAATGCCCTAAGTATTGTTTTAAAGACAGACGCAGTACAACAACTGGTAACGCCAATACTCTGGAGTACTCTGGTCATCTAGATCTGCTTACAGGTATCCCCCCCCGCCCCGGGACCTAGTGAATGCAATTTTTATTGTACCAACGAGGGCCCAGGCACCAGGCAGAAATGGGCATATCCATGCACGCACCCCCACCCTCCACCCCTTGTTTAGTCGCGAAGCCCTTAAAAGAGAACAAACATTTAATTCCCTTGTAAAACAGATGAATGCTTTATAATATACTGGCAGCTGCTGGCAGTAACATAGACCACGCTCACATTCCTATTAAGCAAGCCGTGGCTGATTTATTAGTAGCGCGGATACATCAAAACAAATGACTGAGACATCATTTATGTTACTATTTACAACTCCTTAATAGGGTTACGGGAAGGGGCGACACAGCTGAGACTGGAATTGGTTTCCCCTCCTGTCTGAAGAAGTCATCAAAGTCTGCCATTCTAGGTAGGAAACTGTCTACCTACAAACAGGGAATGAGAAATCCATCCAAAGAACCAGGCCAGAACAGACCTTAGTAAAATGCAAACTCTTTGAGAATGGGATTATTTATTATTTCATCTACATGTCTAACGTGTGTGGAACGCAGAGGGTACTTAACAAACACTTGCTGACTGTTGCTAATTTATGAAATCGACATAATAATTATAACGCATTGACTGAATATGTGAAAACAGTGACACAAGCAGAGCCTATTAAGAGTCCCTGCTAGATAATGGGGACATATGTCCCTACCCACAAGGAGCTCACATGGGCTACTGGAAAGGGAGTCGGAAAGCCTGGATTAGTTTCTGTGGGACTAGGTAAGTCATATCACCAACTGTGTGCCTCAGCTCCTTCTCAATAAAGCCTGAGAACGTATAAGTTGATATGGTACCACAGAGTAAAAGAGAGATCCAGTTGGATGTGCAAGAAATTCTGAAAGAGCAAGTGAAGAAAAAAGAGGACATTAGGGGAAAATATCTAAGACAAGGACTCAGAAATGATGGAGGAGGATAGACGTGGCTCAATTAATGAGTCACAACGTGTTCCAGAGGGATAAAAATAATAGGTAGCATTTATACAGCAATTGAAGGTTGGCCAAGAATGCTTTATATATTATGTCATTGGACTGTAAGATCCCTGAAGGCAGAGACTGTTTTTAACCTCCTTTTGTACCCCTACTGCTTACTTAGTACAGTGTCTTGCATACAACAGGCGCTTTAAAAATGTTTACTTATTATTGATTGATTCTCATATGATTCTCACAACAACCACACAGTCCAGTCCTGTTCTTTTCATTTCCATTTTATAAATGGCAAAAATGAGACAGAAATAGGTTAAATGACTTGCACCAGGTTCATACAGCTTGTGAGTTTATCTGATGTTGGTGTTGTCCATCCTTCACTCTTGAAGAAGACTAAGGCATTAGGAAGATGATGTCATGACATGCAACTGAACTGGATTTAAGTGAGACAGGGCTGGGCAAGGTCACCAGCCTCACTTGCTCCCCCGGAGCTATGTAGGTCCAGTGGCAGTATATGGATGAGACCAGTCAGTTTATCTGAGCAAGATCCTAAGTCAGGTCTACCTGTTTCTAATCCTAGAAATCCCACTATTATGCAACCTCAGAGAGATAGCAGAAGGCCTGAAGCTAGGACAAAACGCTTCCAGTAAACATCTGTCCAGTCTAAGAGACTACAAAGCTTATTTCAGAGGAGCATAGTGGGACCCTGGAGTAAGACAGAGCAAAACAGCACAAAGTGAAGGTAAATAACTACTTTTCTGAGCTGACATCACAAACTGCCTTCCAATGAAGAAGGAAAGTATATCTGCGGGAGAGCACAAGTGGGATGCCTGGTATCCAGCTCCCTTTCCACCACTCCCAAGAGTGATGGAGACTGGAGTTCATCTCCATCTTGCAGAGTGGGAAAAACAAGACCTGAAAGTCTAAGTCATGTCCATTCTAGGGTGTAAATGGACCACACAGTCATGAGTCCAGGCCAATGAGAGACAGACACAAGCTCTGGTGAAATGTAAGAAGCTCTCAGTGGAATCCTACAGCTCCACTCTGGCTATTTCCCCATTTCCCACTGAATTCCATCCTAGTCACAAACAGAAGGCTTGGATTCCCTTGGACCCACGCACTCAGCTTGTGTTCTTGAAAAACCCTGAGCACTCCAGTTAGTCAAATATTATGCTTCTGCTTTTTTAAATATTTCCATTTAAATGTAGATTTTGACCTTCTTGCCAATGAAATATTAATAAGAGTATAAAATATATATTGCTCATCATCTGAAAGAGAGGGTCTCTTTTTCAGAGTCTGTCATGTTTTTTTCTCTCTGCAGTCTTGGTTTAATATCTGAAAAACCACAACAACTCTATGTGGAGGGGCCACCTCTACCAAAAATGAAAAAAGGAGGGAGGAGGGAGGAGAGAGAGAGAGAGAGAGAGAGAGAGAGAGAGAGAGAGAGAGAGAGAGAGAGAGAGAGAGAGAAGGGGGAAGGAGAAAGAATATGGGAGGGAAATGGAAAGAAAGAGAAAAGGAGGGAAAGAGAGAGAGATCTGCAAGAGAAAACTGGAGGCCCACTTTTTTCTTTTGGGTTGGGGGTTCATTTGTTTTTCCTCACTTTATATAGTTAATAACCGAGTTCTTTTAGTCTACCACTGTTTCAAGGCAACGAGTAGGCAAAATGAAAACTCTTTGTCAACAGAAATCACAGAAGAGGCTGGTGTCATCTGAAATATCTCCATTCCCAAAAAAGAGATGGGATGACAATTAACTGGGACATTCTCTGGAATAATGGCAGCCTATTATGTAGACAAGGGAATAAAAAAAATCACAAATGGTTCTACTTTTTTGGTATCACCTTCTTCATTATTTATTTCAACCCAATGGCAGAGGTTTGAGGTAGGGAGGGAAGTTGGGGACCAACCAAGTCATGGGCTTTGTTACTTATTTTCTTTCACTTCCTGTGTTAAGAACAAATTATAATTATGAGATAACAAGTTGTTTGAGAAACAGACTCTCAGAAAATGGTCCCATACCAAAAGAATCACAGCAGAAGTTATGACGTAGCCAATGGCTTAATTATCACTGGAATGGAAAAGTGAAATTACCGGATTCTGAGCCATGGCAATCCACAGCTCAAAGGCATCCACTAGAATGACTGTTTGAAGAGAAGCCATTTGGAGAAGACGTAGTATCCTAGAACTAGAGGGGTCCTCTGAAGCCAACTAGCTGATTCCACTGCTTCCAAAGTCTTAATATATTCGCAACTATTCACAACTTTTTGGTGGGTACAGATGTAAAAAAGAGTTATTTCTACATCTCAAACTCTATGCTCTCTCCTAAGCTCCATTTGCACCTTCTTAATAGCGAGCGTCCAATATCTCAAGTCCTACTATTGATCTCAGACTCATTGAGAAGTATCTGAAATCAAACCCATTGTCTTATCACTCAAGCTAGTTCTCCTTCCAAACATCTCAATTTCTGATCCCAGCATAACCATTTTCTCAATCACCCATAATTCAAAAGCTTCAAATCATCTTGAGTACCTCTTGGAATCATCACATTCAAAGGACCCTGCTATCCTACAAAATGATCCTTGCCCTCCCAACTTATTCCATCCCTTCTCATTCCCTCTAACTAGGACAGTCTCCTAAATGTTCTCCAGGATGATCTGCAGGATATGAAGAATGATGACTTCTCTCTGTCCCATGACTGCAGGTGGCTCCATGCTGACAGAGGTGAATAGTGACGTAGGAACCAGTCCCATAGAGAAGTCAGAATGTTTCTTTCAAATGATAATAAAAAAAGTCTTGTAGATCATACACTGTTGTCATCGTTCAATTATTTCAGTCATTTCAGACTCTCTATGACCCCATTTGGCAAAGATCCTGGAGTGGTTTGCCATTTCCTTCTATAACTCATTTGACAGATGAAGAAACTGAGGCAAACAGGATGAAGTGATTTGCTCAGGGTCATCCAGCTAGTGTCTGAGGCCAGATCTGAACTCACAAAGAAGAGTCTTCTTGACTCCAAGCCCAGCATTCTATCCACTGCATCACCCATACATACATATAATTAACCTCCAAACTATTCCATCACAAACATACATACACACCCTTTAAGGTATCATGATGACATTAGGTAAACTGCATAATTCCATCTCCTCATCAAGAGTATCCTATAATTTTCATCTGACTTCATTTCATCCACAAAAAGATCTTTGCTGTACTTTGTTTTTCCTGACAGGATAGGCCTAGAGCTCCCTACATCTTCTATCCAAAAACCTGAGAAATCTTAATAAAATCCCATCCTGATCATGTCACTCCATTCTTGAAATATGGTCAAAGTTTGCCTCTAGCCTAGAGAATGAAGTCCAAACTGCCGCGCCAGGCCATCATCTACCTATCAGGTCTCTATGTATCATTCCAATCTTCTTTTTTATTTCTGTGTAACTCCTAACCCCCTTAGACACCAGACCCAGTATGTCCACTTCCAATTCCAAGCCTAGAACCTGCTCCAGCCTTCATCTGTATTTACTGGTCAAGTCCTCTCCTGCGTAGATAAGGAACCTTACTGAACACTCCCATGCCTCTGAACTCAGAAGGCAGCTACCTTGACCACATCCATTCTGCAGTGTCTCAGGCCCCTCCTGGGCTGGTTGTTTATCTTTTCATAGTATCTGCTGACTGCCCAAGCTCCAGCAGGTGGGCCCTCTGCATCCTTCCAGCCCTCCGGGTCTTGGGTTAAAGCAAATCAAAATAAAAGCTTCCTCCTCTATGCACCCGAGCTCTCATTCCCAAAGCAAGAATTTCCACATCTGCTTTGGTCTCCAATCCATTTTTAGCCTTTAGATTTAGGTGATTCTTCCTACTCTAATTTTAATACCATTTCTCTGCTTTGATTCACATTCATCTCCGGAGGCCATGAAATGGGGCTTAAGCAATACTGGTCACTGATCTGTACACATACTATCCACATGAAAACGTGAGTCCCGTGTAGGCTTCCCCCGTGCCACCCCATCCTCTCCATCTTTTAGCTGGTGTGTACTCAGGCAATGTAAAGTAGTTTAAATATTAGCCATTGCCAAACACCATTAGGAAGGGGGATCTGTGGGTAGAGGAAAAAAGGAGAAAGTCATTTGTAGGAGAGGGACAGATGCTGGAGGTGTCTTTTCATTAGTAGAAGAAAGTCCTGGGTAAGAAAAGCTCCCTCCAGCAATGCAATGGGTTTGCTCACAACTGGGAAGGCAACAGTAGAAATGTTCACTGATGCAAGTCAAGGCTAAGGAAGTTTATTGCTATGACAGCCCAGGGACCTGTGGGTGAATATAAGCAGTGGAGAAACCCTCTGCACTTGCCAGCAGAACGATAACTTTATTGGTGGGTCAAACTCCACCCAGGAAGCATGGCAAATTGGGGGCATTAGACCTTTCTTGCTTTTTAGTAACTGAAGGCCTTGAGATTGACACAAAGGGACTTGTCTACTCTCACATCATCATTATGTGTAAAATGCAAGAGTGGTCCAAGACCTCAGAGGTCACCTACCCATTCCCCTTTCATTTTACAGATAAAGAAACTGAGATGAAGAGATTTACCCAAGGTCACACAAATAATGTGAGCGAGAAGACACATCAGAGATCATCTGGGCCAAGCCCTTTATTTTATAGACAAGGAGACTGAAGCCCAGATTTGTAGAAGTGATTTGCCCATGCAGCAAATGGTAGAAGTGGGATTTGAACTCAGATCCTCTGACTCCAGAGCCAGTGTCCTTTCCAAAGTCTCAGGTTTCCTTTCTGTTGGTAATTCCAGTCCTTCTATTGCAACATCAGACTAACTAAGTACAAAGGATGAGAAGAGATTTTTTTCTTCAAACAAGGAAGAGATGAAGGGAGAATACAATTAGTGGAGATAAAAAAAACGAGCATTGATCATTAGATTATGATTTTTGGACAAACCACTCAGAATGGAAGAACACTTTCTAGGGGACTAAGAGGGAAAGCTGTCTCCTCTATCCTTGCCTTTTCAGAACCACAATGCCCTACTGGGAGAAAATCCACCCAAGCACACTTTTACCTACCTCTCAGAGTTCAAAGCTCAGACAGGGAACAGACATCATGACAGACACAGCACAGACCTGGCCCACTAAGCTAGCAAAGGGTTATTTCAGACTTTTCTAACTTTTCTGTGTGTTTAATATCTTTCATTCAAAAAAGAGAGTCAAATTCTCCAGGGCATCAAACAGAAGGCGTACCGTCAGCAAACACCGAAAGCTATTCAAATTTTCATAAACACTACTTTCAGCATTTATTTCTTGGTTTCTTCAACAGCTGTTTAGGGTTAGGAAAAATATCTATCTCTGAGTAGCTGAGATCACCGAATGGGGGACCTGGGGACAGAGTCTATGATCTTGCTTGCTTCTCTCTCCCCACAAAGACTGGAGTTTTGCATATATTCCTATCACTTAGCTCCCACAGTGCTGTTGTAACTCAGCCACGGAAGAAAAAAAAAATTTTAAATCAAAAAATCAAAACAGAAAAATTTGGGAATGATTATCCACACTACCAGATAACTGATGTCTCTGCAAAAAAAAGATTTATTATATACCAATGGTTTTCACTACATCAAAATTCCTGCAACTTACAAGTTCTATCTCCACTAACCCTACGGGCGAGCATCACATGCACAACATGAAGATCCACATAGCTGATCATTAAATCCAAGAAGCAATCCTATACCTGACATGTTACCACTGGAAATCACTCAATGAGCATGTAAAGGGTCAGATTTGATCCAAAGTAAATGACAGGGATAAATTCAGCTCTTTGGGGACTTCTGATTTCAGCCATAGCCAAGGGAAAAATACCAAAAGATACCCAGACATCAAATCTATGACACAAATATACAACTAGAAATGAGCTAAGGATACCCAATTAAGACAAATACCTAAGAAAATAATCTAAAATTAATGGGTTCTAATCCAAAAGGCATTTATTAAACACCTACTGTGTGGAAAACGAAAGCTAGGCACTACCTGTAACAAATTTTATATTCTATTAGGTTAGGTATAGGGACTGTACCAGTTGAGAGATGTCACTAACACATGGAAATTCAAGGTATGAAAACTTCTCTATCAGCGAAGGTCACCATTTTCTCCTCAACTCAGTATTAGCCCACTGGTCAGGTATTTTGGTATCAAGACCCCTTTATGTTCATAAAAATGACTGAGAATCTGCCAAAAAGAGCTTCTGTTTATGCAGGTTCTGTCTATGGATATGGACAATGTTTGAAGTTAAAACATCTTAGTATTATAGTAAAAAGTTTCTACATCTAGGACCCTCTGAAGGGATCTTGGTGACACAAATGGGTCCCTGGAACACACATGGAGAACCACTGGTCTTATAGTTTCCTAGATCATTGACAGATTATCTGAAGTGGGATTTGGATACAGATCTTCCAGGCTTAAAAACCACCTTCTCTCTCTACCATACCCTATGGCCTCATTCTACTATAAATCCACAGATAAATCTATTCAAGATAATTTGAGGAGGAGAGATAAAGATGATAGAAATGAATAAAGGGATCAGGAAAAGTGAAGGAAAAGCTGAATTAAGCTTTGAAGGAAACAAGGGATTTGAAGGGGCCTTAGACAAAAATAGGGTATGGGTGTGGGTGTGGGTGTGTGTGTGTCATACAGAAGATGCTTAATAACTGCTTGTTACTACAGTGATTGCCTCCATACTGGGCAGCATTACTTTCTTGATATGATTCTAAACCCGTCACTTAAATGATCCTCTGACTCAGTGTTTTCATATTTCAAATGACAATAATGTCATTAATTTCCAACCTTGGAAAGGATTTAACGGGGTGATTGATGTATGTATATACATATACATACATATATAAACACTGCTATGAAAATGTGGGGCTAATCATTTACATCCACAATCCTAAAAACACTGACCAAGTGCCCCTGGTTCTAATCCCTGAGTGAGACACCCTACAGACAAGTACAACAGGCAAGAGCCTCTGCCCTCGAGGAATTTTATTCTCCTGATCAAGCAAACCCTGTACTACACCAAGATATATAAATATCAAGTCAGAGAAAAATCATGTTGTGGTGGGGAGAGAGAGCTCTCCTAGCTGGGGCAATCCAGGGAAGGCCTATTCTAGCACACACTACCTAAGAATGTGGGCTGCGGCTAGTGGTGCAGTGGATAGAGCACCAGGCCTGCAGTCAGGACAATCTGAGTTCCAATCCAGCCTCAGACACTTAGTAGCTGTGTGAGCCTGGACAAGTCACTCGACACCCTGTTTGCCTCAGTTTCCTCATCTGTAAAATGAGCTGGAGAAGGAAATGGCAAACCACTCCAGTATCTTTGCCAAGAAATCCCCAAACAGGGTCACAAACACAACTGAACAAAAGGAATCCTAAGAAGTGAGTCAGTCAGAAGAATATTTCAGACCTGCAGGGTATGCCAGCTAGAACCTGCTCCTGATTGTTAAATTTATAGTGTGAGCTCTTATACTGCGTAAATTGATAAATGCTACAATAGCACTGATATACTGTTTTGTTGATTATCTAGACCTAAGAAAATGATGGAGAAAGTGTTAACACTAGAGATTCAAGCTGATTGTATATTCCCTATCTTTTTCTTTTTGAAGAGTTGGTTGTTAAATACTTGCTACCACACCACTGCACAGTGGTCAAACAGACTATCCCTCCTGGGGCATTTGGCAGTGGACTATAATGGAGCTTGTGAAAAGGCAGTAAGACTGAAAAGGGAAGTTGTTTGGTTTTTTTTAATGGGAGTTGCCTTGCTGCTATTATCTTTAATTGTCATTACCATTACTACTGAACCCCATCTGTCACAGCTCTAATTCGAGGTGAAACGTCACTCTCACCGCGCGCCCCCAACACTGCTTGGGGAGAGTAACAGCATCTGTTTAACTCTGATTTCTTTCAGGCCTTGTGATGCTTTTCCTAAAGGAACACTTGCCCATCGTGTCTTATTTACGAAGCATTTGCTTTGGAGATATCAGACATTTTACATCAGCGCTAAAGAAATTAAACTACTATTAATAAGCTCAGGGCTCGGCGAGAAGCATAGTTTTGTTTCAGAGCTTAATCGGGGGGAAAAGGCAATAGGAAGCTCATAAAGCAAGGCATTTAACTCTGAGAAACACTTCTGGAACACAAGGAGATTGTTCTATTAGTAGGGTAGACCTCTCTGACATTTGCTGATTCGAAGTACATGATACGGATCAATTAAAAACGAGGAACGGGTGTGAGTGGATCAAGGAATTGGGAGATTGAACATGAATGAATCTAGAAATTTCATATACAGTTAGATAAGTAAATACAATTTATATGTATATTTATATGTACAAATATATGTGCATATATATCTACATTCAATCAATCAGTAACCTTTTATTAAACAATTACTTATTGTCAGGAGGCAATTAGGCGTCTGAGTGGATAGAGCTCTGTGCCTGGAGTCAGAAAGACTCATTGTCCTGAGTTTAAATCTGATCTGAGAATCTTACTAGCTGTGTGACCCTGGGCAAGTCACTTCACCCTGTTTGGCTCAGTTTCCTCATCTGTAAAATGAGGTGGAAAAAGAAATGACAAAATACTTCAGTATCTTTGCCAAGAAAACCTCAAATGGGGCCACAAAGCATCAGACATAACTGTAAACAACTGAACAACCATGCATCAGGCCCCATGCTACACTCTGGGGGAAGATGACCTCTTTTCAAATGAAATCATTCCCCACTTAGAAGAAGCTTCCATTCTATCAAGGCAGACAGCAGATGCTAACTATGTACACATTGTCGAGTCATTTATCAATCATGCTGATCCTTCATGACCTACCGCATTTGGGGTTTTCTTGGCAAAGACAATGGAGTGGTCCGCCATTTCCTTCTCTAGCTCATTTGGCAGAGGAGGAAACTGCATGTCTATGTATAGGATAAACAAATAAATGATAATATAAAATAAATAGTCAGTGGAAGAAACTGAGAAGGATGGAAGGATGGACAGATGGATGGATGGATGGATGGATGGATGGAAGGAAGGATGGATGGATGGATGGAAGGATGGATGGATGGAAGGATGGATGGAAGGAAGGATGGATGGATGGATGGATGGATGAAAAGGCATTTATTAACTACTTACTATGTGCCCAGTACTATGCTAAACACTGGACACAGAAATACAAAAAATGAAAATTTCTCTATTCTGAAGAAGCTTCTAATCCATCAAGTAACACATATGCATAAGTACATATGGGACAAATATATACAGAACAGATTCAAAATAAATACAAGTATCTTTACCACCCACCCAACAAGCAAAAACAAAACACACAAAAAAACAAACCGTAGATAGTTGGTCCACAGGGTCACAAAGAGTCGGACTCAACTGAACCACAGCTAGCTATGGAAAGATATCACAAGCAACTGGAGGGATGAAGAAGTAATGAATCAAAGCCTTTATTGTGCCCGGAGCTGTCCTAAGTGCTGGCTACAAGTGAGCAAGAAGCCCCTCCCTTCAAGGAGATTTTATCCTAAAGAGGAGAACAAATAAAGGAGGGTTACAGATGCCAGGTTGGGATGGGGGCCTTGCTGCTACAAAGTGATGCAATGCCTGGTTCTGGCTAAGATGGAGTGATGGGAGCTCAGGGGCCTATGAGGAGAGTCTGAATTCCAGTGGGAGGAGAAAAGGAAGAGGAAGGGTCAAGGTCTTGGCCCATATCTTGAAGGCATAGGTGAACTATCTGAGGTGAGGAATAGAGCTGCAGACTTGGGGGCGGGGGGGGAGGCAAGCAGTGATATGTGTGAGGACCAAAGGGCCAGATTGGCTAGACCATAGAGTGTGGGAAGGGGAAGACTGGGTAATAAGGCCAGCACAAAAGGACGGGGGGAGTAGCATGCATTAGTATCTGTATAAGGCCCATTAGAGATGACAATTTAGGGACTTTGGCAGGCATTCCCTCCAGTGATCATATATGCAGTGATATAGCCCGTCCAGACCAGACCATTCTCCTTTCCACAAATCCTCCTTCCAGATGCACACACCTTCCCCTCCTCTAGTTCCCATTCCTGGAACCATGTGGTTCTCCATCTTTCATCTTCACACTCAGAATTAATAAAGAGCCCAGACGCTGACCACACAATTTTGGCAAGTGGACAAAAACCGAGCCAACACATCCATCCTCTCCACCCCAGGCGTCAGACATTGACTCCTGCTCCAATATGCACCAATAACTAGAAGCTGCAGGTAACAAGGTAAAGTCAGGAAAACGCGGTCCAAGGAGAGAAAAGGAAGGAGAGAGGGCAGGGATTTACAGCCCTGAGCCCCTGTTGCTATAAGAATGGTGGGATGATATTTCAGCCACCTGTTCATAAAGATTCTGAACAGAATTATCTTGAGAGATGCTACCCAGACATCCCAGGGAGGCTGGTTCAGACTTTAGATTTTTATGGCACATTTAACCAGCCAAAGTTAAATGGAAAACATGTGTATTAAATAAAAAGCTCAGGGATGCATTATTTCTTATGCTAAAGCAAAATCGATAATGCCAGAGATCCAAGGGCTTTAAAAATACACCATGTAGTCCCCTAACAAACAGGAGGCCAATTGATGAACGGGTCTCTGCTGGTGTCCCCAGAAAATAAGCAAGAACATGAAGCAAATTGCTACACGCAACAAACGAGTCCCCCATTACCCTTTATGAGACAAACACTTTGGCAGTGACTAATCGTGTTATGATATGGAGAAGGGGAAAGGGGGGTGGGGACCAGTACCCAAGCTGTTATGGAAACAGGTGCCCTGGCGACTTCCTCCAAATAAGCTACTGCATGGGATAATTACATGCTGCCCCCCCCAAAATGAGTGCTCATCTAGCAATGCAAATCCTCCTCGACTCTTTCAGGTTCATGGCAGAGGAAGAAAAGGCCTGGTCCATGTGTGGTGATGGAGAGGACAAAGGAGAAGGAGGAAGACGAGGAGGAGGAGGAGAAGAAAGGACTTACCAAATCTGAGCATGGGTATGCCCATTTTTTAATTAACCCCTATCAAATAACAATCTCTATAATTCAGGTAACTTCATGAGGCTCTCTCCTCATTCACATCCTATTGTCAAATAGTATGTGTATTAAATATACTAAACAGACAAACATTGTATTTCAAAGTTTTCAGGGTGCTTCCTTCTCACAATCTAGCAGGCAGTACAAGTACTGTCAACATCCCTTCTGTAAGGAGGAAATGGAAATCAGGGAAAGGTAGTGATGTGTTCAAGGTCACACAGCCAGCTCCCTTGAATCAACAATCTGGGGGAGCTGTCAGGGACCTCAGCTGCAAACTAGCAACCGAACCACGTAGTTCAGTGGTGCCAAATTCAAATAGAAACCAGGGTCACTAACTGTACATAAAGCTGCTTTATTTAATATTAATTAAATTAAGATCAAAATGAATAAGATTTTTAAAAACCATAAATTAACATTATACTAGCTAATATTTCTACAGGGTTACTACATGGCAGGTATTGTCCTGAACGCTTTAAAATTATTACCTCATTTGATCCTCACAACAATCCTGAGATATAAGTGCTATCATTTTCATGCCCATTTTACAGAAGAGGAAACTGAGGCAAATAGAGGTGAAATGACTTGCCCACGATCACACAGCCAAGTAAAGGTCTGAGGTTAGATTTGAATTCAGGTCTTCTTGACTACAGGCCCCGTATTCTATCCACTAGAGGCCCCATTTTCTGGTGTATTTTTATTTATTTGTTAAATACTTCCTCATCACATTTACATCTGGTCCATGACTGAGTTTGGGAGTGTTATAACATGCACAGGTATCCTGATATAGTCAATAGGGGACTAGGTTTGGAGTCAGGAAGACCTGAGTTCAAATCCTGCCTCAAGAATTTAGCTGGCTACATGACCAAGCATTTACTAACTAGATGACCCTGGGGAAATAAGGTGATCTTTCTGCCTCAGTTTCCTAATCTGCAAAATAAAGGACTTAGACCACATGGCTTCCAAGGTCCATTTCAGTCTCCATGATCCAGATTCCTGCCTCAAGTCTAAAAATAACCATTTGTGCGACCCTGGAACAGTGGCAATTCATGTTTCTCCTTCAGCCAAGGAATTCTCTGAAGTCATCCCTCCTTAAAAAGAACCAGGGCGGGGGGAGCTTACTCTCAGGAATCAACCAGGTTTCAATGCCATCTCTTGATCTCACTACCTGAGCACCAATGGGCAGCTTCCTCATCTGTAAAATGAGGTTAATATTTCCAAGTAGGAAAGAATCAAACGGATTAATCACCTACCTCCTGGTAATGAAAGATAATGAAAGCACAGGTTATATGGAAATCAGCAACCAGTCTAATCAGAAAGCAATTGTGGGAGGCAGCTATCAAGACAGAATGCTGTCCTTTAAAACAATTCTATAACGTACACTACTGATTGATTGAGAATTACAAAGTTTGAAAAACACAGGCACCACATCGACGAGTCTAAATGGGGTGCAAAAAGGAAAGAGACAAACGTTCATGCAGGTAAGAGCAGAGGGTTTTAGTGGGTTTGCTGCTGCATTTGAGACAATAATAAAATAAGGATCTCAGACCAATGGCCTCTCAAGTCTGTTGAAGGTCCAAATCTATAATCTCATGACCTGAACTGACACTTACTGTGTACCTGGGGCAAGCCACTGCCTCTTTCAACCTGTTTCATCAACTTTAAAATGAGGAAGGTGAATTGAAAAACCTCAAAGACTGTTTCCAGCTCAAAATGTAAAACCCTAAACCAAAGAGATAGATTGGGATTCTCGGTTTTCTGATCCATGCAATGGAAATACAAAATGAATACTAAATTAGATCTCCTCCACCAGTTAAAATGTTTCCACTGAAAGAAGTTTTACATCTCTAAAACTGTTTTCAGAATCTCATCTATGATATGAAAGCAAGACGCGCAGGAATGATTGCTTGCTGAATGTTCAGAGTTTATTTTGTTTTGATTTGTTTGGAGCATGGTGGATCTGTGATTTCATTAATATAGGTAACTTCCAATGTGGAAAACTCCCCCCATCGAAGCAGATAGCCTCTGGAACTTAATGTTTTGGAGTTCTGGAGGTATGGAGGTGTTACATGATATCTCCAAGGTCATAAAACAAGGGTGAATACTTGAACCCAGATTTTCCTTGTTGGTGAAGTTGGTTGTCTAACTACCATCCAACCCTGTCTCTTGGAAGTTATCACCTATTTACTCTGGCAAAGTTTGTCTTTTCAGAGACATTGTGCTTCCAAATCCCAAACCAGCATCCGTTCCACCAAAGCACCCAGGCCAGCTGGCATCCGAAAACATGTGGGAAGCACGTACCATGACCTCCCTATTTATACTCACTCCCCCTGCCCTCCACGATGATGGGCATATACATAGACATATGCATAGCCACACACACACACACACACACACACACACACACACACACACACACACACACTCTCATTCATTCCAGAGTGTGCGCCAAATCAAAGAAAACTACAAGGCAGTCCTCTTTCCTTGACAAAGGAAAGGGGCAGATGCCCATTCTTAAAAATGGAATCATAACCCAGCAGGGAAAACCTCTGTTGAGGGAGAAACATTGGAGCCCACAAGGATGGGGGTGTTCCCAAGGATCCATGTGGGAGGGAGAAGCTTCCTCTGAAGCCAGGTCTACCACTCAGACACTTATTTTAAACACGATGATTAAAAGTCCTCAGATGGCAAGACTAAGGAAATGAATTCAGAGTTGCTCCTCATCCCCCTCTCAGTCCGGCAATTCAAAGCATCTTGGCAAGACTGTGATTTGTGAGAGGGCAATGAGATTCTCAAGAACCACATTTCTCCTCGAGGATGCCTATAATCTGACCCTGCTGAGTCTCTCCAGCCATCTCCAAGGTGCCTGAACTACACTTAGATCATTCCCTAAAGGATGGGAGGACAGGCTTTCTGAGGGTCTATTTGATGAACTATACATAATATAAATGCCATTCTTTGGGGGAGGGAGGAAAGAGAGGCTTAATACAGAAGGCATCACTGGACCCTGAAGGGAATTAAGAATTTTAAGTGGAGGAGAAGTAATTATAAGTTTATAGGGACCTCAGAAGTCATTAAAATCCAACCTCCTCATTTTAGAGATAAAGAAACTTGGGCCCACAAAGGTTAATAAAGATCCCAAAAATCACTTTGGGAGTGATAAAGGTGGAATTTGAATCCAGGTTTGTAAGACAGGACACTAACATAAGCTGATGGACCTGAGAGCTGGAAGGCACAGTTGAGATAATCCTTTTACAGATGAAGAAAGTGAAGCCCACAGAGGGAGAAGGCCCTACCAAGGGTCACCCCTGTAGGAAATGGAAGAGCCAGGATTTGAACCCAAATATCCTACTTCCAAATCCAACCCAAGTTGTACTCTACCCACTTGGCATTAAGGCTTTTCAGAGAGGCAAGACTTTCATTCCCTGGGCTTTCCTTGTTGCCCAAATTATCTCTGCTATGTGTCTCAATCCCTAGACTTCTTGTTCCCACCATAAGCCGGGGTTAATGGACAAGCTACAGGATGAAGCCAAGGACCCTTCCAAAGCTGTGGGGATATTTCTCTAAATCCTTGATCAACAGTGAGATAAATGTGTCATCTCAAAATAGGATGTTTTTAATGATCTTTTTTCCAAGCCAACAGATTCCCTTTCGGCAGGAAGCTCTCAACACCTTCTGGGCCCCATCCTGGCAAAGAAATAGTAGCACCAAAAAGCAGCAGAATCTCCCTGCCTTCCTTTCTCCTGACCCTCTACTGCAAGCACCAGGAACATCACTGTTCTCAACCAAAGTCAGCTGAAGATGAAACGAACAGCAAAGAATCTATTCAAAATTCCCTCTGGAGAAGCACCCCCGAGGACCAGGCTGGTCTCCAAATACTCAGGATCTCCTGCCCTCCAAAGCAGCGAGGTGGGGAGAAGTGACCTTCTGCAACAAGTCACCCTTCCCTGATAGGGCTCAGTTTCCTGAAGAGACTGGATGAGATGACCTTGGAGTTCCAATCCAATTCCACAACTGTGATTGTATGAGAAAAGAGTCAGAGATGAGGAAAAGGTATAGAAAAGAGGAAGAGGAAAAGAGGGGAGGGCAGCTGGACAGAGAGAGGGAAGAGAGGTGGAGAGAGGAAGGGAGGGAGACACAGAGAGACAGAGGGAGTCCGTCTTAGGAGCTCTCCTCACTCAAAGCCAGAACATAGGATGCTGCCTAGTCTAGAATTGCATGTTTACTAGGATTATCCTGGCAGGGCCACAGCAAGCCAGTGTCCACAGAGCATATCAGATTAAAATCATGAAGCAGAAATTCTTCCTGTGTATTATTTCACGGAGCCAGGATCAAGAGATTCCACAAAGTTTATTCACTTCCAAAGCTTAGGCCTTTTCCAATGATCCTTTTGGTGCCAAGGGTTGGAGTCAGCTAAGTGACCCTGTGACCAAGGTCTCTGTGTGGCTGCGTCTCTGGAGTTTCTATTTGGTCCTTCTACTCCGGTATGTTTTTGCCAAAACTCCTTCCCTTCAATCTTCCTTCCACTTTCTTCTCCTTCCTTTTCTCCTCCCCTTCCTTCCTTTCTCCTCTTCCTTTTTTCCTCCCTTTCTTTCCCTCCTCATTTTATTTCCTCCTTTCTCTTTCTCCCTGTCTCCCCTCCTCCATGCCTTTCCTTCCTTCCTTTCTCCCCTCTATCCCTCCTCTTTCTTTTTTTCTCCCTCTTTCAATACTGCCTTCCTCTCTGCTTCTTCCTCTCTCCTTCCCTCCTTTCTTCCCTTTCTTGCCCTCTGTCCTCTCTTCTTTCTATTCTCTCTCCATCCTTAGCTTTTAAAACAAGTGCCAGGGACCTCTCTCTTCTCAACAACAATCTGTCAACTGGTTCCTCAATGAGTGACAAAAGCAATGGATACCAAAGTGTTCAATGAAAATTCCTTTTGGAGAAATAGTCCAATGGCAGATTAGATTTCCAGTTATCCAATCATTAAATACCTACTATGTACCAGCTGCTGTGTGTTTCCACCCATCTCCCTCAAAAAACAAACAAACCAAACATGAGGAGTCTCTGCCCTTGAGGAACTCCCATTCTATGGGAGAGAGGCATAATCAAAGCCAGGTTCAGCCAGTGGAGAGAGGCAGCCTTGGAGTCAGAAACAGCTGAGTTCAAGTCCCGAGCATGACGCATTCCATGAGGGAGATCCTGAACCAATCATCTGACTTCTGAGATCAGACAAGAGAAGAAAGTCTGTTCTTGAGTTTTCAAGAAAGTACTTGCCTTCCCCCTACCAATCTGATTCTTGGAAGTGACCCTCAGGGGTATGGAGGGCATGAGTTCAGGGACCACAGGAGTGGGCTCACAACTACACCTCAGTGACCATGGCAGGAGCTGAACCTTGCAGGTCACAGGGTCTTCCTCGATAAAATGGCCTGGTGGGCTCTATCAAGCTCTGGAACTGAGAGCTTAGCATGCCACCATGCTCACTTACTGGGCAACCACTAAGCAAGTCACTTAATCTCTCAAAGCCTCAGTTTCCCTGTCTGGAGAATGAAGGAGTTGGACTCAGGAGTCTGTGAGGTCCCTTCTAGGTCCAAAGGGCAGAGAGGGAGAAAGAAACAGTGACTAACTTGGAGGACCTTTGAACAAATCACTTAGCCTCCCTAGACCTCAGTCATCTGTAAGAGAAGAGGGTTGGACTCCAGGATCTGCAAGGTCCATTCCATCTCCAAATCAACAATTCCCTAAATTCTAATGCATTTGCCCATTTTATCAGCAGAGGATACTGTGGAACTTTAATGACTTTTTCTGGAAGGCTCAGCACTCCCAGGAGTACTGACCTGTCCCCAAGGTGACTTACAGAAGGATGGCAGGGACAAGAAACCGGACAATCAGGAAACAAGTATTTGTTTTAGAATTCCACTGGAGGAGGGAATGGAGATTACAGGCTTCCTGTTTGGAAGGATGCCTCTCAGTCTCTTCCAAGACAGGATCTCCCTGAACAGACAGAATGAGCTGCAGTTACACCCGGGGGCGGGTAAAGGCTTCTTGCTTTGGAGAGAGTGAGTTTGTCCCCTACTTAACAGTAATTGTAATAACAAACAATAGTGATGATGACGATAAGTATTTCTATGGAACTTTATTTGCAAAGGGTTTCTTTTAATCCTAACAGCAACCCTGGGAGAGATTCTCTTGTTGTCTCCATCATACAGATGACCAAACTGAGGCCCCAAGAGGATAAGGATTTCAGGGAGCATTTGAACTTAGGCCTTCGCAACTCCAAGTTCAGACCTCTATGCACTATACATACCCACTACTATACCAAATCCACTACTAACTTCTTTGATTTTACAGATGAAGGCTAAGAACCAAGAGACAGGAAGACCCAATGCAGGGATTTAAGCAGCCATAGTCCTTCCCCTCTCTTTGGACACCCTCACTGATCCTACCTGGGAGGCCCACCACCTAGTGACTCCACCCTGGGCTCGCTCTGGCAGGCTCATGGGCCAACGCTACCACATACCCACAAAGCTGGAGATGCCCCAAGGGGTCTGGGAGGGAGCAGTGATAAGGAAAGACAGAACTGACCCTGTATCCAGAAGGATGGGCCAGGACAAAGGCTGCCTTTATTTCCCCCTTCTCTCTCAATGGATTCCTGGATTCCATTTTGCTGCGTACTTATGAAAATGATAAAATAACGAAAACCATTCACAAAAATGCAAGAAGTATCAGCAGAAGGCCAGCGGTGGCCTACAGAGCCAGGACCACACACACACACACAAAACCTGGCACACACAGTGTGAGCTCAAAGACCTACTGGTAGCTGGGAGATTGCTAGGCTTGTACATACAAATTGTGCCAATAAGAATTTTATGACCACAAGCAAATCATTTAATTTTTCAGTAACTTACTTTCCTCCTCATCCTCTGTGTATATGTACTTTTTTTTCCTTTTAATTTTATTTTTTAGGACAAAGGGGAACCAGCCACCACTTCATCAGGTTAAGAACTCCAGATTTACATTTTCCAGGGTAGAAAAATTACGCCATTAATGAAGACTGCAACGATGAAAGGCAGCTAGTCAGTGCAGTGGATAAAGTCAGGAAGACCTGAGTTCAAATCCAGCCTCCAACTGTGTGACCCTGGGCAAGTCTTAACCTTGTATGACTCAGTTTCCTCATCTGTAAATGGATGAAGAGGAAAATGGCAAATCCCTCTAGTATCCAAGACAACCCCAAATGAGGTCATGCAGAATTGGACACAACTGGGATGACTGAACAACAAAACACTCCATGTCTCCGAAGTACCTAAGTGGGACAGTGGACAAGGCCTTGGGCGACCAGAATAGGAATCCTGACTTGGCTGTGTGACCCTTGACTAGGCACTTAACCTCTGTAGGCTTCAGTTTCCTCGTCTATAAAATGGGAACAATCATATCCCCAACCTCACAGACTGTTGCAGGTATCAACTGAGGTCACATATTTGAGAAATTCTAAAGTTCCTAAAGGCTGTATAAGATGATAATAAATATTATGATGGTGGTGATGACCACTATTATTGGGATTATAGGCTATAAGAGGAGTATGGGGCATTGAGAGATTAAGAAACAGGCTTTGAATCCGGGTGGGTCATAAGACTCCAAGGCCACTCCCTACCTGCTGCCTACAGTGGATTATGTTTTATTCTCTTAAGATCTGTCTTCTGTAAAAATGGAGGTCAGGTAGCGTAATGAATCTGGACTTGGAGTCTGGAAGACCTGAGTTCAAATTCCCTCTCAGACACTTAACCTCTTGAGGCCTCAGTTTTCTCATCTGGAAAATGGAGATAATAATAGCACCCCCCCTTTCTCTCTTTTTCTCTCTCTTCCCCGCCCCCCCTCCTCTCTGTCTCTGTCTCTCTGTCTGTCTCTCTCTCTCTCTCTCTGTCTCTCTCAGAATCAAATGAGATCATTCTAATTTATCTTCAACATTTCACAACTGCCTTTCTGGAGGGGACAAGTCGTGACTGCTTCTTGACAGACAGTCCTACAGACTCAATACTAATGTCCAGAATGAAGGAAGGCACTCCCACTCTGGGGCCTCAAACCAGGACAAATGCAAAGAGCCCTCCCCCAGAGAAGTGTCACCCCGGGCAGCAGGGCAGGAGCCCTCCTATGTGCCAATACTCTATAGCAAGGAGACCCCCAAAACTGACCATAAGCAACAGCCTCTCAAACTCAAAAAAAATCAATCAATACATCGACAAGTATTTATCAGCAATAAGCCAAGCAATTCATGAAGAGCTGGGAAAAAATTAAATTGTCCCTACCCTCAAGGAGGCCAGATTCCATCAGAGGCGACAAGATGAGGATGTTTAAGGACACACAATCATGAAGAGAATAAATACAGGGAAAGCTGCTTTCATCCGCTGGTGCCTGACCTAGGCCAACTCGCTCCTGATTCCAGGGTAATGCAGACGACAGATAAAAGCCTCAGTTGGCCCGATAAGCATGATTCTTCTTTAAAGGTATGGCCACTAAACTGATAATAGGTCTAAGGTTAATGGATTCATTGACATTTATTAAATGCACAGAATGTGGTTGGCAGAGAAGAGATTACCTGCATATGTGGTTTTCCTCAACCACTGATGTATATTAATTAATCTCTCTCTTTCTCTCTTTCTCTCTCTCTCTCTCTCTCTCTCTCTCTCTCTCTCTCTCTCTCTCTCTCTCTCTCTCTCTCACACACACACACACACACACACACACACACACAAAATCCCCCGTGGGGTGGTGAGCCCTCAGTTTCCTCAGATGCGGAAAGGGGACACAGTGCTGACCCTTGCTCACTGTCAAACCATAGTACTGGGCTACAGAAATACGCACTATGGCCCGTCCCATCTTGGCTTGGAGGGATCTGGCAACAATCTATAACCAGTTCTCTAACATTAACATCATGAACACATCTCCCCTAAGGAGAAGCAACTCATGGATTTGCAGAGTATGAGAGAAGCCTCCAGAGATGCCTGGATTCAATCCACATCTGGCTGTGGGGACCATGATAAAGATGCAAGTGGGGACAAGTTTTCTAGAGACCCACAGGATTTCAAAATCAGGCCTAAGGGGGAGAGAGGAAGGGAGGGAGGGAGGGAGGAAGGGAGGGAGGGAGGAAGGGAGGGAGGGAGGGAGGGAGGGAGGAAGGAAGGAAGGAAGGAAGGAAGGAAGGAAGGAAGGAAGGAAGGAAGGAAGGAAGGGAGGGAGAGAGAGAGAAAAGGAGGGAAGAAGATTAAGGCAAACTGGGTTCCTCCTTACGCTGCCACATTCAGAATCACAGCTACAGAGCTAAAGCTGTCCAAAGGCCTTTCTGGGTATCAAACCTTGGAGAAACAACAAGGAATTTAGGACATTTAACCTGTGTGTTGGCATTTTTGTTACTTAAGCTAATGGTGTGTTTCCTGAAAAGTCTGCTGGCCTTGAGGGAACACCACAGAAGGGCTAGCCCTCAGGATGACCTGAGTTCAAATCCTTACCTTGATAAGAGCTGTTCTGCCTCGCAATATGGCAGGCTACTCTCTAAAGAGTCTCCAATAAGATGGCTCACAGGCTTCATTACATACATTGGCAACACTGCTTAACAGATCTTACTTAGCTCTGATAATACACCAGGTCCAGTATTAATTTTTTTAGGCTCCTGGTCAATCCCTCCACATCTCTGCTCAGGCTGCCCCCAGGCCCGCTTCACCTGCACCTCTTAGAACCTCTAGGCTCCTTCATGGCTCACCTGTACCCACAGGAAAGCTCTTATGAAAAAAGAAACCCTCTCTCAACCAAGCCACTGCTTGCCTCCAGAAATCCTGAGTACTTTTCTCCTTGTAAATTTTTCTCTCCCCCAGAGTCTCAGCCACAGGAGATGAGAGCCTTGTTGGCAGAGATGCTCCAGGCTGGATCTGTGGATGCCCACCCCTCTTCTGTGCCCTGCCTGAGGAGCCAATGAGTGTCTCTGGGCCTGAATTTGATGTGCTAAGGACCTAACAAAACAGCAGCCATGAATCCAGAGAAGCAAAGTCAAGCGGAGAACAGACGTGTTCACCCTGAGCTCATACAAGAAAACCGCTGATTACTGAGAGGAAGAGGGGCCACCTGATTACAGGACCGAGCCGCTTAGAAATCAGCCTCATTTTCCCCAGGGTTGTAGTTCTCATGGCGCTAGTGCTGGGAGGCACTTCAGAGGTGCTCTACCCCAGCCCCCTATGTTCTGGAAGGGGAAACTGAGGCACACAAGGCCGGGAGCCCTAGACAGCAGAGACTGTCCTTTGCCTCTCAGCACTTAGAACAATGAGTGGCACACAGCAGGAGCTTAATACATGCATACTGTCTGTTGACTGAGGATCAGAGAGGTAGAGAGATAGATTTTAGAGAAGAAAAAGGATTTTTCACAGGATCCTGGATTAACAACTGAAGACCACCTCCATTCTACAGATGAAGAAACTGAGGCCGAAAGAGTAGAAAACAACGGCAGCCCAGAGGGGAAAGCAATCAGCACAGGATCATGACCACTGAGGAACAAATGACTTTCAAATGTCACATCATTCACTGGTCTCATTTTTCATATGAGGAAACTCTCTCTTCCTCTCCCCCCACCCTGTCTCTCTTCTCTCCTTTCTTCTCTCCCTCTCCCCCACCCTCTTTCTCTCTATCTGACTGGCTCCCTTCCCCTATATCTCTGTCTTTTGGCCTACAACATCAGTGCTTCAGGTGGCCTGCTGAGGTACCCTGGTCCTACCTAGCTATGGATGTGACTACACTAATTCCAGATCTAATTGGGCACTGCAGTATAACTGTTATAGCAGGTAATATGCCTGACCTGCAAGTCAGGAGAACATGGGAGCAGAAGGCTATGCAATATGAATAACCGCCTGGACTCGAGGAGGGGGCCCCACAGAGCAGTGAGCAAGGCCACACGTCTGGCTGACAGGCGATCAGGACCGAAGACAAGATGACAGCTCAATTTCACTGCCACGCCAGGGCCTCCATAAGCACCAGTCCTCACAGTGCTGGAGTAGGGAGATGAAGAGCTGGGCAGGCAAGAGTCATCCTCAGAGGGGGAGAGGGCTAACCTCGGAATGAATGGAATCCCCTGTTTAGCCAGCCTGGCTCAAGGGAGGAGCTCCTGTCTGGGGCTGTTAGTTTGTGTTGGCTGTCAAAGGGACTGTGGGGGAGACAGAGAGACAGATAGAAAAATGGAGACTTTAAGTATTTCACATTCATTAGCAAAAGAAGAGGAATCCTTACAAGGAGGCCTCTTAGTTAGTGAGCATCTCAACCGCAAAAGGAAAGGAGGCTAGGAGAGGAGTGTATTAAGGGGACATTTGGGGCTTTGAGTCACCTCTCCTTCTGCCCTCAGTTTTCCTGACTTATAAAAAAGGAAAAAAATGAGACTGGTCTACAAGCCTTCCACTGATGGAACTATAAGACTTCTGAGAGGTAGGTCCAAATGCAAAATGCTCCATGTGTTTGTAAAGCCATAGCTACTGATATACAACTTTGGTCCCCAAGAGACTGGGATTGCCTGCTAAAGATACAACCTCTCTGTCCTCTGGGATACGTTCCCATGTGGATCCAGATTTCAGAGCCTATCCCTTCTAGAAAGGTAGTAAAACCAACAGAGGACAAGACTTGGAATCAGGAAGGCCTGAGTTCAAAACGTAGTCACATAAATTATGTGATCTGGAACAAATCAATTAACTTGGCCTTAGTTTCTTTATGTATAAAATGAGCCTACATCAATAGCACCTACCTCAAAGAGTTGTATAAATGAGATAATGTACATCTGATGTTATGAAGAAAGCACTGGATTTAAATCCAGAGGACCTGGACTCAAACCTTATCTGTGTCAATTAACAGCCATGTGACCTTGGGCAAGCGGCCATTTTTCTAGGCTCTTTCTCCTAAATTGTAAAACAAAGAACTGGATTGCCTCTAAGGTCCCTTCCATCTCTAAATCTAAAAAACCAAAAGCTGTTGCCATCATCATCCATGTATTTGGTCCAACATCTTATTCCTGCTATGACTCCCCCACAGACCTGGAGTCAATAAGCCAAAATGGTTCCCAAAAGGGATCCATCAAGTCATGAGCTCCTACAATCTCAGGAATGGACAATGCAAAGACCTAAGAAAAGGCAATGTAGTACAGCCCTGACCCTGAAAGGGCTTTGAATCTCACTCCACAACCAATGCTAAGTGATGAGACAAATGGTCTTCTCCTCAATCCAGACATTAAAGAGGGTTACTGCATGACAGTGTTTTATAAACCTTAAAGTGCTACACAAGTGTCAATTATTATTGCTCTCATTATTAAAGGCAGATATGACATCTATCCCTGAGCGTTCTACAGTACACCATCTAAACTCTCACAGTTTATGCCCGGATGAAAGGTGGAAAAACACAGTATTGTACTATAAATGAAAAAGGAAATGAGAAGCAGCAGAACCTATTTAGCCAAAAAAGGCCACAGGGTTCCCCAAAGCTGAAACACAGGAGAGTTCAGGGTTGAAAAAAGAAGATAGAATGAGTTAGCATTGCCAAGAAATGAGACAGGACCTGTGAGTTCACTGGTAAGAGGGAACTCACAAACAAGGACTTTCCCTCTCCCAATGGAGACCTTGTCTTATATTAAAGAGTTGTCTAAATCACTGAGAGGTTAAGTAAGTAGCTTGTTGAAGGTCACACAGCCAGTATGTATCTAAAACAGGACCTGAATTCAAGTCTCCCTTTCTTTAAGGCCAATTTTCCAGCCACAGCAAACAAGTATCCCCAAGAATGGAATGCAAATCTTGCCTCTGAGACTTTGTACAAGTCTCTTCTTTCCTCTGGCTTCAGTTTTCTGGCCTGTAAAATGACAGAACTAAATAACCAATAAAAATCTTTCCACTGTTCTCAATCTGTTACCTCATGCCAGTGGTTTTCAAAGTGTGGTCTGGGGATTCTTAAGGAACTTCTCCTCAAGGTCAAAACTATTTTCATAGTTTTGTACAATACTAAGCCAACTGAATTTCTAATATGGTAAATATTGCTGGATATTTACTCAAGAGATATAACCCATATAAACAAAAGCTCTTTGGAAAGAAAGAGTCCTCAATAATTTTGAAAAATGCAAATGAAGTTTAAGAATCACTGTCCTATACAAAAAAGAGTAGATTTAGGTCAAAGGTAATAAACTGCTTGGAGAACCTAAAATAGGAAGGATGCTGAATTAGGAGTCATTGGTACTGAGTTCAGATCCCAGCTCTGCATTTCACTACCTATGTGACTTGAGCAAGACATCTTCCTTCTCTGGGCATCAATATCCTTATCGATAAACACAGGAGACTGGAATAGATGATCATTAAGGTTCTTTATGGCTCTGATGTTCTAGGATGGGGTAAAGAGCCTCACTAAAATACCACTGTCTACCCTCCCCCATGGTAGGTATTGTCGAGTAAAAATATGGTGGATTTGGCATCCAAGGACATGAGGGAGTCAATCCACCTTCTGCCCGTTACTATCTCAGGCAAGTCACTGAAGCATACCAGGCCTCATTTTCTCATCTATACAATGGAAGAGTTGTACTAGAATGCTGCTGAGACCCCTTCTGGCTCTAGACATGGGGTCCTACGATGGTACTCCAACAAGCAAGATGTTCTCCCCTCTTCTGAAGTGTTAAAAAGATGAGATTACTGAGCTTCATCCCCAGGAGGGGAGAAGTCATCCTCCCTCATCTCATAAGGCAAATGAGTCTCAGATAAAATGTTCTAGTTGCCCTCCTTGGAGCTCATGAAGATTTACGGCATAGCTTTGTTTCTTAGTCTTGACCCAAGGCCTTGTTCTTTCTGTACACAAGGTAAGCTTCTAGAAGGAACAGTCTCTTCTTGAAGGCTCTGCTCATGCTGCTTGATCCCCTGTCCTGAAATGACCCACCTCCTTTCTCCAAGAATTCACAAATCATTCATCTATTAAAATTCAAGATCTCCTTCCTCCCTGAAACCCAACCTAATGACTCCAAAGCCCACAAATCTTAGGGAGGCAAAGGGATGTAGAGAAAAGGACACAGTATGGAGTCAGAAGACCTAGGTTCCAATGCCATCTCTGACATCTAGAACTCGTGGAGCCTCATAAAAGTCCCTTAACTCTTCTCTGCCTTGATTTCTTATAATGTAAAATGAACCAGTTGGGCTGAGTTCCCTTCCAAATTGAAACTGATGATCCTTGCCTATTATGTTGATACCAGGAATGTCAACTTGCCTAGTACCAAGCCTCTTCTATTGTGTCATGTCCCACAAATTGTGGGTTTGTAAGACATATCTCACCAACCAGATGTTATATACCTTGTAGTGCCCTGGAAAACGTATTAATTCCGATTCTGAGAATCTTGGAGAGATGGTGTCTTTGCTAATGGTGAATCTGAGTAGAAGTGGCCATCATACAAAGTCAGTGAGTACAAACCACAGTCCAAAGGATAAACTCGACCTGACTCGATGAAATATCTTCTTACTGTGAATTCCTGTTGTTCACACCTCCCCCCAGCAAAGAGTACATCCCTTGCTTTCCAATGCTCCCCCCCCCACCTTAACAAAAATTCAGAATTCATTCATGTATTTACTGAACACAATTAAATTTTATAAGGCAAGACAATGAAATCTGGAAGTGGAGAGGCCATGAGGCAATAAATATCAAATATACACGAAGGTCACAGACCAGCCGGGAGTTTATGGAAAGGAATGATGGACAAATCACAGTCCAATCTGCTCTGCTGCGGACTTCTGCCTCCTCCCCCTACTTTCTTTGTAAAAAACAATCCCAACAGGGCTTGCCAAATTAATGGCAGCAAATGAAGAGCATGCGAGACTATAAAAGAAACCCACGAGAATAGGCAAACTCATCCAGCCTAGGCCCAAACAAAATTTAAATTAAAAAAAAAGCCAAGGCTGTGATGAGTTCTGAAACGCTCATAACCAAACAATAGCCTTGATTGTCTCACAGGCATAGAGGGGCACAAGCTGGAAATCCACTCATCCCTCGAAAGACACAGATTACAGATGCGTCTCGATGCAGCTAGGTATTCAGAATGATAGAAAGCCTACTTAATAAACCTCACCTGCCATGACATCGAGTATGGATTGTAGGGCTGGTTCTTTATAAACTGACATATACAAGCTGCCTCTATCTAATAATATACAATCTTGGGTCAATCAAAACCTACCCTCCCCAGCTCTCACTCTCTCTTACTTTTTCATTTTTTTTTATTAACACTTTTGCCAGAGCCCTTAGCCAATCAGGTGTCTTCCGAAAATTCCCTGAGCTGGCAAGCCTGCTGAAATCTGCAGGGCATCAGCGTAACGAGTGACAGGTTTTTCCATCAATTACACCCAATTCCCAAGCGAAGACAACCCTCCCCAACCAGCCCACCCCATCAAATAGGGATACCCCACCCCCACTCACTCTCAGACCATCTTCATCTCAGACAGAACCACCCCCAGATCAGACAGATAGCTGTCATGAACGAAGAATGAACTTTCTTCCAGTCCTCATTAGCTGGGACTCTCCATCCATGTAGGAATGATCACTGAACAGACCCAGGTGCTGACAGGTCTTTATGTAAATAATATTTAAATGGGAGCTAAACACTGCCTAAACAAAGACCGTGGAGAGCACCTAACCACAGGTCAAGACATTTTTGCCTGCAGTGTCTCAGTGCTAAAGTCTTTCACCACCAAAAAGGCACTAACTGAGTACAGTGGCCTATTAAAGAGCTGTCCATAGGGAATGGTATGGTATAATGGAAGAAAAACTTGCCTGTTAAGGTCAGGTTGTGTGGTCCTGGCTGAATCACTGCCACCTACACACAGACACACAGACACAGACACAGACACAGACACACACTCCTTTAGACTTGTTTGTTCTTCGTTAGACTCAAACAAGCATTAATTATTTACCGACTACTCTAGGCATTAGGGAGACAAATACAGAAAGTGAGAGAGTCCCTGCCTTTGGGGAGTTCATATTGTAATGAGGGTATAAAACACCCTCAGGAAAAGAACAATCAAAGAACATTGTTTTGGTTTGAGCACACAGGACTTAGAGACTGAGCCACACAGAGGAAGACGTTTATGCTTTTTCCAAAAATACTGGTAGTGTTGTTTGGCCATTTCAGTTGTGTCCAACTATTTGTGACCTCATTTAGGGTTTTCTTGGCAAAGATACTGGACTGGTTTGCCATTTCCTTCTCCAGCTCATTTTACAGATCAGTAAACTGAGGCAAACTAGGTGAAGTGACTTGCCCTGGATCACACAGCTAGGAAGTGTCTCAAGTCAGATTTGAACTCTGGTCATCCTGACTCCAGGCCCATGCTCTATCCACTGCACCACCTAGCCGTCCCAATATTGGTAGTTGTACTGCCAATACAATACCCACAGGAGCTGTTATAGATATGCAGGTGTATTTCCAGGGTAAATTTGCAAAAATATAAACTCTTCCTCAAAGATGAAACCAAAATATTTATTCAGATACCAGAAAGCCAGTTGTAGCATAGTAACAACAGGTTTCTCCACATTACCAACAAAAGGGGCACGGATATCCCCAAGCCTTCCCTCCCTTAGGCTTCCACACAAACAAGCTCCCTTAGGCAAAATTAGCCCCTCTCTCACTCACACTAGCTGCTCTGCCTCTCTTTCTTCCTGCTCCACCCATTCAGCAAGCTCCTCCCACCATGGGCTGGGCCAAAGCTCAAAGCAAGTCACATGGACCCATTAGGGGCAGAGAAGAGTTTCAAATTCCCCTACTATTACAGTGACACTCACTAGCTGTGTGACCTTGGGCAAGTCACTTCACCCCAATTGCCTCATCCTGGGTCATCTCCAGTCATCCTGATGAATATCTGGTCATTGGATTCAGATGGTTCTGGAGGAGAAGTGAGGCTGGTGGCCTGCACAGCCCTCCCTCACTCAAAACAAAGTCAAGTGCAAGTCATATCATTATTTCTCTGATGGCATGGTCTTCTTTGGTAACAAAGGATGAACACACACAGTAGTACTGACTGGATTACTGTTCTCAGGAAGGGGGAGGAAACACACTAGGCACAGCATAAGATACGATGATATAAAAGCTACAGTTAGATGGTTTAGTGGAGAAAGTGCTAGATTTGTAATTAGGAAGGTCTGAGTTCAAATCTTGTCTCAAATACTACATATGCGATTATGTTCAGTTCACGTAACCTTTTGTGCCTCAGTTTCTCTCTCTGTAAAATTAGGGAATGAGACTTGACAAATTCCAAGGTCTCATCCACCTACAAATCAATGCTCCTATGCCCATGATGCACAGGTCATAATGGTAAGATTGTGAGATGCTCAAATTAGATGCTCTTTAAGTCCTCTTGCAAATAACTTTAATTTTATGACAAACTACATCAATGAAGTCCTTGATCTTAAGGAAGGTGAAGTCCCACTTATCATCCATTGCTCTCCAAAAGAAAATGGAGCCCCACGCTACCTATCCAACCTTATCATTCATTGTTCCCCAAAGGAAAATGGGGCCCCACTCTACCTATCCAACCTTATCATCCATTATTCTCAGAAGAAGATGGAGGTTACTCCACCCATTCAACTTTTATCATCCATTGTTCCCCAGTATAGACCCTCCAATCATCACCTAGGGAGCCACTTTGCTTTTATCATGCATGTGCCATGACAAATCTTGCCCCCATACATTTATTTATCCTATTGTTTCTCCCTGAAATCCCTTGATTCCTCCAATTCATCAATTCTAATCCTAGCCTAGCCTTCAAGGTCACATTCATGTCCTCTACACTCCATAAGCCTCCTCTTATTCCTTTAGCTATCCTCACCTACCTTATAGACATATTCATACACACTGCCCCCCCCCCCTCATATCTTCCCTTTCCCTCTTTAACCTTTCTCTCCCACCACCAGCTTGCTATAGCATTTGAATAAGTTATCACAAAATGGAGCACCTTGTATTATTCTGTGTTAATTGTTCTGGATCAGTCTAACTCAGTCATTGGATATTCAAGTCTTCTATGGTCAACAACTTCAACTTTTCCTGTGTGCCCAAACTCTGTCAAGCCAGAGCACACTCCCCACCTCACCTCTAATCAATGCTTGTTTAATCAGTGAATGTCAAAGAAAACCACACTAGACACTACATCAACACTCTGGACACACTTCACTTGCTCATTAATTCATTCAACAAACATTTATTAAAGCACTTTCTAAATCAGGATAAACAAAGTCATTTTGTGGGGTAGAAAGATAGGAGGGGGCAAGGCCTGGTTTAAGGATGGAAAATGCATACCAGAGTAGAGACTGGAAAGAACAGCTATGAGATTTCCAAGGACTAAGGAGGAGAGTAAGAAGCTGGGAACGGCTGTCAACAGCTGTCAAGATATCTCACTAAGCACCCAGGGCATAAGGTTGATTTATCATCCTCCACACCACCAGCCCTATTCAGACCCAGCCTAGCCACTGTAATACATCCTTGCGGTATCTAATCCAAGTGCTTCTAAGTTTCCTAATCAAACGAAGCTAGATAGTAAAACCAGCCAGGACCCAGCCTTTAAAATGATTAAATGGAGGCTGTATTTGGATACCTTCCAGCGGGTGTGTGGACTTTACAGCCTTTTTTACACTTATCCACCAGGGGATAGCAGAAGCATCTGATGGGCGGTGCCACTGAGAACATAGCAGATTAGAAGTTAAAATGGATTTTTCGATCATCTATTCCTAGACCTGAGAGCTAGACCTAGCAGGGACCTTGGAGGCCACCTAGTTCCACAGCATTGTTTTACAGATGAGGAAACTAAGGTCTATGGAGTGAAGCAATATATCCAAGTTTACACAGGTTAGCAAGTATCAGAAATGAGATTTGAACTCAGGAGTCCATACCCCAGAGCCAATTGATTCTTTTTCAAAACCATCTCACATTACAGATGATAAAACTGAGGCCCAGTTGAGAAAAATGACCTCCTTTGAACTCTAATGAAATAGAAACTCTTCCGCCTAGTTTTTTCAATAGTCCCTTCTAAATTGGTTCCAGCATCTCTTTCCTGATGTATGACCACATTCCTCCCCTCTCCTCCCCTCCTCACTACATTATTTACCTGCAATCTCTTCATACATAGCACTCTGCCCACTGTTCTCCACATGTAGCAAGATTTGCTTTTTGACTTGGACTCTGAATTCCAAGCTGTCTTTAAAGCACTGCCTTCTACCTGAAATCTTTCTTGATCGTCCCACACCATGAAGCCTCCTGACTCTAAATCCAAGGCTACTTTATCATCCTATCACCAATAAAATAACACTTCTTATCTTGTACCCTAAGATGAGGTGGGAATGGGCCACAAGCACCCCACCCCAATACCCAACCCGTGGGAACTTGACCGCCTGACTTGGCTTCCTAAGCTCTTTATCATTCTTTGAAAAAGTTGCTAAACTTTCTGAGGGAAAGGAATGCTTTAGGTAAAGCAAACCAATTTTACTTAGAAATGCCAGGGCTGCCCAGCCTGGCCAAAGAGCCCCACTTGACACTCAACACGTGTCACCTTCATTTCACAGACCAAATGTAAGAACTACCTTATCTGTCTTCCAGAAAAAAACATTCCAGCACAGCCTGGCTAACCTGCTGGCCCTGCGCATTCTTGGATCCCAATTGACTGATAGTCCCTGAAGTCCAAACAGAATTTATGGCTTCCAATTCCAAGTCATTTACTGATAGGGGGCCGCACAAAATAAATAGGCTGAATGACAGTCAATGATGCGGCTGTGGTTGACTGTACATTTACATGAAGAACATGCGCAGGGCCATAATGGATGTGCCATTATCCAGGTTTCACTGAAGGCAGAGGAAGGAGGGGGGGGATCAACCATACAATGCTGGAGAAAGACTGGAAGCAGTGTTCACCAGTATACAAACATTTTCTTTCAGAGGGAGGCTAAATCTCAGAGAGCTGACTTCAAAACTGCTGCTACCACATTCTCAGGAAATGGCACCTTCTCCACCTTCACTTAGGGTCCTTTCAATAACACGGCCCCTTCCCGGCTTCATGCATTTGACTTTAAGGAAACATAACAGTGAGATCTAAAGAACAAATTTTCTAAGTGGAGGGGGGAGGGAAGTAACTTGATCTCATAGTCAAATGGATAAAGAAAAGAAATGGAAAAAAGGAATTCATTCCTATGTCTTTCTAAAAAGAAATTTCAAACCAGTTTCTGAATTACTGAGAAAGGAGAGCCTTCAAAAATTTCTAAAATTTGTGGATAATTTTTCAGTCTTTTTGGTGGGGAGCAGGGGGGATCTGGACCTGTGACATCATCAATATGGGTAACTCTTGCTATGGAAACTCCCTGCACCACCAAGAGAATCAGTCGTTGTCCATGACTAAGAGCTGCCTGGGCAACAGGCAAGTTAAGGCCCAGGGACCCTCAGCCAGGATCTGTCAGAGGCAATACTTGAGCCTGGGTCTTCATGACGTCAAAGTCAACTATCTAGAATGCTATTAGGTCTTTAACTAAAATGTATTTCATCAGGTGGAGACAAGGAAAAAGAGACAGACAGAGAACTGTTTCTAAAAAGAATTCTATTTAAACCTATTTCTCAGTGACTGAGGAAGGCCTGCTTAGGGCCTTCATTGGAGGGAGGAAGATGGAGTTTTGCACATTCCATTTTTGTACCCCCAAGCAAATTACGTAACTGTTTGGAGATAATCTGCCAAAAAAGTTGCCCCAGTCCTATAAAAACCTATGGGATTAGTGGTTAATTTTATTTTATTTCTTGTGAACCCTGGAGATAATTTTCAGTTGAGGATAGGTGGCAAGATTATTTGAAAAAAATAGCGTGCGCGCGCGCGTGCGTGTGTGTGTGTGTGTGTGTGTGTGTGTGTGTGTGTGTGTGTGTACAGAAAAGTAATTCTCTTCCTCTCTTCCAATGGAGCCCAGCCGGGGGGTGGGGGAGTGGGGGTAGAAAATAAAGAGGAATGTGTCTATTTTTCTGGAGAAAGGAACTCCTATCTTTCACTAAGACCCCATGAATGCTTTCCCTGTTGGCAACAAAATGGTGGGGAGAGGGGGATTCCTAACAAATTCACATGCATTTGGGAGTAATGGAAGACAGAGGCGCAATCTCAGCACCGACAGCTCTGGTTACAACCACTGTACCAGGCAGCACCTGGGTGGACCAGATGCTGTGCTCACAATGTTCCCGCTGACAATTTCAGGGGACAATCCAACCCCCCCTCCCAGGGCACACACTGTGCCCAGTGAAAGCGGGGCTGTGGGGACAGCAGCAAGGGGGATTCCTATTCTAAGAGAAGGAATATGTAGTCAGCCCACCAGCTTTTCAGTCCCCATTCAGTTCAGGAACATTACACACACTCCTTCAGTGCCCCCCACCCCATGACTCCTTCCATCCTTCCAAATGCTCAGAACACAAAATGGAAGGGAATTGTGGGGAACAGCACCAGACAGTAACCTTAACTGCCCTTGTCATGAAACAAAAAAGAGGAAGGAATAGTAAAATAGAAATAATTAAGACTTATTGTGCTTGTGAAGTATGTCCCATTAATGCTGACTACCTAAAAGAAGAGGTTAAAACCAATCAATAAGGGATGAGATAGAAGAACTGAGACAAGAAACATTACCCAACTGGTTGTTCTTAGCCAGGAAAAAACATGTGACCTCACACACCCACACTTCACAGGGAAGTTTTCAGGCATATAGTAGGTGCTTAATAAATGTTTACTGACTGACTGACCCCCTCACTCCCTGAGACTCTAATAGATGCTTCTGAAATCCCCGTTATATGCCGCCTCTTTGGCTTCTCCCAAATTCTTTGATTCAGGCACTGGACATCAGTAAACATTTTATAAGCATCCATACAAATGTGGTCATTTCCAAGGGAAGTACAAAGATCACTGAATCGAGAATCAGAGGAAGGAGGCTCAGATCCTGGCCCTGTCTGGTCATGAACCTCTCTGAGCCTCCGTTTCCTCACCTAGAAAATGAAGGGGTTGAGCCAGGGCACTTCCAAATTCCCTGCTAGCTCAAAATCTATAATCCTTAATCCTGCATTCTTGACATGCCTTTCCTCTAAACAACTTAACATTCCTTCCTTAGATATGATTTGATCTATGCTCATATCCTTCATATATCCTCAGAAAGTATCATTCTTACTTCATACACACACACACACACACACCTATATACATATATGTCAATATGGAGTATGTATATGTGTGTATTTGTCATTGTTCAATCATTTCAGTCACGTCTGACTCTTCATGTCCCCATTTAGGGCTGTTATTTTTTGTTTGTTTTTGCTGTTTTGTCGTTCATTTCCTTCTCTAGCTCATTTTACGAACGAGGAAACTGAGGCAAACACAGTTAGATGATCTGCCCATTGTCACAAAAGCTAGGCATCGTCTGAGGTCAGATTTGAACTCAGGAATATGAATCTTCCTTATTCCAAATCAAGCACTCGATCCACTGTGTGCCACCTAGCTGCCTAACCTGTGTGTGTGCATCTATCTTCAGAACTACTATCCTCGATGACTACCTCCATTGTCTACAAGAACATCAGTATTCCCCAGGTAAAAATCAAATCATCAATAAGCATTTATTAAATGATCAATAAGTGCCTGCCACTGTATTAGATGCCTACTAACTAGAGAGACAAAACTCACAGGATGACTGTTCATGCCTTCAAGGAGCTTCCATTATAATGAAGAAATGTACTTTTTGTGTGCAAAGTCTGGCAAAGGGAAACCACTGAAACCTAGATACCAGGCCTCCAAGGATGCTCAGCCCCTACACAGAAACAGAGAGCAGTAACTTGGCAAACTTCCTCTCTCCAGATCAAAGACTATTATGCCAAGAAGAACAAATGGAAAAGCAGAAAGACAGATGGAAAGACAGAAAGAAAGGAAGAAAAAGGAAGGAAGGAAGGAAGGAAGGAAGGAAGGAAGGAAGGAAGGAAGGAAGGAAGGAAGGAAGGAAGGAAAGAAGGAAGGAAGGAAGGAAGGAAGGAAAATGGACCAATGGATAGACAGAGACAGAGAGACAAAGACAGAGACAGAGATTGCAAGCTAACAGAGCCATCCTACACAGCCTCCCTAGATGGGCTTCTTGAGTGGGCATTATCCAATAAAACTGGGCCACCCATCAAGAAACACAGCTTCAGGTACAGCAGGGGACATGTGATACCTCTGTGTGTCCAAGTGGGAAATAAACCACATCCTGAGCCAACTCTAAGTATTGAATTTAAGTAGAATATAAGGTGCTACACCATTTTTTATGAACAATTCAACTGCTAAAAGGGACAGGAAAAGAGTATCTGTGTAAGAATATTTAATAAAAAAAAACTTGAAAAGAAACATACATTTGCTAGTCAAAATAGACACTGGTGAGTTGCTATCCACTCACAATTGAAATTTTGCTCCGTACATACCCCACCCTGGGGGATGTTTAACATAAAAAGAAAATCTTGCAAATCAAATGACCAGGAGGTATCCTGAACAGTCTGCCAAGACCAGCCTCTTGGGCAGGTGTTCTACAATATTCCTGAGTCATCCATCATGGAACCCAGATTCAGGTACAGCACGGGCCATGTGATTGTGTGGGAAATGAAACCTGCTTCCCCAGCCAAATCTAAGTAGTGTCTTTAAACATAATATCACTTGTACTTTGCTGGTGTCTTTCCCTCCCCTTCCAGAAATACCCTAATTACCGTATTGGAAAGTTTGGGAGAGATAGCTTTTATGTGGTTTTCTCTTCCAAGCACAATATTGTTGTGGGTTTATTTATTTGTGTTTTTACAGTAACACGATGCTCTCATGTAATTGAGACTATTATGGAGAGGGCTGGTGTGTATTTTCCCCAAAGATTAAAGGCAATTTCTATTTCAAAGGTACCATTTCTTTCTGGAAAACTCCCTTCTTATGCAGCACCAAACTCACTAAATTATGATGCTGCACTCACCTGGTAGGCATTATAGTGCTTTACAAAGCAGTCAGGTCTCTGAAAGAAATGCTCACTCATTTAGTCAGTCAACACTGCCTGAGTCCTCTCCTACCCTGCCATCAGTCATGGGCAGAGGACTCACCTTTCCTGCTTGGGCTGATGTTGCAGGGATGGAAGCTAAAATGACTAGCCATTTCTGAAAGGCTGGCTGGGGGGATGGACTTGTAATCAACAGGCTTTTATTGATCACTTGAATCACAGGGAAGTGTTCATATAGGTGCTAGATATTCACCTGGCAGAGATACAACAAAGGGGATTTTTAACACAGAAGCTAGGTTTAGGCTTAGTTCACATTAACCAGCATGGGTTAAGGTACTAACAACAGAGCTCTTGACCACATGGGGCTTATGATCTAGTAACGTGGATAAGCCATACACAGATCATTCTAATAATTTCCAATTTTAACAGTAGTAGAAATACCTTAAGGAACAACAATGCTTAGGATCCCATGTGAGGCATTAGGAACATTAAGATAAATGGTGGCACAGTGCCAGTCATCAAGGAGACTAAATTCAAAAAGGATTAAGATATTCCAGGAAGAAAGAAGGAGACTATAGATGTGTATTAACAGAAATAGGGAAGTTAGTCTTAGAAAGGCAAGAAGATGGGGTGCTCAATTTTAAGAGCAGTGAGCCTGGAAGTAAGAAATCTAGTTGATGTCCAGTGAGCACCTTGGGATCCAAGACTCTAGGGGATCATGAATGAAGATAATTGCAAGGAGAAGTCAGGAAATGGACAAGGGAAAGGGAAGAAGACCAAGGACAGAGAACCCTACGGGTGTCGATGTTTGGAAGTAGGGGAAAAAAAGAAAAACCAATTGAAGAACAAGACACGAAAGGGGTCAGAAAGATAGGAGGCGGGGAGAGGAGAAGGGAGAAAGGAGAGTCACAAAAGTTGAAAAGGGAGACAGTAGTAAAAAGAGAGCAGGGTCATAGATGGGGTCAAATTCTAAGAAAAGAAAGAATATGGGACTAAGAAAAGGTCTTGGACTTGGCAGTGAGAAGGATGTTATTGGTAACCTTGGAGACAGCAGTTTTAGCAGAGGTGGAGAAGAAACCAGACTGCTGGGAGCTTGGAAAAAGGAGGTAAAAAAGTGAAAGCACCAGTATAGACCAGCTTTGAGGATGCTGACCACAATGGAAATGCAGACAAAGGAAGACAAATTGAAAAAGAAGGTCCACCTTGAGGACTGTCCTTCTTGAGGATGTTTCATTTTGGGAAAACAAGGCTTAAGCCTGTTTAGAGGCATGATGGGAAAGAGTCAGTAGAAAGGAGAAACATCACCAGATCACAGACGTAGACCCGAAATGGGCCTTAGAGGCCATTTATTGGTGCCTCCTCATTTTATAGATGAGGAAATTAAAGTTCACAAGAGCTCAAAGTATCATACAGCAAGTCATAAGTCTTTGAGGCAGGATTTGAACTCAAGTCATCCTGACTAAATGATCTTTTCACTGCAAAATAGCCATGTCTCTGAAATAGATGCTGATGAAAGACCAAGGTGATCTGAAGGAATTCTTCCAGTTCTAGACACCTAGGAAGCTGATATTACTATGAAAGATATGTATTTCATTAAGCACCAACTATGTGCCAAACACCATTAAGACATGGGAGTTATAAGCACAGAGAATGAAACCACCCAAACAAATGAGATGATGTTAAGAAGGTCTAAAAATACATACAGCATAAATAAAAAGTAAAAAAAAATACAATCCTCTACAAAAGACAGAATTCAAGATAGTTTGGAGGAAGGTGCCCTGGCAATGGGAGAGTCAGAAGAAACTTCCTGGAGGAGATGAGGTCTTAAAGGAAGAGAGGGAAAAAAGAGAGTTTGTTTTAGGCATATGGGACTGCCAGTGCAAAAGCTGCTTGATCCAATCATTTACTGAACATCTGAGGAAACCGAAGCACTGAGAAGTCAGACTATAGATTCAAAACAAGAAGGTCCCTGAGAGATTACCTCCCACAGGGTAGTGAGGAGGTTTCTCTTTTTTTTTTAAAATAATTATTTTATTTGTTTTCAGTGTTCTATAATCACCTCCATATATCTTCGATTTTTCCCTCCCTCCTCCTCCTTCCCCCCTCTCTCCCCCATTCCCTCTCTGAGATGGCTTGCAATCTTGTATAGGTTCTACACATACTAGGTAACAGGGGAATAAGTAGGAGAGGTAGTGCTGGAAGCCTAAATAATCAACAGCATGTATTGAGCTTCAACTGTATATACATATGGGCTGGGAGGCTGGGAGGAGGTTCTTTGGAAGACCAGGAACATAATCTGGACAACTGCAAGACTGGGGGTCAGGAGGGAGAGGAACGGTCAGGTCCAAGGAAGAAGGGGCAATAGGAAAGGTCAAAAAGGAAAATGAGATTGGGGTCTGAAAGACGAAATTCAAATTTTAAAATATGAGAGTAGTTTCAAGTGGTATGAGGTCCAAGGCATGGCTACATTGGTGGACTGGTAGGATGAGATCTCACAAGGAAGTGTGTTCATCCTTCTTTGCCGAAGAAGACCATGCCATCAGAGAAATGATGACATGACTTGCACTTGACTTTGTTTTGAGTGAGGGAGGGCTCTGCAGGTCACCAGCCTCACTTCTCCCCCAGAGCCATCTAAATCCAGTGACCAGATATTCATCAGGATGGCTGGAGATGACCCAGGATGAGGCAGTTGGGGTGAAGTGACTTGCCCGAGGTCATACAGCTAGTGAGTGTCAAGTGTCTGAGGTGAGATTTGAACTCAGGTCCTCCTGACTCTTGCATTGGTGCTGTATCCACTGCACCACCTAGCTGTCCCTTCACAGGGAGGTAGGAACAAAGACAAAGAGTTAGAATAATCACAAGGAGACCAGTTTGTTGGTGCCAAGGACTCTTGCTGACAGGAAGAAGAAATCCTGCTAGATGCTTATGACTATGTCAGAATGTCTGAGGGGCTGACAATGTGCATGTTTAGAAGGGTCAACATGCCATCACTGCCAGGAGGGGCGGGGTTAGATGCTACACGCAACCTTAATGGCAGAGAACATCTTTCTGGCTAAGTTTCTCTCCATCCGTGCCTGGAGGGGAAAACCTGCCTTGGTAGGTCCAGGGAGCCAAGATTGGCCACTCTGCAAACAGACAAATCTCATGCCTTGCTCTCACATCTCCAAACATGAGCCTGACAGAAGCAGACCCCTTTCTGCCTGGCCCCTCGTTTCCAACAGTAAGTAATTCAGGAGTTGGCTGTTGATGCTGAGAAGTGAATGTCTTTCCCTGCACTGATTTCACAAAGCTAAATGCAAACTTAATAACAGGAGCTGCTGTCCTCTCTGGCTGGCAGACGAGAGGAGAAGGAACCGAGGTCCTGTCTATTTAACTTGAGTTCTCATAAAATAATTTATTAAGCTTCCTAGTTAGCATTTGATTTAGTGCCGAGACACAAACCTTATAAATATTTAGAAGAACAAATGCAGGTTAAAAAAAAAAAAAGATGATTGGCCTTTATTTCTATGGACTAGGGGTAGTGCCATTTGTATAGATGTGTTTGCTTCCAGGTTTACTTAATGATTAAACAATATATTGCCTGGACTCCGATAAAACCCTTATTTCCAAAAGAAAAAAAATGCTTAGATTCTATGAGTACTGAACATTTGCACTGAAACAAGACAGAAAGCCACCTTGTGGTATGATCACCTTGCCAACCTTCTCTTAAGACTCCAAACACCGTCTTGACACCTCTGAACATACATTCCCACTTAATCCGGTAGGACCAAAAGATGAGGTGGGGAATCTCCAAATGAAAGAAAAAATATGACTACTACTCTTAAATTCTTTCATTTTATCTGCATTCAAAGATGAGGGGAGCATCCATTTAGTTTAATTATAAACATAAAACAGATGCTTCTCTGATTTTTAGGAAATTTAGTAAAAGGTCAGAGGCAGCATCATGATGAAGTAGGTAGGGTATTTAACTTTGTTAAACTGAATTACATGTTGGATTTAGCAGAACACTGGATTGAGTTGTAGTCGATAATAGAAGGATAATCAGAAATCAGAAAGTCTAAATTCGGATCCCACAAACTAGCTATGTAACCCTGGACAAGTCACCTAACCTCTCTATCAATCAGTTTATTCACCTGTAAAACGGAAATATTGGACTTTCACCTCCAAATTCCTTCCAGCTCTACTCCTATGACTAGGTATATACGATTCTACAATCACTGAGAGACCCAGAAAGGTCAGTTGGAAGGTTTTGTTACACAGAGAAAGTGTAGCTATGAACAACACTGTCCTTATACCAAATGGTTAACACACTTAAATGCACAGTGCCTGGCCCACGATAAACACTTAATAAAAGTTAGCTGGCTGCCTACTGACCGAATGAGGGCCCATATGATCTGGTCAACTCAAGATTATCCAGGATCATGCAAAGCAAGGAGAGAAAAAATTGTTCAGATCTGCAGATAAATTGCCAATTTCACTGACACCAGTTACAATTTTCTTTACATGTGAAATGTGTAAACAGTGCACATATCCAGCAGACTATCTTTTTCTCTCTTTCAGGTTCACTACACACCTAACTACAGTGACCCTGATGCTGGTGGCAGAGGAATCTCCTATGGGAATCATCTAGGAGAAAACAGTTTCATCCTCACTCTCCATCTGAAAACAATTAAGTAGCCCCCATGCCTTGAATAAACTCCATCTTCATCTTCTCCGCTCGGAATGTCCCCTCTACCTCCAAGGCAAAGTGCAGTCTGTGAACCTGGATTTTAAAAATATTTTGAAAACTTCGTAATCCCATGTATTTTATGTATTTAAACCTCTGGTCTCCTTTGTAACTAATCCTAAGTATTTTATGTAATTAAAAACATTTTCTGAGAAGAGGTTCCTACGCTTTGCCAGTCTGCCAAGAGTCCACAATTCAAACAAAGTTAAAGTTAAGAACCCCTGTCCTACATGAATCTTTTCCTGACCCCCCAATCTTGTATAATTATTCTTTTTATATTTATTCTGTATGTATATACACATACACACACATTCTTGTCTCATTACATAAGAAGAAGTGGTTCCTTTCTTTGTCAGTCCTATCTTCTTGTGCTAATTGAGATGACTTTCCTGCTCAGAAGAACTCAAGAGAACCATGCTTTACTAAGTGCTCTTCCCTGCTCCCTGCTGGTGACTCTGGAACACCAGTCATAGGGAAGACAAATATAAACCAACAGCATCCCAAGGCTTGTCTTTGGCTGACCTGGGAGTCTGGCTCTTTATTACAGACTGAATTTGGAACAAGACTGCCCTAGATTTTTTATTTCTCCAAGACAAATGTCTTTTCTTCGTTCTTTCTCAAACCTGTCCATTTTTGCTTCACATCCTATTTTCTTTCCTCATAAATTGCTTTGTGTTTCCTTACAGCTGAGCTCTCTCTATTCCAGAACAAGCCCAAACTGGCTAATTTTCTTTATTCCAACCATGATGCTTCTTGGGCTTTCTGTGATTTTCTCCCTTCTATGCATAACAAGGACCATGAAAGTTAGCCTCTTCACATGCCTAGTTTTACCCCAAATGGCAATGTGTCTAAGACAAAAATGGCTATTGAAACTAGATCCCATCCAGTAAAATCACAAGGAAATCGGATGAGGGGAGGATTTTAAAAAAAGCTCACATCAAACAAGCACTTTTCAAATACTACATACTTACTGAGTTTAGATCTCTGAACAAGTATCTATCAATTATCCAATTCAAGATAATCCAACAAGGATTTCTTACTGTTCAGATGAATTAGTGAAATGGATAGATCTCAGTGCTAAGAACATTAAGAGGGCGGTTCACTCACCTTGACAATTTCTGCTTCCAGATGGCAACACCAGAGAGAATGGATTAACGTGCCAGCAAGTCCAAATCAAGGGGAAATCTAGGATCCCAGATTTCGGGATTAAAGGGTCCTTTAAGGTCATGTAGTCCGCACACACACCCTTCATCCCAAAATAACATAAATGGAATGGAATGTACCATAAGAAAAAATGAAAGTGAAGAATTCAGAGAAGTAAGAGAAAACGAGTATGAACTGATGAAGAGGAAAGTAAGCAGAATCAGGAAAGTAATATTCATTTGAATTAAATAAATATTCATTAAGTACCTATATATGTCATACTATGCGTGCTAAGTGCTGGAGATACAAAAAAAGCAAAAGCCAGTCCCTGCCTCATGCCAATAACATGAACAACAACAACAAAAGATTATAGGTCACGGGTTTGTGATGACTGAGTTTGGTCCAAGTGAAAAAAAGTGACAAAATCCACATTTCTCCCTGCAAAAGTAAGGTGGGCATCCATGGGAGTAGAATAGTCGTGTGTGTGTGTGTGTGTGTGTGTGTGTGTGTGTGTATATACACACACACACACACACTCATAAAAATCAATTTATCAGGAAATGTTTATTAAGAACCTACAATGTATATGTGCCAGGCACTATGCTAGATGTCAGACATATGAAGACAGAATCATAACAGCATTTGTGCTTTGTAAAAACAAAAACATATGGGCCGGTTGATTTTACTGAAATGCTTTTTTATTCTTTATTAATTTTCATTAAAAGGGAGTTTCATGGAGTGTCATAATTAGAAATAAATCTGATGAAAAACAAAAGGCATCATTTAAAAAAATTAAATAATAGAAAATCTGCAAAATATAAACTCTAAAAACAGTTGCCTTAAAAAGGAGCATTATTCTTATTATGGGCTGATTCTTGCCAGGTAGGAAGAGATGTTCCATATATTTTCCTTTGCTATGTAATCTTTCCCTAGAACCTTGAATCACAAGCTATGAACTTTGGTTTAGGAGAAAAACACAGGATCACGGTTTATGATGAAAGAGATTTTAAGAACCCACTCCATTTTACAGATGAGAAAATGGAGGCATGGAATAATTAATAGACATGTCTGGGACTATTTAGCTATTAAATGGCTGAAGTGGGATTTAAATCCAGGCCCTTCTGACGTTAAGCCTAATACCCTATACACTAAGTTTAAAATAGGGAGATGCCTCCCCTCCCCACTCCCCAGCCCAGCCCAGCCCATGCCCTAAACAGTGCAGGGCTGGAAAATTCAGAGTCCTTGGCCAGGACACCTGCAGATAGTGGAGCAGAGTTCCAGCTGGTGCTAACTGTGAATTGTTGGGTTATGTTTATCACTCCTCCCCCCCATAGCCCTCCCTGGGAGTGTTGTCACCCCCACCTTCCTTGTGATTTCCTCCTTTCGCCTGGTATTGCTGGAGTATGGAATTTAAAGAGCTCTGAAAAATGTTAACGAGCCCCAAAGACAAGAGTGTGCAGTTGGGTGAGGGCAATCGCCACAAGCACCTGGGAACTGTTGAGTTTAATTAGACTACAGCTGGCGCTGAGCAAGGATAGAGCTGGGGGATTCAGGGTCTGATCGGAAGTTCCCTCATTGTCTTCTCCAGCTCTTGGAAGATTGTGTGTAATTGTGAACACTTGGGGAGGGAAGGAGTGAGGAAGCATGGGAGAGGGAAGGCTCCCAGGGGTGATCTCCAAGCATGTAAGAACACAGAAATGCACAAGGCTGGGGTTTGGCCATATAGTGTGCTAGGGTGTGTGTGGGAGGGGCAGACTCAATGGCTCACCTAGTGGCCTCAAATGCAGACCATAAAAGGTCATGGGGCCACTAGTGATCAAGCTTATTGTGAGACCTGAGGTCTCTATTCAGCTCCTATCATCTGAATGCGAAATAGGCTTCACTGTGGGGGGACATGTACGGGGCAGGATCGAGGGGTCACCCACCACAGATCTGGGACCATAAACTAGGCCATTTATAGATGAGGGTCTGAGACCCAGGGAAGTACAGGAGCTCACATGGGGCTAAACAGGTAAGTGTCAAAGGCAGGATCTGAACCCAAGTTCTTTCATTCCAGAGTCAGGACACTTTCTACCATGACCTCCATGAAGAGGAAGACATACCATGAGCCTAAATGAAAACTGATCATTCAATGCTAAGGATAAGTCTTTTTATAGACTAATCAATATCTATCTTAGTGCCATCTATCTTAGATTGTAAATTCCCTAAAGGCAAGAATCACAGGAACTCCAGAGTCAGAAGCAGCTTCAACGGTCACCTAACCCAAGCCTGACTTGATCAAAAATCCATTTTCCAGCATCTCCAAGACCAGCTTTAAAATGGATCCTTCCAGGGAGGAGGAACCTGCTGCCTCCGGTGGTGTTCAATTACACTCATTTTTAAGGATTTCCATCTGCAGAGCTCTATTCTTCTGCCTCTCAACAGCTTCCACTGGTGACTCCTCCACTGTGACCTCAGAGGCCAAGTCAAACAAAGGTAATCCCTCTCCCACTTGACAGTCCTCCAAAGAAATTACTGGTTTTAAGTTAGGGTGCATTTACTTCATTTTGTTTTGAGTAGAGGGCTTCTGGAAAATGTAGGTCTTTAGTCTTTCTCGTCCTCTTAGAGTCTACCTCATGTAAAAGTCAACTAGACAACCAAGACACATTTATAAAGCACCTACTGTGTGCCAAGCAATATTCAAACACAGGCATGACTATCAAACCTCATGATCCCAGTACGGTGGAGTAATGGCCTGAGGAAATGTTTGTTGATAACAATGTGTGGTCATCCCTTTCCCAAAGGCTTGCCAAGAGAAGCAAGAATTTGGGCCAGACCCAGGCATTCTTGAGGACCTGCCCTTTTCACACCTCCTTCTGGCATATGGAGGAACCCAGGAATCAGCCTTCTGCTGAGATTTCTTTTGTGCTCCATCTGCATTCCTGAATTCTTTCTCTCTGTCTCTCTCTGTCTCTGTCTCAACACACACACACATAAACACACACACACACACACAGTCTCTATGTGTGTGTGTGTCTCTCTCTCTCAACTCTGTCTCTCTCTCCGTCTTTCTCTCTCTCTGTCTCTCTGTCTCTGTCTCTCTCTGTGTCTCTCTTTCTCTCTCTCTGTGTCTCTCTCTCTCTGTCTCTCTCTCCTGCCTCATCTCTTCCACCACAAAGTACTCAAAACAAAGACCAGGGAAAACAGGATAATGATTTCCAATTAAAGACTGCCTCTATTTGCTTGCCGCAAGGATTCCAACAACACCTCTTACCCATGACCATGATGTCATAAGGGCTCAGAATCAAAGACAACTTTGGTTCACATCCCTCCTTGGACAGTGACCAGCTAGGCCACCATGTAGGAGTCTCTGAACCTCACTTTCTCCATTTGTAAAATGGGATTACTTCCCATGATCCCACTGTCAGTCTCCCAGAAATGTTACCAGAGAAAGGGATGGTAAAATATTTTTAGAGTTCCATAAAAATTAAAGCTCTTATTTGATATTCTCTCTGCCTCTCTAAGATATAAGGTACTTAGTTTATTATATACCCCACTCTGGTAATTCCATTAGAATAGGGAAGTCCAAGTGAGAAAATTACCACAATCAATATAGACCAGCAACCATTCTGCAAATAATAGTGAAAAAGAAAGTTATCTAGGGCAATGAGGAGTATGGAGACTTGCCCAGGCTCATGGAGTCAATATGTGTCAGAGGCAAGGCTTAAACCTGTGCTGTCCTCATTTAGAGGTTACTTCTCAAAGTAATGTTGAACACCAGGGCATTTCACATCTGTGATCTCATTTGATCATCACAGCAACCCCGTAAGAAGCACATGCTATTATTACCATCTCCTTCTTGGAGATGAGGAATCTGAATAAGCCTGAGGTCAATAAGCCAGCCAGCGTCTGAGTCCGGATTCCAACTCAGTTCTTCTCGGTCCGACACTATCCACTGCACCACCTGGCTACCTCATTAAACCGTACTGTCTTTATTATCACCACCAGCAGCCCAGAAAAGGTGACAGAAAAGAACCACCAAGCATTATATATGCCCATTTCTCACCTCTAGAACATCTTTATGGGAGGGACCTAGATATGTGTTGAGGTTTTCCACAAGATTAAAAGTTTACTCCTAGAAGCGCCTTGGAGGTCCATAAGCTGAGACCCTCCACCCTTTTCTTTTTAAAATGGATCATAAGATGACAGAGTTATGGGTCTAAAATTGGAATAAACCTTTTGGATCATCCAATCCAATCCCTTCTTTTTAGAGAGATGGAGAAATAAAGATATTAGTCCATGGCACACCAGGTAGTCAGATAGGATAGGACGCCAAGTCCTCCTGACTCCAAGTCCAGTGCCCTACCCATCATGCCAAGCTGCCTCTCTCTGAGTCCTGGTACCTGGAATACCAAACACAAAAATACAGCAGCTGCCACGACCCTAAGGTGCACACCTATGAACAAATTTCATGTAATCTATTTATCTGACTTCAAAATAGATTTTATTGGAGCATCTCAGAGCATTCATGCTCAGTAACGGGAACGCTCTAGCAATTTTCTAAATTCCCTTGATAGGATAAATAGTTAAAAATTACTCTTTTAAAATCATTTTGGTAAATTCCTGTTTACAGGGAGATGCTTTGCATAACACAGCAGAGACTCAGCTAATCTTGAAAATTCAAAGAGCAAAGAAAAAATATCTAACTGGTACAAGGGGAAATGTTTGCACTACAAATCACATCACCTTCTCTACAGGGAGCTCCCAGAGTTTAAATATATGTTTAATGTAGTTTCAAGTGGCCTTAATATGTAATCAGACAACAGGACATATTCACAGGACATGACCACTGAGTGGGTCTCACTACCTGGTGAAGGAGGAGAGCGTGTGAGCATCCTAGAAGGGTCCTGAGGGGATGAGAGGAGGAGAACTGGGAAATGGGGCCATCCTGGGGAGGGGGGCCATCAATGAGCCTATCACCCAAGGATGATGACAAAGAGGCTTGGAGGAATCCAGTACCTCAGATCTAGAATTCAAAGGGAACTCAGAGGCTATATACATCCTCCACCTGCCTCATTTTACAGATGAGGAAACTGAGGCCTAGAAGGACTGAGATTTGCCCAAGATCTTATAGGTAGTAAGAGTTGTAGATGTTATTTGAACCCAGGACTCTGGGTTCTGAGTGGCATGACAGCCTACTCTCCAGTGGCTCCATTCACCACCCTTTTGACCCTTCCCTAGCCAACAATCCTTGGGAATGTAAGCTCTCTGAAGCCAGGTACAATCTCTATTTTGATCCCTAGCCCTTAGCATTGAGCTTGTCAGATAGTAGGCAAATAAATACATTTTTATTCATTGCTGAGAAGAATAAATGAGGTTGAGAGACCTCAAATAATTTGTCCAGTAACCTATAATGGGTAAAAGGTGGCAACTCAAACTGGGAGCCCTTCTCCATGGGACCATCTGTTTTCCCTTCTAAAATGAAAGTACGATGTTTTCTTTTGTTGGGGGGTAGTTTTTTGTTTGTTTGGGGATTTTTTTGGTTTGATTTTGTTTCTGAGAGACCACACACACAGAGCAAATCCAATTCCTAAGGATTAAACCCAAGGTCAACTCATAATTCTCAAAAATGATGTTTGTAACTTTTCTGGGAGGGAGGGGTGCCAAACAGGACTAGAAGTTTTCCTTCCAGCTTTCTGCTTTTAAAATTGGAGTGTCTCACGAAGACATAACCTCCTAATTCCAGAAAATATCACCTGAACCTTGTTTCAAAGAGAGGCCTCATGCTTAGCACGCTGAGATCATCTGAGTGGCTGCCGATGGCCCAGGAAGGGGCCGGGGGCCCTGAGAATCTCATAGATCCTGAGCTACCTTCCAAGAACCCTCATTCTCCTTCATCTCTCCATGGCTCTGCCCGACCCAGCAAGGTCAGGCTGCCTTCCTTCTCTGTGGCCGATCCAAAAAAAGACTCTTTCACGTCAGTTTTTAGGGAGGTATGACCCTTGTCTCTGAATAATTCAAACTGCTTTCTTCCCAGACCGTGGATAAATGCTACGTGGGCACTGGGGCTGGCGGGCAGTCAGGCAGCCCTGGGAAGGGTGAATGACCTACATGTAGACAGGATCAGAGCAGCAGTCAGCAGATCTACCTATCCCACACAAGGGGAGGTGACCTCAGGCCTGAGGTTACAAAAAGCCACTTTATAATAAGTCTGCTACCTAGTAACAATGATAATACAGTGCACTAAGATTTTGCAAGGCATTTTACATAATATCTCATTTGATCTTCACAGCAACCCTGTGAGGCAGGCTCTTCTATTTATCATCCCCATTTTACAGAAGAGGAAACAAAGGTCTGCAGAGCTTTAGTCACTTGCCCAGGGTTACTCAGGTCTTTTTGACTCCAGATCCTATGATCTATTCAACAGACCACTGTTGGTGCCCCAAACTTCCCACTAGTCAGGGTGAAATTCTTTGGGGAAGGAGAAAGATTCTTTAAGCCTGAATTTGGTAACTCCTCAAGCAGTAGAGGAAGAAAAGATCAGCAGGAAGGACCCCCCCCCCCATGGGTACTGTCATCTGTGTGACCTTAGGAGAATCCCTTCTCCTCTAGAAGTCACAGTTTCCTCATCAATAAAACTATAGGGCTAAAAGCAGAAGAGATGAGGAAACTGAGGACCCTCCTTTCCAAGGAATGGGGGCAGTGGGTGGGGTGGAGATGCCATGGAAGATGAAGGGTGCATGGGGGTGGGAAGGGGAGAAGAAACATGGGAAAGGAATGAGATATGATATATTCAGGGGAAAAAACTGTAACATAAAAACAAATACATTAATAAAACTTAAATTTGTTTTTAAAAATGATTGGGATGGAGTAGATGACCTCACCATTCACAGATGCTGCTGGCCCCAACTACAGCTCATTAGTCACGTAATGAGGGAGCTGGGACTTGATGATAATAAAAACAATCTCCAATGACCTACCATCGCCCACTGAGAAAAAGCCAACGCTTTACCACAACACTCAAGACACACCAGGCTTCTGGCCCTAAGTTTTTACTGTCATCTCAAGAGGCAATTTGTTATAGTCAATCAGATATAAGTGGGGCTCTACAGGTTAGGAGGCCATGGGGTAGAATGTACAGAGAACCAACCTCCAAATAAGAAGTTCTGGTTTCAAATCCTTCCTGTGATATATACCAGCTAGGTGAGACTTGGTAAGCCCACCCACCTTGGTAAAGGGAACGTCATCCCCCCCCAGGATCCCCCAAAACCAACGAAGCCACAGGGCCAGGCATTACCCCTATCCATCTGCTTCAAGGTTTGGCAAAGCATCTTCCTCAAAATAAACCAATGAGATAAGAGAGTGCAAGTATAAGTATTCCCATTTTGCAGAATAGAAAATAAAGGTTCTATTTACGCATTTACTTACTGAGCACCCCTACATTCTGCTGCTGTACCAGACACTCTGCTAGGCACTGAGGACAAGACTGAGATAGTTCCTGTCCTCAGGAAGTTTACATTATATATTTTATACAAATGTATAAAAATAAATATACACAAAAATGCAAAGTATTATGGGGGGGCTAAAAAGAACATGTATGTGTATATATGTATGTATCGTCTCCCTCACTAGATTGTGCACTCAAAGGCAGGGACTATCTTTTGCCTTTCTTTGTATACTCAGAGCTTACTTAACACATGCCTGGCACATAGTAGGTATTTCATAAAAGTTTATTGTCTGACCTACCACAAGTAGGGGGGGAAATGAAGAAAGACATCACGTAGGAAACAGCATTAGAGCTGAGACTAGTGGGAAACTAGAGAGTCTAAGAAATAGAGATCAATAGGGAGCACATTTCAGGCCTTGCAAAGGCCCAGAGACCATACAGGTATTAGGTTAATGTCAAAGGCGAAGGTAGAAACCCAGTCTATTCCAGTGTTTGTTCATTCGTTCGTTCGTTCGTTCCTTCCTTCCTTGCTTCCTTCCCTCCCTCCTTCCTTCCTCTTATGCTGCTTCCATGACCCCCTAACTCTTGGTCACCTTCTACAGTTGTCTCACTGACCCTGAAATCCTCGGTCTGGCCACCACATTTCTCTTCCTGTACCTATTTATGTGCTCAGCTGCCCACTGAGAGGATTTCATTCACAGAGGTAACTGAGCAGTGCAGAGACTTATTCAAGTTCACACTACCCTCCCAAAGCAGGGCATGCCAGGACTTCAAGAAATAAGTCATGTGCTAAAAGAGGCCTCAGCACAAGTGGGAAGTGACAGCTGGGCTGAGCGAGGCCTGGGCTTGGTACTGGGTGCCACCGGCAGACCAAAGGCCTGGTGGAGGGGTGGATAAACAAGGTAATGAGAATGGAATTAAAACTGGATGAACCTTTAAGTCAGCTTGCTCCCGTCTTCATCTTAAAGAAGAAGAAACAGTGACCTGGGGAGGGTAACATCACAGCAGGATCAGTGATGGGGGGAAAACTCCGGCAGCTGAGGCCCTGAGGAACCTCTTCACGGAGAGCATGGTGCTGCAGATGAGTTCTGAAGGACACCAGTGATTCTAAGAGGTGGCGGGTGGGGACAGGGGATGCATTCTGGGCATGGGGAGTGGATGATGCAAATGCACAAAGATGAGGGACCTCAGGGTAACTAAGAGGGGGATATTACAGAAATACCAATTTGCCAAAATGATCAAGATCCGCCCTTCTACTTCAAGCCCATCTCCTTACACCAACCAGCTCCCTTCCTTGTTCACTCCTTGATGATGATTCCAAAACACAGCCCTCTGGCACAATCACACGTCTGCCCACCAAAGGAAAATGAACCCTCCCTAATCTAGATGCCAATAATCCAAAGTGAATGGATCTTTTCCAGCTGACATTTTGTTCTTCAATCTTGTTTGGATAAAGGGGTGCCCGGGGCTGCCAGCGGAATATCTCACCACATCTACCCAAGCTTACACAATATTGTCAGTCCCTTGAAAACATACCATTTAGATACAAATAAACAAAATGACAATTTTTAAACTACTCCTACGGTCGTATAATCTTTGAGTTGGATGCAACTTGAGAACTCATCTAGCCCAATCACTCCCTGAAACATGAACTCCTTCTCATGTATTCATTCAAATAGGTTCCCTAAGGAACTCAACAGTAAGACTTTGGTTGTTGACAGAGTTCAAATTTCAATATGTGCTTAAAGGTAATAAATCTCCATTTCTTTAGGATTACTCTGTAATTCAGGCCTTTTCCTAATTCAGGCTGGCCTTCCCTACAATTGTCTAAATTGGTGAGGTTTGGCTAGACTTGACTACTTCTCCTTCATCTGATACCTCAAAAATGCACTATTCTGGGGAGACATTCCTGAACCATCCAGACTTTTTCCAGACAAATTATGCTGGCTAAATCCATTTTGGCAACCCACTGGATTTTCCTTTTCATGGCATATTGTACCAAAAGATATAAAACACGTTGGGAATAATAAAGCCCCATATGGGAAGAGGGGAAGAATTAGGGGAACGTTGGTCTTTGAAGACCCTCTAAGCAAATGTCCTCATTGTATAAGGGGGGCAAATTTAGGGATTGGAGACACAGCCAGAAACGCGCGATGCAAGTGGGCTGTCCCTTTAGACCAGGTTTGCTGGTGAAAATTTGCAACTGTATGTGTCTGCCTGACTTTGCAATTACCAACTTTGTATCTGTCCTGAGCAAAGTAAAAATACAAAAACGAAAGCAAAAACCATTTGAGAACCACTGAACTTGGGCAGTTTGGTGGTACCATAGTGCACAAAGCAATGGACCTCATCAGGAAGAGCTGAGTTCAAATCCAGCCTCCTACAGTCCATAGCTGTATGACCCTGGGTAAGTCACCTAACCCGACTGGCCTCAGTTTCCTCATCTGCAAAATGAGCTGAAGAAAGAAATGGCAAATCACTCCAGTGTCTCTGCCAAGAATATCTCCAAAGAGGTCACCAAGAGTCAGACACAACTGAAATGACTCCATACCAATAACACGAGACTTGACCACTCACCAAAAACTGAATTCTAAAATACCATGAGCTAATATCTTGAAACTAGTAAGATCATTGGATTTGTAGTTAAAGGACAACATCACCATCATCATTAATAGTACCTAGAATATAGCATTTTAACGTTATCTCATTGAGTCTCACAATAATCTTGAGAGAGAGGTGCTAGTACTAGTCCCATTTTACAGATGAAGAAACTGAGTCCCCTAAAGCTTCAATGACTTGTGAATGGTCATAGAGCCAGGAAGTATTTGAGACAGGACGTGAACTCATATTTTGGGCTCTGTGCATTGAGGGCTGGCTAATAATGCAAGGGGTTCAGATCCCAACTCTACCACGATGTACTCCAGCATAATGACCTCAGGCACTTTTCCTCCCCTTCCCTCCACTTTCTTCCCTTCCTGGTTTCTTTCTCAGTAAAAGAAGGAGATTAAACTACAGGATGGCCAAGCACTTTGCCCTCTTAAAACTGAAGGATGCCAATCCACAAATTCCAGGAGACCTCCACAGAGGCTGCTTCCCACCCACACACTGCAACCTTGAAAGTGAAAGCCTGACAGTCTCTCTCTAGGTCGAACATTTACAGTTCCATAAACTTATTTTTAATCAAGGTAACGTTGTGCATGAACACAATGAAATTAACTGGAATGCTACACCATAATTAGGTGGTAGAAAGAACAGGCAGGCACACTCCTGGAATTAATTGGGTCTCGATTTATAATGAGATGTCTAAAAAGAAAACCTAGCCCCAAAAGTGAAAGAACTCTGGGCGCTCCAATTCTGGAGTGGGCACAATCAGCTCTGGGCCCTGCGTCGTCCATCACAGGTGAAGGGTACTGTACCCACCTGGCTTTCCCTATCACTGAGGGTGGACAAGAATGGCAAGGTACTTAAACAGAATTCCATTTAGTCACCAGTTAGTAGAATATTTCTGTTCTGCCCTCCTCCTGAACACCCAAGTGAATCCAAAAAGCATTTGTTAACTGCTCACTACACACAAGTCATGGCACCAGGGATCACAGATCCAAAAGACCTCAGAAACCACGGGGTCCAACTCCTTCATTTTACAAAAGAGGAAACTGAGCCCAGAGAGAAGGAACTTAGGATCACAGCTCTTGGGCTGGAAGGGAGCTTGAGGCCATCTAGTACAATTCCCTCATTTTACAGAAGTGGAAACCGAGGCCCTGGGAAAACTAGATGATTTACCAAAGGTCACCGAAGTAAGAAGCATCAACAGCAAGAACTAAACACAAAAGTTTCTCCAACTCCAAGCTGTACCATAGACCAGGACCTTGAAAGGGACACCTCCTCACTTCCCCCTTAAAAAAAAAAAAATAAACCTAATCATTTCAAGCTGAAATTGTAAAGTAAACCAGAAGACAAGGGTGAAAACCCTAGCTCTGATGACTAGTATCTGGGCAATCTCTGGGGTCAGTCACTTACCCTCTAAGCTTCGGTTTTCTCATCTGCAAAATGAGAAAAATAATATTTATACAGCTTACCTCACAGGATCGTGGGAGAGCCCTAACGTTTATATAGCTGAAAGGGCTACAAAGTGGGACCTTCTCTTTGAAAAAAATCACAGGTCAGCAAAAGTCAGTTCTGAAAGAGGGAAGAAGATGAGGAAGGAAGTGAATGTCAAGTGCCCCAAAATAACCAAGCTCCCATTAGGCTGGACAGCGCCCACCATCCTTCCTTCTAAGTATTTGCTATTCTGTGACACTGTTCTCTTTCACACCCTGAATGTCACCTGTATAAACATTTCTTAAGCACCTACATCCTTCTAGACAATAGGCCAGCCCCTGGAGGTGAAAGAACAAACAAAAATCTTCCAACTATAAGGAAAATCTCTTCACAAGAAGCTCCAACAGCAGCATTTTAAATAATTTACAAATATTATTTCATTTGGCAATTACAACCTTTTGAGGTACGTACTATTATTATCCCCATTTTACAATTGAGGAAACTGAAGCAGAGGTTAAACGACTTGTCCAGGGTCCTATAGCTAAAAATGTATATGAGGCTACACTTGAACTCAGGGCTTCCCTACTCCAAACTCTGCCCTCTCCATGGGAACACATTGGTGATTACAGTCAATTGGGGGTGTGCAAGTACATACAGAGTAAGCTCACTTTGTGAGCAGTGCTAATGATTGGGGGGATAAGGAGAGGCCTCTTGAAGGAAGTGCAAGGGAGCTGCAGCCTGAAGGGAGACAGCTTCTACCTCCACACTGCATCCCAGACCTGGATAATGGAGCTCCAGGAAACAGCCACCTTCTGCCTGGTACTCCAAGCCAACATCCACCATCCCTGCTGCAGCCAGGGCATGCTTTGGGATCGCTCCTTTTCTTTTTAAATACTACGAGACAATTAGAGCTGCAAACACTGAACATTCGGCATAATTCTGGGAAATGTACTCCTGCTTCTGGAAATTCTTGGCTACCTTCAAGCCTCAGCTGAAGCACCACCTTGTGCTGAAAGCCTCCCTGCCAGCTGCGAATGCTTTCCAGGCTAAGGCTGCTTCAGATGCATCTGCTCATACTGATTCAGGCTCACAGTCTTTTCAGACTATAAGATCCCTGAGGGCAGGGCCTCTATTTGCCTTGTCTTTGTATCCTGGCACTTAGTGCAGTGCCAGTGTCTAGTAAAGGATCAATAAATGCTTACAGAGTGATAGCAGATGATAGGGCATGGAGTCATTGATGGGAACAGTGTTTAACCACAAAATAATAAAGAATACAGAGTCCCAGATAGACTAAACCCATAAAGTCAGAGTCCAAGGGTGCCATATTTTTAACAAGACAGTGCAACCTTGTTAGCCAAAGGAGCCCAGAGACATATTTTGGGGGGCGGGGTGGAGACAATCAGGGTTAAGTGACTTGCCTGGGGTCACAAATATCTGGGGCTGGATTTGAACTCAGGTCCACCTGACTCCAGGCTCAGTACTCTATCCACTGTTCCACCTAGCTTCCCCTCAGATGCACATTTAATTCCAATGCCCTCCCCTCTTCTCCTCAGTCTGCTGAAGAATTCAAGGGTCTGCTTTCAGCCTTTCACCAGCGGGTCTGCATGTGGGAAGCCCAGAGGAAGTCATGTCCAGGACAAAAACCATTAAGCTGTTGTGTGTGTGTGTGATGACAGATGCTCTCCAAGCCCACTGGGAAAAAGAAATGAACTCTCTGGAAAATGGCGGTGGTGTTCAGTCCACAGTCCAGATTCTCAATCCCTCAGAAGCGGCGCCGTCAGGAATCCCATTGCCCAGAAAGGCCACTGTATAATTTAGCCATTTTGCCTGGGCTGTTGCTATCAAAACAACGCCATAAAAAAAATACAGGCACCAAACAGGCTGATAATAAAGAGAAGAGGCTTCGAGGGAGAGAGAGTAAATGAAGGATATGAACCATGCATATTCCGAGCACCTGCAAATTAACTTCCTGGAAACAGCCATAAGCAGAGAAAGTATCAGTCCTTGGTGGAACACGCCGCAAAATGGAGGCAGCTGCCAAAAATGCAGCTACTTGGCATACCCACATATGCCCCAGGTAGGCTGGCGCAGCCTCCCAGAGCTGCCCAGAAAGGATTCTCCCTCCTTCATAGAAGGCTTGAAAATGCTCCCACATCACCAGTGGACCAATGGCCACCCTTCTGGGATGTCATAGGGTCGGATGTGAAATAAAGATGGTGCCTGGTGAGAGGCAAAAGGAAGCATGAGCCTTGGAATCAGATGAGAACTTCAGAAGTCATCAAATCCCAAGAGACCCCAAGGGACCTGTCCTGGGTCCTAGAGGGGACTTGAACTCGGGTCTCCCTTACTGCAAGTCAGAAGCCCAATCTGCTAGGCTACACTGTGTCACAGAGATGACCAAAAGTTCATAGAGTAAGAGCTAAGAGGCACCTCAAAAGCCACCTCCTCCAGCTTCATCATTCTGCACATGAAGAAAGGGAGTTCTGGAGAAGTAAACTGACTTGGCCAAGGTCATACTGACAGGAAGTAGCATGGATGGGTCCTGGCTTCTCCGAGACCACCTAATCCAATGCCCTCATTTTACAGAAAGGAAAACCAAAGCCCAGGAAGGCTCCCTCGCTTGTCCATGGAGGAAGAGGCAGACGTTCCATTCTCGTTTCCACCTCAAATAACCAGGAGATAACATTCCTCAGCTCTAACTGCTGCCACTGAGACAGGGTTGGAGGGGAAGCAAAAATCCTATTTACGTAGATGAAGTCACTAAGGCCTCAGCATCTGCAGCTATACAGGAGGGGGCTATAGGCTGTAGGACTGACTGCCTCATATCTCAGCTCAGGACTGGGACACGAACAGGCAGTTTGGTGTACACAGAGGACGCCGCTCAGCTCTCCTATTTAATGCCCGTGTCAGAAAGTCAGCCAATAAACATTTATTAAAGACCTACTATGTGCAAGGCTATAATAATAGGCAAAAGACAGTCCCAGCCTTCAAGGAACTTAGGATCCAATGGGGGTGGATAACAATCAATCAGTAAACATTTATATAGGACCTACTATGTGCCAGGCACTATAACTAGCACTGGAGATACACAAAGAGGCAGAAGACCAGCCGCTACCCTCAAGGAGTTTACAATGTAATGGGGAAGGCAACATGCAAACAAACATACACAGACAAGCTACAGAAGGGATAAATAGGAAATAATTAACAGGGAACAGAAAACTAAGAGGGTCAAATTCAATGAGAAACAGGTCCCTGCTGCCTCTCTGGCTGCTGGACACTGGACAGGGATTCGGGAAATAGAAAGGGCAAGTGAATACATCAGCCTCTTTCTTTCAGACAGAAGTTTCCTCCCCTCCAGCCTTGACCAAGCACCAGTAACATAGGGCCAGACTCTCCTCTTTCAGATCTGTCCTTTGGTACCAGGTACCATACCAGGGATCTGGGGATACAGAAACCAAAAGGAGACAGTTTTTGTCTTGAAGGATTCTACTGAACAGAGTCAGAACCCAAGGTCCCAGGCAGGGGTTATTTTTCCAAGAGAAACACAATGAGTGGTTGAGACTGGATTTAAATTCCAGACTTGTTAGATACCAAAGGTAGGCGCCTTCTTATCCACAAAGTGCATGGACATGGGGACAGGAACAGAGCCAAGAAGAATGTCAAAGGTTTTCTGACTGAGTCTGCAATCACACCTTGGTTCAGCACAAATCTGAAGCAGTCTAGCACTCATCATCCTCCCCTTCCCTGGCCCTGAACAACTGTTCAGCTGAGTGGAGATTGCAGTGTAGGTCAGGGGAATTAATTTCCTGAATGAGATTAAGGCTGCTCAGTTACAAACAGAGAGGAGGGAACCAGAGGCCTCTAGAATATTAAAGTTGAAAACATCCAAAGGTCTGGATCTTGGTGGCAGTCCCTAGGCCTCCACCCCTCTCATCTGCTCTGCTTTATGGTTACCTTGCAAACAGACTCCTCCAAATCCAATCCAGTCAGTCCTGGGTGTCTTCCTATCAAAAAGCAAAATATACAAGTTCTTCATAAATCCATCACCTTCCACTCTCAGGATGCATGAAATGACATGGCCACACTCCTCTCGATGGGGGCCCAAATTGTTAACAATCAATAACATCTAAAAGGCAGTTGAAGATGTCATGAAGAAAATTGCCCTGCAACGTGTGGAGGCTCAAATCTTATCTTTGTCTTTGTCAGGACAACCCCAAACCTCTGGATGTGAGAAAAACAAAGCACGAGGGCTTTTATCACTTCTTACATGCATTATTACAGATGAACATTTACAATGGTGGCCCTGCAGAGCAGAAAAAGGCTGTGTTACCCCGGCTGATCCCGTTTTGTCTAGGTCTTACAAAAAGGATTTAGGAGTCAAAGTGAGGGGCAAGATGTCAACAATTTGGGCCATTAAAATTTTTTATTGGCATCTCTGGTCTTTATATCATTTTCATTTCCAAATATACCCCTTCTCCTTCCTTCCCCAGAGACCTCTCTTGTAACAAAGAAGGAAAAAAAGAGGAAAAAAATATCAGTTCAATCAAACGAGTCCATATAATATACAACAGGCCTGACAGAACGTGTGTGTATGTATATATGTATATATATATATGTGCATGTACATATATACATACATATGTGTAGATATCTATATATACACACATGTATTTTTATATTCATATATACATATATGTGTATCTATATATAAATATGTGTATATGTGTGTATGTGTGTATGTCTGTGTGTATGTCTATGTATATGCAATGTTCTAATGCCCTGCTGGGGCCACTGTCTTTTGTTTGCTTTTAAAGTAAGACTGGAACCAGGTTATAGGGATGGGATAACAGCATCAGCCACCATGAAGTCCAGCTCCTGTTATACACAGCACCATTCACCTTTGATGGGAGGCACGTGTCCAAATCTGGCCTGTAACACTCCAAAGACATGGGCAAAAGCCAAGCAGGATGGAGGCCTGACAGAGGCCATGACAAACAGAGTTAGGAATCTGGGGAAAAGAAGCCCTACAGGATGAATAAACAATCTTCCTGTCCATGAGGGTGGAGCCCAGCTGTGCTCCATGTCAACAAAAAGCACATTAATAAAGTCTTCTGTCTGTAGGTGGAGGCAGCTACACTAGAGGAGCTGGGTGTGAATCTCGGTCCTTACACTTCCTAAACCCTGAACCTTGGACCCCAACCTCATATTCCCCACGGTACTTGATAGAAGTCAGGAAGAAAGACCTGAAGGCTAATGCTGCCTCAGACACTTACCAGCCCTGAGGAGTCACTTACACTGTCTCATCCTCAGTTTCCTCATCTGTAAAGTGGGGACAGTAACTCCTAACTCTCAGGGTTGTTGTGAGTATCAAATTAAGTAACATCTGTAATGCTTGGGCTGTACAAATGTTAGCTATTCTATTATCAACGATCCTACAAAAACTAGTCAGGTCTCCTTTCTAGAATGACCCCTAAGGTCCCGTTCAAAGACCCTCTGCAGATGCCCCCTTGATTCTACATCTAGATCAAGCTGGAAACCTCATCATGGTACCCACATAGCCAGTATTAATCATCAGAAGACAAACCACAGCAATGATACTCAAATCTGGTATTTTTAGACTCTGGGGAATCTCCAATGAGCTCAAGCACTGTGGCAAAGGTCTCAGAACAAAATACATTATGCTTCTTCTTTAAAAACACACATTCAACCCCCTGGCATTAGAGTTACTTGTGAAGATGGCAAAGGTAGCATCATGGCACAGTGGCCAACTTGTCCAAAAAAATAAAAAGACAGGAGAAGAGCATTCCTTTCCTCCTAGAAACAGCCGGCATCATTCCAAGGAGATAACCTAACAGTTGGACAGGAAAGCATTCTGAGTGACAGGCGTGCCACACGTCTCTGCCAGGGGCTTCTCAGCTAGCTTGAAAGGAAGCTGCCTCGGGAAGGCCACCCACAGGCACAAGCCCAGGCTCCAGGGGCCCAGGGTGGATGGATCCCAGAGGACCCCAAAAAGATGGAGCCACCTGGCTTTTTCCAGGTAAGCAGGCCTGTCACCTCCCTCTATGTAATAGAGTGTGTGGTCCTTGAAAGCTGGATGGAACTGAAGTATTTTTAACATCAATGGCGTTCTGAAATCTAGGAGGGATGCTGGCTATTTAGAGGAACCTTGGGGTGCCATGTTCTGCAAACTGAATGATCAGACACTACCATTCCTTTTCATAATCAAGGGGTGCAAAAGACCTCAGAGGACACCTAAACAAAGAGATAAGGAAGCTGGGGCCCAGAGAGGTTAAGACATCTGAGATCACACAGGGCGTAATAATGGAACAATGTTCCCTGACTACAAAAACATTACTCTTTTCTACATTCCACAATGCCTCAGAGTTTGGTACTCTGGCATCTCTGCAAAATCGGGCTCCCCACATGCCCTGTGTATCCCAAAGGCATCCCTTAGAGGATGGAAGGTGCTCCTTTCTCGAACCTGCCTCTTTCCCAAACAGATCATCTCTACCCTTACCTAAAAACTGCTGCTCCTGGGAGAATGACTGGCACCTACTTCAAGAACCACTCCACATCCTTCCCCCAATCGTCAGTAATTAATGAGGCTGCAAACTGGGGGCAGCATCTCTCCACAGCTGTCTTTTAAGGCAATTATTTAGGGACAGAGAAGGAAGTCATTAAGAGACTTGGGAGGAAGCCAGGGGCAGCAGTGGTACACAGAACACACAGACATGGCCATGGGCAAGAGGTCTTTTCATAGAAGGGGGAAAGGGGTGGGGGTGGGGGGCAAGGGAAGAGGAAGACAGAGAAGAGGTAGGACAGAGACGAAGAAGATGGAGAGAGGAGATAAGAAGAGGAGGATGGGAAGGATAATGGAATGAGATGAGACAGGACCATGGAGGAGGGTGAAGAGGAGACACAGGAGAAAAAAAGAGGAGAGGGGAGGAGAGGGATAGACTCAGGACAGGAAAGATAATAAAAAAAGAGGGGCAGAGTATTCTTTCATTTCACAAACAGTTATAAGCGGTATAGTTTTCATTAAGAATTTTCCAGCACCTTCAGCAAAAGAAATTTCTTCTCTTCCACAGAGGGAAGGAGAAAAATATTCTGACTGCCATCATCAGGAATTCAGTAGAGGGTGACCTACAGGCACCCTTTTCTTTGAACAAACCCAGGGAAAAGAAGTTGTAAAATCTGCTCGTCCTTCAAGACTAGGAGCAGGCTGCCACCAGCCCTCATGTTGTGGAGGGCTGTCCCCACCAGGGAGATGATAAGGGAGGACTCCTTTCTCTACCAGAGTGGCCAACACCACCTCGCCAGGGCAGCTAGAGACAGAAACTAGGACTCTGGGACCTTGCTCTCTGATAAGCCTTGAGGAATCTTTTACTATCACAAGCAAAGGAGCTACAGCATTTTCCTGATTGGACATACGAAGATTGCTGAGCTGACAAGTCATTATTCTCTGTTTCCTCTCTCTGTCTCTCTCTGTGTCTCTGTGTCTCTGTCTCTCTCTGTGTCTCTGTCTCTCTCTGTGTGTCTCTGTCTCTGTCTCTCTCTCTCCTACTTTCGATGCCTACTACCTGTGTAACCCTAGTTGCTTCATCCTCCTGGACCTTGGTTTCCTTATCTGTAAAATGGAAAGGTTGGACCCTCTGAATCTCAGGTCCCTTTCAGATTTAGTGCTACTATCCTCTAAATCACCGAACCTCTCTGAGCCTCTGTTTGCCCATCTGTAAAGAGGATGTAGGTAGGTGAGCCTGGGAGCCTCTGGGGTCCCTTCTGGCCCAGGATCTGTGATTTTTGCACTAACTGCACCCCGGCAGTTCACTCTCTCTGGCTTCCTTTCTCTCCCTTGGACTATCCGAGTGCTTGGCCACGCATCCTCTGCTGATCGGGGCTCTATCTGAATGTAGAATCTTCCGAGGAAGGCATTTCGTTGCCTCTGCTCTGATGAAGAGTCCCAGGAGAAGGATGAACTAAAAACAGTCCGGGACGTTCCAAGGAACAAAGCTCTCGATGCTATTTCAGGGCCAGGAAATGTCATGGGGAGAAAACCGAGCTCTGAGCTCAAAGCCTGACAAGGTTAAGGGCTTTGCCATTGACTTGTACGATGAAATAGCTGCTTTTGAAGGAGTTTGCTGAGAAGACCAGATTCGGGGTTTTATCCAAAAAAGACAAGGCAAAGAGTTCTCCGGCGGACTGCACTGCATTCATGCACAGAAGAAAACAGTAATGACAGGGGGCATCTCTACATCATGTCAGAGTTCACAAAGAGATTCCCAGACATTATCTCCTCCTAGGAAAGGAGGTACCAGAAGAATCATCTTCCCCTAAATGAAGATTAAATGACACAAATGGGATTGAACTCAAGTCCTCTGTCTCTAAAAATGAAGGCAAGGGTAGAAGCAGAGGATTCCACAAAGAGGAAAAAGGGGTTTCCAATGTGAGAAAAAAGGCATCAGCCTCATTTATATCACTATGATCGAGTAATCAGAGGGCCAGATCAGGAGCCAGGAAGATCTCTTTCCAATCCTGCTTCAGGGACTTACTGAGTGACCCTAGACAAGTAATTTGCCCTCTCTGTGTCATGGATTTGTTTTCTGTGAAGAGATGGGCTTAGACCAGATGACCTCTAAGGTTGTTCTTCTGTGATTAATCCATGTTCCTATGAGGGTTTTTTTCTAAAAAACTTATATATACTCCAACTCACTTCTCAATGTATTCCCACCAAAAAGTCAACTCTCCTAACAAAAAGTAATAAAAGACTCAACAAAGCAGTTCAGCAAAACTAGCCAACCTACCAACTGGGTCTATGAACATATGCTGCACTCCACACCCATAGCCCCCACCGCTACAAGGACAAGAGGGGTGTCTTCAAACCATCTCATCAAGGTTCCCAAGAGCAAATTGTTCAATTTATTCATTCATTCATTCATTCATTTATTTAACTTGTAACATTCGTTTTCACAAAATTTTGGGTTCCAAATTTTCTCCCCATTTCTCTCCTTCCCCCACCCCAAAACACCGAGCATTCTAATTGCCCCTATCACCAGTCTGCCCTCTCTTCTAACATCCCTCCCTTCCCTTGTCGCCATCTTCTCTTTTGACCTGTAGAGCCAGATAACTTTCTATACCCCATTACCTGTATTTCTTATTTCCTAGTAGTAAGAACAGTACTCGACAGTTGTTCCTAAAACTTTGACTTTCAACTTCTCTTCCTCCCTCCCTCCCCACCCCTTCCCTTTGGGAAGGCAAGCAATTCAATATAGGCCATATCTGTGTAGTTTTGCAAATGACTTCCATAATAGTCGTGTTGTGTAAGACTAACTATATTTCCCTCCATCCTATCCCGCCCCCCATTGCTTCTGTTCTCTCTTTGGATCCTGTCCCTCCCCAAGAGTGTTGACTTCAAATTTCTCCCTCCTCCCACTGCCCTCCCTTCCATCATCCTCCTCACCCTGCTTATCCTCTTCTCCCCCACTTTCCTGTATTGTAAGACAGGTTTTCATGCCAAAATGAGTGTGCATTTTATTCCTTCCTTTAGTCAAATTGATGAGAGTAAGCTTCATGTTTTTCTCTCACCTCCCTTCTTTTTCTCTCCACTGAAAAGTCTTTTTCTTGCCTCTTTTATGAGAGATAATTTGCCCCATTCCATTTCTCCCTTTCTCCTCCCAACATATTTCTCTCTCACTGCTTAATTTCATTTTTTAAAGATAAGATCCCATCTTATTCAATTCACTCAGTGCTCTCTGTCTCTGTGTGTGCGTGTGTGCATGTGTGTGCGTGTGTGTGTGTGTAATCCCACCAACTACCCAGATGCTGAAAAATTTCAAGAGTTACAAATATTGTCTTTCCAAGTAGGAATGTAAACAGTTCAACTTTAGTAAGTCCCTTATGACTTCTCTTTGCTGTTTACCTTTTCATGCTTCTCTTCATTCTTGTGTTTGAAAGTCAAATTTTCTTTTCAGCTCTGGTCTTTTCATCAAGAATGCGCGAAAGTCCTCCATTTCATCGAAAGACCATTTTTTCCCCTGAAGTATTATACTCAGTTTTGCTGGGTAGGTGATTCTTGGTTTTAGTCCTAGTTACTCTGACTTCTGGAATATCATATTCCATGCCCTTCAATCCCTTAATGTAGAAGCTGCTAGATCTTGTGTTATCCTGATTGTATTTCCACAATACTCAAATTATTTCTTTCTAGCTGCTTGTAATATTTTCTCCTCAACCAGGGAACTCTGGAATTTGGATATTATATTCCTAGGAGTTTTCTTGTCAGATTTCTTTCACTAGGTGATCAGTGGATTCTTTCAGTATTTGTTTTGCCCTCTGGTTCTAGAATATCAGGGCAGTTTTCCTTGATAATTTCATGAAAGACGATGTCTAGGTTCTTTTTTTGATCATGGCTTTCAGGTAACCCCATAATTTTTAAATTGTCTCTCCTGGATCTATTTTCCAGGTCAGTTGTTTTTCCAATAAGATATTTCACATTATCTTCCATTTTTTTCATTCTTTTGGTTTTGTTTTGTGATTTCTTGGTTTCTCATAAAGTCATTAGCCTCCATCTGTTCCATTCTAATTTTGAAAGAACTATTTTCTTCAGTGAGCTTTTGGACCTCCTTTTCCATTTGGCTAATTCTGCTTTTGAAAGCATTCTTCTCCTCATTGGCTTTTTAAACCTCTTTTGCCAGTTGAGTTAGCCTATTTTTCAAGGTGTTATTTCCTTCTGCATTTTTTTGGGTCTCCTTTAGCAAGGTGTTGACCTGCTTTTTATGCTTTTCTTGCATCTCTCTCATTTCTCTTCCCAGTTTTTCCTCCACCTCTCTAACTTGATTTTCAAAATCCTTTTTGAGTTCTTCCATGGCCTGAGCCCACTGAATATTTATTGTGGATGTTTGGGATACAGAAGCCTTGACTTTTATGTCTTTCCCTGATGGTAAGCATTGTTCTTCCTCATCTGAAAGAATGGGAGGAGATATCTGTTCACCAAGAAAGTAACCTTCTATAGGCTTAATTTTTTTCCCTTTTTTGGGCATTTTCCCAACCAGTTACTTGACTTTTGGGTCCTTTGTCAAGAGTAGGGTATACTCTGGGAATCTGTGAGATCTCAGTTCCTCCAAGGTGGCACAATCAAGCATGTACTGGTCTGGATGCAGAGAGGGATTTTTATGCCCAGAATCTTAGCAGATACCTCTCCACAGCCACTCGGCCTCCAGTTCCCAAGTCAGCACTGGGGGCTGATTTTCAGATAAGCTGGATGGGCAGGGCCACCATTCAGTGTGAGACAAAGACCAGCTCACCCAGGGCCTCCACCCAGGGTGGAGGCAAGACTCAGCTCTTCAATGACCCCAGGGGCTTTTACACTCCAACAATGGAGCTTCCTTAGGGGCTGCTATGCAGGCTCTATGGCCGCTGCCTGCTGCTGGAGCTAGGAAAAGCCCTTCTCCCTTCCTGGCCTGCTAATTAAACCTTGTCATTGACCTTTGTTGCCTGTGGGCAGAGGGATCTGAGGAACCGCTACTGCGACTGGAGATTCCACCCCCGAGGTGTCCTCCTCCCAGAGTCTCATTGTGCTGTGCCACTAGGCCAAGGCTGGGCTGGGCTCCGAGCTGTGCTCCACTCCACAATCAGCGCAACTGACGTTTCCATGGGCCTTTCAGGTCACCGTGGGCTGGAAATCTCCTCCACTCTGTTGTTCTCCACTTCTGCTGCTCCAGAATTTGTCGAGAGTCCCTCTCTACAGGTATTTTATGGGCTGTGGGGAGGACCCCATGTAAGTGTGTCTTTCTAGTCCGCCATCTTGGCTCTGCCCCTCAACCGTTCAATTTTAAGGGTGGGTATATATACCTTGAAAACCAACAGACACTAAAAAGCAGTACTGGATTCCTTATTTTGTTGATTATGAAGACCAGGGGTGGGAAACTTGTGTTCTCAAGGCCACAGGTGGTCCTCTTGGTCCTCTAGGTCCTCAAGGGCCTAGAGGGCCACAGCTTCCCACTCCTGATACAGACTTAAGAAAGTAGTGGAGAAACTGTTAACAGACTAAACTTTAAAATGTAGCAAACATGCTTTGTTTTTTAAATTCAGAGAGCCATCTGTTGAGCTCACATACTCCTGGTCCACATCTTCTTAAAACAATTGAAAACACTTCTTTAATTAAAAGGTAATGACCAGGTGTTGCTGAGGGATGTGTGCTTGGATGAGCTCCCGTCAAACTTGGCATTCCCAAGGTGGGATTGGGGGTGGGGAATCGATACCACCTTTCTACACTTGTGACTTTTCCAGTCACCCCCTAATTCCACAGAGATGCCTCGAGCCTGGCATTTCTCCCACCTCCTCATCTGGGCTTCCCCAGACAGGATCCCTGCCATCGCTTGACAAGGCAAGCTTGGCTCTACTCATGTGCAAGGCTGCGTGTCTCATTTCTGGTGCTGAGAACAAGCTCTAGGGCTAAGTAGTTAAGGGGGAGGGAGCGAGAGGGAGGCGGTCAGCATCAGCAGCATCAAGAAAGCAAAGCCATTTGGTAAAAATAGGAGATGAATGCTGAAACCTAGGCTGAGAATTTGGAGCAGAAATGCATTAGCGTCTCAAGAAATCATTCTGAATGACTAGTCCTCCAAATTGGCTTTAAGAGACATCTCCGCCTGCACATGTATTCCCCTCTGAACAGCGATACCTATTCAAATGATCAAAAACAGTCAGTTCTTAAATTCAGGATAAATCCCAGGCCTCAGAAACAGGCAAATGGAATGGAGGGGGGAAAAAAATCCTTCAAAAACAGAAAGCCAGCAAATGTACCTCTCAGGACCAATCTCTCTGATATGCCTCAAGCTCGCTAAGAGCATCTTCATGCCATGGGCATGTTCCTTTCCAGTGCCCTCCTTTCATTTTAATAGGAAAAAAGGAAAGGAAAAAAACAGTCAAAAAAATTTTTAAGACTTAATAAGAGGAAGGTAAAGGAGACAGCTGTGCCATCCAGCTGGCACAGAAATGACTCAGGGTTTAGAAAGGGGATCAATCAATCCACAGGCCTTCATTAAGTGCCCACCCTGTGCCAAGTACCATGCCAGGCATCTAAAGAGGCAAAAGGTTGCATCCTCCCAGCTGTGTGCAAACCTCTGGTAACAGAGCCATCCAGCTACAGATGAAGCATTCTGTAATTGGCCAAAGTGTACATCTGCTTAAAGAGCCAACGTCCCGGCCAATGCAAACAAGCGAGGTCTGCAAAAGAGACAGCATGCCCAAATTCCTCCTGGAAACAAGATTACTTTTTTTTTTCCTCCTGAACTGACTTCTGACAGGCTCAGCAAGAAATCATCCCTTCTTATAAAGCCAAGGCCCTAATCTCCCAAGGATGGCATATTTCTCAGGCAGATTCTCAATGAGGCGTTCAAGAGACTTGTCTCAGAGCTTTCTCAAGTTGCTGGCCCGACTGCCAACATCAAGTGGAGCTAAAGAGGGGTGAGGGGAAATGGGGAGGGCCCACTCAAGAGGGCCATTGAGAAGGAAAAAAAGGGTAGGGAGCCACTGGAGGACACAGGCTAGTCAGGCCTATGGTCTTCCCTGTGGAGAGAGAGACCCGCCAGTCATAGCAGCAAAGCATGCTCCCTCAATGTCACTCCTACCCAGGAGACACTCCAAGGAGGTCAATTAGCTCCTTCCTGGCAACAAACTCCTCTGACTGGCATCCAAACACCTTCATAACTCACTGCTTTCTGGATTTAGCACACGTTACTCTCCTTTACATGATCTATAACTGGCTCTCAGGTAGCCACACTAGGGAAAAATAGAATGGAAAACATTCCCAACAATGGTTGCTATTTACAATCAACTAGCAAGCATTTATTAAATACCTACCATACACCAGGTTCCAAAGACAGAAGTGAAATGGTCCCTGCTCCCAAGGAGGAAGCTCCTTAATACTCAGATTCCTATATCTAAGTCTCTTGGCCTTCCTAGGCCTCTGTTCCTTCACTTGTAACATGAGGGGGTTAGGCTAGAGGCTTCCTCTAGCTCTAGATCTAAGTCTCAGTCACTTAAGCTCCCTATATACCTTTTAGATCTATTATCTATCCATCTACAGCCTTCTATTTATGTCTATGCCTCTTCATCTAAGTGTCTAACACTTTGTACCCACTAGACTATACACTGTTGACAGGCAAGGAATCTATTCTCTGGCTCCCATTCTGCCCTCTCTGTTTCCAGTGCTCTATAAATAACAGCCATGCCACAGTGACCAGTCACCTGTGAAATCGGTATCAAGTGCTCGGGGACTGTACTGTTTCTAACCAGACCCTGCCCTCTTCTGCCTGGGGCTAAGACCCCAGAAGCTCAGTTTAATCTGGAATTACATTCCCCTTCTTCAAGTAAGTCCAGGAGCAGAGAATGTGGAGTTCCCTGGCTTGTCCAGGGCCGGGCATCAGTTTTACAATCCATCATTCCAATGGTTTAGAATAGAGAGGTCAAGATTTTAACAAGCACCGCAGCTCTTGCTTTTTATAACTTCTCTGCCCTATGAAATTTATTATAACAAAGCCTCCAGTAATTACAAGGAATTAAACATAGGGCTCATTATTGTATTGCAAGTTATTTTACAATCAATTACAGTTAATAAAATTAGCAATAACAGCTAAAATTTGATATGCATTAAAGTCAATTCCAACCAGAAAGAAAAGACAGCTGCACGTAACGATGGAAAACTCATATCCAATTGCCCTTGCCGGCTTCCATCTATCTACATGTGTTCCTTCCATGCTGATTTATTTTTAATGAAAGGGATCTTAGAGCTAGTCCTGGAAGAGACCTCAAAAGCCATCTGGTCCAACCTCTCCATTTTACAGATGGGGATACTGAGCCCCAGTGAGGGGAAGGGACTGGTTCAAGAACATTCATAGGATCATGGATCCGGCACTAGAAGGAACCACCTTAGAGACCATATATCCCGACTTCCTCATTGCACAGCCCAACAAGGCTAAGTGACTCATCTGTAGTCATACAAGTAAATTTCCTTTGCAAGATGGTGAACCTCAGCATAAGGAATGAACATTGGACTGGAAACCAGAAGAAGTAAATTCTAGTTTTGACTCTTTCTCTGTTACGATGAGTGGGTCTCATCATAACCTCAGCCTCGTCATGTCTAGAATGGGAGCAGGTCAGAGTAATAAGCCAGATGATCAATGAAGGCCCTTCTAAATCTAAAGTGCAGGGACTGAGGATTCAATAGTTTGATGGTATGCCTACAAAATAATATATATTCTGAACAAATTGAGGGGAGGAGAAGATTGGCCAAAGGAGTATAATTTCGGACACAGTGAACTGAAGATATCAGTAAAAATGGTGTAATGGTCCATCTGGAGTCAGCCAACTTAAACTGCAAAGTTATCTACTATTGTCCCAGCTGAGCACAGCTCAGGTGAATTCAGTTCAACAAGAATTAACACAACAACTCATTTGCTTCCTAGGTAAAAGGAGATATGAATGAGGCAGGAGCTGGTCTAGTGGACAGAGCAATGAACTAGGGAGTACTAAGCTTGGAGTCATGGAATCTGAGTTCAAATCCCAATTCTTTCACTTCCCCTTTACACAGCCTCAGGCAAGTCATTGAAACTTTCTGGGCCTCGGTTTCCTTATCTGTAAAATGATGGGGTAGGACTACATGACCTCTAAGGTCCCTTTCAGCTCTGTCTATGAGCCTATGATTTAAAAAAAAAGAAAGTAGTCCTTTCCCTCAAAGCGCTTATATTCATCAGAAGAAGTTTACTTTCCAGTAAAGTTCACAACCTGGGAAAACATTATTAAAACAGGAAAATCAGAACTCTAATACTATAATTATCCCAAAAAAGGGGGGAGGGAGGAGGAGAGTTTATTTGTACTTTTCATACTTTATATAGGGACTTAAGATTGGCAAAGTGCTTTGCAAATGTTAATTCAGTGAATCCTTATAACATATAATCTTTTGCTGGCACGTAGCAGGTGCTTAGCTTAGGTGTTTACTGATTGACTGATTGATTCCTGGGAAGTAGGTGTCTGTTATCCTCACCTTAAAGAAAAGAAAACTGAGGCACACCAAAGGTTAGGAGACTTATCTAGGATCAGCCAGCAAGTTTCTGACTCAGGATTCAAACTAATTATCCCAGCTCTATATCCTTCAATCCATCCCTCACAACACACAGATGCTTTCACAACCTATGCTATTGAAAAGGGAATTCAGTAAATATTATTAAAAGTATTTTGTGTAAAACAGAGATTCTCCAAGTCTGCAGTAAGAGGTGTGTGTGTGTGTGTGTGTGTGTGTGCGACAGAGACAGAAAGGCAGAGACAGGGAGAGACAGAGACAGAGAATTATCTGGTCCTCTGTAAGATCTCATCTACATCAGGATAAGCACAAATTATCGAAGATAAAAGTTGTGGTTACGCCACTGGTATGTTATTAATGAGGATGATGGAAAATTCAGTAGCCTGATATATTAGCCTTCTTGCTCTGAGCAAACTTACTAATGCAAAATTTGAGGGCTGAGTAAGGTCACCTTTACATCTGGTACTGCCTAAGAAACATCTGGCTGACTGTAATAAAATCTTAACCATGATGCTGCCTCTCATGTCCCATCCCAGTCACCTTCCTGCTCCCCTCCAGAGAACATAGTCAAGCCTCTCCAGGAAGCCCCCGAAGGTTCTACCAGCTCATAGTGATTTCTCCCTCCTCTCAGCTTATATTACATTTAGCTTCTATCAACACGTACATGATGTTTACTCCCGTACAACCTGTGACACCACTTATGGCATCCAGCTGCCCTTCATCTCTTTAATTGCTATTTAATTTAAGGTGCTTATGTCCTATCTCCGAAACTATAAACTCCTTGAGGGATGGCACTATGCCTCACAGCGCTTTACAGCCCCTAACCTGACCATAAAAGAGCACCATATGTATCTGCTACACACACATGCCAGAACAGTCTACTTCTCATGCTCCTGTTTACAAGGAAGGATGATCTAGTAAGGACCTGTAGCATGAGAACACTGCCAGATCCAAAGTAGAGAATTAAGCCCTAAGGGAGTATGTAACCTTGAACCAGACTTGGCAGAAGCCAGAATTAAAGAAGCCCTGAATTTAAAAAAGAATGGAAAGGGTCCCTCTCACCTTCTGCTTGACAGGAACTTAAGCAATAACAACACAGAGAAGCAAAAACCCAAGTGGGGCTAGCCTGAGCACTATGAACACAATGGAATATTTTCCTATTGCCAATGTCTTCTCACCAGTCTTTTGTAGGTACACTCCATGAGTGGTTAGGAATCTTTCATTCCTCAAAGTATTTTTTACCCTTTTTATACCATTCTCCCCCCCCCCCCCCGCCCACCTTAAGCAGTCTGGATAATCTTATGGATTATGTTTTCTTTTGGTTTATTTTATAATTCAAAATTGAAGGAAATATCAAATTTTAGTTAACAGTTAATGGAAATAAAGATGGAATTATTTTTTCCCATCCAATGAACCCCAGGTTAAAAACCCCTTTTCTAGACTGTAACTTAGAATATCTCATCCACAGACAGCAACGTCAGAGTTGTTCACTCTAGAATCAGTCTCTCTCTTCCATGTCCTTTGCCTTCAACAAGAAGCAGAATTACCCAGACACCTACAGTCTTCAGCCTCTTGTTCAGCAACATTTTTGGTTTGCATCCAGCAATATCACTTTGTCCAACATGAAGATAAGAAATGGGTAGCAGTCATTGGTTTTGAAAAGTCTGCGGAGGTGATCGGCTACGTCCTTCATACGTGTACTGAGAAGACAAGAAATTTCTCTGTTCTTGATATCTGCCTGACCAATAACTGTTTCAGTATCTCCGAGAGCTGAAGCTCCAACCACCAATAATCTTCCCTTCTCTTTCTGATCTTTACGAATGATCCCTGACCTGATAGCTTCTGTGACTCTATGATATCCTCTGGAGAACTGGCAGAGTCATTTCCTCCTCAAAACAGTCAGCTACCTGCTTTTCAGGATGTGCCTAAGTGCCTATTATAACAATAATAATTGTTATTTTTCTCAAGTTTTAAGTATAAACTTGTCCTTTTCCTATCTGGCATTTTTCTACCTTCCAAAATCTTGATGAAGGTTCAAAGTACCTCTCCTCTACTTTGGATCCTCATCCTTATCCCAAATTTTTTAATAGTATTCTGAGATATGCTAACAAAGCCTAACTTGGTGGGAAAAGCATAGGTTTTGTAATCAGATAACCTGAATTCTAATCCCAACTCTATTAGTAACGGGAGTCCCTGGACGATTTACTTCACTTGAGCCTCAGTTACTTTCCCTATAAAATGAACAGATTCCATTCCTCCAGCTCTGGTTCTGTGAACTAAGAGACCCTAATGCTTGTATTTTCCATGAACAAACCATGACATTTCTGAGCAATAATTCTCCCCTATGACAATATATCCTAAAGAATGCATAGCTAGGCCAAGCTTCGATAGACCCTTGCAAGTGTCATCTGTGTGGTGTCACTGACATGGCAAGAAACAGAAGGCCAGATTCCAGGGCATCAGCAGAAAAATCCACATCACCTGGCCTCTCTATTCCCTTATGGGGAGCCCGAAAGAGACTCTTCCCCGCAAACACAACTGACAAGTTCGGTCTAATTAACTGTGGCTGAGCCAACAGAACATCTCCAGGGACAATTGGAGAGACAGAGGGAAAAACCCAACAGTTATAGATTCTGAAAGTCTCCTGCAGCCCTCTCCTGGGTGCAGGATTCTAATCTAGATGCAGAAGAGATACATGACAAGAGCCCAGAACCATACCTTCTGCATATTTAAAAGTGAAGGGAAAATGTAAGACAGATTCCCAGCCTGGCAAAAATAATAATAGCAGCTCACAGTTCTTCAGCACTTCTAAGGTTTACAGGAAAAAAAGGGTCATGGCGGATACAGCATAAGGCTTGGAGTACAGAAAACCTGGGTTCACACCCTGCCTAAGAAACTTACTAGCTGTGCAAGCCTGGGAAAGTCAATTCAACTATGAGTGCCTCAGTTTTCTATCAGTAAAATGGGGATAAAAATACCACCAACCTACTTGAGCTGCTGTGTAACCCCTCAGAGGATTTAAATGATTGACCACGGTCATATGAAGAGTTTCAAGTAAGGTTTGTTAGGAGGAATGAAAATAATGCAGAAAAACCAAGGTCACATAACTAGTAATTATCAGAGGGTAGATTTGGGAAAAGGTTTTTTGACTCCAAATCCAGTATTGTCTTCACCACATCATACTACATTCTGTGAAGACTTTTGCCCAAAGAGCTTCCAAAACCCCTTTTCAATCTGACATGAATTAGACAAAATATTGAAAGAATAATTAGTTAAATTTGAGACTACATGACAGCAAAAGCAATAATGAATCAGGAGCCAAAAGACTGGGTTTAGTAAGTCTTACTATCGAACGTTCATGGACACACCACTGAACATGTCCTCTGAGCCTCAGAATTCTAGATCAGAGATCCCAGGGAAGCTGTTTAGTCCAATGTCCTCATTTTATAGAGAAGGACAGTGAAGTTCAAAGTCATTTTCACAAAGTCTAGCAGGTCTGAGCATCAGAGGGTGGAGACAAACTCATGTTTGAATTCTGCTTTTGTAAGGATTTTTATGCTGTGGTTCTCACAAAAGCCAGTACTTTTGCTACTTTGTGTACCATGTTTCTACTATCGCACTTAACCCTTCAAATCAGTAAGAGTTTACCTACTGGGTGCTCTGCACTAGAGATACAGACCAAGCTGAGGGTTTTTTCCCATTGTCCCTCTCCTGGATTCGTAGCTGTGGCATTATTCTCAGCTCCTTGCTTTCTCTTGGCCCACAGAAGCAGTCAGTTACTAAATCTTGTCATGTCATCTGACCCCCTCTCCTTTCACACAGCTACCATCTCAGCTTAGGCCTTCATCCCCTCTTGCCTACCTTACTGTACATCTTCCTACTTGGTCTAAGTCTCTCTCCACTCTAATTCATCCTCCATACAGCTACCACAGTGATTTTTCCTTAAGCATACAATGGACTATGTCACTCCATTACTCAGTAAACTCCAATGACTCCCTATCACTTCTTGGATCAAATACAATTTCCTGTTCAGTTTTTAAAATTCTATACAATCTGGGTCCAACTTATCATTCCAGGCTCACTGGGCATCACTCTCACCCCTCCACTATTTTGGGATCCAGCTAGACTGGTCTTTTCTCTGTTTTTCATATGCCCTATTTCATCTCTGTCTCCACAACTTTTCACTGGCTCTTCTTCTCTTCCTTCAAAACACAATTCAGTGTCCTGATATCCTCAACTGCTAGAACCTTTCCTCCTCCCATATTTTGTATTTACTAGTATTGATTCTCTTTAAATTTCTTCCATGTAACTGCTCTCTCACCCCATTTAGCATATAGGCTGCTTGAGAGAAGGGATTGCATCATCCATTGTACTTGTATCTCCACAGACTCTGGGACATAGAATAAATAAATGCTTGTCGATTGACTAATTGATCTGACAATGATCCTAGTCAACATGTTACAACCTTGTGACCTCCTCCTCTTTCAACAGCTTTTGTGGAAGCCTTTATTTCTTTTAAGACTCAGTTCAAGCATCAAGAAGCCTTTCATGAACTCCTCCCAAATTCAAGTACCCTCCACCATCACCCCCAAACTAACTTTATAAATTTGCTTATATTCCCTATACACTTATCTCTATATCTGCTTTCTTCTTCCCCCAAACCTCCAGAAAACGTAAGCTCATTGACTATTTCATTTTAGTTTTTCTGTCCACATAGCAGGTACTTTGTAACTCTGGGAAGGGTAAATGAGCTGATTATGTCTCTCTTTTTTTTAAAGCAATGGTTGATCCAGCCAACAGAGCCATTTCCTTTCCCCCCTAGAGGTCACCTCCCTCCAAGCCAACTAGCAAAGGGGCAGGACCAAGCATTGGCAACCGTCTTATCCCCCATGTCTCTGCAACAGCTTGGCTCCAGTTCAGAGGCAGAGCTATGGTCATTTGTTATCCGTTTTCCCAGCAATTATGTAGCTTGAACACCATTTGGCTTCATTCACATTCCACAAGATAGCTTCACCTCTCAAAGGCCAGCCTTCTTTCTTAGAGGGGCCACCAGCTGAGACGGGCCAGGTTTCCTTTCTGTGAAGAGCTTCGAAAAGAAGGTGCCATCACTTTCCTCAAGTGGCCCCTTGTCCTTTTCTTAGGAGACATCATCAAAACAAAGGGGGAGAAAAACTGTTTTCACAAACAGACCAGATTTCTGCGTTCGTTCTCTGGTACGCTCGAATGATGCCATAAAGTCCCTCTAAGTGCGCAGTTAAGAGAGTGAGCTAAGTCATTCTGGATGACAAGCGCAGGGGAGTCAACCTGACCCAGAGGAGCCAGAGGTAACGACAATTTTTGGCTGTTGGTCTTCAGTGAACCTGATGAAGTTGTTGCTCAAAGGATCAATGGGAGAGTAATCCATAAACATCTTTCTTATTGTGCAAATGGTATGGCAAACTAGGCTCATGGCAGAAGAGAGGTGACCATGAGCAGAGGGAATCCTGCTCCCTGGGTAGAGAGCACTATGGCCATCTAACTGTGGGTGAGGAATCAAAGCAAAGCCAGCACCCAACAGTGGTGAGATGCTCTTTCAAAGCCAGAATCCAACAAGGTACTGGTGAAGAGGACAAAGTTTTAGGTCTGGAATCAGTGTCACGGGAAAGGCATCCTGGATCTGTTGCCTAAGCCCATGAGATAGTCAACGAGTTCATCAACATGCATTTATTAAATGCCTACTATCTACAAACACACAACAGTCCCTGATCTCAAAGAGATAACATTCCATTCAGGGAGACAAGGCCTCTGAGTTCCAGAGGTTGGATGGCTTACCCAGGATAATACACCTAATAAGTACTTCAGTCAGGATTTGAACTCATCTTACGGAGTTCAAAACTCTATCTATTATTAATACCTAGGAAGGAAACTCTTCAGGACAAAAAGTTACAGAGAGAGTTGCTAATCTGATTTGGGAGAGGGTGTTTCCACATCAGAGTTGCAGACATAAGCCAAACCACATGTCTGGACTCCTTCCCAACTCCAGCCCAAAAAAAGGGAAAAATAAAAAAAAAAATAGCTTGGAAAGAGAAAACAGATCTCATGAATGTCAGAGGAGCTCCTAATACTCAGATAAACTGGGCACACCTTTCCCCTACCTACACGAAGCCCGCAGAATAGTAACTCCTGAGAGAAGTGCTCTCTATAGGGACAAATCCATTCAAAGCAATCGCTCATGAGCCCCCACCAATGTGCTGTGTTTTTCACTAGTCTCCTTACACATACTCTCCTACACACACACACACACACACACACACACACACACACACACACACACACACACCTCTCACACGTAAAAACACAGATCCCCTCCAACAGCCACAACTAGATTTCCCTGGGCTCTCCTAATAACGTCTATCTTTTTGCAGCCTTGGTTTATGTCCCTCATTTCTTCAGGGTAATCAAGTTTCCTCCCCGTTGGGGGCAAGGGGGGAGGGCAGAACCACACACAAAGTCTACACATCCCCCTCCCCACCCCATTGGTCTGCTCCATTAATTCTAGTAATAAGAGACGGAGCCTCCAAGGATAGGAAGCAAAGGAAAGCTAAATTCAGACCCATCGCAACCCCAGGAACAATTAGGTCCAGTTCCAGCTGTAAAAACCCTCCAAATGCTCTTTCCAGCTAAATGCAGGTCCAAGCACTTCCAAAGCCATTAGCTCCAGGAAGAGCATCGCTAATTTCAGTGGATTTATAAATGAAACCTGCCCGGGTGCACATTATATAAGTTGCCCCCTGCTTCCTGGGCAACGCTCAATACCTGGAATCCAGCCACCAGGGGCAAGTGAAGAAACCCAGGTGACGCAGAGATGCACTCAAAGGCACATTCCTTCACGACAACTACGTATGATGTTATCTTCCACCTCATTACAGCTGGAATAATATAACACGATTTGTGCTCCCTGTTCAAGTCTGACATATTTAATAGATTATTCAATATTGGTTTATCCAGCGATGTCAGGATGACAGCAGCACTTAATGTTAATCAGGGGTTATGCGAACGCATCCATTTTAAGCTTCACGCAGCTCAATGAAATTATCCCAGTTTCAAGACACCATCAATATGTTTTGATCTCTGTGTCAATCGAGTGGGGTTGTTTGTTAATTTCCTCCGCCATGTTCTGCTTTCTGGCAAGGAAAGAGAACAAGGGGAGGAGTCACCCTGTTTCCGAAGTGTCTGAGAAAACAACAGGGGTGAGGGCCCCTGAGTAGCACTCCCAAACAAGGGAAGATCTGAGACATCCCATCACTTTCTAATTCATCAGACTACCTATTCTAAGAGCCATCTATATTTGGAGTCAGAAGACTTGGATTCCAATTCTGCCTCTGACACTCGCTGGTCGTCCAACATTGCACAAGTCACTCCACTATGAAATCAGGTGGATTAGATCCAAGTCAAAGAGAAATGGGGACCATTAAACCATACAAAAAAATTCTTGTGGGCTTCACACTGATTTAAGAAAAACAGATAAAAATATTATCTACCTTTTTTTGTACTTTATTTATTTTGTAAAATATTTCTCAATTTCATTTTAATCTGGTCCAGGGCCATAGAAAAGAATTCTTATGTACTTCAGACTGATTTAAGAAAACCAGGTATTAATATTATCTACCTTTTACTGCATTTTTATTTTGTGAACTACTTCCAAGTTACTTTTTAATCTGGTTCAGGCCACATTTGGGAGTTTGGGGGGTTGTACAGCTCTGGACTTGATTACACACCTCCAAACCTATTTTTGTATGTGAAATCTTCTGATAGCCTCTACCAATTGGGAAGAAAAAGCAGACAGTTGGAGCCCTGTGGTCTGGTCCTGTCTTAGCCACTGTGTGACCTTGGTCAAAAATCCTTTCCCCTTCTGAACTTTGTATTTCCTCCTCTATAATACAAGGGGGTTAAACCAGATGATTCATAAGAATTGCCTCCCTCTACCCAATTCTATTAGCATAATAATTGCTAAGTAAAGAGCTGGACTCATCATAATGTAACCAGGGGAATAGTTAAAGACAGCTCCACATCAAGATGACACAAAAATAAGATTCAGTATATTTAACCAAAAAAGGGAAGCAGGTATTGGGAGAAGGGTTCCTGTCGTGGAATTTTGGAACTGGAAGAGTGATGAATTTGGTGATGCTCGCTGTGCAGCTCGAGCAGCTTAACTTCTCTGGCTTTTAGTGTCTTTGACAAAGGAAATGTTGTGCATCAACTGCCTTGCCAGTAATGGGGTTGGATCTGACCCTCCAGGTCTCTTACATCTTTAAACAATTTCATGTCCTGAGGGGGCCGCATGCTCCATTTCAACCAAGCTCCATCAGTCTCACTCCTGCCTGTGTAGGAGGGGCCCATTCTCAGGATGGCAACAAAAACTGATAATTGTATCATCCTTTAAAGTCAACAATGTCTCATTTGAACCTCAGAGCAAATGGACTGGACAAAGAAGGAAATGCACTGTCATTAACTATCAGCGGTAGGATTTGAATTCAGGTCTTTCTTGCTTTCTATCTAAAATCCAATTCATCATACCATATTTCCCCTCTGATTAGAGTGGGATAGGTTTAACAAATAGGTGCCTCCACACATCAATAAGAAAGTATTCCTGAGGAAAAGACACATTACAAGTCAACACAAGTTTGTCCTTGATTCTGCTACTTAATCTTGAACATTGTATCAAGGAGAGCTCCAACCAGACTTCTAGAAAGACTACAGCTCTATTCCCCAAACGTCATTATCCTAGAACAGGGTGGAGAACCTGCGGCCTCAAGGCCATGTGTGGCCTTCCAAACCCTTAAGTGTGGTCTTTTGACTGAATTCAAATTCTACAGAACCTTCTACTATTTCACACTTACCATGTGACTCCCCTCTTTTACCAACTCTGGTGGACAAACAAGCTCCTCTGATTAGCTTTTATAGCCCTTTATAAATTCATCCCAAAGCATCTTTACAATCTTGTTAGATTTGACTCCTCTTCCCACATTCTGCAATCTGACAATCTGCCTTCTCTCTGTCCCTCACACACAATGCTCCCATCTCCCACCTCTGAGCCTTTGCTGTGGACAATCCCACCATCACCTAGAACGTAATCCTCCCCTTCCTCATCTCAGCCTCGCAGAATTTTCCTCTTCCTTCAAAATGTTGTTCAAGTATAACTTCCTACAGGAAACCTTTCCTGAACGCCCCCTACTGCTAAAACCCTACATCTCAAACGATCTTTATTTAATTACGGTTTACTTCTATCCTGTTTGTATTTATTCTGTATATACTCATACATATATGTGTTGTCATCCTTTCTGAACTGTAGCGTATCGTTTAACGTCCTTGTATTCCCAGCACTTAACAGAGGGCCTGGCACACAGCAGGTGCTTAATAAATGTTTGTAGATTGATTGAATCTAGTTGATAACAAAAGTAATTTTCTTTCACAGTATGAAGTCATGATGGAATTTGCAGTGGTCCAAGTGTGCATTCCTCAGGGAAGAAACATGTCACGCCACCTTCCTTTATCCATGCCCTCATTCCCCCAGTCCACTAGTTTTTCATACTCATTATTCACTTTCAAGCTAGGTGTCTGCCACCCAGCTTCGGCCAAAGTAACGTAACAATCCCAACCAGCTCAGAAAGCCATTTCAAGAAGGCCACCTCCTCCCACTTCATCGCTGTCACCATAGGAACTCCCTAGCCTTTAAAAAATGCCTCTCTCCACAAAGCCACTCCTCCAGCAAAGCTCTCGGCTTCCTCGAACCCCAGCTGGGCCTACAGCACTCATCCCAGCGAGTGGGGGGCCCTCATCACATCATTACACAAATCACTTTCCCGATACTTCAGGCAATGATGGACCAGCATCGGGCCTGGCCTGGGTTCTTTGTGGTATCTTCCACAGCTGCCTCTTCACCAGCTTGCCGAAGCCAGGAAGAGCAGAGGGATATCAGGGGAGGTCCTGGATTGGCAACACATGGGAGCAGGAATCTGGCCTTCTGCTCCTCAAAGAGGAAGCAGATTGCTGCATTCTTTGCATTTGCATCCCTGGCCCTTGATAAATGCTCTGTGGGTGAATGAACGATCAGCTGGACCATGGGTAAAAATCACTTAACCACTTTTTCCCCATCACTGGCTTTAAACAATGGAAGAGGTACAAAATCACCTTGGCAAGGGCCTTCTGGCTTGTTTTTATTAAGAGGACTAAAATTAATAGCTGGCCTTTATATAGCTCCTTAAGGCTCACCAAGTACTTTACAAACATCATTTCAACTGATCCTCACGACAGTCCTGGGAGATCAAAGCTATTAATCCTCATTTTACAGATGAAGAAACTGAGGCTAAAAGTGGCTGAGATATTAGCCCAGGGTCACATATTAAATAAGTGCCAGCTAGTATTTAAACTCTGGTGCCTCTCCACTATACCCCATTCCAGTGCTGATGAGTCCTTGAAAGAGTATTTTCTCACAAACTGTCCCATCCAAGGGCCAAGTCACTCTACCAAAAGTAGCCCCACTGCCATCTCATTCCAGCCACAGGTTCCCCACCCCATTCTAGGATAATGACGTTTGGGAAATAGAACTGTAGTCACTGTGTGATCTAGGAAGGTGGTTGGAGCTCACCTTGGTAAAATGATCTACCACATGGCAAGCACTTAGGGTGGGGGTGGAGGGTGTACAAGGATATTCGAAAGAATGAATTTTACTTATTCCATTATATACAGTGATATCCTGATACTGGTCTCTTCTCATGTCTGAGAGTACCAGGAGAATCCTCCTAGGTGTGGCTGCTGAGAAAGACCACCAGTGAAAGATTACCTTACTAGCAAATCCACACAATAAAGCAGTGATGTTCAACAATGTTACTGGTTTCCACGGAAAAAAAAATGGAAAAGGAAGCAAATCCCCAAAGTCATCAAACACAGCCAAAAGCTCAGTGCTCAAAAGGCTCATGAGCAGAAACTGCTGGGAAAATAATTCTGTATTTGACAAGAACAGCTGGAAAAAAAGAAGTAGACTGTAAAACTGTTTGGCAGAAAATAGGTTGAGACCTGCACCTTGTACTATGCGCCACAATGAGTACCAAAGGAGTATGGCACCTGAATTTAAATAAAAAAAAAAATGGAAGGGGGAAAGGTCCAAGTGAGAGACAGAAACAGAGACCGGGAATCTTTCATAATTACAGCCAGGAAAAGAATTCTTCACAAAACGTGGGATATGTAAAAGTGATTATAAAAGATAAAAGAGACAATTTCACTTATTTTTTAAAAAGTCATTTGGCAGAACAGTCTAGAATCTTAAGGAAAATGAGAGAAAAACAGGAATAAATGGGGACCGAGCACTACTAGATCTTGAACTATATATGGAAGCTTCACCCTAAATATTTTTAAATTGCCTTATTATAAGATGTCTTGTAAGTACCAGGTAGCATGACAACTATTTTTAAGTTTCTCCTCTACAGTCATTCATTTAAAGGTGCAAAAAGAAAACCTGTGTTTTCCTTCACGCCTCCCAGATTTCCTTTTGAAAATCTAGCAGGTTCCCATTTCTGGCCCTTATGATGGAAAGGTAAAGTAGGCCTGCCTGGTTTGGTAAGATCACGTGTCCAAAGCAATGCATCTGTTACTGGTCCACCTCACATAGTGAAGAAGGAATTCAATCTAGATTAGGATCCCACATCAAGGAGGCAGGCACATTTCTCTGTCATAAGAAAGGGGGTAGGTGAGGAAACACAAAGATTCAGTTCTATTTTCCAAAGTGTAAGTGAAATCCATTCTTTTCCTTTTCCTTGAGAGACTGAGGAACTTGCTCAGAATTACAGAACATCCAGAATATGTATATACATACATATATGTGTGTGTGTGTATATGTGCGTGTGTGTATGTAAATATATACACACATACACCCAGATGGGACTTGAACTCAGGTCTTAACGATATGGAGTCTGGGTCTCTATCCATTATACCACACTGCCTCTCGGGACAACATTAGAGGTTATCATTTTCTTTACGTACACAGAGATTATTTAATGACAAGTCTTAGCCTTGGATTTCACTTCAAAAACAGGTCAAAAATCAAGCTGACAAGGCCTCCCTAGAAATGGCTGCTCCAACGGACTACACCATTGTAGGTAATGAAGAGACTAAAAGTTTTCTCCAATGGATATTTTTCAAGGAAGAAAATGCCTATCATTAGCAATCCTTTGAGAGAGTCAACAATGCTAAAATGGATAGAAGGTAAGTCTCCCCACCTGGAAGGTTGAGGTCCAAGATCTATCTGAATCTGACACACAACGGCTGTGTGCCCTTGGCCAATCTCTTTCTCTCTCAAAGTCAAGAAAATATAGGTAGCAAGGCTTGCCTCAGACAACCCTGGCCATTCGACAGCGGGGTCCCCTGAGTAATTCTCTAAAGACTGAGATGCTGGTCTAGTTCCACAGAGAAAAGGTTTCTCACCAGGAGTTCCAAACACCACGATTTCACAGGTCTAGATGAGAAACTAACAATACAAATCATCACAATCATCTTTTGGAAATAGCATTATGCAAAGTGAGTGAGTTTTAACCCAGCCTTGAGTCGGTAAAAGCCCTAAGTTAATAGTTTAGAAAATGGGAGAATTCTCCTAATTCACTTTGTTGGCAATTGTCTCCATTTCGGCCATACTGAACCACCTTTTCCCAATCTCATCCCACCTTCTCTTACTGGAAATCATTTACCTAAGCTGCCTCCCCCAACAATCCAAGGCCAGAATGGATCTGTCTATACTGCTGACATCACTCACTTTCTTTAAAATTCAGTTCAGCTGATACCTTCCACACAAATCCTCCATGATTCCCCAAGCTGCCAATGATCCTTCCCCAATCTCCCCAATCTCTCCACCCTATCTGTTTGACCTTCCTTATGGCTTGCGACACATTCTAACTCATATCACTGTTATCTGTATCCTGTCCAAACTGCTTGTTTTTACAAAATTGGAAACTGAGAGCCTGAAAGATGAAGTCACTTTCTTAGGGTCACACAATTGGAAATGAGTAAAGCTGCAAAGAGAATCCAGGTGTCCTAATCCCTGGTCCCCAGGGCTTTCCCCATCTTCCACAGGGTCATCATTTAAGAGCTACATGGGTTAGACCTTAAAGAAAATCTAGTCCACCTTTCTTCTCATGGCACAGATAAGGAAATTGAGGTCCTGAGATGTAGGAAACTTTATGCCCAAAAAACATAAAGGAAGAAAATGTCAGAGCTGGGAGCCTGAACCCAGGCCTTCTGACTGTCAAAAAGCACATCTCAGTGTATCTCACTTATACACAGCATCCAATAAAGCAAGAACTTTGAAAACAGATGGCCTCATCAACTCTGTCCCTGCCTCCAAATATGAGGAAACATGGGGTGAATGGGGGTTCTTCCCTCTAATTCTTTCTAGTCATCATAGCACCATACCTATATGTGGGGCCCAAGGAGGCATGTGAAAGTGGTTGGGACAAGAGAAGGGTGTTATTAATTAGTTGGCCAGGCATGAACAATCTACACTTCATTTTTCACCTCCTACTTCAATTCTGGAAGACTCCATAGGAAAGATGGAAAGATGGGCCATGAAAAGCAGTCAAAAAAAAGGGAAGAGGGAGATTTTCAAATACCATAGACAGGATGGAAAATGGAAGTAAGCCAAAAGTGAGAGAGGGCCCCTGGGAGCCCATCAATAGTAGACCTGCCCCAAAGGAGGATAAGCCCATGGAGTGTTTGCTGTGCTAACTATAAACTGGCCTAACTTTATTAGGAACACAAACAGTCCTCTAACACATTCTGTACCCAAAACCCACCTCTGGAGTTCATCACTGAAAGGAGCAGCCCCATGCCCAGAGTTTTTTTACAGACACGGTGGGAGATGGATGTGGGAGAAAGAGGTGGAAAGACGGAGGATGTGCAGGAGGAAGAAAGGAAGGAAGGAAGGATCAGAATTTGCCAGGGAATTTTAACCCAACAGCTCCTGGCTCTAATTCCTTCCCTTGGCATAGCAAGCCAAGTTCCCAAGATGAGAACAAAGGAGGGGCTTTCCAGAGTTAATTGATAGTTAAGAATTGCATATTAACCCTCCACGGAAGTACACATCTCCTCTAAGTGCCTATTTCCTCTCAGAATCATGTACTTGCTCGTTTAAAAAAACAAAAAGCCCCAAAACTATACTCCCTAGAATCAAAAAGTTGGGGCCAAAAGGGACTTTAATGGTTAACTAGCCCAACTCTCTTACTGTACAGATGAGGAAACTGAGGCTGTCAAAGGTTAAATGCCCTTCCCAAGGTTCCAAATAGTAAAGTAACAGAAAAACTCCAGACTCAAGTGCTCACACAACAAAAGGAGTCCTTGTTCCTCTGTACCAGACATTCACTAGCTTACTGGTGCAAGCATTGACCTTGAGTTCAAATCCTAGCTCTGGGAGGTAGGATCATGAGACATGGTAGACACTTAATAAATGTTCCAAATGACTGTCTGACATCTCCTGCAACCCAACACCACAGAATATATAAAACTGATGTACTTCCATCAGTTCCAGTGACCAAAGTGGATGACGTGATGGCAGGACTATAGAATTCCTCAAAAAGGGCTTGTTAACTGACTATGGATATGAGAGGCAAGAAGCAGCAGCAGACAAACACAACCCCACATCCCCAGCCAAGGTCTCAAATATGAAATATCCATAAAAATCACCTTTTTAGCCTCGGCTGACACGATCATTTCTAAGGTACATTATCATCATTTCTAATTATAATTCGGTTGGCACTAGCCATTCAATGATTTAAACTTTTAACTTCTCTGTCTTCCATTTACCCTTTTTGTAGAATAGCTAATGATCTGGAAACAAACATTTAAATGCACTGGGGAGGGCATCTTCAATTTTCTACAGGGTAGAGGCCATTTCAAAGAAAGAGAATCATTTTGTTCTGTGAATAATCATAAATGGAAGCAAGGGTGCAGTGGGAAAATGAAAACCACTGGATTTCACATCAGAGGAGCTGAGTTCAGAGCCCACTTCTCCCTCATGCTGTCTGTGTGTTACCATGGCCCTCAAGAGTCTCATTAGTAGGTGTACTACCCTAAAGCTGGAAGGAACCTCAGATGGCTTCTAATTCAATCTTCTCATTTTGCAAATGAGGAAATGGAGACCTGAAGACATGAAATGTCTTGCCCAGGGGCAGGGAATCAACAAATCTGAGCCTCAGACACTTACCAGCTGTGTGACCCTGGCCAAGTCACTTCACCCTGTTTGTCTCAGTTTCTTCATCTATCAAATGAGCTAGAGAAGGAAATGGCAAACCCCTCTAGCACCTCTGCCAAGAAAACCCCAAATGGGGTCAGGAAGGGTCAGACACAACTGAAAAATGACTAAAAAATAATTTCCTCTAGAACAGGAAGAGACCTTAGTATCTATCTAGCCCAAGAGCCTCATTTTACAGATGAGAAAAGCAAGGAACTGAAATGTCAAGAGACTTCTCCAGGGTGACACAAATATTAAGTGTCTCTGAAAGGCCCTCCAAGCAGCACCTCTGCCAGACTTTTACATGGTACCTAAGTTAAAACAGATAATTGATACTTAGGGTCCAAATGACCAAGCACCATACCATCTTTAAAGACTATTTTCTATTGACATATTTTTATATCACTTTCATTTCTAAATATCCTTCCTCTCCTCCTTTCCTTTCACCAGAGAGCTAAGCCTTGCTACAAAGAAAATAATAGTATTTATACAGTACTTACAAATGTTATCTCATTTAATCCTCACAATAGCCCTGAGAGGTAGGTGCTATTACTATCTTCATATCACAGATGAGAAAGCTGAGGCAGACAAAGGTTAAGTGATTTGCCCAGGGTCAAAGAGCTAGTAAGTGTCTGAGGCTGGATTTGAACCTAGCAGAGAAAGAGAGAAAGAAGATGGAGCAGAGGAAGTGAGAAGGGAGAGGAAGAGAAAGAGAGGGAGAGATAAAGAGAGTGAGAAATGAAATAGAATATAAAAAATGAAAAGAGGATGCTGCATTGAACCCTAAGAGCCCTCCATGGTTAATGAGAGTGACCTGGTTAGAGATATGATAAAAAAAAAAAAAAGACTTAGAAGAAATGATTGGATAGGTAGGATGAGAAGCAGAGGATAGTAGTATCATGAAAAACAAAAAAAGGACTCATGATGGAAAATGCCATCTACATCCAGAGAAAGAACTATGGAGTCAGAATGCAGAGTGAAGTGGACTATTTTTTTTTTTGCTTTGTTTTGTTTTAATTTGTTTTTCTTTCTTTCTCATGGTTTCTCCCATTCATTATAATTCTTCTGTGCAACAAAAAAAAAAAAAAAAAAAAGAGAGTGAGACAGAGAGGGGGGAGAGAGAGACAGAGAGATGGGGGGAGAGAAAGAGAGACACAGAGGAGAGGGGGGGGGAGAGAGAGAGAGAAAGAGAGAGAGAGACAGAGACAGAGACAGAGAGACAGAGAGAGACAGAGAGACAGAAAGACAGAGCACAGAGGGTAGAGGGAAAGAAGAGGGGAAAACAGAAAGAGGAGGGTTTCCACCCAAACATTCAAGGAAGGCAGAACGCAGGGAGTGACATTTTCTGGTTTGGCTCTAGGTGCCCCAGCTGACACAGTGCCTAAATCGGGATGTGAGTCACCAGTGAGCACCCTGCCAGACGACGAGATGAGAAATCACATGCGAGGACCAAGCTGTCCAAGGATGGCATTCTGGTCTCGCCCCAGGCCCCTTTTACACCAGAGCGGAGAATGAAAGCAGAAACACCACAACCTTGTCAAAATCAAAAGGCACGAAAATTATTTTTAGGAGCTAGAAGAAGCCACTGGATGCTCCGCTCTGGCTTTTAGCAAGCAAAGAACCTGCCAACCAACATTTCTAACTCCTTAAAGAAATTTTCCAGATCACATCACTGGAGGGATTATTCCACTGCCTCAATAGGAAACCACAGAATCAATTCTCACTGGAGAATAGGCTGACCATTTATATAGGCTCCAAGGCACTGAGAACTCTCAAAGAGAACCGACTCCTATAAAACACCAAATGCCAGGGATTTTCTGTATTTGCCAGCAATCACATCTGACACTCAGAAGGAAAGACAACGCCTGGTGAGCCCAGCTGTTCCCATCCCCACCTACGTAGGGAAGTTACCCTAGCACTCCACTGGCTCAAATTCAGGGCCCAGCAGCTCAGAAAAAGGAGGTCATTAAAGCAGAGCCCAGCAGTGAGGAGGGGGCAGGAGGGGGTGCCCACAGTGCAACCCACACAACAAACACTGCCTGCTTGAGAAGAGCCTTCCAAAAGAGGCTGAATAAGGAGGAAAGGAAGGAGCTCTGAAGGCTGGGCCTGGGATCAAAGTGAGCGAGGACTGCCCAATTAATTAGGTCTCTGTGCTCCTCAATTAATACCTAGCCAAAACATATGATGCCATGCTGCCGTCTGGTGGGACAGAGGAGTCTCTCATGTCAAGCGGAGCATGACTCAAACACGACTGTCTAATAACATTCCAATTCAAACCAATTAAAAAGTGTTCATTGTCTACTGTTGGCAGGGCACTGGGGCAAGTGCACGTTTCAGGTAAGACGATGAGACAATGTGGTGCACTGCTCATGCCTATCCCCCATAATAGGGGAAAAAACCACCTGAGATTGTAGTCTGAAGACATGGGTTCATATGTAGTCTCTGGCGCTCTGTCGCACTGTGGCCATGGACAGCTTCAGATCTTGTTTCCTTCATTTGTAACAGGATGATAATACCTAGACCAATTATATCCCAGGGCTATTGTGAGGATTGAATGGAATCATGGATAAAAACACTCAGCATTAGCTACCATTACTGCCACTAGTAGTAGTAGTAGTAGTAGTAGTAGTAGTAGTAGTAGTAGCAGTAGCAGTAGTAGTAGCAGTAGTACTACCACTACTAACTACTACTAGTTACTGCTATTTATTACCACTACTACTATCAATATTACTATCATTACTGCTATATTCCTATTATTAGAATTATTATTGATACTATTACTATAATTGCTACCATTGTTCGAACTTTTACTAGTATCATTACTACTATTATCACCAGAACTATTCATAGTGCTCCTCATACTACTGTTACCATATTACCACTATTCCTACCACTGATACTATTATCACTATCATGAGCATCATATTCTTATTAATATTATATTTATTATCGTGGATACTATTACTATTAAAAGGATTCATTGTTTTTATATTAGTGCCACTATTATTTCTGCTATCACTATTAATTATTGCCAGCACACTTACCGCTACTACTATATATAATTTATTATAATAATTATAATAATAAATAAATTATAATTATAATAATAAATTGTTATTGCTACTATTATCACCATGTTATAACAGCTGACACTGTTGCTATTTATAGAATTACTACTGTTATTTTTACGTCGATTACCAGCACTACTGTTATTACTATAACAATCACTATTACTTATCACTACTGTGGCTATTATGACTACAACTATTGTTACTGTTACTATAATAGTTACTATGTTGACATTATCATAAGATTACTGCTGATACAATTACTATAAAGAGAATTACTATTATCTTTACTTTTACTACTAGCACTAGTGTTGTTACTTTAATTACTACTATGTTTACATCATAAGATTACTGTTGATGCAATTATGAATATAATTACTATTATTTTTACTTCTATTACTAGTACTATTAGTAATTAGTACTATCATTTTTACAATCACTACTACTATACTATTACTACTACAATGACCATGTTTCTACTACTTCCTACTACCAGTGGTACTATTTTTACCACTATTACCACTACTATTACTAGTAGAAGTAATCACTGCTGTAATTACCACTATTGCTACTAATAACGCTGTAACTATTACTATTACTATTATCACTGCCTCAATGTTCTCATCTTATTCATGGCATTTCAGATGACGGTGGTTGGTTCTAGGGAAGCCCCCAAACTTCTCTCCTGCAGGTTTGTAGAATTCTACAGGATCCTGGACCTAGAGCTAGAAAGGACTGTGGAGGTCCTTAATCTAACAACTTCATCTTATAGATGAAGGACTAAGTCTCAGAGAAGTTCAGTAACTTCCTCAGAGGCACATAGCTGATGTTTCTGAGACATTTGAACTCATGACCACTACAGTCAGACTATTCAACAGGTAGATAAAATGGCTGCTTCATTTACTTTGATGCTAATGTGGACAAGGATGATGTAGATGTGGATGGAGGACATGGCACATAAGCAATTACCCATAATATAAAATTATTAATACTGCAGCTTGGCACAGTAAAGAGAGCACAGGTCACGGCATCAGCACAGCTGGGTTCCAAACTGGTCTCTACCATTCGCCAGCTTTGTGAATCTCGGCAAGTCAACGTGTCTGAGCCTCAGTTTCCCCCTCTGTAAAATGAGGATAAGAATCCCAATAGCACCAACTTCACCACTGTGTTGTGAGTTTGAAACAAGATAACTGAAATGTTTTGCAAACTGTATAGGGCGGAATAAAATCAGTTTTATTATGGTTACTTTTACAGTAATGATTGTTATTGCCACCCTTGCCATGTGCTCAGACTGCTGAACAATACACTCCGAGGCAGGGCCAAAGCACATGAGTGTGTTTTTTAAGTAAATTGGAAGGCGGGGTAAAAGAAAACCAGCAGCCTTCATGTGGTTCTCCTCGAATCTCTTTTCCCCAAGGCACTTAAAAAAAAAACACACACCAAAACCTGATGAGTGGAATGTTAAACAAAACATACCAGAATAAAAATAAGGCAGATGCTACCCATGTCAACATCTCAGTGAAATTGATATTCCACTGAAATCTATTGTGCATAACCCATTTCTCTCTCAAAATAAATCAAGAAAATCAAATTCAATTCCAGGGAAGGATGCAGAAATGATAACTGACAAAACTCTGCTCAAATGGGATCTCATGTGTCAAATGAAATTCCAGAGGGAAAGGCAAATAATTATGTAAATAAAGAGAGCAAAAAAATCATAGACCACCCTACCCACGTGACGATTTCATCTTCATCAGGAACACGGATGGATATTCATCACAGGATGTACACCAATCACTGACTATAAGCCCCGCGAGGTCAGGACAGGGCTCATATTTAAGCTTTGTATTTCCTCCCTCCCCAAATACAGTGTTGTATACAGTAGGTGCTGAATATCTCCAGACTCTCAGAACTGTGGCCTGTGAAGTCATCCAGTATAATCCTTCCCTAACCTGGCCAAGATATCTGCACACATCCCCATCCTACATGTGGTTTCCTGGATCCCAATTTCTATTTGCCGGTGTTAGGACAAGCAATTGGGGAGGGGGGGGCCTCGGAACCAGACTCCTTCCTTCCCACAGATGGAAATGCTGCAGTGATTTCCCCCCCCTTTTCTTCCCATCGACTTACGAGATGCTTGCCATGGCTCACAAGTGACTATCAATATTTAGCTTGCTAGAAGGGAGGCAGGGGCTTAGTATTCTGAGCATGTGTGTCTATACACACACACACACACACACACACGCAATCATGCACACACACGCACATGCACACACACAACACACACACGCACACAACTGCCCTCTTCTTCTACGTTTCTGCATTCTGTTTAGAGACATTTCTCCCTGAAATCTCTGAAAAATGATGAAGTTTTCCTTCCCAACAGAAACTGAGAGAAACGCATCTTTCCTTGACCTCCAACCCAGCCAGAGCCTGAGGGGGGCTTTATCAATCAATCAATCAACAAGCAATCATTAAGCACTTACTACATACCAGTCATTGGGAAAAAAAGACAAGTTAAAAATGATTCGGTCCTTACTCTCAAGGAACTTAAACATCTTGAGTTTTTAGCACCCTGACGGGAGACAGAGAATAGGGTCTGAGGTCAAGAAGATGTAGGTTAAATCTTTCCTCAGATACTAGCTGTGTGACCCTGAACAAGTCATTTCATCTCTGCCTGCCTTATTTTTCTCATTTGTAAAATAGCATAAAAATACCATCTACCTAACAGGAATGTGCTGAGGAACACATGAATTTACATATGTCAAACGCATTGTAAACCTTAAAGCTCCACATAAATGTTGATTATTATAATTATTGTTTCAGAGATGCCAGGGGATATCTTGTCAAACTAGACCAAGGAAGCTGCGTCCAAGAGGAAGACAGGAATACTTCTGATGCTGTCTGATGCGGTCTCCCTTTGCTCCATGAGTTGAGGGAAGTCCCAGTAAGTTAATGAGAAGGCTGTGGTTGGTCCCTATTTGCAAGATTGAGTCAAGTGAGGCTGACCCAGGCGGGCAGCCCTTCACTCCAGCTGGATTCTGTCTTTCAGGCTCCCCTCTGCTCTCCTCTCCTCTGGCTTCCCTCCCCCCCGCCCCCCCCCCCCCCCCCCCCCCGTCCCCGCCTGTCCCCCTTCACATTCTTACACAAGGCAGCCAGCTGCCTTGTGCTGGGTCCAATACAGGCCTGCCCTCCCAGGAAGCCCTTCATTCACTCAAAGGATCATTACTGGCGATGCTCCAAGTCCGAGACCTTTTCTCGACCCCTTTGTCCCCAACCAACGCTTCAATGCCATGTGTCCATTCATTCCCTCAGGAACCTGTTTTTTTTAAGCCAGGACTAATCTGACAAACTAATTAGAACAACCAATCAATCAACCAGCATCTATTAAATGCCTAGTCATAGACAGAGCTTTTTTTTTTTTTTTAATTCTTTGTCTATGTATCCTTAACACCTAGCACAAAACAGGTGCTTAATAAATGCTAGTTGATCAACTGACGGATTACCATATGCTGGGCACTGGGGGGTCCAAAGGCAAAAAAAAATATCAAACAACCCCGGAGCCCAAGGAGTTTACCTTTTATCACAGAAGACAGCATATGTATAAATAAGTATAGAGAAAAAATAAAGAACATCATGGTTAACAGAAGTCAAGCTGGGAAAGGACCATGGACACCACGGGTCCAGCCCCCTCATTTTACACACACACACACACACACACACACACACACACACACACACACACACATAGCCAGGGAAGATACATATCTTGGTCAAAATCCACATAAACATTTAGCAGCAGATGTCTGACTTGAAATCCACTACATTATGCTTTGCCCTAATAAAGATATGGGAGATAAAAGAATAACAAAGCCATGGAGAGCAAGGATACGAATAAATTGCTAACACAGGCCAAACCTCATTACCATCCCCACCTCCATCGCATTTTGAGATACTATTAGGTCTCAGAATCACAGGAGATTTTAAAAAGTTGTTTATTTTGCAGATGAGGAAACTGAGGCCCCAATGATTTAGGCAGTAAGTGGTCTGAGGCAGAGCCCCCCTTGTCTGACACTGGAAACAGAATTCCACACTGCACCACACTGCCTCCCTACACCGTAACACAAGTCGCCTCTAATAATTTAATAACGATGTCATCATAAGTAAGGTCATTTATCGGGGCAAAGACACCATACAAATGTTAACACTCTGTTGGCTTTACCACAAAGACCACAAAAACTGTTCATTAATAATGAGCCAGGGGGGAAAAATGGTTCGCTTCATCTTGGTCTTTTATTATAATTATTATTATAGCCTGAGTCTTCTACTTTCATTTAATTTGGTTTCTTCTCCTTGGGCACGGCCTTCCTTTAAATGGTAACTTGGACCCACTGGGCTCTACTGCTCATTTCTGCTCACCCATGTGTGTGCTCCCTTGACTTTGGATCATCCATAGAGGGAGCTTAAACTCCAGCTGAAAGCTTTGTGCCACCCATGGGGAAATGTGGCCCCCATGTGTTGGGGGAGGGGTTCTCAGCCTGGGCTCTCTAAATTTTTTTTTAATATGTTAATGACTATATTGATAGAATTGGTTTCCTGTATAACCCTATATACATTTTCTTTTATGCATGTAAAACATGCATAAAAACAGGATTCTGGGAAAAGGCTTCCCCAGACCATCAATGGCCTCTAGGCTCTCTTCTAACTCCAAGTCCGTATGTGAACAGGTGTTTTTATCAAGTGTCAAATGTTCTTGGATTATCTCTGCCTCAATTACTTGTATTGTGGGGGATAACTAATGTTGGCTGATGCTTCTTCAGGGACTTTGTATCAGTTATGGCTCATGTGAACCTTGCAACAGCCCAGTAAAGTGGGACTCTGCAATAGGACGGTGTCCCCATTTCAGAGATGAGGAAACTCAGGCAGCTGTGAGTAGACTATAAATTACTTCTACAAGCAAGAGGAACAGGAGTAGAAACTCCTGATTGGGTCTATTTGAGAAACTTGGCCTAGCAGAGAGTGGGAAAGCCCAGGACAAGAGGCAGGGGCCAGCTAATAAGTTTGTAGCCAAGTAAGTTCTAGTCAGCTTTATTTCTATCCTAATAGTCTTCCTGAAAAGCAGCAAAAAACTGACAGCAAAAACAGAGGTAGAAGGAACACTACAAGAAAAGCAAGGCCTCCCTGGGCTGGAGACAGAGAAATAAATGGCATCTGCTACAAAGAGAATGATCTGACTCAAAGGAGAAGAGTGTCAACCTTTCCCCATACAAATAACTAATGGTCAACCACACTCCTTAGGAGGAGACAATCCAAACTTGATCTCCATGGTCCAAGATTGAATTGAATTCCCAACTACTTCCCCAAATAATTTCTGGCCAGAACGCTTACCTCCTTGGACAATGTGAAGAACAGATTGTCGGTCAATCAATAAGCATTTAGTAAGTGCCTACTATGTGCCAGGCACTATGTCAAGGGCTGCCCCAAGTAACAGGTCACTTTAAAACAGAGCAGAATATGGGAGCAGCTAGGTGGTGCAGTGAATACAGCACCAGCCCTGGAGTCAGGAACACCTGAGTTCAAATCCATCCTCAGCCACTTGATGCAAGTCACTTAACCTCAATTGCTTTGCCTTCTGTGTGTGTGTGTGTGTGTGTGTGTGTGTGTGTGTATAGAAAGTAATATCTGGAAGTGATATGTAACGACATAAACTCATTTCAAGTAGAAGTTCTTTCATTTTTATAACTGTATCCACCAGGCTGAGAACCTAGTAGGTGCTTAATAAACATTTCTGAATAAGTCTAATGGCACTTAGTGGGGGCTTAATAAACACTTCTGATTGAGACTAATGGCACATAGTAGGCACTTGATCATTTCTGGTTGAGTCTAATGTATTCATTCAGGTGGCTCTGGAGGAGAAGTGAGGCTGGTGACCTGCCCAGCCCTCCCTCACTCAAAAGAAAGTCAAGTGCAAGTCATGTCATCATTCTCTGATGGCGTGGTCTTCTTCAGCAAGAAAGGACAAACACAACAACAGCGCCCGGTAAGTGCTTAATAAATGCTTGCTGACATGAGCAATCCAACCCAGCATGGGGTCAGGACAGAGGAAAAAACATGGTGGGGACCTTGTTTGTGTCACAGGTTCCTTTTGCAATCTGAAGAAACCCTTCTTAGTCCTTTTAAAATGCATAAAATAAAATACACAGGATAACCAAGGAAACCGATTATATTGAAATACAGTTGTCAAAATATCTTTTTAAACAAGTTCACAGACTTAAGAATTCCTGGTATAGGAACAGGAGCATGGAATCTGGAGACACAGGACTTGGATTTCTACTCCCCGTTTTCGAGGTCTCCGTTTCCTTGGCTAGATGGCCTGTGGGGTCCCCTCCAGCTCTGGAGTTTAAGGTCTATAACCCCAGAACTTGCCTTCTCCTCCTCAATCACTGACTTTTGGATATCAATAAGAGTTATCATCTTTCCTTCCACTGACAAAGGAGAAAAGCCTTCTTGAAGTCTTATTTTTCTGTAAATGACAGAAAGCAAGCTCTCATCACCCCTCATCTAGACTCCTCCCAGGGCCTCCTCATTGGTTTTCCTGCCTCCAGTCTCTCCCCACTGTGATCCATCATCTACACAGGTGCCAAATGAGTTTTCTTAAGCACAAGCCTGACCATGTCACTTCCCTCCCCCATAGACTCCTGGGGCTTCATATTATCTCTAGAATAAAATATGAACTGCTCTGATTGACTTAAAGCTCTTCATAAACTGGCCCCAAACTACCTATCATCATATATCACTCCACAGCCCAGCCAAACTGGCCTTCACTCTGCTCCAACGCAGGATGCTGCATCCTGACCTTTCATCAGACCCGGAACGCCCTCCTACTTCTCCAAATCTCTCTCTTCCTTTGAGATACAGCTTTTCTGATTTCTCCAACTGCCAGAGCCTTCTCTCCTTAACTATCTTATACTGAACTATTTGGCATTTATACTCTGTGTGTATACATGACCCAAGTGTCTATTTGTGCAGATATGGAGTGTCCCAGAAGTCTTAGAGTGCAGGTAAGCTTTTAGTAACAGAAGACTGCACTGATACTTTGGGGCAGGAGGCAGAGACACAGAGACAGAGACAGAGGGAAGTTATTAGCTCTTAGAGCAGGGATTATTTCCTATATTTGTCATCATATCCTCAGCACACCTTTGTGTGTGTGACCTTTAATAAGCACAAAGTAGGTGCTTAGGAAATGCTTATTGCTTCCTTTTTGCAGAGCAAAAGGATGTTTGTGAAATTGGCCATTTCCACAATCTCTGTAGATTCATCCACCCCAGACTACAGAAGGGTAGGAATCTCAACTCCGACTCGTTCTCTTAACCTAACCATTACACTGTTCAAAATAACGTTCCTAGAAAGATTTTGACCTTAAACGCCGAGCGCAGAAAGCATTGATTCAAAGCCTTAAACTTATCCTCCTATTGGCAAACCCATTCAGGGGCAGTTATTCACGGCATCTAGTTCAGAAATTAGACACACAGTTAGCTGCAGATTGATTGGCACTTACTCGAAAGAAGAAAAAGACTAATTCTTATATTATTCCTGGCTAAGCAAGTGACAGCCCTGGCGGAGATCCCTGACAAAGGGCCCAGAGAGACTCGAGGCCCCATCTGCCCAACAGGAAGCCTGGGCAGGGCAACAACATGCTCAGGCTGGGCTTCTGCCCACTTGGGAGGTTGGCAGAAGTCTCCACAGAGAAGCATGGCATGAACCAGGCAGTCCCACTCTTCCAAAATATCTAGAACATGGTCTCCAGGAAAAGCACCATTCTGAGGGGTAGTGACCTAGGCTGTGGTACATGGAGCAAGGGACCAAGTAGCACCCGGTTCCTTGATGTAACAAAGCAATGCTCATTTGTTCACAAACCAATTCATAAGGCATTTTCTCCAGCAACCAAAGAAAGACACACACATACACACAAAGAGAACTATAGTCCACATTCATTTCTTGGACAGAGAACAATTAAAAACAACAATAAGTAGCATTTATAAAATACTTTTAAGGTTTGCAAAACACTTCACAAACCTCATCTCATCTGATCCTCAAAACCACCCAAAATGAGGTACCTTACTCTTATTATTTCATTTTGTCTAATAAAAAATGCTGAGTCTCAGATAAATTAATTAATCTGCCAAGAATCTCATCCTGAGGCAGGATGTGAACCCAAGTCATCCTAATTTCTAGTCCACAACCTAGTTCCCACCCATCATACCTTGCTGCCACTCAAAAGTAGCTCTATATGCCATTTGGAAAAGTACTTGAACAGTATTTGTAAAGGACTACCCCTATACCATCTTCACATTTGATCCTCCCAACATATATTCAAAACTTAATAAATGCTTATTGGCTGACTGACCATAAGGAAGTCCCTGTAGATAGCACAGTCTCTATTTTACAGATAAGGAAAAAAGAGCTCAGAAAATGAAGAGAAATTCCAAGATCACAAAGCTAGTAGGCGTCACTGGCAAACTTCAAATTCAGGTCTCTTTAATCTCATAAATTTTTTCACCACACCTCTTTGTCGCCACCCCAAGTAGAGATTAGGGCTAAGTAAACCCATAGGGCAGAGGGAGGGAAGTCTTCTCTAAAAGCTCAATGACAGATTAAGCCTTTATTTGATCTGCCACAGTCTCACCCCAATGTCCATTCATACATAAACTATTCCTCCAGGGCTCAGTGGAATGTGCTTTTTAGCTTATCAGCACCAATAGTCAACTGGGTCCTCTCTCCTGGATCAGAATGCTTTATGCCTCCCAACTACCCACAATGAAAAGAAATCCCAGTGGGCCCCTGCCTTTATCAGCCTTCCACTGACCTGAGTATCAGGAATCCAGAGCTCAAATTATGGGACTAACAGCTGTGTGACCTGGAACAGGACATGACCAGCTCTCTGAGTCTCAGTTCCCTGGTTTGTAAATCTGTATTTAGGATCGGAAAGTGGGTCTTCCTGATCTCAAGACCTACACTCTATCCATTATGCCACCTACTTGCCCCTAAATGTGGAAATGTGATCAAATACAATGAAATCTGCAAATGGACCAGAGTTCTTATGAATAATGAAGACGCTGGATGTCATGGTACCAAATGCAGCAAGAGCTGGACAAGCAATTAAGGTGAATTTCAATACGGGCAAATGTCAACAAAGGCTCAAAAAATAAACTGTCAAAATATGGACAGGATGGAGAACGTGTTCATCTTTCTCTTCCAAAAAAGGATCTGAGATGACCTTCCACTCAAGATGAGATATGAAAATGAGGAGGGGGAAAGTTAATGTAATCTTAGACCATCCACACTGAGAGGAGCTTAGAACGCTGGACCAGGGAGGCTAAAATCCTAAGAATCCTACTTTAGGGGTCTGCTGTGGTCAGACCACAATGAGGGTACTGTACTGGGTTAAGTCTCAGAATCACATTATGAGAATGACACTGACAAATCTGAACATCTCCAGAATGAGGTGAGGGAGCTAGAGACTATGTCATGAGAGGACTGGTTAGATGAACTGAGAATATTTAAGCTGGAGTAAGGGAGACTGACTTGAAGCATGGAAACTTCCAGGTTTCTTAAGAGTTGCCCTATGAAATAGGGATTAGAACGATCTGTGTGGGCCCAAAAGTACATCAAATGTAGATATATTATAGAGAAAACAGCCACCTGGGGTCTCAGTTTAAGGAATAACTTTCTAACCATCCCTGGGAATGGATTTCCACCAATCAAGTACAGAAAAAGGCACTGGATTTCCTCATTTTGGAGTGCGTTTCCCATCACTGGAGAGCTTCAAACAAAAGTTCTCAGGAATGGAGGGGATTCCCCAGTGGGGCAGGAGGTAGGATTAGATGGCCCTTAAACAAACACTAGGGCCAGGCTAGAGTAAGATGCTCTTATGTGCTTATGATTTCTACTAATTTTGAAGAGAAAAAGAATCTCTTTCGATTATAACCATGTTTATTCAGAAACATTCCTTTCCTCCAGGTCAGAGTGATAGGAAGTAATTTTTTTTTCAGACCAGCTTACTTATTCAAATACCAGGACACTTGGCTAAAAAGCCTTGGGGAGCAAAAAACATTTTTGGATAGTTCTCTATGGGGTTAGTTCTACCCTGGCATCAAGTAATGAAGTAATGCAGGGCAAAGTTTTCTGAAAGCTATTAAATTTTACAAAAATAAATGCTACTGTTGTTATAGAAGCACAGCACAAAGAATGGAGACGATCTGGCAATGTGGAAGACCTGCATTTGAGACTCGCCTCTGACACATACTAGCCCTGTGTGTTGGACCTATGAAAGTCCATTGAATTCTTGGTAACTCTCTTAAGAGACACTGTAGGTGTCCACCTACATTAATAAGAGAGTGTGTCCTCTTCTCTGTATCAGTGAAATCACAAGTCCAATCCATCCAAAAATTCACATCTGTTGCACTTCCTGACTCTACCTTGGACAGTGGCCACAGAAGAGAGGACAAGCTCTTCATCATTCAGAGATAATGGCCAATGCTCGTTAGGGGATTGTGTGGGAGATGGGGATCTAATATTCTCTAAATTGAATGATGGTTTAAGCTCAGGTGGGATAGACATCTGCCTTAGCAGCTACAAGCTGCCAGAGTTCCGCTGTCACAATACACCAACAAAAAGAACTTCCTGATCCCTTAGATTTCTCTGTGAAGCCTCCCAAGAAAGACACCCAGCAAGCATGTAAACAGCTGCAAAGGTGCTGACACGTCCCCTTACAATATTTTTTGCCTACCGCAGAGCCTGAATTCCTGGTTACTTTTCTATTACTCTGATTACCTAGCACAGGTAATAGGATAATTGCCTACTTTTCCTATTTCTAATCCTACTGGGGCAGCTAGGTATTACAGTGGATACAGCGCCTAAATTCAGAAAGATCTAAATTCAAATCTAGCCTCAGACACTTACTAGCTGCGTGACCCTGGGCAAGTCACTTAACCTTGTCTGCCTCAGTTTCCTCATCTGTAAAATGAGCTGGAAAAGGAAATGGCAAACCACCCCACTATCTTTGCCAAAAAAACACACAAAAAAACCGAACCCTGATGTTGTAATGAAGAGTCAGACATGACTGAAAAACAACTGAACAATGAAAACAATTATTCCTAGGACCTAGGACAGGTAACAGGATAACTCCTATTACCAGAAGAAGGTTGCTACACTGAAAATACCACATATCTAATGTCCACTACGTGTACAACCTTGTCATTTAACCTCTCATGGGCTCAATTTCCTCATCCATAAAATGAAAAGGTTGGACTCAATATCCCCTAAATAAAAAAAAATACATTAACTGCTATATTTCAATATAATTGATTTCCTTTGTTATCCTATATGCTTTATGCCTTTAAAAACATGACCCTGAGAAGGGGTCCATAGGCTTCCCCAGACATGACATGACCTCCCCATTACTACACAGGCTGGGATTTGGGCACAGGTCATAGCCTCATATATTTACAGTGCAAAGGTCATCACATCCTGAACCCTCATTTTTCAAAGGAAGTGAGGTCCAAAGAGACAAATGCCCAACAAAGTCACAGGCACAGGTTCCTAGATTTAGAGTTGGAAGGGCACCCTGCCCATTTTAAGACAAGAAAACTGGGGCCCAGGGAGGTAAGTGACTTGCCCCAAACCACTCAAGCAGTAAGTAGCCAAGCCAGGATTTGAATTCAGGTCATGTGACTCCATGCTCCATGCCCCTTCTGCTGTGCCACAGCGCATAACCCATCTGTAAGGTACTAAGGCAGCCACTCCCCATTTCCTATAATGCCAGGGTGGTTTTTAAAACAAATGAGAATGGCTCTCAAGAAGCAAAATGAATTCACTTAGCTCTGTATTCCCCTTCCCCTCCACGGTTATTTATTTTTGTGTATTTCTCTGCAAGTCACATTTGTCAACATGGCAGCCGAGATCCACTTCTGGAGAAGGCGGCGGGCGCAGCTCTGCAAGGCAAGAGTGATTTGGAATAAAGCTGCCAGGGGGAGGGCTGGGAAGTGCCAAGCAGCAAGCCTTCCCTCCCCCGTGGGTGGGGACACCCGAAAGAAAAATCTGGGAGGGAGAGGGGATGCTAAAATTGGCTTTTTACAGAAGGATGCAGGGAAACTGCACATGCAGAAATCCACGGGAGTATCAACTACACCATGTGATGGAAATCACAGGAATAGGCACAGATTCACCCATGGCCAAAAAGATAAATCGAAAAAGGAAGGCAGCATCTACAAGAGAGATTGGTAGGGGTTGGACACAAACCAAACCCAGGACAGGGCTGCCTTCTGCACCCATTGGAGTCAAGCCCCGTTGGCCAAGCATCCTCAAAGCAGCCAGGATTCCATACAAGGGAAGCAAAGGATGCAAGACATGAAGAAAGGATCTGAGAGCTCTCCTAATCTGACCCCCAAGTCTTACAGTAAGGAGTAGTAAGAAAGGATGGGCTCCTGACATCAGCACCATTAGCAGAAATAGGGCATTAGGCCTTTTGTGATCACAGATCTAGAACTGGAGATGGACAGAAGCTCGAAGACCCCATAGTCCAGTCCTCCCATTTTACAGATGAGCAAAGTGAATCCAAAAGAGATGACGATAAGGGGGAATAGAAGAAAGGAAAAAAAAAGGGAAGGAGAGAGAAGGAAAGGACAAGGGAATGAAAGAGGAGAGGACAGAGAAGGGAGAAGAGAAAATGGAAGAGGAGAAAAGGGAGAATGAAGGAGGAAAGGGCAAGGGAGTAGGGAGAGAATGGAAGAGAGAAAAGGCAAGAGACAATGAAGGAGGGGAAGAGGAGAGGAGGGAAAGGAAGGGAAAATAGAGGAGAGGGTGATAGAATGGAAGAGGGGAGAAGGGAAGAGGCATGGGGGTGAAGGAAGAGGAAAAGGGGGAGATGTTTTCTAATCCACACTGTCAACATGTGTTCTTTCTATATTTGCCAAAGAGAAAGTCTTTCAGAGATGAGAGAGGAAGGCAAAAAAAACACAGCTAGCCTAAAGGATTTCCTCCTTAATCTCCGTTCTCTTTGGTGGCTATCCATGCCTTAAAGCAGAAAATTATACATACACTCAGCAAGATGGAGTTGGAGTCAACCCCTCAGTCTCCATCCCTGCCTTAGAGGAGCAGTGAGTCCCTGTCACACTGAAGGACCATGTCCCTGCTCCACTGGGAAAGTAGTCACCCACAAATGGCTTATAAGAGGTGAGAAAAGGCAAAGAGAGCTTATTTCCACAGCAAATGTCTAATCACTTGCAGGCTTTGGAGAACCCCTGGCTGATTAACTCAGGGGCATTCTGTGCTACCAGAAAACAAATGACACAAAATGAGGGAAACTGGTGACACTGTCTTCACAATATCGGGGATACCATTTGGCAATGCCCACGCTGAATATGCAAATTCTCATTTCTTCCAACCATATTCCACGTATATACAAACGGCTAGATTACTTTTCCGAAACCCACACAAATATTACTTTTTCCCCCCTTGAATGTAATTTCTAATTTACAGCTCCAACCTATAATCTATATTGGAATTTGCATAAAACTCAACAGACCTGTGAGATATTAAATTTTGAATTTGCACGCTAGAATGGCCCAGTAATATGAGTCTAGCTGAGGAGACCGTGCCTGTAAACCAGAGAACTTGCAGATGTAATGAGAAGAAAAATTGTAGACTTCAATGAAAGCTGGTTGGTTAAAATGCTCTGGTGCTGCTGGGACACAGGAGGGCTGCGGTGAGGGGGGTGGCAGAGAACAATGCCCATTTCATAGTCTAAACTCCATTAGACGTGACATGGGTGGCAGAGTACCACAACGGGGCAGGAGAACATGCTATTTGGCACCCACTCCAGCAGCGAACAGGACCAGACATTAAAGGTCAAGGGCCTGAACCTTGGCTGGCTCACAGTGAGCCTGGGCACGGGTGGCCCTTAATAGGCCAGTGAACCAGTGCAACAGCAGCAGTCGGCCGGTTACAATGATGAGTCATTTTAATGAGTTCACCAGATGGACAGTGAGGAGTACTCAGCCCAGGTAAGAGAAAGATGGCTGAAGGTTGTGATTTCATGGGCCGGATGATGTCGGAACAACTGAGCTAACGAGCCCTAACAGCAAAGGTGGAAAAAAGGGGGGCGGGGGGAGTTTCCCTACGGCAAGCCCAAGCTTTCTCTTCTAGAAAAAGCATGAGCTGTAGAATGAGCAAGCATCATGGGCTTTCACTAGAGTGAGGGCAAAAAGGCTCTTCCTGGCTGACTGTAGACAGGTGAGATCCAGTCCTTAAGACTCTAGAGCAGGGGTGGGGAACCTGCAGCCTGCTCTAGACTGGGTCTCATTCTAATCTCTTTAGATTATAAACTCCCAAGGGCAGGGACTGACTGTCTCCTGCTTTTTTTCACAACCTCAGAACTTAGCAAAGTGTCTGGCACACAGTAGGCAGTTAATAAATGTTTACTGACTTGAATTCTACTCCATAGGTCCTGCCACTTATAAGAAATCAGTTCAGGAATGGATAACTTTCTCTAGACCAGGAATATAAAAGAGGTGTTTGTTGAATGACTGATTGAAAATGTGGAAAGTCTTGGTCCAAGGAGCTTACATAAGAATAAGAGAGCTCGTGTACAAGACTGCCACATAACTTTATCAATTCCAAATTCCATTGATAAGCATAGCTCCACTCCACACTTACTTCCAGAGGAGAGAAAACCCCTTTGGGAGCCTAGAAAGAGAGTTGGCCAGAGGCTGCTGGCAGAGTCTGCCCAGTGAGGCTCAGAACTGGCTACTTCTGAGATTTCACCAAACACTTCCACCTCTGAAGCCTAATTTAGTGACCTTAAGACTTCAGAGAAATGGAAAGGTGGCTGCCCCACCCTCTGCCCCTCATCACATTAGAGGGAAGATCAAGCTAAGGCATTTTACTTCCCAGGCTGGCAATGAGCTCCTAGATTCCTAACACTGAAATCCCTCTGAGCTCATTCTCCAAATGCTTCCCAGACAGAAGACTTTTGCTCTACCCACTCACCCACCCACCCACAGAGCTTAAAAAGCTCTGGAATGGTCAGGAATGACCAGGGGGTATGGAAATACATAGGCAGGCATCTATTTAGGGCAATGTGCTCCTGCAGAAAAAACCCAGTTCTTCGATTGAATTCGAATTCTGTCCCTGACCACCCAGACCACCATCTACTATAAAAAGAAGTGGATGGACCAGATTGACCTCTGAGAACCCTAAGAGCCTACATCATTCCAAGACAAGGCAAATGCAGGCATCAACTTAAGAGACATCTCTTCAGATTCAGAGCAAAGGAGAGAAGTGGGAGATGTTCATTCAGCCCCCACACCCCACCACGCAGGAAGTCCTGTGGTCATTTAGAGGCAGGGAGCCATCCACAACAAGACAATGGTGGCCCATTCTGCCAACAGCCGATCTAGGGAGCCCTCCTCATCATTGGTCACAGTGGATGGAGCTTCCAGCTACAATCCAAGGTGGCCATGCTTCCGAGGATCCAAACAAGGCCTTCGTCCAATGTCCCAAGAGCTCCTCTGCCCATCAGGCCACAGCTCCCATCCACTGGGGGTAGAACTAAATAATCCTGATGGTCCTTTCCACTTCTAAATCTATATAAGCTAACGTCCCTTCCAGATGTAATGCCTAGGACTTCTCACTGCCCTGGTCAAACCCTGGGAAAGAAATCAAGAGAAATACATTCCATGTTCAGATTCAGAGGATGCTAGCCTCTCTATGATCTCTGGAAATGGACCCAGACGTAATTCAGTGATATAAAACTTTTCTTTAAGCATTTTTTAAGTTTAAAGAATCTTCAAAGGAGTTGAAAAAGCGTGCCCCCTCTCTCTCCCTTGCAGAAGTGAGAGACTTGGCCTGATCCATGGCGTTGGCCAATCTTGCTGAAATGCTTTTTTCAAATTCTTTATTTTATTTTATTTTAATTCTTTGTTACAAGGCATGGCTCCCTGGAGAGAGGAAGCAGGAGGGATAGCTGGAAATAAAGGTGGTAAAAGAATAATATAAATTAATATAAATTTATTTTTTTAAAGTTTGTTTTGCAATGAAGTCTCTTATTCTTCCCAAGGCCTGAAAATCAGACTCGTAGCTTCTGCAAGGAATATTATTATGTCAAGATGCTCCATCTTCATCCAAAGCTGCTGTCCCTCCTCCAGCCTCCTTAATCCAAATCTGCCCCAGGACTGTCAATCACCCCAATACACAAGCCGTCACTCATTCCCATCCCTCCTCTCTCAGGCAAACTTCATTATAGACAGTGCCCTGGTCTGAAGCTGCAGCCTACCTCCCTCCAGGAACTTACTCCCACCTCCCTTTCCAACCTCCCACAAACCACCCCAGACACAGCAGAGGGTGCTTTGATATTCCACCAAGATCACAGGGTCCTGCCAGCAGCACCCAAGCCTACTTTCTGTGCTACAAAGACGTCTGTGGGTCTGCTCTGTTTTGGACACATTATTAAACTGCTCTAAGCTACATGAGTTTGCAAGGGTTGGTTTTCCTCCCATCACATTGGCTCACTGACTTAGACAAGAACTACACTGAAGTCCTCTCCATCAGTACGTAAGCTTCCTGAGGCCAGGAACTGTCTCACTTTTTAACATGGAGCATTTGGCACAATGTCTTGCCCATAGTAAGTGCCCTCCCCCTCCAATTTTTCACCCATTTTATTCTGTAATATGAGACCTTCTCACCACACCTCACTGAGCTGGACCACCAAGGAATCAACACCCTATTGTATCAGTCTCCAAGTCACTACAAACAAAACACAGAGTCACAAAACTAAGACCAATGTCCCTCAGCTCTTGGGAAGTCAGAGCAACTTAACACAGCCAACTCCAAGAGTCTAGTTGAGTCTGCAACAATTAATCTCCTTTGGTAGTCAGTCAACATGCATTTATTAAGTGCTTACTACAGCAAGACACTCTACTAGGAACCAGGGATACTAGCAAAGGCAAAATCAGGGCTCCTGTATTCAAAAAGTTCACAGAGAAACACCATGAAAATAACTTGTGTGTATACACACATATATACACGTAGATTTCCTCTTCTATCCTTTCTACCCATTTTAACTATCATAAAGTCTCCCTGACATTGATACAGATACAGATATATAGACACATACAAACACACGTGTGTATGTACATATATGTCTTTCAGTAGAACTGGATCACATATATGTCTGTATGTATGTGTCTGATCTGTAGATAGAAGGTGATACCAGTAGCAGCACAGACTCCATGACAAGGACAAAATGGGTACAAAGGAAGGGGGCGGGGAGAATCTATTATTTGGACACAGCACAAAGTCATTATTTATGACTACAACATCATAAACGTGAGAGATTCTGATCGTCATTCACACAAAAGTTTCTGTGCTTTGCGGCAGTGACAGAAGAAAAAGGGGGCAGCTAGGTGGCATAGTGAATAAAACTCACCCTGTAGTCAGGACCTGAGTTCCAATGTGACCTCAGACACTCGACACTTACTAGCTATGTGACCTTCGGCAAGTCACTTAACCCCAAATGTCTTGCCTTCCCCTTCCAAAAACAAAAAAAGGAAAGAAAAAGAAAGAACACCTGCCTTGTCTTATCCTGTCCTCTTCCCCTTTCATCTCAGGGAATCTTGTGGTCCCTCTTTCTTGCTCAAATCACAAAAATCATGTCCATAGATCCGTCAAAGCTTATCGCCCTTGATCCCATCCTTTCTCCCTTTTCCCATAGTTCTCAGCTCCACCTTTCAGGCGCTCTGTCTCAGTCTCTATTTTTAATCTTACCTTCTCCACACTCTCCCTTGTAACTACAAATACTTTCATATTTCTCTTAACCCACTGAAACAAATCAATACATCAATCAGCAATTTTTAATTTTTTCTGTTTTTAAAATTCATTTATTACGAACAATACTGAATGCTGATGCAATTTTCTAAAGATACTTTTTAAGATCTTTTACTCAATCAGCATTTATCAAGCACCTACTACACGTCAAGAACTATGCGAGATGCGAGGGAAAACAAATCCAAATAATGAGGCCATCCCTGCCTCTAAGAAGTTGTCCTAGTGTGGAAGAGGATTTCTATGTCCAGAGAGGTATCACTACTAGGTAGATAGGACGGTCACTAGTATTGGGGGTGGGAATGAGGAAGGACCTCACGGTGCCACCCCGCAGAAGATGGTGGTGCAACAGTACCTCGATAAAGGAGGGAGGGTATTCCAGGCATAGGACTGGCTCATGCAAAGGCAAAGAGACAGGGACAGAGAAAAAAATCTATCTGGCTTGAACAGAGGGCAGGAAGAGGGGCTGGGGTCAACGACCAGGCCCCACCCATCTCTAGACCTAGATTCTTATTTTTCTAAAATCCAGGAAATATATACAAGCCCTGCCCACAGGTCCCACATTTGCATGCCCACCCACACTGGGCATGAGGCTGTACCTCCACTCAGGGGCAGGACAAGTAAAAACTGGAACTTTCAGCCACAGGGATCATTATCATACTTTCAGCAGCAAGTAGAAAGTGCATTTTATTAGTAACAGAAATGGTTATTTAAATGTATGATTTCATTCTAATTAAAACTAATGGCAGGGAGAATTTGCATTTAGCAGTCTGGCAAACAGCTCTGGGTTCTTTTTCTTAACACCACAAGGTTATCAGCTGGACAGAATCTTTACTTTCTTTGGGGGGGGGGGGGTAATACAAAAGAGAGCGAATTATTTCTTCCACTTCATAGCCCATTCTCTTTAAAACTGGGGCTCTGAAGGGAAAAAGCTAACATCATCCTGCAAAACTAACGAGCCACACTGACCCATGCTGGCCACTGGAGAACAGAAAAGTCAACCATCCCAATTTCTCTCTGCAGGGTATCTGATTAAAGTCATGCAAAGGATGAAGTCATTAATAGTATCCCTCATGGCCTTCTTCCACACTGATTACCCAAAAAGGAAGAGGGGGTGGAGAAAGGGCAGCTGAATCAAATCGAAATCATATCCATAGGAGAACTGAGGAGAGAAAGGAGGAAGGGGGATCCTCCAGGGAAGCAGGTCTTAGCCAGGCTGACTGAGGCATCATGGAAGCCGCTCATGCCCAGAGGCTCTGATCGAGCCCAGGGATGTGGCTGGAGCCATAGAGTGGGCACCTCTCCTACTAATTGCTACCCCGGGCTGCCCTGCCAACTAAATTGCTACTTCCAGAGACTCCTCGGGACACCTGCTGTTGCAGTCACACCAGCCTTGAAATGTGAACCTTGAGATGTTCGCTGCTGCCAACGTCAAGATGCCAGTAACTTTCCGAAAATGGCTGAACAATAGGAATGGGGGGCATGGGGGGGATGGAAGGAGGGAAGGAAGGAAGGAAGGAAGGAAGGAAGGAAGGAAGGAAGGAAGGAAGGAAGGGAAGGAGGGAAGGAGGGAAGGAGGGAAGGAGGGAGGGAGAGTCAAGAGCTTTTCAAATAAGAAAGAGGCTTAATATTGTTTCCTGGCAGAATTCTATTGTTAAAGGAGACAGATGGGAAAAGCATGAGGGTAGATGTACAGCCAGTTCAAAAGCATGGTGTGTAGAGATGGCAAGTCATGCAGAAGTCCCAGACCCTAGATCTCAGAGTGCAGGAAGAGAGCAGAGAGTAAGAAGGGTGGAGAGATAGGAAGGGATCAATTTGTCAAGGGCTTTGCCGAATGCCAAACAAGGCTTTTATAGGTGATTTTGGAGGTGATGAGGAACCCCTGGCATTTGAGGAGCCAGCGGGTGCCCTGGTCAGACATGTACTTTAGGAAGCTCCCTCTGGCCACTAAATGGAGAGGGGGGAGATTTGAGGCAGGGACCCCCCTCCCGCACAGGCTGTTGCAATGGTTCAGACTGATGCATCAAGGCTTAGACCAAGGTGACAGTGGTATGAATGGAGAGAAGAGGACGCACAGAAGAGATGTGGTGAATGTAAAAACCCCACAGGATTGGCCACACAGGGTGAGTGCATGGGGAGAGCTGAAGGTAAGCCTGACCACCAAAAGTGTGGCACCATCCTGATAGACTATAAGCTTCCTGAAGGCAGGGACTCGGGTTTCTTTGGTCTTCATGTCCCCATCACCTTGGGTCTTGCATAGAACACTGCTGAACTCCTCCCTGTGCCAGTGCAGCTGAGGCTGCCCTCTTGGAATACATCTCCTCCTTTATTCTTTGCCAGCTGCCAACTTGCAAACAAATGCAAATTCATTTTTCTCAAACTCCTATGATATTGTTGCTAGAATTAGTCTTTCCATTTAGTAGGGAGAATGAAACATTTCTACATCGTAGGCATTTCTCCTCCAGCCCTATTTCCTGGTTTGAGGACATCAAAACCATGTCTCCACCAGTCTCTCATCTTCAGACTCCCCTCTACACCTTGGGTCTCCTCAAACCCACCTTCCCTACAGTCTTCTCAACTCGGGCTATCCTTCCCGAAGGACTGAACCCTGGTCCCGATGGTAGGTCTCCTGGGGCCTTCATTTCATGGCGTGGCCAGCTTTTATTCTTCCATTAGCCATGTTCCTGGCTTCCATGACCCCAGCCCCATCCCTGCCCCTTCCACCACTCTTCACCCCACTTTTGTGTATTGTCCTCTGCCCCCAGAATGTAAGGTCCCCGAAGGCAGCACTGTCTTCCTTATATTTGCTTTCCCCAGTACTTAGCCCAATGCCTGGCATAAAATAAGTGCTTAATAAATGCTTGTTTCCTTCCTTTCTTTCTATGTCATAAAAACAGGAAACCTCAGAGTTAGCTAGGACTTGAGGGGCTTTGACTAAAAAAAAAGTCTCTCACTCAGGAATTTCTATGGCATTCTTAACATCTTCACCTGTATACTTCTAGTGACAGGGTACTCACTACCCCTCATGGAATCTCCTTCCATTTTTGGACAGTACTGTTGGGAAATGTTTTATCTGGCCCATTATCTACTTCTCTGTAGTCCACAGTTCCCAGAACTGGGAGGGGAGGAAAGGGAAGAAGAGACGTGACTCCAGAATAAATCTGATCTCCCTTTTTTTACAAGGCATTCCTCCAAGTATTTGAAGACAACAGCCTCAGCTCCTCCCTGTATCTTGAGGATATGAAGGAGTGAATGAATGAAATGATCAATGTAAGCCCCTACTCTGAGCCAGGCACTGTACTAAGAAGGGGGGATCCAAGGACCAAAAACGATTCAGTGTGCGCACTCCAGGAGCTTACACTCTATTGGGGAGGAAAAGGACAACATCAATGATGTTGGGCACATCCCCAACAGACGCCAAAGGTCAAAGAGAGACGACCAGCAAGTAAATACCTCAACCTTCATCACATGCTCTATTGGCTAGGCAGAGGAGATTGTCCATATAGAGATGGCCTTTAAAAAGGCAGAATCTCCTCAAGAATTCTAAATAAGGGGAAGCAAAATCTGAAGTGACCTAGAAGCGATACGTTTTCATTTCTCAGCTCAGGACACAGATGTTATACAAATTAAGCCAAGACGTCACCCATGTGCTGATCTGCTCCCCACCCCCCATCCCAGCTTATCTAACTGCTGTGTGATTTCAGGGCTCAGCCTCCAAATTACATTGTACAAATCAGATGTGGATATCTCTGGGCGGTCCTGAATAAAACCAAGAAAGCAGTGGAAAGCCCACTGGGTCTGCAGTCATAAGACCTGAGTTCAAATTCTGACTCATGCTGGGATAATAACAACTCCTATTTATATGAGACCTTACCTATATTATTTCACTTGATACAACAACCCTATGAGGTAGAAGTTATCATTATGCCTGTTTTGCAGATGAGAAAACTGAAAAAGACAAAGCTTAAGTGACTTGCCCAGGGTCATTCGGTTAGTTAAGTGTCTGAGGCAGAATTTGAACTCAGGCCTTCATAACTGCAAGTACAGTAGTCTATCCACAACACACACACATCACCTCCCACTCCCGCCACAAATCACCTTCACCTTTCTAGGCCTCAGGTTACTCATCTGTAAGATGAGGAGGTTGGACCAGATGGCCCAAGATTCCCTGAAGCTCAACATCGACGAACTCTAATAGTTTTAATTAGTGCCTTCTTAGGATGCTTTTCCAGTATAATTAGCCACCACCTATCAATGAAATGTTTGGCTATTGACAACACCTGTTCTAATTTAATTTTAAATGTCAGTGGCTTGTCAGGGGCTGAATGGAACAAGGCTTTCTATTCACGACAAATCTGCACCGTAGAACAACAGAAGAGATGATCTGAGGACACACAGAATCAACAGGCACTCTATACTGGACTGTCCTTCAGATAGTACGCTGCTAAATAACCAACAGGAGAACTCGGGCTTGAAGCTCTCCTTCTGATAGCTGGTGCACGCTGCTCCATCCCACATCACAGACTCTTGAGGTGGCCAGCCCAGTGGAGGGGCTGTAGGCCATGCCTACAGCCAGTGCCTTGCCAGCTGGTCCATCAGTGAGGCAGAAGAGATTGCTGAAGTGTTCTAAGTAGCCACAGACTTTCTTCAATCACCCTCCTAAAGCTGACTCCAGGACACCAACGCTACTGACTGATGGGTACAAACCAAACAGCTCCGAGGATGAAGATGATGACCATGAGGGTTTTCTGCTGATGCCACAAAAGGACCTCACATGCAACATACAAAAGTGGGCATGCATCGCGTGCACCCGGCCAACCCCAAGCAGAGCACCCGATGGGCTCTAAATCACATGACAAAACAGCGACTGGGTCCAAGACAGGTTTTTCATTCCCGATTTACAACCTGCTCCCTGAAAAGGGGAGGGAGGTGATTTATGAGCTGCAAAGGTGATGTAAAAATGATAATAAGCTGAAAGTTGACAGTGGATAGTGCCAGCAAATTTATATTTTGTTAGAAATAATTCATATGCTTTTGATACATGCAGGATTCATTACCACAAAGGAGGATAAAGATATATGGACAACAGATCAGGGGCCCCGGGAAGTATAACTGTTAAACTATTCCTGAGATTCAGTCACAGCATAAAACAAGCTCAGGTCCCCATGGTAACAAGGGGCAATGACTGGCATCACCCACTGAAATGGACAGGGAATCCCCACATTAGCCCCTTGGTTCTGGGCCCTTTGAGAACCAAAGATGCCCTCAATGTATCGTTGGGTTCCCTCCCTCCTCTCTTTCAACATTCAATTCCAAATGGGAGATCCTAACTTTTTCTGTGCCTAGGTCCCTTTGGACAATCTGATGAAGTCCAAGGACTCCCTTCTCACCATCTCAGAACAATGCTTTTAAATGCATAAAATGCACAAGATCATGAAGCAAACCAACTACACTGAAATACAGTTATATCCAAAAAATTTTTTTTAACAAGTTCAGGGATCTGAAGTTAATTAAGAAATCTTGAACTAGAGAGGAAATGGCAAAGCAGTAGGACCCATAGTGGTAGGAGGCAGGAGGTGGCATATTTATCTGTATAGCGTGGTTGGAGGGGAAAGCACAGATAACTGAATTTGAAAGACAGAAGCTAAAATAGGGCTGTAGCATTCTTCTGACGCTTAACATCCAGGTATATCCCTCAAGCTATTTCTAGTGAATGTCAGATTCCCTCTTAACTAGAAGCTGCCTCCTAATAACAAACAATATGCGATTTTCCTCATCTTTTTCTTGAATCAGATGGCCACACTGCTTAAGTGACTGATTTCATCCTATCGTTCCCATCCCAATCTCCTCGTGCATTCTACACTCCACCCAAGCTAGTCTATCTGCCATCATCAGTACATGACACCTCCACGTTTGTGAATATCTGGAATGTTCTCTGCCCTCATCTCTGCCTTGTTTATTTTTAGTGTACAGCATTCAGTTCCACAAGCTTTGGAGTTCCAAATTTTCTCCCCTCCTTCCTATCCCCCCTCCCCAAGACGGCATACATGCACATTCACATTAACATATTTTCACATTAGTCATGTTCCAAAGAAGAATTCGAACCCTAAGAAAGAAGAAATAAAACAAAAATGAAAGAGAGAGCAAATGGCCTGCGTTGATCTGCATTCAGATTTCGTAATCCTTTCTCTGGATGTGGCTAGCCTTTCCCATCACAAGCCTTTAGGAGTCATTTTAGAACCTTGCATTGCTGAGAGGAATCAAGTCTATCAAAGTTAGACATCCCACAATGTGATTGTAATGACCTCACCCCTGACTTTCACAATTCAAATCTCCTTTTAAGACTGAGCTCATTAAATAAGTAAGCATTTATTAAGCATCTACTGCATGCAGGCACTAAAAGGTAAGCAAGACTGCCTTTCTGGATACAAGTCCCTGAAAAGGAAGGACAGAGATTACCTTGAAGGCACTTCACAAGACTCCAGATTTGAAGCTAGAAGGGAACTCAGAGGTCCAAAATTCTCATTTCACATGTGAGAAACGGAGGCCAAGAGAGATTAAATGGGCTTCCCCAAAGCTATGCACTGATTAAGTGACCCAAGTTAGATTTGAACCCAGGACTTATTACTCTCAATCTAGAGTTCTTCCTACTCTACAGAGTTAACTCCATCCCGGGCTCTTCTTGTTACAGATCGGTTGTTGGGCCTTTGTTTTGTTTTAAGGACCGTGTGTTTTCCTTCCTATCTCCTAATCCCTCTTTCCTAAATTGCTCCCTCCCCCTCAATCAGCAAGATACCTTATTGAGAGAGCTGGTTCTTAAATGTTCCAATTACTCCCAAGTAGGGAAAGATACTTTGCCTTTGATGGAGCCATGCGGCCATACTGAAGACTATAATTTGTGTAAGGACCTTTAAGAGCCCACTAAAACCTCGCTGGCCATTTGCAGCACAAAAAAACCACCACTTAGAAACAGGGGAGGCTTAAAAAAGATCGAACATTTATGCTCTAGTACATTTGCCTTAGAAGGCAATGTGGTGTAATAAACAGAGGGCTGGATGCTAAGGCTCCAGAAAGTCTTGGGTTCAAATACAGTCTCTGATTATGACATAATAAAGTGGTTAGATCAGAAAAATCCTAATGTCCTTGCTAGTTCTAAATCTGGGATGTGTGTGTTCGTCCTTTGTTGCCAAAGAAGACCATGCCATCAGAGAAATAATGACATGACTTGCACTTGACTTTGTTTTGAGTGAGGGAGGGCTGTGCAGATCACCAGCCTCACTTCTCCTCCAGAGCCATCTGAATCCAGTGACCAGATATTCATCAGGATGACTGGAGATGACCCATGATGAGGCCATTGGGGTTAACTGATTTGCCCAAGGAGACACAGCTAGTGACTGTCAAGTGTCTGAAGTGAGATTTGAACTCAGGTCCTCCTGACTCCTCTACTGGTGCTCTATCCACTGCACCACCTAGCTGCCCCAAAATCTGGGATATAGTGATAATAACAAGCATTTATACAGAATTTTGCAAAATGTTATCTCATTATATCCTGAAAGGTAGCTGCTATTATTATCTCATTTTGCAGATGGGAAAACTGAGGTAGTCAGAGTGACTTGGCCAGAGTTAGTGATCATCTGAGACCACAAGTGAACTGAGGTCTCCCTTACTTGAGGTCCAGCACTCCACCAAGTTGTCTCTACTGTTGACATTAATGAGTTCTAAGAACGAATGAAAAATCACTCAGACAAAAATGAAGACACATCCCAAATGGAAGAAGCCTAATGGATAAGAAAGTGGTGGTCAAGGAGTTTGGACATTTTTTCTGGGATGGTGAATGGATCCAGAAAAGAGAAGCATGAAACACACCCCCGTCACATCCGGCTAACTGGTGGCTTGCCCAAGTCTCTGAGACAGGATCTGAAATCACATCGCCCTGACTCCACAGCCAATGTTCTAACCATGACTCCAAGCTGTCAGTAGCCCTCAGCCAATGATTTTAACAGACCACCCCATGTCCAGGCAGGACACTGGGTGAGAAGGACAAAGACCAAGACCAAGTGATGTACTCGAGGGAGATGAGAAGTCAAAACATTGAGCAGAATTGAGATGGAATGCCAAAGAAACCAATGTGTCCAGCTGTGACTTACAACAGAATTTCACTGCCTCCTTCCCCTACACCGCTAGTCCCCCCCACAGAGAATAGTGAACCACAGCTGTTCAGTTGAAAGCAAAATATTTTCATAGATGCCTGAAAAGCACTAGGAAAGGGAGATTTTTCTCCTTTACCGAAGACATCAGAAACAAAACCAAGAGGAATCAGGAGAAAGAAGAAAATAAAGCTATTGTTGGCACCTGTATCTGTAGAGTCAGGGGAAAATGGCATGTCGTCAAAATCTCCATGTAGAAGGGTGTTCTTCATTTTAAGCTGGAAATGGGAAATTAATTTCCAAAGCTCTTGTTAGGAGATTTTTTTTAAGTATTCACTTACATTCAGAGACAAATGCAAACACAGCCATATTGTTTCAGTGGGTACTATCCAACTTTTATTAAGATGAAGACAGATTCTGAGTAATTAAGAGCTTGTCCAATATTCAGAATCTTATAACTCCTAAATATTAGCCGAGCTGGCATCCTGACTAGCTTTGCCTTGGAGCTATTGCATCATAAATCCTCAGAGGTAATGAAACATCAGGTTTAAAAAAAAAAAGAGGAGGAATAAGTCTCATTTAAAGACCAGCCTTTCCAATGGAGCAGGTAAGCTGACTTGAATATAATGTATAGCCCCACTCAGCTCGTTAATACTCTTGGAAAAAGGTGAGTGGTTTGGGATGGGCTATTAGGATACCAAGAAGATAAACAAGGTATACACATGTACTCTACAACACAGGAAGAGCAGGGGCTCCCTAAATGCTTGGAGCAGGGAGTCCCACATTAATTTGGACAGATAAAGGGCAGCCCCGTTACACTGGCGAGGTCTCCTGGGTCCCCGGCTAGCCATGCACCTTCTATGTTATTGATAACAATATGCAAAGTGAATCAACGTCTCCTGCTCCACCTCTCCACAGCTCACAAAAGAAGCCCTGAATGAGAGAGGTGGATTTGGTCTCCTTTATCCAACTGAGGTCTAAAAATGAGGCCAAATGCTATTGCCCCACTGCCTTCATGTACCCCTCCTCAGAAAGTTTTTAATTGCATGAAATACACAGAATTACAAAAGAAACTGATTTATATTGAAAAAACACATATTTTTCTCCCCAGTCCAAGTTTATGGATTCCCTGAAATCCATCTGCAGAACCCCTGGAAGTGGTTCACGGATCCAAGATTAAGAACCCCTGTTCCACAGCATGACTTGTCTTTTTGTGTCTGTACAAAGTAAGCCTTACCCACAAAGAATTTCCATTCTATAGGGGGAAACAAGAGGCATAAGTAGGAAGGTGACGGATAAAAATATACAGAGTAAACAAATATAATTCCAAGGAAATATGATGGCTTCAAATACCACAACTGACAAGTTTCAATATACAAAGCACAAAGAAGCTCATGGGTTTGAGTAGGTTATAACCAGGCACATGCTGGAGATAGCTCATTCCCTCTCCAGATATGAGCACTGACACCCAGAGAGAGGCAAACTATACATCAGAGTTTGACTTCTTTTGCTGACTGTCCACGAGGGGTGGAAACCTTTGGCCTCCAGGCCACATGTGGCCTTCTAGATCCCTGGGTGCAACCTTTTGATTGAGTTCAAGTTTTACAGAACAAATCCTTTTATTAAGGAGATTTGTTCTGTAAAGTTTAGGTTCAAGAAAAGGGCTGCCCTTAAGGACCTGGAGGGCCACATGTAGCCTCAAGGCCGAGGGTTCCCCACCCCTGGGCTCTGGACTAAAGAAAGCGATGGAGGAATACCTTGCTAATTCTTGCTGTGCCTACATCCCCCACCACCTGCACCGCCCACCCCCAGTTAAGAACTATGAAGAGGAGAGATGTGTGACCAGCGAAGAAGTTGGGCTAGTCATGAAGTAATACTGAATGCAAACAAATAAACCACCTAAATTAGAAGTAAAATAGCAGCTAGATCGCTTTTGTGGTTTTGTTTAAAAACTGCAATTCTCCAAGCCTCATCTCCCCCCTGGAAATGACTTCTTCCTGTGGAGCAAAGACTAAAGCAAGGAGAATACGTTTGGAAACATCGTCCTTTTCATGACTATTCAAAGATACTGTCAGTATATAATAAATTGTCTCTTAGGGGATTAACATAGGTATCATTTTTCATAATGAACAAGTAGATTTTTATTAAATATTTTAGCTTTCCTTCCCAAGCCATGTATGTTTTTATACCCAGGAGAGAAACTGACGCCTAGTATAGGAACTTCATTTATTTACTGAAATTAATAACATCCAACATTCAGAATTACCACTTAGTGAATCAAATTAGAATGAAAGAAAAATTTAAAGAAGCAACAAAATGCTGAGGAAAAGGAAAAAAAATGTTCCAAAGATACATCCAAAGTGTATCAAGGTAAAAAAACATGAGAGCTCCCCACCACTTCATAACACACAGAGACCTCCAGAGACATTTCTTTTTATAACAAAGTATACCACAAAGTCTCAACTCCAAACATGGTTTTCCTATTTGCAGATTATTATGGGATCACACGTTAAAGTCTAGGAAGGCTCTTAGACCATGTCTTCTACGATAACCTTCATTGTACAGGTGAGTAAACTGAGATCCAAAATGTTTGAGGTAATTTAAATAGCGGAACTGGGGTTTTGGATGTAGATTCTCTAGCTCCAGATCCAGCAAGCTACCCAAAGTGCCACAAAGGTGCTCTGTCACTAAATTCAAATCCTTATGGCACCTATAAACTACTATCTGTTCCCCCCAACATCAAGCAAACAGTAGTAGAAAGAATGCTGTCATTTGAAGACCTGAGTTGATTTATTTGCTCTACTAAATCAATCTTAATTTCCCCTTTAGTCAAACAAAGATGAGGGACCAGATGACCTTAGAGGCTCTTGCTACCTCGAGCTGTGACCAGAGGTCACTTTCAGTCCCATTCCTGAAAGGAGGGACTCTAGCACCAGAAGCTGAGGAAATGCATGACTTGAAAAACACAGCCTGACGTCACAGTTAGGACTGTGGTTGATTGCATTCTTCAAAAATCAATCCACAAGAATTTCTTCAATATTTCTATGAACCAGGCATTGTTCTAAGCAAGAGGGATACAAAAAACAAAACATTCTCTCCTCTCTAATGGAGACCGCAAGTTCACACTGAAAAAAATATAAAGATACCTCTAACCCACCAAACCATCCAACAAGTAGGTATTGAGTAACAACTATAGCCAACGGTCCAAGTTGGAAATATAAAATCCACAGTGGATGAAAAAAGGGAAAGACACGGTCCCTTCTCTCTACTCTCAAGAAGTTTACATCTACCCAAAAAGTGAAACATTAAATCATTCTAGAATATAAGGCCAAAATGATAATCTATCAGTCATAGGAGTGTGTGTTTTATAATATATTTAAACACAATTAATCTTTTCAAAGCCACAAAAAACAAGAGAATCTTTAAAAACAAATATCTATAATTAATGACACAAGTAAGCAACAAAATACTTATTAAAAGTCTTCTTTGTTCCAAGCACTATCCTAAGGCCTGGAGATGCAGTGGACAGAGCACCAGTACAGGAGTCAGGAGGACCTGAGTTCATATCTCACCTCAGACACTTGACACTCACTAGCTGTGTGACCTTGGCCAAGTCACTGGGTCATCTCCAGTCATCCTGATGAGTATTTGGTCAGTGGATTCAGATGACTGTGGAACAGAAGTGAGGCTGGTGACCTGCACAGCCCTCCCTCACTCAAAACAAAGTCAAGTGCAAGTCATGTCATCATTTCTCTGATGGCATGGTCTTCTTTGGCTCCGAAGGATGAACACACACAATCCTAAGGCCTGCTAATACAAGGAGAAAAACGAGACAGTCCTTGTAGTCAAGGTATTGACATTCTAATGCATACAAAAAACTCTTGAGATCCTAAAAATGAAGTCCCTCAAAAGCTTCACCAATTGTACAGACTGGAACTCTTGTACATCCCTGATGGGGAGTACCTCTGCTACGTCCTTTTAGTTTATATTCCTGTTGGCTTTCTTCCTTTTCTTCCTTTTATTTTTTTCTTTTCTTTCTTTTATTTCAAATAAACTTTTCTGGCCATGAGAAATCCTGCCCAGGTTCACCAATCAATCAAGTTTTTAAAAAGAGAATTCTATGTAATGAATCAGGTAATAAATAAGCATTTTATTAAGTACCTACTATGTGCCATGAGAGGGCTAAGCATCGGAGATCCCATCTGATCTGAATGACTGATCACAGGCCATCAGAGACTTCATACATACTAGAAAGAATCTAGCTACCTGTTTTGCCACCAAAGCTGACAAATGCAAAAGGCTTCTAGATGTGATGAACCATGCATTCTAAAAATCAAAGGTTACAACGATTTGGCATATTAAACACTTTCTACCCGAAGATCTTAACAGTGCTTTAGAAAAGGCTTAAGGTGCATTAAGGAATCCTCGGTACATTTGTTAGTCTCATTCCAGCTTCACAGATGAGTAAACAGAGACTCAGAGATATTAAGTGACATCCCAAAGTCAAGAGACTGGGGAAAAGAATCTTAAGATTTTCAACCTGCCTCTCTCAGCTTCTGCCTAATACCAAGAGATCCTGATTTCCCCAGAACATCTTTGACCCAGTGTGGGGGAAAATAATCTGGATTTGGAGTTAGTGTGGAGGGCAAATCCCAGCCCTGATGTTAACTGATTGTGTTTGTGGATCTCCATTACAAAATCAGTAAAAATGATGGGCTGTTGGGCCACTGACATTTCTAAAGTCCTTCAAGGTCTTAATCTATGATCTTATGCCCCTATCTGTGGCCGTGGGACTGCTCACTCACGACACCTCGAAAATGAAAAATAAAGATTTAAAGGCTCCACGCTGTAGGACATAATTTTTAATAATAAAGCCGAGAGTCTACATTGTACTCTTTTCCCTAGAAGGGCTTACCCCACCCCCAACACAGAGATGTTAAAATCCCTGCATGCTACATCGCAGGACAGTTAAGTTTTATGACTTCTGACTCTCTATCTATGACCCTAGGATCTTGGCTCTCTGCAACCGAGTTCCCCCATCAGCCACAAGAAAACCATCCAACCAACAGGTTCCCCACACAAAAAGTGTAAGTACATCATAGGTATTTGCTTTCATTGTGCACTGTAAAATCCAAACTGCTAACGGATTTGCCATGCTGCTTTTACTGGGAAAAAGACTCCAAAACCAAATGTTCGTCTGGAATTTTTAACGTCCCAAAGCAGGTAGATATTGGCTGTTTTCTAGGGAGGATTTTCCATAACACTGAGCAGAAATCTGAGACGGAAGCTAAGCTAGCCCTGACTGAAAATGAATTCTCTACAGCTGTTAGGAACCTGTCAATCACAAGGAGAAGCGCTCACTTGGCTAGTTTTAGCTTCTAAGGCCAAAAATCTGAAGTATCCCTAAGACAATCAAGATTTGGCAATTATTTTTTCAAAATATCCTAGATCAATCTGGAATTGGAAAGACACTCAAACGGAGGTCATCTACCACAGTCCCCCTTCAGTTTATAGGTGATGAAATGGGGCTCAAGGAGGCAAAAACATCTTAAAGCTAGGTAGCACGGTGGACAGAATTCAGGTCTTGTAGTCAAAAAGACTTGAGTTCAGATCCAGCCTCAGACACTTACTGGCTCTTGCCCTAGACAATTCACTTAACCTCTCTTTGCCTCAGTTTCCTCATCTATAAAACAAGAATAATAATAGCACCTACCTTCCAGGGTTGTTGTGAGAATCAAATGAGAGAATATGTGAAAAATGTCCAAAACTTAAAATACTGTGTAAATGCTAATTACTTTTGTTTTTTAGCAAAATGACAGGGCCCTAAATCTCAAGCTGTAAGAGCCCCCCTCATTCTGCAGAAAAGGAAGAAGTCACAAGGAGGTGAGAAGACTGGCCCAAAGTCTCACCCTCAATAAGCATTAGAGACAAGATCTGAACCAAGGCCCACCAACTCCCAAACAAATGCTCTTTGCACTGATGCCAGGTCTCTCTTTCTTTTCTTTTTGTAAAGGGAGATTCACAAGATAGCACATGAGTGAGCATTCATTCCATTGGGAGAAAGGATGTATCAGTGTTTGCTCAAAGATGTTCAAAGAAAAGAGAAGGGAGGGGAGAAGGAGAACGAGAAAAACCCACTCCCTTCCTTTTAAGTTCTCCCCCAGCTAGGTCATCAGGATGTAGATTCCACAAATGCTTCCTCATGCCAACCTCACCCAAGGGAAAACTAGCTCTTCTAAAGAAATCAAACATTTATGGACCAAACATCTTACAAGGAAGAGCATTTCTCAGCTTGTGAATTCTGCCGGATTTGACACTGCCTTGCTGGTTCAGGGTGGGTGAGTGCTTGATAGCTGAGAAATGTCTGAGGATGACGTGTAGCCTCCCCATGGAGCCCACACAGAGCTCCTCCAGCCAGAAGTCCACGAGCACATCTGGGAAGGTTGGCTGATCTAGAGTGGGCAACTGAGTTTACCCACCCCTCCACCACCTGCTGCCCCACATCCGTCACTCACAGAGAGACAGTGCCAAGAACGCAGACTCTAAAGTCAGAATTCAAATTCAGATTTCAATCTTGGATCCCACCTTATTTCTAAACGTACTGCTTCTGTGGTCTTGGGCAAATGACTTCACCTCTTTGTGCCTCAGTTTCCTTATCTGTAAATTAAGAGTAGAGGACCTCTAAGGTGCCTTCCTATGGCCAGTTCCTTAGCATCCTATGTGACCTAGGCAAGCTGCTTCATCTCTCTTGGCCTAGGTTTCCCTCTCTGTAAAACAGAGGGCTGGAACTAAATGGTTTCTATGGTCCCTGCTAGCTATGAATCTTATGGTGGTGTGTTCCTCTACAGCAGTTTCTGAGAGCTGGCAATTTTCTTGATCTACTGAACCCTCTCTGTCTCTCAAGAACACCATCTATTTTTGTGATTACTTGGGCTCCCCCATAATTGGGGGTTGGATTTCCTTTTCAGTGTCAGCTTAGAGAACTTTGCTTCTCTGCCCACCGCAGACTATACTTTGAGATGGTTGATCAAATTTCTTGTCCTTGAATGTCGACTTCTCTGATCCCAAGCCCATACCCTTCTATGTAGCACATTCCCCAGCAGCCTCTGCTTTCCCTCACAGCTCCAACGACCGAGATCTCTTTCAGCTTGTGAATTGTGTGACCTTGGACAAGTCCCTTTGTCTTTGTCAGTCCCAGCTTCTGCCTAACATAAAGATGTCAGACCAAGAGCTTCAATCTTCAGATTTTCTTTGGACCCCCCCACATTGCAGCTACCCATGTGATAGTCATAGGAACCCTGGCTTTCATTATTCCACACTAATACCTGCATATTCAGCTGACAACTATAACTGAACAAGAGACCAGTAATTAAAAATTCTACTCAAAGAAAAAAAAAATGACCACAAGAGTGGGGAGAATCTTCAATATTTTTCCCTAAGCAAGAACACTCAATCAACTCTGTTCCATCCCACTCAGCAAAACAAACCCGCTAAGTTAACCCGTTGGGTAACCTCGCAGGCAGCCTGCCTCTGCTCCATTCATCCAGACCTTCAGCTCCCTCTCCACTGCCTTAAAAATGCAATGTTTTCATTTCTCGCCCAAAAAGTGCTGATCCCGAAAGCACAAGACAAGACAACAGCCGCAGCCTGCAGATCATTTGTAGAGGGGGAAGAAAGGAAACCGTGGGAGATTAGAGAGACAACTCCCTTTGCAAGCCCAATGATTAAAAGCTTTATGCTCTTTTGAACAAGTACGACTTTGAAATAGGGGGGGAAACCACTCAAGACTAATTCAGCTTAAGGTCTAAGGTAGGTTTTTATTGTCACACTCCTGGAGTCTTTTGCTTCTTTGAAAAGCTAACTAAATCCTACAATCACACAAAATATCAGAGGAGACTGAAAAAAATCAGCCTCCAGGCAATCCTCCTCATTTTACAGAGCAGGAAACTGAGGCTCAGAGAGGGAAATGGTTTTTGACCTGACCCAGATCACACTGACAGCAGGAGGTTGGGTCAGAACCTGGCTCCTGGGCCATGGTAGGAAGGGCATTAGATCTGGAGTCAGAAGTAAAGTGAAATGCTTACTTAGCTTTGTGATCTTGTCCCATCCTTTCCCTGGCCTTTCTTCATATGTAAAATGAAAAGCTTGGATCAGGTAGCCTCTGGAATCCTTTCCAACTCTAGACTTATGAGTCATCCTGAGCAAATTCCTTTAGTTCCCTGGGCCTCAGTTCCATCTTCTGTAAAATGAGAGGGTGACTAGAAGGACCTAGTCCTAGTCTGCACAGGTCAGGGCTTTACTTAGGATACGGCAATCCTACCAAACAGACTCTGAGGCCAGAGGTTACTGGCTCCATTTCTTCATGGAAGCATCACTGGGGAAATGGGGGGCAGGAAGATAAGATAGCTCACGTCATTGGGGACAGATCAGTGAGGCTAGGATTTCTAGCCTTATTTCTGATCCTTCAGACTGCCTCGCTTTTGCTTGAGGTCAGAAAGGATGCCCTTTCCCTCAAAACCTCCTCTGGGGTAGAAGGAAAATAGTTCAGAGGGCAATCAGTCATGCCACCTTCTCCATCCCACTCCTCCTATTGCCCACCACCACCTGGGCTGCACTCTGTCCACATGACCCGGAGGCAGTCCCAGACTTGACCTGATTTCCCAGTCACGACCATCCATTCCTAACGAAACAGGCCGAGACTAACCATCTATTTCACTCAGCAGACATTAGTGGGGAATGAGTCTCTGACACTACCAATTGTGCCCTGTGCTAAACCAGTGGACTGGGATGGACAGCTCCATGGCCCATTACTTTTCTACTGAGTCATCACCAGTACCAGGCCACACTAATTCACCCCCTCATCTCATTCTTTATCAGAAAAAGTATAGAATCTCAGAGCCAGAAAGAGCCTCAGAACCATCTTAATTTTCCTCAACAAGCAACTCCACAAGTGATCAGTCACTCTGGCTTAGTGACCATCCAACGAGGATGAACTCACCATCTTTCAAGTTTCGCTCTGTACAAGGAATTCAGCAGAACATAAAACTGTCCTACATTCTAACCATCAGAGCAAGGGAAAAAAGGCGCTTCCTCACAGTACCCAGCATGGAGAGCCAAGACCGCAAAACAAAAAAAATGATGGAATAAGGTATCAGGAATGGAGGCAGAATTTAACATCCCCATTGGTGAAGAACCGAATCTCTGCCAAGGAAATTACAAATCAAGCCCTACGGGTAAGTGAGTCTTTAAATGGACAAGGACTGGCCCCACCATTTCAGTGATAGAGGCATCCTTGGGGAGGACATGCCCTCCACTTTTGCAACTGGCATTTTTTTTGCAATTTATAATCTTTGAGAATGGCCCAAACTACTCGGAACTAAGGGACCTCAGGGTCACACAGGTAAGACATGTTAGAGGCAGGTGGTCACAGGCCAGACCTGACTGAGGCTGGCAGTCTAGGTTTGATATTGGAATGAAGTGAATCACTCCTTGAACATCTGGCAGCTAGCAAAGACACACCACTAATTCAGCTAAACACAACTTCTCCATCTGGATGGTACCCATTTGGCCGGCTGAAGCTTTACAAGTGCAGGGAACGAAGACGCTAGCCAGGTCAGTAGCCTGAGCCTCAGTCTCCAAGAATAGTTCAATATCCTTTAAGGAAAACTGATTTAAGGTGCATGGGACAGGGTCCTAGACCACAGGTCTGATCACCCAGCTGCTCTAGACTCTTTCTCTGTGGCTACATCCTCAGTATAATCAATGAAAGGAAGAAAAGATCAGACTGGCCATGTGGCAAGGGTGATAGAAGACATAAAGACAACCAGAGAATTCCACTGGTACCTTCGGATGTTGGGAGAAGGCTAAGAAGGCCCCCAGAACATTGGGTGGGCCTCTCCTTTGGCAAACATGGGAAGACAAGAGTTAAACAGGATGGGCGGCAATGGATAAACTGTGACCTACTCCCCTGGTCATCACATCCAAAACAATGAGGTCCCTGATACATTAAGGATCTCTGAGAGCAAAGGTACACTGGAGAGTGAAAGGAGCACATGTCATCATGCTTAACAAAAGATAAAGCAAGCCTGCATGTATGTGCTGTGGCATTAGCCTAAGAACAGTCAGGCAAGCAAGCAGTGAGCATTTATTAAACACCTACTGTATTCCAGTCTCTCCACTCAAGACTAAACCCATTACAGAGGAATTTTTATCCAAAACCCCTAAAATAATAATTAATAATAAAAATCCTAGCATGTCACTACTCACCCTCCCTAGAAAAGGTCCACATGTCCCTGTAGTCACAGAATCATGGCGCCGACATAACAAACGGTTGTAAAATTGCAATCAGCCACTTGGAAATTAACGTTTCATATAAAGGCTGCAATTCAGATTCTCCAGATGGCACTGAAAGCCAGAGTGGGTGCCCCCATCTCAGTTACTACAAACCCGCTGGCATAGAGCCTGCTGGGACCCGAGCCAGGATACTCTACGCCTATGCATGAGCCTCCACTCCCAGCATGTATAATGGGAGCAAATCCACACATGAGCTTCCAGGGTCTGCTGCTGGGGGCCAACTTGGCAGGCTCGAGATCAAGATGACCCCAACCGTGGGAGCACCAGGCTGAGACAGGTCTTCTAGAGACATAGTGAGCCCCATCTTTGGGAAATGAGTAAGGAACACAGCGCCTGACACATAGTAAGGAACACAGCACCTGACACATAGTAGGTGCTTAATAAAATGTGTATTGATTACTATTAAGACATACACTGGCTGTCTCACCCCAGGAAAGTCTCTTCCTTTTTCAGTACTCTAGGCAATTCTTTAAGGTTCTAAGCCTCAGAGAAAGAGACAAACCTGTATTGGGAGAAGAAGTTTTCTCCCCAAGAAAGTTCCACATATCATTGAAATCTCAGGTCTAGTCCCCATGTGCCAAGCACTGCGCTCTGGAATACAATCCCTGTTCTAATGAAATTCAACCTCCAGCAAGGGGGAAAGTGACACACACATAAATGTTCTATGACAAATCTATCATTTGGGGAAGTGTGTACAGAGAGTGAGCTAATCTCAGAGTAAGGAACACCTGAGTTCAAATCCTGTCTCTGACTGTGAGACCTTGGATCACTCACATAACTTCGAAGACCACAGGCAACTTGCTAAGACTAAATTTCAGAGAAGGTGCCAGCCTGCACTGATAAGAATTTCCTCTGCCAAGAAGTCTTGGTGCCAATAAAATCACAAGTATTGTCCTTTCTTCTATCCCCATGATTATGTATTATTATTAATAATAATGCCTAGTTAATAACAATACAAGGCATTATTATAACACAAGTGCACCCAGACCCTTGCTAGCCAGCGTTTATTGACTGATTAGCTGTCCAATCCTCTCTCTGGGTCTCAGTGATGTTAAAACAACTCTGGATTCCTTTCCATGACAAAAGATGGTCCTCAATATCAATTTACCTTCAAGTTCATGGATTTTAACACAGGTCTGTCTGACCTCAAGTTTATTGCCCTATTGGCTATACTAGGTTGCCTTTAAAACCTCCATTCCAGACAATTCATGCCTAAACAAGAATTTCTTTTTTTAAAGTCTATTTTAAGTTTAATCCAATTTTTAATTCAAAAGCAATTTCACTCCCAACATCATCACTGGGGGAGGGGAAGAAAATTCTTGTAACATACAGGTAAGTAAATAATAGATAAAGAGGGAAGGAGGAAAGGAGGGAAGGGAAGGGAAGGGAAGGGAAGGGAAGGGAAGGGAAGGGAAGGGAAGGGAAGGGAAGGGAAGGGAAGGGAAGGGAAGGACAGGACAGGACAGGAAAGGAAAAGAAAGGAAAGGAAAGGAAAGAGAAAAGGAGGAAGGTAGGAAGGATGAATCTCTGACCAAGTGGTTAATAAGCATCCACTTGAAGCTTTCCAGTCTACTACCTACGGGAAGGACTAGTTTGTGATAGTTCTGCTAAAGAAGGTTTTCTTTCTCTTGAGTTGAAATCTCTCACCCTCTATCTTCTACCCACTAGTCTCAGTTCTGCCATCTGAGAAAAGCCAAAACAAGTCTATCTTGCACATGGCAGCCCTTCAAATATTTGAAGATGGAAAGTATGCCTCCACCTCCCAGCCAAATCTTCCCTTTTCTGGTGCCAGTTCCTTTGGCCAATCTCTAGAAACCATATTCAGCTTCTCGATCACGTTCCTCTAGTTGCAGTTCACCAGGGCAATACCCTTGCTAAATCACGAGCTGGCCAAAATGGAATAGGACACTCCAGAGGTAGTCTGACCAGGTCCAAGAATGAGGGGAATGATGACCTCTCTCCTTAGTCCTAGACAGGATACCTCACCTTAAGACTATGGAGTCAGAGCTGGGAGGCCACCTGCTCCAATTCCCTCATTGTACCCATGTGAAACTAAGGTCCCAGAGATGGAGAGTGATTCATGCAAGGTGACACAGGAAATAAAACCAGCCAGCTCAGACTTAGAAACCAGATTCTCTGATGAGTGAAATTTCCAATTTCATGAGCTTTCTTGGTCAGATGACTGCATTATCATGCCAACTCACTACTTAAGGGCATGCAAGTGACAAAAAAATCAGAACTGGATTAAAACTCAGAGCTTTAGAGCTCTTTAGAGCTTTCAACTCTATGCCCTTTTCTAAGAGGAGATTTGCGCATGAGCTATTGCCCTGCTTTTACATCCTTTTTGCCTGTCTAAATGATTCTGTTTAGTAATTCCAGTCATGTCCAACTCTCCATGACCCCATTTGGGGTTTTCTTGACAGAGATACTGGAGTGGTTTGGCCATTTCCTTCTCTAGCTCATTTTACAGATGAGGAAACTGAGGCAAACAGAGTTAAGTAACCAATATAAGACTTCCTTTTCCAGTTGAGGCACGAGAATCTCTTCATGTAGGGGGGAATGTGCTGAGATTACAATCCAGGCACTGTAGTTGAATCAACGCTTTCCTCTAAAGATACTCTGCACTGAAATAATTAATAAGCAAAGCTTTAACAGATTTGCATCTCCTTGGGTTCCATTCACACAACCTCACCAGTGCCAGACCACACAGATGATTTCCAGACCAAATGGCTTAGTGAAACTCCTCTCTCTTTTGTAAGCCACCCACCCACACTCTGTCCTGGTATACCACCACGAGCTATGAAATTCCAAACAAACAAAAACAACCCCCTCCCCTTTTTTCTTCCTTGTCCTAATTTTCCAAACTTCCAGAAGATCCAAAACTCCACTGTTTGAAAAACAATGTCTAGCCTTTTGAAGAAAAAAAAAAACACATTAAAAGTAATAAAAACCAATAGTTGATTTGGACCTTACATCCTACTGGGGAGGACCCTTTTGAAATCTTGAAGACCCAGGAAGCAGGCAGAAGTCAGCAACCAACCAATCCAAAATAGTGGTCAGCAGCCACCTTGAATTACACATTGACCCAAACCGAACTCCAGCCCATGATAGAGAGATCCCTATTTCCCTGCTGGTGATCTCCATGACCAAGAGATGTTGGATCTCACGCACTGAGGCTGGTTGGGGTCTTTGTTTACATTTGTAACGTGACACACCGTTGTTACTGGCCTCTCCCTGCTGGTTCTCAGCTACTTTCTTGGGGCAAACTCCATTTCACCTCTTCTGGGTTTAGAGCAAGGTCCAGTAAATTCTACAATCCTTTCCTCTAAGTATTTCATAACCATTTCGGCTGCAGGACCCAAAGATCCTAATAAATCTCTTAGCAGCAGGCAGTTGCTCCTTTCTCCACTGTAACAGCAAAAGCAGATTTCCTAAATGGAAGTCTTCCACCCTCCAAATGAGGTTGTGGGTTCTACGACGCTCTCTGGTCTTTTCTTTCCTTTTGTGTTACTCTCAAGCTCAACTGCGGGCTCGTCACGGCAATTGCCTCATTTCAAAAGAAAATACAGCTGTACTTTGATTTAAGCAAACTTGATACAGGGAAATCTGGATTTGCTCAAAAGGAAAACTGGGAGTGAGCATTACATTACAAAAGATTTTTCACTTTACAAAAGGCTTCCCAGTGGAATTCCTATACATAGCAGGCTCTCCTATGATATGCAAAAGAGGTCGATTTTCAGGAACACATCTGGTGGACTGGGCCAGAAATCAGAAGGCAAGGGGTTCAAGGTTTAATTTACTACCTCTGTGATGCCGAACAAGTCACTTGACCCCTGCGGGCCTCATCACACTCATCTTTAAAATGAGATGATTAGATCTCAGAGATCCCTCACTGGTGCTAACCTAGTGAACGCTTCCTAGCTATGTGTGCCCCCAGGTAAGTAACAGCCTGCCTGAGCCTTAGTTTTCTGATCTGTAAAACTGGGACAATACCTGCATGCCATTAATAAGCATCAAATGAGAATGTATTTCAAGTGCTTTTACAAAACAAAGAACTGTTGCTGTGGAAAACACAGTCTATTTATACCCTGAGATACATTTGCTAAAAGTGAACTTGGACAGCCCCCTTTGGGGAACCCACCAGCATTTCAATTCAAATCAATGGATGCTTCTTAAAAACACCTACTAAGGACTATATGTATAAAGTAGCATCCTCAAACTTTTTGGTCTCAGGACCAAAAGATCCCCCTTCCAAAAGCTTTTGTTTATGTGAATTCTATTTAAATTCAGAGCAGCTGCAGCATAGTGGATAGGCCTGGAGCCAGGAAGACTTCAGCTCAAATCCAGCCTCAGACATTTCCCAGGTGTGTGACCCTGGGCAAGGCACTTAATCTGTCTGCCTCAGTTTCCTCCTATGTAAAATGGGGATCATAATAGCACCTAAGTCTCAGGGTTGTTGTGAGGATCAAATGAGATAATAATGGCAAGTACTTAACACAGTGCCTGGAGATTACTACTACTACTACTACTACTGCTACTACTGCTACTACTACATTAAAAATTAGAATGTCTTAGTATTATTATACATAGTTTTGACTTCAAGTTACCCCTAAGCAGATCTCTGGGGTAGAGTTCCTAGCCCACACTTTGGGAAGCAGTTAAGGAATAAAAACTTAGCAGTCCTTGTCTTCATAGAACTGACATTTCACTGAGAGTAAACAATACACACTACTAAGTAGTATAATAACACATCCTACTAAGTAGTGGGTACGGTATGGCATGGTATGGTATGGTATGGTATGGCATGGTATGGCATGGCATGGCATGGTAACTGAATCGCTTCCATTAGAACTGTCTTAGGAAGATTCTGAGGATCACCTGGCAGGATAAGGTACCAGACACTAAGGTCCTTGCTCGAACTAAACTGCCAAGCATGCAAACTATGCTTCAGAGGGCACAACTCTGATGGGCTGGCCACACTGTTCAAATGCAAAATGTACGCTTGCCAAAAAGACTCTTTCATGAAGAACTCAGATGGGGCAGGCAATCATATGGTAGTCAGAAGAAGCAATACAAGGACACTCTCAAGGTCTCTCTCAAGAACTTTGGATTTGATTATGGGACACGGGAGACACTGGCACAGGAGTGCTCAGCATGGCATGCCCACATCGGAAAGGGAACTATGCTCTCAGAGCAATGCAGAATTGAAACAGCACCAAGGAAACGTAGCATACACAATAAATATTCACACGGAATATGTGTGCCCAATCTGTGGCAGACCATTCCGAGCTGGGATTGGTCTGATCAGGCACAGTCATACACATTGAGACTTCACTTCATCATGGTGAACAAAGCACAATGACCAACACATACTACTGAGTACAAAATAATTCATACTTCTGAGTAGTATAATAATACATACTACTGAGTATGTATGAAGTAACATGAAGTAGTTTTTGAAAACATAAAACTCTAAAATCTGACGGAATGAAGACAGGCCCAGTATGGAGACAAAGAAGATGCTCACTGACTGGGAAGTGGCTAAACAAATTTTGGTCCATGAATGCAATGAAATAATGCTGTGATGTAAGCTGTAATGAAGATGAGGAATCCAAGGCAAGATGGAAATACTTACATGAGCTGATGCGAAGTAAAGTAATCAAGACCAAGAAAATCAACGAGATCAAGGGGGAAATAAATAAATATATAATCAAATTAAACCCTGTGAAATTATGTCAACGAGGTCTGGCCCCAAAGAAGGGAAATGAGGAGGCTTCCCCACCTCCTTCTTTGGAGAGGTAGGGGACTACTGGTGCAGAATGCTACATGTAGCATCAATGAACATCCCCCACCCCACTCCCACTATCTTCTTCTTTATTCTTTGCTGTAAGAGGATGAATCTCTAAATAATTTAAAAATAAATAACGTGAAAACAAAAGAGCTCAATAAAATGATTGTTTTAAAACTTAGAGGACCTAAATCATGTTTTAAAAGAAAAGTTGTTCAATCATGTCCAACTCTGTGTGAGACCATTTGAAGTTTTCTTGGCAAAAATACTGAAGTGGTTTGCCATTTCCTTTTCTAGCTCATTTTACAGATGAGGAAACTGAGGTAGGGAGTCTAAAAAGTTCAGGTTTCAAGGCCAGATATGGAATCACTGAATTAGAAACAGGTCTAGAAGCAGCAATGATTGAAAATATGCCTCGGCTTTCCCACTCTCCACAAGCTCACTTAGTGACCTACCTCACAGCACCATCACCGCACCACAACAACCTGTGTGCCCTTTCCCTGCCCAAGTCTCTGTCCTCGTCAGTCTCCGACTGTTGCCTCAGTTATCAGCCCGTCCTCCATTAATCTTCTCAGAATTATCGCACCAAGTTACCGACATTGGTCCCTGCCATCTCTGATGCCTTCTTCCTGGTTCTCTATAACACGCTTCCCTGTATGATCATCAATTTACATGTCAGTTTCTTTTAATTGGATTCTGTCCAAAGAGAAATACAGCTGCCTCTCTCTATGAAAGAATAATGTGATTTCTCCCTCAACAATGCCAGGGTCCCTACCAGGGAACCAAATTGTCACTTGCCTTGCTATTAATTATCTGGAGAGATTGCTGTTTCCCTTCCTTCCATGAAGGACTAAGAGCATATTCCATAGCCCTGTGATTAAAAGCAGTCATCACGATGTCTTCCATCCATGGAACCAAGGCAAGGCAGATATTTAACAACTAACTACAATGAGAAGTGTCTTTCAGGACCCCTTCAGAATATCTTTAATTAAAAAAACAGAAGTCTTTTTCTCTAGACAGAGACTTCCACAATTGAAAATGCCTATCTTATTCCAAAACACCTCCAAGGAAAAGGGACCCTTCACCCCACTCACATCCTAACTCACAACTAACTCACAAAAATCAGTGCACTTTTTTTAATGTTTTGCCCAAATCCATCTGGTTACAACCTCACGTCATTCACTCTTTTTCATTGGTAGGAATGGAAATGATAAGAAATCATTCTTCTAACAATCTTTCAGAATGTAAAGTTCCTAATGAAATCACCCTTTATCTTCCTTGGGGTTAAGCTCTTTATTTCTGGACTAGTAAATATTTCACAAACTAGCTAAACAGACTGGCAAACTAGTTAACATTAAATAGACTGGTAAATTAGATTAAACAGGATTTGGTTTAAGGTCCTAATATAATCTTCCTTCATTTTTCTTGTTCAAGCTCTTTATTTCTAGAATGGTAAATTCTTGGCAAACTAGTTAGAATGGGTTAACACTAAATAGACTGGTAAATTAGATTAAATAGATTTGGTTGAAGGGACTAATGAAATCTCCTTCATCTTTCTTGAGTTCAAGCTCTTCATTGATGAACTGAGGAATACTTTGGTAAACTTGCTAAATCGATTGGTGATCTAGTTAAAATTAAATAAATTAGTTCAATAGGGGTTGCATGGAGTTATGAATCCAGATACAGCTTGACAGAAAAGCCTCAATTTCAAGGACTTCCTCTGTTCTCATCTGTAAAATGAGGGGGTTGCCTAAGATGACCCCTGGGATCCCATCCAAAGCTCTAAATCTATGAACCTAAACACTGGCTAGGTACTGTAACTGGCAAGTTACTTAAACTCTCAATTCAACTCTCTAAGGCAGTAAGTGGTAAAAGTGGTAAAAGCAGATGCTAATTTGCAATGATAAAAGGGTGTTTTCTTAGTCAGAATTCCTTATGCCAATGAAATCAAAGGTAAAGACCAAAAACCAAACAAAAACACAATCAACCCTCCCACCCCCAAACAAAAATACCTAATAGGTAGAGAAGGGAATGCTCAGAAAGCCTTAAAACAGTTTGAGAGCTGAATTCTTACTATTACTATGATAACTATTTAGGGTTAAGAAGTGCCATAAAAAATGCCATCAATGACACAAAGGAAGGTGGATGGATCATATAACAAGTCTGAAAGATATGAGATGGAGGGTACTGCACTGAAAGCCTAGGATTAGAAGCTGAGAAGATCCTAAAGAGAGGTTTCCTGGAAAGACACAAGAAATTGGGTGGGAAGAGAAGGTGTGTTAAGGCTCTCCCAGCACAGGAGTGAGCGTGTGTGTACACACACACACACACACACACACACACACACACACACACACACACACACTGAGGTCATTAAGTCATCCACGTGTTTAACTTGGTTATCCTGTTCTGCTTAGAATCATGGATTAATGGACAATGGCCCACCTCAAGCCCTGGATACGTCACCTGTCAAGACTAGCATGAGTTGTTCAACAAGTCTTTATTGAGAATTTACTTCGTGCCAAGTGCTGTAATAAGTGTTGAGGTCACAAAAAAAGCGAAAACACAGTCCCCTCCTCCCTCCCACCTCAGGGAGCTTACAGTCCAAAGGGGAGGCCCCATGCAAATTACCAGGTTCTTACGCAGTGTCCATGAAAGGTAGAGGGACTTCATGAACATCCACACCAGAGAGACTCAACAAAAATCTTTTCTCAGCAGCTGGGCAAAATGCTGAATATCTCTGGGCCTCATCAAGCTCAAGAACCCTGGTAGAGGCTCAACATGGGCCCCCAAAATTTAATCTCTCATCAGCACTGCTGCCTTTAGCTGAACATTCCTGGGTGAGTTACTGAACCCCACAGGCCCGAGTTTGCTCATTTATAAAATGAGAGTGACTGGCCTCTCCCAGCTCAGAATCCCTGGTTCAATGAAAAAGAAAGGTCCAAAACCACCTGAGGAAGGAGGAAAAAGCCACGGTTTTTCTAAATAAAAATCCATAATAACAGCTGGCATTTCTATTACACTCTCCCTCCCTCTCCTGCTGTTTCTCTCCCTCCTCCTTCTCCTTCTCCCCCTCTTCTATCTCTCTCCCACCCTTTCCTTGTCTTTCCTTCCTTCTCCTTCCCCCTCCTCCCTTCTGTTTCCCTTCCCCTTCTCTCTTCCTCTCTCCCTCATCTTCCCCCCCCTCTCCTCTCTCTTCCTTCTCCTCCCCTCTTTCCTTCTCTCTCCCTCCCCTAGTCTCCCTCTCCCTCCCTTCCTGTTTTTCTTTCCCTCTTCCTTTCCTTCTCCCCTCCTCCCCTCTCTCTCTTCCTGGCTCTGGCCATTATGAGGTATGGATGTGGCTTTGATCAACCTGCAACCTCTCTGATGCTCGGCTCCTTCTCCAGGCTTCAGTTCCTTCATCTGTCAAAGGGAAAGGGGCCTCAAGGACCTCAAAAGCCCCTTTTCTCTATCTCTGATCCGATGAAAATAAACTCATCACCACCTGTAAGGCTCCCCTCTCACATATGTCCGCAGGATCAAGAGCGACACCAGATAACAGGTGTCTTGTAAAACTGAATATTCTATAAAAATTGGAGCTGCAGCTGTCCTTTCGGGCTATGTAACACACGTGTGCATGTGCACCTACTGCAGAAAGTACCATCTGGGTCTGCATCTAGGCAAGGCACCAACAAGAAAGATAAGGGTCATTCATCCTGTGATTTCCACAATGTGGAGAACTCCCCAAGGACAAAACCTTTCTCAGCCAACAGAGAACAGCCATGTCTTTAGTCTTAGAGTTTCCTGTGATACTGAGAGATTAAGAGTCTTGTCCAAGTTCAAACAATGGAGCTGCCCAGGCCATTCTGTCTCCAAGAAGAGTTCTCTGTGCTGTGTGCCATGCTGACTCACCACCACCACCACCACTAAGACCATCATCACCGCTACTACCACTAAAACCATCCTCATCACCACCATTAACACCATTCTCATCACCACTACCACCACCATCACCACCACCATCATCATCACCACCATCATCATCACCACCATCATCACCACCACCATCATCATCACCATCCCCATCATCTTCATCACCACCACCATCACCATAACTACTATCATCATATCTGCAAAATATCCTAGAAAAAGTTCCAATACTATGAACAAAATCCAAGGCTCATCACCTCCAGACAGCAATCAGAAGAAAAAAAAACTTCCACGCCAAGCAGGAGCAAGAAGATTGAGAAGTATCCTCAGAGAATGTGAGCCTCAACATCATCCAAATCAGATGGACACTTCTCATTTTGGAATACTAGTGAACAGAGATGATCCAGACATTTAAAATCCACCCAAAATGCACATAAACAAACAGAAACGACACTGACAGGGAGCATTTTCACCTGCCCTACCAACCCTGGTGCTACAGAAGACCCTTCCCTGGGCTCATCTACAGAATGAGAGGACTGAACTCCTGAAGCCCAGAGGCTCTTTTCTTGTCCAAATCTGTGATCCTAGGAACAAATTCAACAGGTCAGAGCCGCTCCTCTCAGCCTTCATCAACCACCTCTAAAAGCTCCAAGGAAGAGACAAAATGCCTTTAAATAGCCGATGGAAAAAAGGAGATATACGTTAGGTATTCATGTGTTATATAGTAATGTTAGAATATATAATATTATGTGAACAAGATAGAAAGATACAGAGTTTTCCAAATTAGGCAGTTAAGAGCCATCCCCAGCAGCAATGCCATCTCTGGTTTCTAGATTCTCCCCCATAAGCTTATTCTAACAATTCCTACCTTATGAGAGCGTGATCATGTCATCTAACGAATTCCACACACTGTCAGCTTCAGAAGCTGTCACCAGGCCAATCTCACAGCAGGTTTTTTTTTTTTTCTCTTCCCATAGCCCCACACACTTTTTGTTAGAAATGTGATAAAAGAATCAGACAGTATGTATTAATAGGGTAAAAGGTGATTTACTGCCACTAAACCTCATTCCTCTGTCTCCTGGGAAGTGGGAAGAGGGACAGAAAGATTTCTAAAATGAATTTTGCTGAAGATCAAGTAGGGGACACCTCACTATCCTTTCTATACGTTCTACCTTTCATTCAGCCAAACTCCCACCTCCATGTGTTTGCACTGACGACCCACCATCACTGCCATACTCTCTCTCTCTCTCCTCATTTTCACCAGTTTCCTTCAAGCTTGAGCTCACAAGTCCCCTTTCTTGGGGAAGCTTTTCTTGATCCCTGAAGTCATAAGTACACTCGCTTTTGCTTTCTCTTTTTCTCTCTACATACATACGTACACACATACATACATACATATATGTGCATATATACACATACACACATACATATATACAGAAAATATATACAAACATAATTATAATATATGCACACTGCATATATGTAATATATATACACTATGCATTTATTACATATGATCTATATCCACATATGTGTATATGTACATAGATAGATATACGTATATATGTATAGAGAGATGTATGCATGTAGGTATGTAGGCACATGTATGTGAAATGTAACACACTGATGTGTTTTATATTTATGTGTTGTTTATGTATATACACACATATATATACACACATGTGTGTGCACGTCTTTATAGAGGTGCCTACTTATATCCTGCAGTATAGAAGATGATACACATGTATACATTTCTTTTTAAAATATTAATTAAGGCACCTACTATATGCTGGTCACTGCTCTAAATATTTTATAAATATTACCTCATTTGGCTCTCAGAATCCCCTTGGGAGGTAGGAACTATTATTGTCCCCATTTTGTAACTCAGTAAGTGGAGACATTAGGAAGGTTAAGTGGTTTGCCTCATTAAGCGGCTAAGACTAAATTTGAACTCAGGTCTCTGTATCCAGAGCCTGTTACACCCAGCTAGCTGCCTTTGCTTTGTGTGAATGTTACTTATCATTGTCCTCTCCCCTCAGTAACATGTAAAGTTCTTAAGGGCCAGGAATTTCTTTTGGGGGGGCTGTCTTTGAAAATCTCAGCACACAGCACAGCAATGGGCACACAGTAAGCACTAAATAAATGCTCAGTGGATTGAGTTGGAGGCTTAGGAGAACAGGACCACAGACCTAGAGCAGAAAGGAGCCTCAAAACCATTCAACTCAGCCCAATGATTTTTTACAGTTGAGGAAACTGAGGCTCAGAGAACTCTAGTGACTTACCCAAGGTCACACAGGAAGTAAACTTCAGAGGCAGGATTTCACCCTATTTCCTCTGACTTCAGAAACAGTGTTCTCTCCCCTGTACCATATGTCTCTCAATCTCCTTGGGCTTCAGGCCCATCCTTTATAAACTAAGGGATTTGGATTGGATGATTCCTGAAGTCATCTGTGATCCCCAATCTTCCCTTCTGCTATTTCTGGCAGACATATGTACATAATCATGGCCATACGACCTTGGTATTAAAGCTGGGAGAGACTTTGGCGGGGAGAGGGGTCTTGACTCCAAGACCAAACAGAGAACAAGCCGAAGAGGCAGGTGTTTCACCCTCTGACCTACTGCTCTCCTCTCTCACGATTTCTGTGACCACAGCTCCCTTCTCTGGTTGACACCTCTCCATCTGTGTTGTCCTCTCATAAGAATCTCCCTTCTGCATTTGTATGTCCAGAACTTGGCGCCTACTAAATGCTTCATCAACGCCTCTCATCCATCTGCTCCCCATCCAAGCTCCTTTCTACTGTACGACATCTTCCAACCTTTCCAACCAGCAGAATCAGTGAGTGATCCAGGAGACAGCCCCATAAATGCCCATCGCTGATCTCAAAGAGCATCAGTGTAAAAGTAAATCTGTCTCATCCCCAACAGCCCCAGCCAAAAGCCTCACTCCCGGCTGCTTTAATTGCTGAACATATTTTATAACTAGAACATACAATCGGTAACAAGCTTAATTATAACAGGGGGGCATTTTAATTGCTTTCAGAAAACTAGCCAACAACCCGTGGTCTACAGTTTCCAAAGGAAGCAATCTCCAAGCTAATTAACAGCTAAACCATGACAAGCGGCAGCTCGAGCAAAGCAATATACGGCAGTAAGATGCAGACGAGCAAGGTAGGCAAAGGGACAGGTGACGACTCTGGCTCTGGTCAAGAGGGAAGTTTCCATGAACTGGTTTTCAGGCTGGCCCAGGAAGACAGGAGCTCATCCCAAAGGCAAGGTCAAGGAAGCATGGGCCATTCAAGGTTATCCGCGATCACTGCCAAGACCTGGTTTGTCCAAACAGGCCTACTTGGAAGTCTTGGATGCCTTTTTTTTAAAACCTTTTGGCAGCATTTAAAAGGGCTGGAAATGAAGGCAACAGTGGTTAATGCTTCTCTTAAGTTGGGTAAATGAGTGGGAAGCAATTCAGAGGCAAAGGTCTTACTGTCAAGCAATTCAAAGGACCTTGGAGGCCTTTGGGTCCAACCCTTTTAACTTACAGATGAGGAAAATGAAACCCATGGGAGTTAAGTGACTTAGGATCATAGATCATAGAAATAGAACTGGAACTTAGAAGTCATCTAGTCAAAACAGGAATTTTATTTTTAATTTAATTTTATAGGAATTAGGGCTTTATGGGAGTTCAAATTCTCATGATTATGGGAATTACAATTTTTAGGCCTGGAATCAGGAAGACCTGAGTTCTAGTTGGGTGAATCTGGGCAAGTCACTTTAAAAAAAAAAAATCTGCTTGACTCAGTTTCCTCAACTGTAAAATTGTGAGCACCAACCTCCCAGGATTGTGTGGATCAAATGAGATAACATTTGTAAGGAACTTACTGCCTGGCATGTAGTAGGTACTTAATAAATGCGTATTCCTTTATTTATCCAGGGTCACACATCTAAAGAAGGTCTGCAGCAGGATCCAAATCACATTCTTCCTAACTCCAAGCCCAGCGTTCTATGTGCTACACCATGCTAGTTAGTGGGTTACCCAACTAAATGGGAGGGATTTGGTTTCAGGTCCTTCTCAGAAGTACAGATGACATCTCGCTTTATTATCTCTCTCCTCTTTTTGTTTGTTTTAAACTTCAAGGGTTTGGAAAACCCTCTAAGATTTTTGGAGGGGAAAGTCGGAAAAGTACACATTAATGCATTGTTGGTAGAGGTATGGAAAGCACTAGCAACCATCCCCAAAAGATTCCTAAAATGGGCACACTCTTTGACACCACTAGGCCTATCCCCCCAAAGAAATGAAAGGATGAGGAACAGGACCCATTTGGACAAAAATATCTGAAGTAGTTCTTTTCACATCACCGTAATCAAAAACCCAAAACTCATGGGATGCCCACTTACTGCACGACGGCTGAACAAACTGTGGTGTGAGAAGTTAACAGAATATTATAAGAAATGACAAAATCAATATTTTCAGAAGAAAATGAGAAGACTTCCTTAATCTGATGCAGATAGAAAGGATCAGAACCAAGAGAATAATGTATTCAGCAACAAAAAAGTATTATAGAGAAAAATAGCTTTGAATGACTAAAGAAGCTAGGTCAGTGCAAAGGTGAGCCACAGATCCAGAGGATGGAAGCTGAATCCTGTAGGCCACCTGCCTCCTGCTGGAAAGGAAAGGGGTGGGAAATCCAGAAGGAGATGTGCAACTTTGGACATGGCCAAGGTGGGGAGTTTGTGGAGTGCTAGCTGTAAAGATTTTGGGGTTCTGGGGTGTTTCTTTTAATTGTTCAGGGAGAAAGCAAAGGAACGGGAGATAATAAGTGTATGTAAAAAAATTAAAAATAGAGAGTTTGGGCTTGTTTGTGTATTTCCAAACCACCTCCAAACGAAAACATTCTACTGAAAATATAAGCTGCATTTTCACACCTTCCGTTCTGGGACTACGTGTGTGCTTGCCACTTAGAGGAGGAAAAAAAAAAGAGGCAAGCAGCAAGCTACCCACAAGGCAGAACAATGTCCTTTGGATTGCCTCAGATACATGCTTTCACAACTATTCTCTTTTTCCTGCACTGACTACCAAAATGGGGGGGGCCTATGGGTGTGGAACACTGCATACTCCACTGGACACCATGGTTTTGCTGAACTGTATTTGCAATCTGTATTTTTTCAACCTTTTTATAAGAGATGACAAGGAAAGGGATATACTTAGAAATGATTGGTTCCTGGCATCCTGGCTTTATTACATATTCCTCCTCTCCTCCATGTGCACTACAATTCCCAAAGCTTGCCTTGTATGTTCCTCATACACAATGTTCCAACCTCTGATGCACTCCCTTCATCCTCTCCTTCCTGAGAATTTCTAGTTTCCTTTAAGGCCCAGTTTAAATGGCATGTCCCCCATGAATCCTTTTGTAACTCGCTCCCCACCAGCTTCTGTCTCTACCCCCTCTCATTACACAGTATCTTTTTTATGCATATTGTGTACCTGTACGTGTGTTCTGTCTACCCTGGCTATAACAGGATCAAGATTATCTTTGTATCACCAGCACTTAGCAGGGTAAAAGCTTAATAACACAACACAATCGAACATATAATACAGGAGAAGCTTAATAAATATCTATTGATTGGCTGACCCAAGAACAAGACATTAATACAACTGAGGTAATTAAAAAAAAATACAACCTCCCATTTTCAAAAGTCACCATTTGATCTTCCCATTAATCAAATCATCATCCTGTTTCCTTTTAGAAAATTATAAAGCTGCCAAACTCTACCACTGGCAATAGTGGTAGTGGTTTCATCTCCTAACTCCACACACTTGCACAAGCCACCCCACGTGTCTAGCATGCCCTTCCTCTTCCTCCTCTCTGCCTCTCAGCATCTCTGGTTTCCTTCAAGGCTCAGCCCTACACCCTAACCTCAGCTGAAATTATTTTCTTCCCTCCTCAAATGCCAAAAACACTGTGCCCAGCGTTCTCTTTGTCCCCACCACACCTGTCTTGTGCTGTACCTGTTTATCATGGAAGCAAGGATTTGGAGCTGGTTGGGCCTTCAGATAGTTTCCAGTCCAACCCTCTCTACCTTAACATATTCAGAGAGACAAATGACGTGTCACAATGTGGCAAAACCAGGGATCAAACCTAGCACCACATTCCTTATTTATATATATCATGTTGTTCCCTGACCCATGGAAAGCAGGGTCTCTTGGGCTCCAAATCCAGCACACTTTCCTTCCCATGTCCTATGCCTACTGGCCTGAAACACATAAGACAAGTTTCCTTAACTTGAAATCTATGAACTTGTGTGTTTAATATGCTGATGACTGTGATTTCAATCTCATTGGTTTCCTTTATAATCCAATATATTTTATTTGATGAATTCTTCTGAGGAGGATTCACCACACCCTGGCATACGAAAGGTCCATGACTCAAAAGAGATTAAGAACCCCAAGTTAAAAGGAATTCTAAGGAGGAAGGTGTTGTAGAGAAAATACCCCTAATATTACATGATGGAACATGGGGACCCCCAATCCTACTTCAAGACCCATTAACCCCTCAGACATTGCTTGGGGAAGTGAGCCTCACGGTATCTGAACAGTGGGCACCCACCCTGGTATTCACAGTCCGAGCAACAGTAAGAGCGAGTGAGAGCGAGAGCGAGAGCGAGAGAGAGCGAGAGCGAGAGCGAGAGAGAGCGAGAGAGAGCGAGAGAGCGAGAGAGAGAGAGAGAGAGAGACAGACAGACAGACAGACAGACAGACAGAGACAGAGAGACAGAGAAAGGAGAGAGCGAGAGCGAGAGCGAGAGCGAGAGAGAGAGAGAGAGAGAGAATCATCCTGCCATGGCCCTGGAAGTACATGGATATTCTGAACAAGGCATAGTAGAGGCTTTGTTTCATTTCACAAGAGCTTCTCTACCCCCAGAGGGCCAAAATCTCTGCCTACCTTTGCAAACCCATCCTTTCACAGTCACCTGAAGTGACCTAGGGCCAGCTTGGGGCAATTCACTTAAAGAAAACAAGATGGGTGCCCTATCCATACAAAGGACATCTAAGGGGGCTGGGAAGTGAATCTTAGAGATCATCTCAATTCTCTCATTTGACAAAGAGGAAAGCTGAGGACCGTGACTTTCCCAAGGTCACCCTGGTAGAAAGTAGCCAAATCCAGATTCAAAGCTCCAGGTGCCTCTGATTCTGCAGGCTGACCTAAGGGAGCTCATTGTAGGGGAAATCCAGGGTAACCTGACTTCTTGCACCTGTGTGACCATAAGGAAGTCCCTTCCCCTCTGTGACTTCGTTTTCCAATCTGTAAAATAAGGGGCCTTCGACGTCCCTTCCAGGTCTAGATATAAGACTGTATATCTTATGATTCCAAATGCAGTACTTTTCCCCTATTCCACTGTATCATGTAACCATGGTAGGTATTTTAGGAGTGGCTCAATTCACTTAAGCCATTAGCATCAGGAAAAGTGAGTTTTGAGAGGATCTTAAAAACTAGGACACCCTCTACAACACTTTGCTTTGAAGACATTGATCATCTCTCACTTTAAGCCTTAGTTCTTCATCCGTAAAATGAGTGGGTTAGACTAACTGACCTCAAAGGTCCTTCCCAGCTATGACTCTGTAATCTTGTAACTGGTTCTTAACTAGACAGGTCCCACCTCCTCAAAACTGCCCCCCAAAAATCAAAAAAGTACATGACAAAGATGTCACTGTTCCCTCCGGCAATGCTAATAAATGATGTTCACTGAAATGACTGATTCTGATTTCAGGAAACTGACAGAAAATATTCCTCTATTTCTTCTCTTTTGGAAAGTGGTCACCTCTAAAAAATGACCAATTTTGACCATCTTTGGATATGTTCATGGACAAGGGCACATGTGCTGAAGACGGACGACAGGTTTTCTGTAGCACCTGGCCCCTTGTTTCTGCCTTAGTCCCCATTACATATGAGACCCATTTGCTATGCAACCTTAGGAACGGCTACTTCTCACCACTCTGTAAATCTACCTACACACCCTCCCTTCCTCTCTCCAGAGTCAGCCACCTGCCACAGGGCAGCGCTCCATCCCCAAAGCACTCCAGAAAGATGGCACAGGCTTGGGATCACTGGAACGCTCCTCTAGAGAGATTGTCACCCTCTATTTTACATCCACTAGAAACTGAGGGGGTGGGCTTAGCAGAAAGGTTTCCCCCTCTAATCACTCATGAATAACAATACTGGAATATTGAAAAAGCTACAAAAATAAAACAGAAATGCAGCAGCCTGGTCAGCCCAACTCCTTGCCTTCTACGTGCAGGACAATGTTTTACTTATAAATGTTTCACTAATAAATACTGTTTTAATGTTTTTAATATAAATAAATAACGGTTCAATGTTTTGCTAATAAACACTACTAATAAATTTCTAAGGAAATTGGGGGAAAAAACCTGAAATTTAACAATATCACCATCATGTCCAAATAATCACCCTCACCCTCATTACTACTAATAATAATGGTAAAAGTAATGGCATGTATGCCCTGCCTTAAAAGTTTACAAATAACTTTACATGTGGTATCTCATTTCATCCTCCCAAGGGAATTTTCTCTTGTGAAAAACAAAACTTCCTCCTAAATTCTTCTGCTGTATTGCCAAAAGTCCTACTAGTCCTCCCAAACTCCATGGACATTATTCCCCTTCCCACAGATCATTCCAACAGGTCACCTTCTGTCTGGGTGACTTGGCACTGTTCATTCCCCATGTCTAGAATGCACTCCCTCCCTCCTCATGTGCACACCTCACAGTCTCTCTCTTCCCTCATCACCATCTTTTACAGAATGACTTTCCTAACTGTTCATCTCCTCCACCCCAAACAACTTTTTCAAGAATGCTACTTGTTCACTTTACATGTGTGCTATAAATACTTCTCTATGTACTTGTCACACACACACATACAGACACACAAGAATATAACTCCCCCCAGTTAGAGGGTTACCCTATGTATTTCTACATTTATTTATTTACTGTATCCCCTATAGAATGCTTAAGTAGGTGCTTAAATGTTTATTGACTAATGTTACAGATAAGGAAACTGAGGCTGGGAAGGGTAGAGTCATATATTCAGGGTCACAGAGCTAGGAAAGGTATGAGGCAAGTCTTCCTGACTCCAAGGACTGCCCCCTATCCCCTGGTCCACCCAGATTCCTTGGGACTGAGCTTAAATCATTATGGAGGAAAACTCTGATCTCTCCTAGAGCTGCCACCTTTTCATCAGAAGCCAACTTGCCAAACCAATGGCAAGGGAGTGAAAATTTAAAATGAGGCCCCCTGCTTTACTCTTAACCTCAATTCCAGTAGCCGTGAACACTCTTCAGGTGTTTCATCCCCGCCCCCCCCCCCCAAAAAAAACCTCAAAGAAAAGAAAGAAATGAAAAATTGCAGGCCAAGGAAACCATTCAAAGGGGCTGAAACTACACAGCTGACCTCCCCTTTCCCCAGTCCCCCCCCAGGGACCCTATGAACACGGCATTCTTTGTTCCCTCCCCTCTTGAAATGGCAGAAGTCGGGGGGCCTTAGGAGATGACAATATGCAGCAGATCATATAACGTGAGGCTGTGGGGAGCAGGTAATCCCATCACACAAAAGCTCCCGAGCAGCTGGGCCGTCCTGCTTAGAGGAACCCGCCCGATTCAGGTGCACACCTGCCGTTATTTAATGTCTAGTTAAGCCTGTCTCCATCTAATAAATTACTTGGTAATTATGAATGAGAATGGGGAGGAAAGATGGGGACCTGTAATTGTCTGGAAGGGTGGAGATTACAAGTAAGCAAGGTGTTGGGGAGGGGAATGGGTAGCAAGTGCCTGAAAACATCCGGGCCTTGCAGGGGCATCCTCGAGATGAGTCACTCATGGCTGAAGACCTGGGAAGTGAGATGACACCAAGCCTGCACTTCTCATCTCTCCCAGTTGGACAAGGGGTTGCACGGACCTAATTTCTTCGTGTCCCTTGTGAAAGGGTGGGATGGATTCCAGCTTGACCCTTAGACCTCTGATCTGTCCAGCAAATTGGGCAGGGAGTGAGATGGTCAAAGCCTGAGGGAAAAAGAACGAGCACCAAGAAAATGGAACCTTGCCCAGTTGTTTCTTTTTTTTAATTTTCCAAATACTCCAGAAAAGGAGTAAAATGAACGGATTCCCAGTTTCTTCTAGGTAGCCTCAGGGGAATGTGCTAATGAAATGTGAAATTGTTGAAAGGAAGGCAACCAAGAGAAGAAGAAAGGGAAGGATGGGGGCGAGGATCTCCCCCAAACCCCCCAGTCTGTGTCTCAGTGCAGAGAAGCGGAACAATAGAGAGTTCTAGATTTGGAATCCAGAGGTCTGAGTTCAAATGCTACTCCAGTCGTTTCCCAGCTCTTTAACTCTGGACATGTCATTTCCCTTTCTCTTGGCCTCAGTAAACTTTGATAAAAAGATCATGACCGCATGACACAGGGTAAGGGCTCTGAGTCCATGGCACATGGGAAACAGTAGAAAGAATGAGAAATGGTTCATCTGGAAGAGAGAATCCTCGAGGACACAGGAGATCTCTTTTCAAAGGTCTAAAGGACTCTTAGAGAGGAGGGATGAGTTTCATTCTACTTGGCCCCAGAGGGCAGACCAAGTAGCTGAGAGCTAGACTTCTGGAAAAAACTTCCTATCAAGGAAGGTAGGCCCTAAAGGGAATGAACTGTCCAAGAAGTGGTGAGTTCTCCATCCTTGGAAGTCTTCAAGCAGGGTATGGATGACCACGTCTGGGGGACTTTCCCTTCATATATAGGTTGGGCACCTAGGTCCTTTCCAGTTCTCAAAATCGTGGCTTTGTGACACATCTGTTATAAGGATCAAGTGAGATCATTTGATAACCAAAAAATATTTAATGGGCGAGTCAACAAGCATTTATCTGTTCAGAGCACTGAGAAAGAGAAAAAGACAGACCCTGTCCTCAGGGAGCTCACAACTAATAAAGATGACACACAAGAATGTACACACAAGCTATGTACAGGATATACTGATGGTGATCACAGAGGGAAGGCATATTGACAAGAAGTACCTCCTACGTGTAAAGTGCTTTGCCAACCAACATTTACATCAATGCCAGATAGGATCATGGACTTGTACCTAGACTAGACTCAGATGTCTTCAAACTCTACTTCCTCAAATGACAATTAAAGAAACTGAATCCCAGAGAAATTATTTGCCCAATATCACACAGCAGCCAAGCAGCTACAGCAAGTTTCCTTACTTGGTGGCCAATGGGCTTTTCCATTATATCACACCATCCAAAGGCACAGCTTCCTCATTTTTTAAAGCTTTTCAAACCCCTCAGTTTCTGCATTTCTGCTTGGCCTCTTAAAGAAAATAGAGACAAATGCATTACACAACTTGGGTGCTGCCTTATCCAAACAGGTTGGGCCATCGCTGGCTATGATCAGATATGACAAAGTGCTCCCTTGAATTCCCAGGCACCATGCTTGAAGCCCTTTGCTGGGGCAAAGGTAACACTCTACAGCCCACACAAAAACAAGCCTTTTTCCCTACTGGCAATGTCCATCCAAGCACCCACGGAAGAACCTAAGAAATTAACTTACCTTCTTCTGACAGGCAGCAAAGAGGTGCTAACTGTCTCAGTGGATCAGCGTTTGAACATTAATTCTGCCACTTACTAGATGTGTGACCATGGGGAAGTCACTAAACATTTATAGGGATCAGTTTCCTCATCTGTAAAAATGAGGGGGCTAGAGAGAAACCAATGCAGCAAAGTAAAAAGAGTAAAGCAGGTCTTGAAAGCAGGAAGGCTTGCCTTCAGATTCTGCTGAAGAAAATGACTAGCTGGGTGTCCCTGAGCATGTCCCCTAACTTCCATGGGCCTCAGTTTCCTCATGTGGACAGTCAAAGGACTGGCTTCCATGTCCTCTGAAGAACCTTTGGCCTCCAAATCTATGAGTCTTCCAAGGTCATAGTCTAGTAAGTTTCTGAAGTGGGATTTGAACTCAAGTCTTCCAAAGTGCCTCAGTGTCATTCAACTGGAGGCTCCTGATGACTGTGCAAGGAAGATGAGGGACACAGGGTGTGAAACTGACAGGGTTGGTCAGACACAGTTGCTGAGTCAGGTGGTTTTCTTTGTTGGGGGAAGGGGTGGAGAAGGGGATAGATAAAAGGCATCAATTAAAAAGAGAATGAGCAAGGAGGGAGGGAGGGAAGAGGGTAGAGAGGGAGGAAGGAAGGAAGGAAGGAAGGAAGGAAGGAAGGAAGGAAGGAAGGAGGGAGGGAGGGAGGGAGGGGGAAAGGGAAGGGAAGGGAAGGGAAGGGAAGGGAGGGGAGGGGAGGGGAGGGGAGGGGAAGGGAAGGGAAGGGAAGGGAAGGGAAGGGAAGGGAAGGGAAGGGAAGGGAAGGGAAGGGAAGGGAAGGGAAGGAAAGGAAAGGAAAGGAAAGGAAAGGAAAGGAAAGGAAAGGAAAGGAAAGGAAAGGAAAGGAAAGGAAAGGAAAGGAAAGGAAACAAAGAGGGAAGGAGGAAAACACTCAACATGGTCAAACCAGAATTCAAGGCCAAACCAATGCACAATTTCTTAAAAGACCCAAAGAATGACACACACTTGCATCCCATAGAGGGCATTTTGTTATTTCCAGCATGCCCAATCTCGGCTATTTATGCGGAGTTGACAGTTCTCCTTGCCTGGGAGAAACTCTACCACCAGAATGGGGTTGTATTAATATCTGCAGCTCCACCCCCAGCCAAAATGGCAGACGTGAGCAAACAGATTCCTTGGACTCCTCAACCTACTGCTATTTTCATTCCAGGCCTCTTCACAAAGCATAATCATCAGCCAGAAAAACAGTTGTCCCCCCCATCACCCCCCTAGGCAGAGCCCAAAAGGCCAGCGCAACATTTACATTCCTCCCAGGCAGTGATGAATCAATTTTTCCTTTTTCAGGGTGATGAATCTAGGCGCTCTAAGAGAACAGGCAAGGGCCCAAGGAGAGAGGTGAGTGGTATCTCCCTCCCCAAGAGATAAAACACAGGCAAACAGTAAGAGGCTACTATGTGCCTTCTGCCTCTTCCTCATTCATGGTAATCAACATCTCCCTGTCTCCAACCCCTTGCAATGACTGTCATCATGACAATAATGACAAAACACAGTACTTCGAAGCATGCGAGTTTCTTTATATATATATTATCTCATTTGATCTTCATAAAAACCCTAAGATGCTCTTATTATCTCTATTTTTACAGAAAAGGAAACTAAGTCACAGACAGGCTGTTTCTCAGTGTCACACAAGGGCCAAGTGTCTGAGGCAAGATTCAAGCTCCCCATGTCTATCACTTTCAGGGATAAAAAGGCAAAATGAAACAGATTCTGTCCTCGACCAATCATTTAGTCCTGAAGGCTGGACCTTGGGAAGAGAGAAGGATTTATGCTTTGTTTAGCAAGGGGAGGACATCTGGGATTAAGGAGACAGAGAGGAAACCATTCTAGTCCGGGCTCTGAAACTTAATACTTGGTGGGTGACTTTCAGCAGGTTTTTATTTTCATATCTGTGACTCAGTTTCCTTTTCTGTAAAATGAGAGACTGCACCTCCTCTAAGATTCCTTCCAGCTCTCAATCTGTGAGCTGTGGTCCTGTGACTCACCAGAAGGTACCATCTGTCAAATGAAGGCTGAGGCTCAGTAAATCCAACGTGCCTTTCAGCTATAAATCTATGATCCTCCATGCCAGGCACGGCAGAAACTGAAATTGCCCTTCCTCTCAATGCGTTTACTTTCCACATCGTGCACAAATGAGTCTCGTACAAAGTAATTATGAGGATACAGGTTTCAAGGAAGATGATTCTAAGAGGGACAGATGAGGTGGGAATGGGATGTTGGCATGCCTGGAGGCCAGCCGATGCAAATGCAGACAGAACTAGAACCCTCTCCTAGGCTTCTCTGGGTGCCACATCACCGAGCAGGCACCATCAAAAAGATTTCCTCTGTCCGAGAAAGCATGGCTCAGTTCACTAATCCTTGTTTTTTTAATGTTTAGTTGACACACTTCTTTTTTTTTTTTTTTACAGTGCACTCACTTCTTAAAGATTCACCCCCATAGGACCTTCACTAGTAATAAAGGAGTATATTTAAGCTGAACAATCAACATTTCCTGAATCTAACAATGAATGCCTCATTTCCTACCCAGAGACCACCACCTCTCTGGTGGAGTGGTAAAGGATATACTTCATCTATTTGGCTCCTCACTGTGAAGGACTAATTAAGAGAACAAAAGACTCAACCCAGGTCTTCAGAGAACCCAGCATTTCCCATCCCCTTCATGAGTTCTGGATCCTTACAGGGAAGGAACCAATATTCAATGTATTCCAAACCTGGCCTTTGGAAATCACATTTATTAGAGGGTGTAAATTGCCAGAAATAACAACTGGAGACATGATTTTCACTTGAGTAACCTTCCCAGTTAATAATTTATCTGGGTAACAAGAAAAAAATCATAGATTCATTGATTTGGAGCTGGAAAGGACCTCAGAAGCCATTAAATCCATACCCTTCATTTCGTTTGCCTCCCTCAGTTGTGGGGACAATCAAGTGAGAGACCTTAGAAAGTACCTGTGAGCCTAAAATTACAATAGAAATGTGATTTCTATATATATAATAATGCATATAAATATATAAATAATATAGAAATACGTAAGTGCATTTAATATGCATAAAATGTGATGTATATAAATAAACTAATGTGATGTATATAAATCTATAAAACAATATGTGTAAATAGGAACTTCATTTATAGATAAAATAATATGCAAATATATAAAAGCAATCTATGTAAAATAGAAATGTGATTTGTATAGATATACAAATGAGATATATAACATAAATACATAATATAAATACAATTCATATAAAATAATATATTAAAGTGATTTTATATGTGCAATGTGATCAATACAAATATATAAAATAATATATAAAGGCAACTTATATATAATATATAAATGTGATATATATGTGATTCTATAAAGAGTATATATAAATGAGTTTATATATAAAACATGTATTATTCCAAGTAAGGAAACTGATAGAGAGTTCAGGTGACTTGCTCAGGGTCAACCAGCTAGTCAATGTCTGGAGCAGAATTTGAATTTGAATTTGACTCCAAGTCCAGTGCCAGTCAATCAATAAATACTTATTAAACACATACTATGTGCCAGGTACTGTCCTATCAAACACATCATGTTGTCTCTCAACACCATAAAGATGGCAACATTTCTACGCCAAAGGGGAGATGCTCCTCTCAAACTCAGCTCTGGCTCCTGGGTTTCCAGAAGAGCAGTCAAGCATCACTGACTGGATGGATCCATCTCCTTTCTTGGGCTGACATGTCAATGACAAGAATCTGACTTTGGGTGCCTTTCTCCACTCTGAACAATTCCAATGCAGCTGTACATACAAGATGGGAGTCAGTGAGGATCAATAAGAAAAGAGAACAACACAAAACCAGGAACCGCTTCCACAAAGGACAGTTCTTCTCACTTGTATCACCCACCCGGTGGCCCACTAGTGGCCAGAAATCTCTCCAGGCAGGTTCCTGATGGCATTTCTTCCATGACTGGCCATGAGCTGATGTGCTCTCAGGAAATGAAAACTAATTTTATTAACTAAAGCCAAATACAATTAGGAAGATGAATCAGAGGCTGTAAAGAATATCTCATCGTGTGCTCTAAAACCAGATATAATTTTGGAGGACTTTCTACTGTTTCAGGTCACCCCACTTGTATGAGCACCAAGGTGCTCAAGCAATAGAGGTCACAAGTAATAGAGTGAGCACTGGACAAACTTGGTTGAGCCAAAGGTCAGCTACACATGGCCACAATGTTCAAACTGGACCAAGGGACTGCAAGATTCACAAACTATCCCCCAGAAAAGTATGCAGCAGGCCTTGTTTTCTGTAAGGGTAACAGTGCCTCCCATAAAGTGAAAGGAGGGCAAGTGAAAAACTCACAAGCCGGCAAACAGCTCAGCAGAGGACTGAAGGTGGACAAGCAGATTCTCCATGGTCCGAAGGTCTCTTTCCAACAGGTTTTGTGCAATAACTATTTGGCTTCTAAGTAGCTTATTAAGTAATAACTGGGCCATCCGGGTCTCCTAATTTGTCAGACTAGAGAAGTTAACTAACAACGAACAAGGTCACCTCTCTCCTTGCCACAGGCTTCTTTCCTTAACTTCCTTTGTTCCTGCTATGTCCATCTTGGGCAGCAAAGGCTGGGTCAATGCCATGGTTCCCCATCCTAATGTCCCCTAAGATCAGATTTACAGGCCTATTCCCGAGTGTAATGCATGAAAGCCTTGCTTTGGACAGTAGCCAGCTAAGCTCTGGATATAGAGCTGGGAAGGACCTTAGGGGGGCCACCTAGGCCAAGCCCCTCCTTTTACAGATAAGTAGGAGAACCTGAATCTTAAAGGGTTAAGTCAACCGAGGGACCTCTGCTGTTCCCATCCCCTCATTCAAGGCATAAGCTTCAAGTAGTTTCATACAAAATCCCATCGCTCCGAGATAATGAAACATCATCACACTCTTCTCCTCTTTCCACCCAGCATCTTCATACATCAGGGCAAGATCAGGGTGTGAAAATGGTCTTCTCCATAGGCAAAGAGAAAATCTAGGCTGGGCTTGAGGTCTCCCCTGGGAGAGATCTCAAAGCCTCCTGATCGCACATGAGATTAGTTTGACCAAGATCTCTTCATGTGGTAGATCTGCTGCCAGCAGCTAAAGGCAGAGATCCTACTGCTGGGCATCTCCTCCACAGAGATCAAAAATCTACAATAAAGGTCCCATGGTGTTGAGTTTTTCAATTGTGTCTGACTCTCCATGACCCTATTTGATGTTTTCTTGGCAAAGACACTGGAATGGTTTTGTCATTTCCTTCTCCAGCTCATTTGACAGATGAGGAAACTGAGGCAAACAGAGCTAAGGGACTTGCCCAGAGTCACACAGTTAATAAGTGTCTGAGGTCAAATTTGAACTCAGGTCTTCCCAACTCCAATCCCACCACCCCACCCTTTGCACCACCAAATGCCCCATAATGGCTAGCCCCAAAGATCCCAGAGGTAGCAAACTACTCAGAGAAGCTTTTCTCCCCCTGGTGACTGCTAGAAACCAGAAGACGAACTAGAAATAAAGCATGAACCCATCTCTAGAGGACAGTGGAGTATGGATGCAGTAGAACATTAACAGTGAAAACTGATGGAAAGAGGTCTGGATTTAAGGCTAGAAAGTCCAGGTTCAAATACTGTCTACCAGTTTCCCTTGTTTGGGGCAAGTCATTTAACCATTGTGAGGCCTCAGTTTCCACATCTGTAAAAGAAGAAGCCAGATCACAGGACCTCTAAGGTCCCTCTCAGCTCTAAATCTATGTATGAAATCTGTGCAAGAAATAATAAGTATGAAGAATTCAGAAAAACACATGAAGACTTGTATGAAATCTTATAGAGGTCAGTCAGCATAATCTGGAAAAATGCACACATACTGACTGCACTAACATAAATGAAAAGAATAGTAAGGCAAAACCAAAAGTTATGTAATTATAATAACTAAGATTGGTCCAAGACAAGGAGTGAGGAAATGGAGTGCCCTCTTTTGTTGGAAAAGCGGGGCATTAGGGGTACAGAACGCTGAATACACACAGTGAGAGAATCACTACAGTGGTCAATTTTACTTAATTGATTTTCTTTGTTACAAGGGAAGGAGGCAGGAAGGGCTGCTATGAAAAGGTTATACAGAAATGACTGATTTTTTTAAAAGTCACCAATGAAACTTAAGAAATATTTTTCATTCAATGACTTAAAAAAACTTCATAAGAAAACTCAAGTTAAATAAACTGTTACAAAACTTGGAAAGCATTCCTAAGAAGAGCAGGATAAGTGGTGATTGGTGATTATGAGGAGACCAAACCCAAAAGGGAAACCCACAAGCAAGGAGGGAAAGGGGGGAAAAAAATCCAGGACAAATTCCTCTTCAGAACAGGGTGGATAAAATTGGAATTCACTTTTTTAAAGGCTTCATTGTGCGTAAAAGGCTTGAAACCCAGACTTCCAAACTTGGCTTTGCCGCATAACCAATAAGGCGGTCCTGCTAATTTATTCTGAATTTATTCTGGCTGTAATTATCTATGTATATGTTATTTCCCCCAAGAGAATTGAAGTTCCTTGAGAACAGTAACTGGTTGGTTTGTTTTTCTCTTTATATCTCAAGTGTCTATCCCAGTGCTCAGCACATAGTAGGCATTTCATTAGGAGGACACATGGTATAATTACTTTAAATGGTAGATTTGGAGTGAGAGAATCTGAGTTCATATACTGATTCTGCCACTTCTAATTGTGTTTACAGATATGGAAAGTGAAACCAAAGGAGGGGAATGTGGGATAAATAAGGTAATTTTGATAAATATTCTTTTAGACTTTTAAAAATATATCCCCAGGAAGAGAATCTCCAAAACCTTAATTGCTAATTGTGCTAATGAATTAATGCGTGACCACACCCTCTCCTCTTCCATCATTCTGTTTCTCTCTAATACAAACACCAGGCCAACAGCTGGGTCCCAGAAAAGATGTTTGTTCATTCTCAGTATCTGACATAATCCCATTGGGGAAGTCATGACAAGAGGGTCAGGCTCCCAGGGCAGAATGAAGGTCACTCAGCATTCATCTCCTATCCAAGACCACTGAAGACATGGTCAGCGAAGGGGGTGGGGGCTTGCTGTCTCTGTCTCTCACTATAGAGTTCTAACCGATCTTCTGAAACCCAGAGGACACAAAGCGATGGACCAGCGAGAAAGTCAATGGTTTTGGGAGTTACCGAGCCGTGCAATCGCAGAATGGAAGTAGGAAGGGACCACAGAGGCCTGAAAGTCCAACCCCATCATTTAACAAATGAGAACAGTGAGATCTAGAGACATGAATGATTTGTCCAGAGTTACAGAGCCAGTAAGTGCCTAAGGTCCCGGATTGGAACTAGAGTCTTTCTGATGCCAAGGTCAGACACCAATCCACCACATCTCACTCCAAATGTATCTATGTATTGAATTCGAGCCTTGCCACTTGTGTGATTCTCAGTGAGGCACATCTCGGTTTCCTTCTCTGTAAAATGTTTTCCACTGAATCCAGAGTTCTTAACTTTACTTCTTGGACAGTATGGTGAATCCTACGGATCCTTTCTCAAAATAATGAGTTTTGAATAACTGAAGGAAATGCTAAATTAGAAAATAAAGATGTAATTTTTTTTTCTATTTAAATTCATGGCCTTCTCCCTCTCCCTTTGAAATTTATTCACAGATCCTTGTGGGGAAAAAATAAAATCTTGGGACCTGAGGTGAAGACCTTTAGAAGGAGATGATCTAGTAGTCCAAAGTCATAGGATTTCAACAAATCTTGGCCAGCTCAGTGCCCCAGCAGACATACAAGGCTGGACTGTTTGGATCCTACAAGGACTGATCAAGAGTCAGGAGCATCCCATCCCTCTAAGGGCAATGCCAAATTTTGTCATTCAGGCTGGGCAGCCCATCATCTATCAGTTACACTTCAAGATGTCTAGATGAAGTAAGGATCTATTTCCATCCTCTGGTACACTAATATTATCACCACCACCTCCCAAAACTAAAGAGGTGAAATCCAAGGACACATGCTTCTACTCAGATCAGCCCATGGGCTCACTGGATGTTTGCAGTGCAGAAACAGGGTAATTTGATGCTGAACTCCAATCATAAAGTTTAAATTCTTCATTAGGAAGGCTAATGCTCTCTCTTCATGAAGTAGAAAATTAGCATATGGCCTGTCTTTAGGTAAGAGAGGGACCTCTGGCTGCCACTCCCCCAGCAAACACATGCACGTGAATGCAGACACACACATCAAAAATTCAGGGGATGACCACCACCTGCACTGGCTAACTTACCTTTCAGAAACAGCATTCTGGGTAATGTAGCAGAATGATGTCTATGTACCTATGGACTGCTTTTATCAAGAAATTCAAAACTGATTTGGCAATTTGGGCCAAAATATTTTAGCCTTAATCCCCAAGGGAAGTAAGTAATTAAAAAAAAAAAAAAGGCTTTCCTCACTAATTAAAACACACTCCATTATCAAGCTAAAAAAAAAAAAAGAGCACGATAAAAAAATACACAAAACCAATAATCCAGCACACCTGACATATGCATTATATCCAATTAGTATTCTCCAATATCAATCTAATTATAAAGCTATGGGATTTGGGGGGGGGGGGAATAGCCTGATATCAATATCAGTCTAGTTTGGTTTCATTAAAGCCCTTTTTATTCTGTGGTTTTACCAGAAAATATTCTGAATTCACCCTGAAACAAGGCAAAGACTTTGGACTTCTTGCTGATCTCAGACTTGAAGCCAGATGACTCCATGCAAGTCATAGTCTGACGTCCAATCCAACAGGTGAGGTTTAAATGTGATTTTTCAGTGCATCAGGGGCCTGTGAGCCAGTCGTCTCTAATACAGTAGATACTAATGAGGGAGTTGTCTAAGGCTCACAGGTGTGTTAGATACACCTGGTCCATGGCCACAGAAATCAACATGGCACAGTATCAAGGAGAATGGGATTTAGGATGGGGGGAGGGAACCCTTATTACTTCTGTGAACTTGAAGAAATCACTTAGCCTTTCCTGGGCCTCAGTTTCCTGAGCAGCATAATGTTCATTTTTCTCTCTTAGGGTAGTTTTAGACAGAACTAATGATCTAGGTTCTCTCCAAATCTAAAATCCTACAGGTTTCATTTAAACTAGTTTTTATCCATGAAGTTTGAGCCACTCACATATGAAGCTTCATCGTTTCTTTCAGGTAAGGTTTCTGCACAATAGAAATAGCCCCAGAGTTTGGGGGGTGGGGGGGCACAGCATTCTTTCTTAATTACTTTGTTAGTTTGAATCAAGTGAATAATTAAGCTGAGAAAAAAAAAAACCAAATCACACTGGAAAAGATGGGAGCAAAGAAGACCAAGCTGGATTTAAAGTTTTTTCCTCCAAGAGCACGCACCTAGAGAGTCGAGAATATCACCATGACAATATTGGAAGAGAAAACCCAGAGAATCCTAGCGAGAAAGCCAACTTGTAAACACACCCACCTGGAACCCAACAGTCAGTCCAACCAGATACATTCCAACAGACACTGATTAAGCAGTTACTCTATGTTGGACCTTAAATGCACTGCTCAAATCCCAAGTGGTCGAAAATCGAGGGAAGGATGACACTTAATCATCCAGAAACATCCACAGGAGAAAGGCTATCAGCACCTAACTCCCACTGACTTGCACTTTCCCATGCTAAAATACAGAAGGAAGATCTCTCTACAAACTGGTGAGGATTAGAAGAGGAGATCGTGTATTTGCAAATTTATTGGGAAGGAGGCAATGGGGAAGAGGGAAAAGCCAGCTGGAGCAGCCCTGGAATATGCTGGCCTTAGACAGCACCCTAGGTATTTGAGGTCCCAAGAGAAGCTCGCAACAGGTACATGTTACAGCACACAACCCAGGAGGGTTGTGAAATCTCAGGTCTCTTACCAACGACCTTGTTTATAGCAGATTTTCTCAGGCTGTTTCACAATCCAAGTCAAGCAACCTCTCCGTTTCTACATCTCTCCTCTCCATGGCTTGGTGCTGGTTGGATCTGACCCGGAGCATGCACACTTTCCTCATCACAGCATTGTGTCTCCCTCTTCCTTGAAGATGCAGCTCCGTTCTGATCACCCAGCTGCTAATGCCGTGTCTCCCAAACCACCCTGCATTTAACTACTTTGTGCATGTGTTTATCAACCATATACTCTCTAATGTGTGCAGGTACTTATCTCTCTTATTAGGACAGCTTGTTGTGAATAGGCATTATTTCATTCTTTGTATTTGTATCTCCAGCATCCCGTCAAGCGCTTGGCACATCTGTTGTTGCTCAATCGTTTCAGTCGTATCTGGTTTTTTGTGATCCCCTTTGGGGTTTTCTTGGTTTGCCATTTCCTTCCCTTGCTTATTTTACAGATGAGGAAACTGAGGCAAAGTGAAGAGACTTGCCCAGGGTCACCCAGCTAGTAAGTCTCTGAGGCCAGATTTGAACTCTGGTCTTCCTGATTCCAAAACCAATGCTCTACCTAGCTGCCTATGTGCCTGGCACATAGTAGTTGCTTAATAAATGTTTGCTGATTGATTGAAAGGTCATCAGAACCCAGATCTAAAAGTTGGACCTTAAAGGTCCAGTCCCCTCATTTAGGTCCATGGAGCTTACAAGATATGCCCAAAGTAACAAGGGAAATAGCCATCAATTGCTGTTGATTTCTAATTCAATTTCCTCATTAGTTCCTGGAAAAAGAATCCATCCATGTCATGCCTATGCACAGATCAAAGCGCTAAGCCAGTGGAGCCCTCCATAAGCCAGTTACCAGATGGAGTTTCTCCAATGCCCCAAGAAAACCTGAAGATCAAAGTTATGCAACAATAAAAATAGGCTTTAAAATACCCACAGCGATTTGTCTACATGTCGCCAGGCTGTGTCCATAACTGTTCCACTGAACAGCTTCTCAGGCTCGGTTCTGGGAGGCGCACTTTATGAGGGACACTTTGAGAAGCCGCAGTACATACACTGCAGGCCAAGGCAGGATGGCAGGGGAGCTGAATGGAGGACATGGGTCAGATAAAGAAGAGAAGAAGGGCTGACATGAGGAACGGGCAAGAGACTGCTCTGCTGGGTCGGAGGGGAGGAAAGCTAACCTGGAGAAGAAAGAGCCAAAGTGGGTGGGGAAGGAGCCCAGATCTGCAAAGAGGCAGATCTCAAGAAAACCTGCCCATGAATAGGGCTATCTTAAAGTGGAAAGGGTTGACTCAGGGGGTCAAAGATTTGTGTGTTCGTCCTTCGCTGCCAAAGAAGACCATGACATCAGAGAAATAATGACATGACTTGCACTTGACTTTGTTTTGAGTGAGGGAGGGCTGTGCAGGTCACCAGCCTCACTTCTCCTCCAGAGCCATCTGAATCCAGTGACCAGATATTCATCAGGATGACTGGAGATGACCCAGGATGAGGCAATTGGGGTTAAGTGACTTGCCCAAGGTCACACAGCTAGTGTCAGGTATCTGAGGTGAGATTTGAACTCAGGTCCTCCTGACTCCTGAACTGGTGCTCTACTACCTAGAGCACTGCACTACCTAGCTGCCCCATGGTCAAAGATTTAGAGACTGCCTAGAGACCCAGAGGTGTGACTTTCCCAAGGTCACACAGTAGTCAGTGACAAAAGGCAGAATGAGAACCTAGGACCTGAGTCCAAAGCCAGTGCACTATTTTCACTGCACAACTTCTCCTCATTGGACATCTTTGTACAGAGATTGGATAACCATTTATCAAGAATGTGGTAGAAAACATTCCTATATAATGGACAGCATGGCCTCTGATATCTCATTCAATTCAGAAAAACTATGAGAAAAAAACTCACAACATATTGACCCATTTGTCTTAACAAATTATTTAAAAAAATAATTTTCTGTTTTCTGAAAAAAGAATGGGTCTCCCCCTCAGCCAAAGTGATACGTAGAAAGAACACTGGATTAGGCACCAGAGACCTGGGTTCTGACTCTACTCTGGTGTGCGAAACCAGATTCTGGAGTTTCCTGCTTCCTCAGATAATCTCAGATGAACTTAACTATGCAAATATCACACGTATTCTCCACCACCACCACCACCCCGCTACACACACACACACACACACACACACACACACACACACACACACACACACACACACAGAAAAACTGATCCTTTCCTCTCCCTGGCCATTGGCACAATGCCTCAACCATAGGAGAGGAAATCCATTCTTTCCCCAATTTAAATTGCTGTGTGATCTTGGGTAAATTGCTTAACCTCTCTAGCAAAATGAAACCTCTGCCCTAGATCATCTGTGGGTTCATTCAGCATTTACTAAGAGGCACCATCCTACAATTTGCTGAGTGGATCTCCAAGGTCCCTTTCAAAATTATCAGGAAGGCTTGGTCAGAATAACCACCTACAAGGGGAGATGAATGGAGCAAGGAGGTTCAGTTACTCCTACTCATCATCTTCAGAGACCTCCATGAAGGTAGGTGAACCACCAATCTAGAGCCAAGATGGATATCAGAGACCATCAAGTTTCACCCCTTGTGTATCAGATGAGGAAAACAAGTAGGTAGCAGGCCTGCACAGGGACAGGTGCTAATGAAACCACAGTGTCAAACTAGGATTTATATATGGGCAAGTGAACTTGGCTCTGACCCAAGACCACAGCAATACACTTCTAACTCTGGCCAGCTGTGTCCCAAATGTGCTTGACTCATAAATGAAACTGGGCTAGAGGGGGAGCAGATGAATCTGGACACATTTATCCCCACTCCTGGAGACAGACATGCCCTGTTGAAGTCAGCAAGGTACATGATCATTCCATACGTAGGACAGTATACGTACCATTACTCCTGCAGTGGCTATACACTTACTGTGGAACGCTACCAGGGAATTTCACCTCCCAGTCTACCTCTGCTGTAAGTCCAGACATGAAACAATGTCAAAACTAGACAACCTCCAAGATCCTCCAGCTCTAGATCCATAATCTATGACCCCTTGAGATCTCATCCATAAAACAAGGGAGCTGGACTCAATGGCATCTCTCATCTCTTTCAACTCTAGGAGAGACAGACCTACAATGTTGTGGTACCAACCTAAGAAGGTTTCCTAGAGAGATAGAGAGCCCCCAGCTCTGGTTCTAATATTGGCCCACAGGGCTGCCGGGACGCCTGCCAACTTCATAGGCCTTCAGGTAGGTGACAGAACCTTCTTCATCAATGTGGCAGAAAAACCACCAATTCGTTTCAAATTGGCCACTACCAGACAGCAGCTGTCATCTGGTAATAACTTAGGGTCACTCCCGACCCCAGCTGTTTAATACACAAGTAAATACAAGTTTCATAAAATGTTTGAAGGCATATTTACTCAAAATGCCATTATGGGTCCATCAGACTGGTGCAGGCCATCCGCTAAATAATATGCATTTTTTAAAAGACTTGGCAGCTTAATACATATTTTTACTGCTCGCATAACTCAAAAACAGCCTCAGTATAAAATGCTTAATTTGACACATAAGTAGTCCATTCTATGGTCTAATCCCTTTCTGTGGTAGCGGTGTGTTACCTTTTTTTTCAAAAGGAAGAAAGTGACACAATATTTCATTTGAGCACGATGAACTCCATGCTAGGAGAGGGGATAAGGCACCTCTCCAGCTTCAGGGGATGGGAAAGACGCAGTACAGGAACCCACTGAGGACCCAGGGAAGAAACTGGGGGTGGAGAAGTGTTGGGCTAAAAGGTGTGTCTCCACCTTTCAAAGAACAAGCTAATGAGCATGAGTCCATGCTCAGACTGAGTTAGACCTTGGGGACAGAAGGACAAAGGCCCACAAGGGGCCTACTGGTGCCATTCGGGATGTGGATTTCCATGTAAAATTTCCGGGGTCATGTGGCGGAAAGAGGGAAACTGAGGCTCGCTATCAAGGAGAAATCTGACAATCAGAGCCACTTCTAACACTTTATCTCCTCTGCACAGCTTTTTTAAAATCCTCTACCACCTGGCCCTTGGTTACCCTTCCAGCCTCCAGGGCTGTGAATCCCCCCAGTCCCCTACAGGATTCTGAGACTCAGTCAGACTGGCCTCCTCTCTGCTCCTCCACACTCCATCCATTACTCCACTCTAACTCCTGCCTTCCTTTTTTCTTCCTCAGGGTCTCCCTCTCATTCCTGAAGACATAGCTCAGTCATCACGTTGTGTGCTAAAGGCCTCTCTCTCAACTCTGAGTACAGTCGTGTTCACGGGCTTTCTGTTTGTTCTGTGTGTGCTTATATGGTATGCAGACACATCTATGTGTAGATATGTGTATACACACACACACAGATCCGGCAGAGATCAGATAAGCACTTTGTCCAGTGTGTCACAGGAGATAGTCCTTTGGACTAACTGTTCTCCAAGGTCCCTTCTAAATCTGAAATTCTGCCATTCTGGGATTGTGATCACCACCCAGTTTCACCCTTAACATTCTGGCTCAGCTCACCCAACTGCAGCCTAGAAGCCTGAGTTTTTCGCACTGCCAGGCACTTGCCATCCAGGCTCCACTCTAAACACAGTTGGCTGAGGTACCAGAAAGCAGGTACCCAGAGGCCAGCCTGCTGGCCTCCCCACCAAAGCACAAGCCTGGGCAGGGGAGCTCACCTGTCCTCCACTAGAGCTGGAGCATTTCTCTATGCTCCCTGGCAGCCTCTCAGATATGCTCCTGCCAGCCCTGGCCCTGCTGCCAAGAGGTTGTTCCCACACGGGCATCGTGACTCACTCTGGTCGAGTCATAAACCTCTACCCTGGAGAGATGTGGTATAAGGGCAGGTTTCCCCTTCCGAAGCCAGGAATTCTCTCTGAAAGAGTCAGGGCCCATGGTGTGGAAAGCATGATAAACCAAACTGCTATACCGCGGTACAGGGAGCACTCAGACCTATTTCTTTTTATTTCCTTTCTAAAGCCTTTCGGAATGAGAGCTGATGCTCAACTCAGATGAGCAGGGAAGGCTTTTGTGGAAAAGGCAGGATCAAGTGGGGCCTTGAAGTGGGCAGAGAGAAAGGAAGACTGTGATCTAAGCAGGGAGCCAATGGCATGCCAAGGAGAGCAGGCAGAGGATCAGAGTTCAAATCCGGCCAAGCTACATGCCTCAGCATCCTCATCTGTAAAATGAAGAGTTTGGACCACGTCACCTCTGAGCACAAAAGCTTTCCAGCTTTTGGTTTTCTTACTATCCTTCCCCCATCTTATTCCATCTTCCCCCTCCATACCTTGGTATAGATGGTACCTCATGCCTGGGATGTACTCTCTTCTCAACACCACTTCCTAGAATCCCTAGATGCCCCCAAAGCTCAGCTCAAGGGTCACCTCTTACGTGAAGCCTCCCCTGATTCCCCAATAATGCTCATGCCTTCCTCCAACATAACCTTATGTTGATTTCACACAGATTTGTGTATGGACATGTTGTCTCCCCTGATAACTATGATTTTGAAATAGAGTGTTTGTTGTTCTGATTATTAATGACAGAACCTCAATATGGAGTCACTTAGGCCAAGAGGTCCTACTGACCATAAACATCTAAGTCAGCCTGTACTTTGCAACTGTTCTGTCCTTGCATCAAAAATGGTCTCCATTTCACAGGTGAGAAAGTAGAGTCCCACAGAGGTAAAGGACACTCAACAAGAAATGGCAGAGGCTGGATCTGAACCCAGGACCGTTAGACTCCAAAGCCTGGGCACTTTCCACTGAACCCCACAGTTTCTCCTTGTCATTTCTTTCAGTCAAGTCTAGAGGCAGAAAAGGTTTTTATTTTCAACATGAAACTGATACCAGGTGACATGTCTCCGGTTCAGGAACTCCCTCCCCCATCCTCCCAAATCAGGGCGATGCTTGTAATAAGCTAAAAACGATGTGGAGGCATTAAATATTTACTCTTCCCATTTGTTAATATTTTGCCCTGGTTACTTAGCTCTAACCATCATTAGGATGCTGAAAGGGAGTTTCATGTAAATCCAGCCCTAGTCTGGGAATACTCCTCCACCAGCCCCGGGCTGGCCAGCTCTGAACTACAGACAGGGCCCAATGTCTGCTTTACTCGCGATTTTCAAATGATTATTTTTCTAATTAATCATTCATACAAAGAAAAACCACAAAAAGCAAGACAGGGCAAAACCAGCATTACCAATTTTTTTTAAAAAATGTAACCCTGATCTATCAATTTTGCAATTACCGAACTGAGCCAGATCTATATGCATCACTTAGCAAAGCTCCTGGCATACAGTAGGTACTTAATAAGTACTTGATTGACTGTGGAGAGGACGGGATGGTAGGGGAAGACCTAGCCTGGAATCTGATTCCTCTAACTTATGGGGACCTCAGGATTATTGAGACCATCCCCCTGTATCCCAATATGGCCAACCCCTACAGTACCTTCCCAAGATCTGAGATGGGAGACTTCAGAACATCCTTTTATAGATGAAGAAACCTAAGGTGGTTAGACAACTCCCCAAGGTCAAAGGTACTCAGCTAACTCTCAGACCAACAGTTGTATGAGAAACCCTTTGTAGCTGTCAATTCCTTCTAGATCCCCTAACACAGGTTCCTTCGCTCCATGGAATCTACTGATTGAGAAAATATGGCCATGCAAAAATTTATACATACAATTTAAGAATACTTTTAAATAAATTTACATCGTATTAATCGCAGCATTTGCATGCAATTAAAAAATAATGCGCTACAATATTGAATTTAGTTGGTAAGGTGGGCAGTCTTGGTTGATTATTTTGTGTTTTCTCTTCACCCTCCCCAGTTATAATGAATGTTATTCTGAGAAGGGTAGATGCTTAGGGGAAACAAGAAGGATGTAAAAACACAGAAGATTTGGACCCCCCAAAAATTCTAAATAAGAAAAGCTCAGCTTTATAAATATAGTCCTCTTTCTCAATTTTCTTCATACAGAGCATTCAAAGAAGGAAGTTTTAATCTTTTAATAGTTTAAAACATATATCATATTTTACACATTGTTCATATTATAATATCATATATAATTATATATTATAATAGACTATATTATTATGCTATAATATTATATATAACACATACTTCAGCTTTAACAGTTTCTACTTTTGGAACACCCTGTATATTGAAATATTTCTGTTTGCTGATCATTGTTAAATCTACAATAAAAAATTGTTAAAATGTTGTGCAAAAGAAAAGGATCATAGAATTTGAGCTGGAAGAGGAAGCACAGCAAAGAGGGTATTGGATCTGGAGTCAGGAAGAGCTGGGTTTAAATTCCCCCCAGGGCCCCCCAATACTCATTTATTGGGAAGCAGGAAGCCACTTAATCTCTCTGACCCCCAGTTAACTCAGCTATGGGCTGGAGCTAACAACACTTGTATTCCCTACCTCACCAAGTTGCTATGAGCCACAGATAAATGTCAGTCCCTATTAATATTTACAGGAGGCCCTCGGGGCATCATTGCAAACAGATGGGGAAGACGAGGTGCTAAGACATCACAGGACCAGAGAGGAAGGTGGAAAGGATCTTGGAGGGTAGGCAGAGTCCAATGTCTGGTCCATTTCACAGATGAGAAAACAAATCCAGCAAGACTGAACTAACCGGAGGCACACAAGCTGTAGACAACAGTGCCATGAATTTGAACACGGGCCCTTCTTCTTGTAATATGCCATGCTACTGATTTACTCAGTCTACCAAAGATATATTTGCTTCTATATTAAATCTAGTTATTTAAGGGATGGACCCCTTGCAATGACCCTCCCCCAAGGGTCCCCTACCTACAGGTCAAAAACCACTGACCCAGATGAGATTCAATCATGAAGGTCTCCTAGCTCTTCTCTTTTGTCCAGCCTCTCCCACTCCCAAGGATCCACTGGATACAGCTGTCAGAAATATCTTCCACAAACCCTGTTTTCCATCACAACACATTGGGCATCCTAACAGTGCCAATCTCCACATTTCACAGATGAAAAAACTGAGGCACAGAGAGGCAAACAGGTTTCCAGAGGGCTAAGCCAGAGCCTAGCTCATGAGCATTGAAAGGTTTTCCTCTAACACCCTCCCCCTCTGACCCTGATGCCCAGGAGATGGGTGTTACCTGGACAGCAGATATTGCCTTAGATGTGGAACCCATCTAAATGGGTTCAATTCCTGGTTCCACCTCTTTTAACCTGGGTGATGTTAGACCATCCACCTGGTTCCTGTTGGCCTCATTTCCCCTCCTACCAAACAATGCCTAGCTGGACAAGACAACCTCTCAAATGCCTCCAATCTCCAAGTCTAGAGTCCTATGGAGGCCAGACTACTCAACACCAGAAGGAAAATCCCATGGGCTTTCTGAATTCTGGGAACGTCAAAACCCAGATCGAGACCACGCAACAAATATTGTTAAGGAGAAGTCCAACTGAAATCTTTCCGCTTGAAAGGGAAGGGCATTTTGTCTTGTCCTATCCTCAACAGCAATGAAAAAAAGTCAACTTCCTGGCCACTCCATCCACTGATTCCATTTGATAGGTCTTTATGGAAGACTGATCACCGGGAATACAAAAACCAAACGGAAATAGTCCCAGCCCTTGGGGGGCTTTCACTCTCCAGTGGAGGAAACAAAGCATAAACAAATAAAGAAATCGAAAACATATACAAGTAGTTAGAAGGAAGGAGCCAGGGAGGAGGGGCAGGGGCAGGAGGGATTTCCTATAGGAGGTGGTATCCAGGATAAGGTTTGCAAGAAGGTAGATTCTAAGATGAAGAGAAAAGGAAGGCATGCGTTCCAGGGACAAGGTACAGCCTGAGCAAAGAGCTGGAGCCTGGAAGATAACAGGCAGTCTCATGCTTAGCTGCATAAGATAATAAAACAATAGCCAGATGTGTGCGCCTAATAAGGACTAGATGACCAACATGATGAGTCAGTGCTGACCAGGCTCAACGGAAAAGCTCACATGCAGACAGGAGGACTGTCCTCACCCAGCTTCTCCATCAATTCACCTCTCAGACTAGGCCTCTCCAGGGCACCGACTGCCCCAGGAAGGGTCCAGAGGGCTAAAGAAGGGGGTGGGCAACATTTAGCAGTGATGACTCCTCCCCTAAGATTTATTAATTGGGAGGGGGAGGGAGGCATGAAATGAGACTCTGTTCAAGCTGAAAAACCCAATGTAGATTTGAATCAGATTGCAAACTTCTTGTCTGCTAATGACTCTGGCTGCTGGACTGAATGCGTATTGATTGTCCCAAAGGGCAGCTCTGAAAATCTATTTTGCATATTACAGTGCTTAGAAAATTCCCATTAGTTGTTCTTTGAAATGGCCCAGGCCTGCTTCACTCTGAGAGTAAATCACATATTTACATGCCTTTCTCCCAGCACAAAGAGAAAGAGGGAAAAAAGGGGAGGGGGGAGGAAATCTCGATGATGCCAATAAAGCAAAACAGCTAATAATCATCGAGAGATCTTTGTGTACTTTTGAAAAGTGCTGGAGACCATTAAGGGAAGAAACAGGGTCTTAGTCTAGTCACCAGGGATGGCTTCATTTTTGTCTTTCAGCAGTGCCGGGCACACATCAGGCCCTTGATAGATGCTTATGGATTGATCAATTAACCTTAAGGACCATCCGTCCTACTCCTCAGGGACTGCCTCTGGAACATTCTGCTTAAGTGGTCAGTCAGCCTCTCCAGGGAGTGAAGAATGGTTTCCCCCTGCCCCAGATGCAGCCCTGTTCCACTCAGGGACGTTCTTATTGTTATTAGAGAAAATGCCTCAACCTTTATTTTGTATTTATTTGTGCACACGTTGCCTTCCCTATGGATCAAATGAGATAAAGGATGGAAAGTACTCTGGTCAAGTTCAAAGCTCATCATCGTCATCATCGTAATAGAAACTCATCTTCTTTCTTTTCTGGCACATATGAGTTGGAAAACCCAATGTAAATGTGAATCAGACAGCTGTTTGTTGATTGATTCAATTCGATCAACCAGCATTCATTATTAGATTTTTTACTGTCAAAGAAAAGTCCTCCAACCTTGAAGATATAGGGTCTAAAACCACAGCAAGTGTCCACAGAATGCCTAGCTCAATTACCCTCCCCAATCCAATTTTACAGATGAGAGATTTAAAACCCAGAGGTTAAAAGTCTCATGCTAATAATTAACCAAGTGCTTAGAATGTGTGCCAGGCATCCGGCTAGGCTAGAGAAAAAGCAAAAATATTCCCTGTACTTAGGGAACTTAGGTTTCCAAGTGGGGTCCAGTATGGACACAAGAAGGTATGTATATACAAGATAGAGTGTAATTAAGGTAAGCTCAGAATGGAAGGCACTAACACTGGGGAGAACAGCTAAAACCTCTGGCAGAATGCTGCCTTTCAAATGCCTGCATGCAGCCATCAACAATATAGTGCTAGTGATACAAAACCAAAAATGGAAATCTACCCTCAAGGAGCTTATATTCACTAGGAGGAAACCAGGAGAAATGCTGCTGGATATCAATTTTGATAATTTTTCTAGTAAGCAGCATTAGATTTTTCTGATTTTCTTGGGTCAATCACACCTTCTGTTTCCCCTTCTGTAAAAACAAGCACGACAACACATCCCCTTCTCCCCCACAGATACTGTAAGCAGCCAGACAGAGCCTACCCAAACTCTATCCATCACGGCAGCTGAGGCCACACATGGCCATGCACGGCCACACACACACACACACACACACACACACACACACACACACACACACACACACACACACCTTTTTCCTGACTTCCTCCTCTAGTTCTGAAAACTCAAGGAAAGAGCTGTCCCTCATCAAGCCAACATTCATGCCCACCCCCTGCCAATGAACACATGCATCCCACACACCCTCAGTTCAGGAAACGGGAAGTCCAAGATGCCAGCATGTCATTGGGGGCCCCTGCTGAAATGTAATCCGGTGGGCAGGCTGTTTCTCTCCAAGCAGATGGATATATGGTAGGAGGGATGAACCAGGAGTAAATCTGTCTCCCCGAATGGCTCCTGGCGTGTCTTTCATGATCCATGGGCTATTGTGTTTTAGCTGGTAATATATCTGCTGGGGCGCCGTATCCTCCCTCCCACAAGGACCAAAGTTGAGAAGGATGGGCCCCACAGCTCTTGCCTCATCCCTCTAGAGAAAGGGAGTTTGTGGAACTGGGTATTCCAAGACCTTCTCAATCTGAACTCAATTGATCTTTTCAGTCCTTCAGCCCTATTATAGTTTAATCTCCTAGATAAAGCACCACAGTGCTGCCAAACAGGCCTTCCTCAAACTGATTCCTCCCACAATCCATGCCATTTCCAGTCCCTGTCCTCCATGCTGAGAATGCACTCCCTCCTGACCTCTGACTCCCATATTCCTTAGTCTTCTTCATATCACAAATCAAGTGCCACGTTCTTCATGAGATCTTTCCTAATTCCACCTCCCAGAAAAATCCTACTTATTCTGAATGTGTGTGTATATATGTATACACGTACATATATGTGTGTCTGTGTGTAAAGACACCTCTCATGATAAAATACCTACATTGCCTGGCCCATAGTCAGCACATATTAAATGCTTTCTCAATCAATTATTCACTTGTTCAATGTAAGCTTAGTGAAGGAGCAAACAATTCACTTTCGTCACTTTAACCCTGATGGCTAGTACATTTTAGGGATGGTAAATGCATACAGAAGGACAGACTGAGTTTCTGAGGACAGACACCCAAGCCCAAGCCCAAGCAAAGCACCAGCTGAGCCTAAAGTCCATCTCTGCACTGCCCAAGTAGCCACCATCTTGAGCATTCATCTTCTCATAAGAATTTGGAACAGGAACCATGTCAGGGAAATCACCACCTATCAAAGAGAATTTTCAAAAAGGAAGTTTTCAGACTTCCCGAGGACCTAAAGGAGAAGAGATGCCTATTCTCAAATACACTGTTCTTGCCCACGACTGTCAAAGGTAATCCTTGGGAAATGTTCTCCATACTGAGTCTCTGGAGAACCCACTGGTCAGCTCAAGTGATTTCCAACTGCAAAGGGGTCTTGTGCCCTGCGCATACTCCAATCATACAGGATTCTTCTTAATTAATCAGCCAACAAGCATTTATTAGACACCTATGAGTGGGAATAGAAAAACCAAGATAAAAGGCTCTGCCCTTGATGAAAGAGCTTACTTTCCATCCAAAGATCAGGGAAACAAGTTTCCCGGAAAAATTCACACAAGTTTCCCGGAAAAATTCACTGCAAACCACCTTGATGTTTGGGTTTTTTAAAACCATTTAGGGAAAGAAAACTAAGGTCAAGGGTGTGGGACTTGGAGGAAATGCCTGTGAAATCCCTTCGCAGCAGAAGAGCAGCTCCTTGGAGGCAGGCATTCTGATTGCCTTCATGGTGGCTTTAACTGTCAGGAAGACCTGAGCTTCAGTCCTTCCTCCAACCCTGGCCAGGTGGAGGAGCCTGGGCAAATCATGTAATCTTTCCCAGCTTCTGTTTCCTTACCTGCAAAATGAACGTAGTCAAATTACCTACCTCAAAAAAGCTGCCATAAGGCTCAAGAAAGATAATACTCGGAAAACACTTCACAGACCTTGAAGCTTATCTAAATCTGAGTTGTCATCATTATCATTGACATTTAAGAAATATCTTCTGAATTGGAGTGGCTGGGAGGGAAGAAATTCCTATGTATGGAGTCAAGAAATTCCACGTTTATATTTCCACTTCCAACAACTTCTAATAACTCAGCCAGACTTAAAAGTTTCTTAAAAAAAAAACAAGGCCTCATGTCTAAACATCTTAAAAGCAATTCATCAATAATCACCTACTGGTATATCAACAGCTCCCTTGGTAGGTGGACTAATAATTATATAAGGAAATACAGAAGAAAGTAAGTGAAGAGGACAGGCACCCAATATGGGACCACGCCATCAGAAGCCAACATGGAACCTCAAATGACGGTCCACTGGAAAACGCCACTTGGGAAAACCATCATTTGGACCCAGTGGTTTGTGACTCAAAAACGCCCCTGCTTCTCTCTAAGTTTGCTCTCAGTGCTTAAAACTCAGCCACCAGAGAATGGAATTTAAAGCAGTAACAAAATTAACAACAGATGGTCTTGGCATGTTTAACCTCCATGAGTAAATAATGTAAGCCATTTCCCATGAGACAACTTCAAGCATATATCCCCCTCACATCCCTCCCAACAACAACAACAAAAAAAAATCAAAAAAACCAAGAGCTTCCAATACCAAGACACTAAACCTTATCAGCATCAGAACAACATTTTCCCCCAACCCTACATAATTCAAGGGGCTTCTCTCGGATTCCACATAAGCTTTAACCTAAAAAAGAAAGACACTGACTTCTAGTTTCACAGCTTCATTCAAGAATATATTACCAAATTTAGCTGGAGGTACTAGTCAACAGAAACTTACCATTTAAAAGATAATGAAGGGATATGAGGGTAGAAACCATTTCTAGAAAATTTATGGGAAGATGACAAATCTAGAACGTTCTCCCTCCTCAGTTCTACCTTTTGGAATCCATAGCTCCCCGCTAGCTAGGTGGCTCAGTTCATAGAGTCTGGAGTCAGGGAAACCTGAGTTCAAATCAGGCCTCAGACATTTACTAGCTATATGACCCTGGGCAAGTCACTTCACCCTGTTTGCCTCAGTTTCCTCATCTGTCAAATGCGCTGGAGAAGGAAACAGTAAATCACTCCAGTATCTTTGCCAAGAAAACCCCAAATGAGATCACAGAGTCAGACAGACTAGGAATCAACTAAATAACACAGTAAGCCCCCTTAAAAGCTCAGCTCAGTTACCACCTGGTATACCACGCCCTCCCCAGCAGCTATCAGAAAGTTCCCCCTTCTCCTCAAATAAAGTGTGTATGTAGACATGTGTGTATGTAGATATGTGTGTGTGTCTGTATGTATATATATATATGCATACACACATATACACATATATGTTATATTTTCTTAACAAGATGTATTTTTTCCTTCCAGCAAAATCTAGGAAGTTCTTTGAGGGCAAGGGTTCTTTAATTTTTTTAACGTTGTATCTCCAGTCCCTAGCAGAGTGCCTGACACACAGCAGGTGTTTAATAAATGGCTGTTTATAGATTAATCTACGATCTCAGCCATTTGGATACTCCTTCCACACCTGCCATCTCATGAGTCTCCTTGTCCACGCTGTCCTCTAAGCTCACTAGTGGTCCAGGAGCCTCCCTCCCACTGTCCTGGAATCTGAGGATGGCAAGGAAGAGAACATCTATCAGTTTTCCCGTGACTCTTTCCATATAATCCATTTGTCATCTACACGTAGGAGCAGCTAGGTGGTTCAGTGCATAGAGCACCAGTGCACGAGTCAGGAGGACCTGAGTTCAAATCTCACCTCAGACACCTGACACTCACTAGCTGTGTGACCTTGGGCAAGTCACTTAACCCCAATTGCCTCATCCTGGGTCATCTCCAGTCATCCTGATGAATATCTGGTCACTGGATTCAGATGACTCTGGAGGAGAAATGAGGCTGGTGACCTGCACAGCCCTCCCTCACTCAAAACAAAGTCAAGTGCAAGTCATGTCACCATTTCTCTGATGGCATGGTCTTCTTTGGTAACGAAGGACACGCACACAAGCACACACACACACACACCCCTACACGCACTCTTTACTGGCTTCTTTAAGAGAAGGGGAAGGAAATGAGGCTCAGAAGACAGACGATGCCGTAAAAGCCACAGGAGTAGGACTGCTTGGGAGTGAAATAAACGGGATGGCAGACTGAGGAGAGAAGAAAGAGAAGGTGGGAACTGAATGAGGAATACTGCTGGGTGGGAAAACCAGGCTAGAGACAAACCAAACCAAAAGACTGACAAACATACATGAATGTAGAAGTTCCCCTTCAGTCATGTCCAAGGTGCAGAAACCTAAAATCCAGGGCACAAAAGCTTGTCTACTTATCTACCATTCAGTGGGTTTTTTTCCTCTTATGGGAACACAGAGGCCAGGACTCAATTTGAGTAAATCAGCCAATAAGTAGTTATAAAGCACCCACTATGTGCAAGCTGAGGGGCAAGATACAAAGAAAACCAGAAGACCATCCCTGCCTTCGTGGAGCTCACAATCTAACAGGAGAGACAACGCGTTAACAACTATACAAAAACAAGATGGGGGCGGGGAGGAGGTCAGCTAAGTGGCACAGTGGATAAAGACCAGGAGTCAGGAGGACCCGAGTTCAAATCTGGCCTCAGAAACTTACTAGCTGGACAAGCCACTAACTCTGATGGCCAATGGATGGATGGATGGACAGACAGAAGGACGGATGGATGGAGAAATGGATAAATAAGATAAAGACAGGATAAATCAAAGATGATCACTAGAGGAAAGGCACAAGTCTCAAGAAAGGCTTCTTAGAGAAGGTGGGATTCGGTCAGACCTGGAAGAAAATCCAAGAAGCAAAGATGAGGAGGGAGAGAATTCCCGGCACAAGTAAGAATCCCACAGCTCCTCCTCTGGCTGGTGAACCCATAAGCTTACAAAAAGGTACTAACTTAGAAAAGACCTAGTTAATTATATAGCTTTTAAAAAGAAGTTTGCAGTAGCATACAGGGTATTAGGCTCAGGAAGATCTGCATTAGGATCATGCCTCAGGTCCTAGTGGTATAAACACTGGGCAAGTTACTCTGTGCCTCAGTTTCTTCATCTGTAAAAAAGTGACTGCCCAACACAAAGGCGTCTATTATTTTTTAACAGGCTCAAAAGCAGGTAAAGAGTATGGTGTTTAGCAAAGCCTTTGGTTGTTATTGTTAAAATCAGTTACCTATTTTTTCCCCATGCTTCTAAATTGGGAATAAAGTTTCAGGCAACTCAGAAAAAGACATCATCAAAGCTTCCTTCTACCCCCGTAAGTAGGCCATTTAAAAAAAAAGGTCAGGATCTCACACTTGGGTAATTTAAAATGTGTTAGAGCTAGTGGTGACTCCTTATTAAATTTGGTAAGATTCCCAGAACAGAAGCTACCGGCCTCCCTGGAGTCTCTCCCCCTCTCCTGCTGGCTCTGAATGGGAGCTTTATCAAGGACAAGCCCTCATCAAGCCAGCTTCTCCTGTCAGCGTCCCACGCCGCCACCAAGCGTCCCTCACAGGGTGAAGGGAACTCACCGGGCCTGGCAATGAATGAAACTAATGCAGGTCAGTCACTGGGAATGGGAATTGAGAAAGATGAGTCAAAGCTGTAAACAAAACAAAGTCTCCACCTCATCACCACAAGAAGAAGTCTCCTAGGAGGCACAACAGCATTCATGGTGGTCCCCAGCTTAGCCAAGCATAAAAGATGAATGACATCACTCAGCAGTTACAAAGTCATCACCCTAAGATTTCTGGATGGAAAAGATCTCAGACATCATCGAAATCATGGGGTCAGAGAACCCCTGCCCCAAAGCTGGAAGAGACCTCAGAGCCCACTGAGCCTAATCCCTTCCTTTCACAAAAGAGGGAACTGAGACCAAGACAAGAGAAATTATTTATTCAAGGTCACATACTTCTTTCCATCTCAACTGGTATTTATAAAAAGACCTTCTAGAAGCACAAAGCATTCCACCCTCACACAGCTGATGCTGGGACACTGGCTCAAGGGGCATTCCATTTCTGCAGAGATATTAAGTGACTTTGTTATGGGTCATCCAGCATAGGAGTGTCAGGTATGGAATCTGAACCAGGTCTTCCTGACCTCAAGACCAATACCACGTCTACCATCTCTATGCCCAATGTTCCAAAGAAGCAAATGAGATTTAGCTTCAGCAGGGCCTATGGCTTCCAAGAGGCAGCACTGGCTGGCTGGCAAAGCATTGGATTTGGAGTCAAGAAAGCCAACTGCAAATCCCACCTCTGATACTTGGACTCCCTGTGGGACTGGAAGCAGGCTGCTTATTTTCTCTAGCCTCACTTTCCTCATCTGTAAAATGAGGGGGGTGACTCAGTGGTCCTTGCTACATAAGCTCTGCATCCAAACCCTGCTTGACCATGGAAAATTGACTTCAGCTATCTGGGCCTCAGTTTCCTCATATCTAAGGTGGGAATAATAAGACTTATAATCCCCACCTCAGGAAGGTAAAGCAATTTGCAAACTAAATTACCAAGGACATGCCAATTATCCAGAGCTGGTCTTCGTCTCTCTGTTCCCATCCTACCCCCTTCTTTACTCTAAGCTCACCGGTTGTAACTCAAAGCACACTAAAATGTATCATACAGTTAAAAGAACAAAACAGCCCCCTCAGCACCATAGCACCAGCTTCTCTCCATTTTTCCTGGGACCCTCCAAGCAAGGACCGTTGGGGGAGGGGGGAGGTAGAGATATTAGCAGGACAAATTACCAGGAGTACTTGCGTGTGCACGCACACGTGCATGCGCACACATGCGTGCACGCACACACACACACACAGGGATATCTAACCATACCTGACCTTTCCTCCCTCACCCCATCATCCCTTCCCCAAGGGTCTGCCCAGAAGGGCTGGACTTGCCTTCCCTCTTGCTCTGACTGCTCACAGTTGATGGGAATCAACAAATGCAATCCTTTTAATGAGAGAAGATGACCAGGCCTTCCCTTGGGCCCCACGCCACATCCTAAGATACGCCAGGTCCTGCCACCCACCCTGCAGTCCCCTGGCATCTTACTTACTTAAGCGACCTTAGAGCCCTAGGCCATGCCATCTACCTTGCTGAAGCATCTTCAGGACTCCCAGGCCCTACCACTTGCCCTGCAGCTGAACTTCCTTTTAAATATTTTCTGTCAATTAGATTATAAGCTCCTTGAGAGCAGGGACTCTAGCTTTTCTATCTGTATTCCCATATCTGGGACAGGACTGGACACATTTTCAGTCATTCTTATTCATGCTACGATAGAAGCCTTTCTGGTCCTGCCTTGATCTTGACCAAAGGTTATCCAAATAGAACCCTAGAACACAAGGTCAAGCCTGGTCCAATCCCATCCCATATCTTCATGGAGACAGACTAGAACGAGCTCTGGCTGATGTGTCAGTGGCCCCCCACCCAAGGATTGTGCAGGATACAGGATGCCACCAGCTGCTAAATATTTCATCCTGGGATTTATGGCTTATATCTCCCTAACATATTTAAAATAGAAATGTGTTATTTTCACAGATACTGTAATATAACAGCTACTGCCAGATACCCTATAATGAGCTCTTGGGAAGAAAGAAATATAAACATAGTTTTAATATGTTAGCAGAATGATTTTCTAATTCAGGGAATTATCTTAAATACACCACTAAAAATGCACTGCTCGCACTTGGTACTCGGGTGAGAAGATGCTGTTTGCTGTGACTATTGACACACTTCCGAGGAGCTCTGAAAACATGAGTTTCACTTCCTTAGGAAGGAGGCGCCCACACTTTGCCCTCGATGAAAACAGGGTAGTGAAGGTGCATTTGTTGGGACGGTGCTTCATCTATAACTGATCACCACAATCCCAATGAACAGCATTTCACTTTCTATCTGGGGGGCCCTCTCTGACCTTCAGTTTTCTCATCTGTAAAAGGAAGGGGTTGGTCTAGATGCCTCTGGAATCCCTTCCAAGTCTCATGCTCATCCTATCTCTAGACTGTTCCTAAGAGACATTTCCATGGGAAGACAGAGGAAAGGGGGTGGGTTTAACAAACACGGTGGTGGGCAGGATTAAGAGACAGGGTTTGAAAAGAACATGGAGAGAGAACTTTCTCTTTCTCTCTCATTAGAATTAAGGCTTCATAAATTAGACAAGTAAGGAGAGGAGATGTGCTTCAAGGCTCTCAAAGGGTCAAGGCTCTCAAAGGCCTGAGTGTCCAGAAGAGGTCTAAGTAGATTCAAGGTATCCTTGCCCCCACATCCTACGTGCCAATGGAAGGCAGCTAGGTGGTGCTATCTAGGTGGATAGAGTTCTGGGCCTGGAATCAGGAAGACCTGACTTAAAATTCAGCCTCAAATACTTCCTAGCTTTATGACTCTGGGTAAGTCACTTCACCCTGTTTGCCTCAGCTTCTTCATCTGTCAAATAAGCTAGAGAAGAAAATAGCAAACCACTCCAGTACCTTTGCCAAAAAAAGAAATCCAAATTGAATCACAAAGAGACAGAGGTGAGATGACTAAATAACAACCCAGTGGCCTTCTTCCATTTCCTCACATATAACGCTCCATCTTGTGCCTGGGAGGAACCTTGGCAATGGCTGTCTCCCCAAGCCTGGAATGCTCTCACTCCCCACCTCTGCCTCTGGGAAGCCCTAAGTTTCCTTTAAGAGTCAGCTCCAGCACTCACTTCTCCATGAGTCCCCTCCTGATCTCCATCCTCCTACTTGCAAATTGGTTTTTTTTAACCTGAATCTAGTTTAGACATAGTTAAACACGTGCAAATTTGTCTTCATTCATAGAATACAAGTTTCTTGCAGGTAGGAGCTGTTTCAATTAATTGATGAATGAATAGGTGTTGGTAAGCACCTACTGTATACCAGACCCTGTACTAGGACCCTCAAGGACTTTACTTCTAATGGGGAGATTATGCATGTGTGTATGTATTACATGTGTGTCTACATACATACATATACATGTGTGTAGACACATATATACTTCTGTATATAGTACATTCTATATACAAATGCACACACATACATGTTATGTCATAGATATAAAGTGAAGACACAGTAGCTTGCCAAGGAGAGTCACTAATTGTGGGTCAAGACAAGATAATACTTGAGCTGAATAAAGGATATACTAAGAAGCAAAGTGAAGGAAGAGATGAATCCATGAAGGACAAAGTATTTCCATTTTGTCTTTGTATCCTAACACAGTTCCTGGTACACAGGAGGTGCCACAAAAATGCTCTTTTGGCTGGTTACTTCAATCTAACAGTGATCAGAGGACCATAGATTTGGGGCCAGAAGGGACCTGCATGGTCATCCAGTTCAAGGCCTTCATTTTCAAGAGGAAAATCCAGTCCAAGGCTATAGCAAAATTAGAATTCAAACCTAGGCCCTCAAACCCCCAATTCAGCATACTAAATATGGCGCCACATTGCCTCCCCATGTAAAAAGCCCTTGCAGTTAACAGCTGGACATGCTACCATATTGTGTCCCAGCTCCAGCTGGGCTGTTCTCACTTAACTTGCTGTACCCCACTTAGGGGCCAGGAATACTGGACCCTTCCCCCTCACCTTTTCCGACTTCATGGGGATGTCAACCAGAAAAATAAAATAATATTTGCACAAGTGCTGAGAACTCTTGGGAAGAGAGGTGCAATGTAAACATAAAATATTTTTACTAACTCCTTTTTATTTTAAATTGTCAGGTCTATTTTTGACTCCTAAGTCATCGACATCAGGAATTCATTCTGGGCCTAGCAGCCGACACCAGCCCCCATTCTCTTTCCCCGACTGGTGTTTGCAGGAATAGAAACCCATGTCAAAGTGCTGATATGACTCCGGCTGTAATTAACCCAAATCACACACCAGAACACGTTTGCCACCGCAGATACCCTGTAATTATGACGAGCTTTCTCCACTGAGAGGGGACAACACCGGCTTCTGGCATCATCACAGACCCAGCCGCCTGCCTCTCCTCCACCCTATCTGGGAGCCAGATCCAGCATGGGCGTCCTTCCTCTTTAAACAAGCTACTGATGTAGTCATCAAAAGCATTTGGCCCAGCAACCAATGAAACAAAGGGAGCATTTGCTGTTCTTCCATCACAGGATTCCAGCCTACAAAGTATGGTCTAATACACACTTGTCAGGAAATCATCTAGGTCAGCTCAAACTCGCCACCCCTGGCTCTCCATCTGAGAGCCTTTGTGCTCTTGTCTATGGCAATGGGGGGCCGGCCTCCCAGGAGTACAGGGATAATCTGCGCGAATCTTATCAGAGGGATGAGAATACATACTTTTCTTAAAAACTCCTATCACCTACTGGTTCAACTATTCTAGAAAACAATTTGGAGCTGTGCCTAAAGAGTATAAAACTGTGCATACCTTCTGACCCAGCAATACCATAAGGGCTATACCTCAAAGAGATCCAAGAAAAAGGAAAAAGATGCTTTAGTACAAAAATATTTATAGCAAGCCTTTTTGTAGTGGCAAAGAATTAGAAATTGAAGGGATGCCCATCAATTGAGAAATGGCTGAACAAAAAATGTGGCATATAATTGTGATGGAATACCATTGTACTATCTGAAATGACGAGACGGATGCTTTCAGAAAAGCATGAAAAGATGTATATGAACAGATGCAAAGTGAAACGGGCAGAACCAGAAGGTCATTGCGTAGTAACACCACTACTGAAAGATGCAGCTACTCTGACCAGTACAGGGATGCAAGAACATTCCAAAGGACTCATGACGAAAAAATGCAATCCACCTCTAGAGGAATGATGAACTCTGAGTACAAACTGAAGCACAGTTTTCTCTTTCTTTCCTTTTCTGTTGTTTTTTTGTTTTGTTTTGTTGTGATATGGCCAATATGGAAAGGTTCTGCATGATTTCACCTGCATAATTTCTATTGCCTTGTATGCCTTCTCAGTGAGGGAGGGAGGCACCAGAGGGAGCAAGAGAATCTGAAATGCAAAAAATAATAATAATAATAATGCTAAAAATAAATAATAAATATTTTAAGATAAATAAATAATAAGATTATGAGAAAAGTTTATTATCACCTTCATGAGCCTTTTTCTTAAAGGGTCTCTCCTGCCCCCTGCCTATAGCAACTACTACCTCTCACGTTCCTCCTAAAGGTGCGTCTATATGTATTTATGTGTATGTTGTCTCCCCCAGGTACTGTTTACTCTTACCTGTGTGTGTGTGCGTGTGCATGCGTGCATTGTATCTTCACTGGCTGGCATTTTGTAGATGCTTAATCAATCCGTGACTGATTAGCCTTTGTAAAGACTTACATTCTAGCACCTGAGATTCTGCTGAGTAACTGTCTCAAGAGTACTTTAATAAAAAAATACTAATAGCTACCGTATATATATGAAAACAATTATTATTATATGTTAATAAACATATTGCAATATCATTATATATTTGGTACTTAATATCAATACTATATGATATATTAACATTAAAGAATACGTTTTTGTTTACTACACATTGAGATATATGGACACTATTTACACATACCATACATGTGCACATATCACTATACATGTGTGTATATGATGTACACATGCATGTTAAGTGTACATGTATAAGTTTGTATAGAGAGATACATAGTGTACATGTAGATATATCAATACATCAGATTAAATATTGAATATGCTATGTAATATTAAATAGGTCACATAATATTGATATTGAGTAACAAATACATGATAGTTCCATATATGATTACTATATAATAGTAGTCATACATGGTAGCTATTAGCATTATTTCACTAAAGGACTCTTGCAACACATACTTACACAAATTATATATGTGCCTATACATTAAAAATGAAAACTTTAAGGTCTGCGAAGTGCTTTTTATAGCATAATCTCTGTTCCTCATAACAACTCTGTAATGCTGCTGTTGGAAGTGTTAATATTCTCAGCATTTTAGAAAGGAGAAAAAAAGAGGCTGAGAGGGTATCTGCCCAGGATCGGGAGCGTGTGAGGCAGGATGAGACCATGGGTCTTCCTGACTCTAAACTGAGCACTTTATCAGAGACCCTCTGGTTAGCCTCTAACTAAAAAAAAATCCCCTCGACAAAATCCCTCACAACTGGTCATTCAGTTTTCCCTTGAAGAAGACCTACAGAGAAGGAGAATCTACATGTTCTCTGGCAAGGTAACAAGCTGGAGCACTGCCGTGAATTTGTTCTGTCTGTATTTTTATATACTTCTATGTCTGTGTGTTGTTTCTCCTGGTTATTAACTGTCAGCTGTTTGAGGACTGGGATGGCTTCCTTCTGTCTTTGCGTATTCAGTTCACAGCCTAAATGGGTTGGTTCGTCGGCTGGTTATTAACACCTCAGTAAGGTTTAAGTCATCACATCTCCTTGGGACACAAAGAAAGGGAGCTTGGGAAGGGCAAATTCTGGCTCTGAAACTTAGGTACACGTCTCCCTTGATAGACACTTAACAAATGCTTGATTGACTGACTGATTGAATGAGGTCTCTAGGCAGTCAAAGACATGATTCATTCATTCATTCAATAAACATTTACTAAGTGCTGACTGTGTCCAGACACTATGCTAAGCAGTAAGGATACAAAAAGAGACCAAAGACAATCCCCTGTCCCCAAGGGGCTTACAATCAGATAGAGATGACACCAGGAACACGTGTTCACCCTTCGTTGCCGAAGAAGACCATGCCATCAGAGAAGTAATGACATGACTTGACTTTGTTTTGAGTGAGGGAGGGCTACACCAGAAATAATGTTAAGGGGGAAGAGACCCACAAAGCTGGCTAGTAGGAAGGCATGTGATTTTATGATTTCCCCTTCTCTAAACATATGGCCATACCTCACTTAAAAAGTTTTGAATTTAACTTTCTTTAAGTTTTAAAAGCTAAAGTTTACAAGATGGTTTTAGTTCCATCTTTCTCCCCCCTCTCATAGGTAAAACAGAAATCTCCAGCTTCCCTCCTCTGCCCCCAGCCCCACCAACAGCCCATCAGAAGCCTGACACGCTTTATTGATGGCCCTCAGGTCATGAGCACCAATGGAAACTTTCTAGAAAATATCCAGCTCAGCTCTCTCTCCAGGACAGAGTTGACTCTTTAACCTGGTAGAAATCTGAGAAAATCAAAACATTTGATATTATAATAAGGATTCAGGGAATATTTGTCAAGGAAGGAGGTTTCAGCTTTGTAGGGATTCTGCTCTAACATCCCACAAAGATGTTAACATCCCACTCCCAAGGTAGTCATGTTTTAACAATTTTAAACCTACCCACTGCAGTGTGCATGTGTGTGCACGTGTATGCATATGTGTGTACATGTGTGTGCATGTGTGTGTGCATGTGTGAAAATCTCCTATTACTATGCTGGGTCCTCTCCACTCTCTTCCAGGCCATCCCCCAGGGCCTCATTAGAAAACTTCAGGATGAATCCAAAAGAGTAAATGTACCAGATGAACAGAGGGCTCATTCCCAAGATGGAGCAATCCCTGGGCCCAAGCCAGTGGGCAGCAGCAGTGACTGGGCCTCAGTGACCAGCAGAGCAGGCAACAGGCAGCCCACAAATCGCCAACTAATGCAAGGCCCAGAAATCACCACTGGCACTGGGCTGCCTGTCTAAGGCCAAGGACCGCATCAACTAAATGACCCTGAATCTCAGAATGGGCCCAAATGGAGGACATCCCAACAAGAAACACACAAGACTGTTTGGTCAGTGTCCTAAGTCAGTGGTTTGGTCAGTGACTAAGGAAGGCAACTGATGAGATGGAGACAAGACGGGGGATGGAGATACACAGAGGCAGACACAGAGAAAGACAGAGGGATGGAGGGAGAAAAATTGAGACAAAGACACACAGAGAGGCAGAGATACAGAAGACAGAGAGAGGGAGGGAGAAACAGAGGCAGATACTCTGGATTCAGGTCTGGCTTTTGGCCCATACTGACTGCGTGACTCACTTGCCCCTTTCCAAGAGTAGCATTTGTTAAACACCGAGCTACGAGGAACAAAAGTAAAAATGACTTCGCAAATCCCCAAGTGGTGCAGAAATCCCAGCTATCCTTAGGATGATGTTCAGGACCAGGATGTGGGGGCATCCTGTTTGTTTCCAAACAGAGGCAACCTTTCCTAAAAGTCAACCTCTTCATACCATCATATGATTCCCCAAAAGGGAACAGAGCCACTCCCTGCCACAGACCCTGCCTCCTTGCCTTCTTCAATGCTTACTTCCTTTGGTCTTTTCTCACGCTGCTCTATGGTTCTGCTCCTGATCTGAGGCCTCATCAACAAGAGAAGCTTATTTTCCATGCTACAAGTCCATGTTTGAGGGAAGATTCTCAGGATCTCCAGGGCCCTGAGAACAGAGAGAGTTCTCTATCTGACTCATCAAGCCTCCCTCTCTACAACTGACACACAAGTCTCAGATCCCAGCCCCTTCAACCCTCAGTCAAGACTCAGTCTGCTCAAACCATCGGCAGTTCTGGCTTCTGCCCACCCTCCACCCCAACCCTGTTAAGGCAGAAGAAGGGAATGGCCTTCCCTGGCAGCTCTCGCCCACCTTGAGGCTGAGTCCATATAAATCAGAATGGTGAGCACGGTTGGCAATGGAGAAGAGACCAAGGAAATGGCCATCCCAGACATTCTGAGCAACCAAGGGGTAAAATATTTCTTGAGCAGTTGTATAATGAGATATGGGCCTCAAGGCAACTTCCATTCCTGTCAATGACCCCTTGTTAAGGAAAAATAAATCAAGACTTTTGTTTCCCCTTAAGTAGGGAAAATATGGACTAATACCTAGTGAAGTAAGCAGAAACAGGAAAATAGCATACCTAGTACCTACAAGAATGACAATAGAAAAAAAACAGAAGTTAAGTTTCCTAACATAATAATAACCAAGGTTGGCCCCAAAGAAGAAATATGAAGATGGAGCCTTCTTTCTAGAGAGTGGGAGTAACTCCCTGGGTGCCAAACACAGTATTATAGTGTGGGGACATGTTCCAATGTATTGGTTAGTCCTACTAAATTTATTGGGGGGGGGTCGTTTTTATTTTGGTTATTAGGGAGGGGGAAGGGAAGAGGGCTACCTGGGGAAACATAAGTGACGTAGAAACAAAGAAAGATCCACAAAAATGTTGTTTATATTTTTTTTTTTTTAAAGAAAGGGCCTCATTTGTTTCAACAATCAACTTTTGCAATTTTGCAATTTTCCAATTTTGATGATCCAAAGCCACAGTGCATCCATAAAACCAAGCTTGTTGCAAGACGTTCCATTACAATATCAAACACTTTCGGGAAACAGCAAAGGGCTGACCCCAAATTCCCCAAAATGACAAAGTCCTATCTTATCGTTGCTGACAGTTGACTGGTGTCACTAGAAAGTCTCAAGATCTGCAATATCACTGACTCCAAAAAAGATGAGCATCACACAGAAGGCAAGGGACAGGTTCATGTGAATAGGCTGCATTATATTTCCAAAGCACGGAGGGAAGAATTTCAGTGAAAACGTAGGACAGAAAGAGAAGATGGGCTGGACATGAGACAAAAGGGAGGGGATGATGGGTAAACAACAATGAAGGCTCCTCAGGATGTCATAAAAAAGAGTGGAAGGCTATCAGAGTGGACCCTCCATGGTGGACTCTGAGCAGGACATAGACAAGAGTCACATGGGATAGGCAGGTATGGACAGGGTACCTTCTAGAGCACTAGGGTTAAACTCAACTATAAATGGTGCCACTCAGCCCTATATAAAGAGATCTGCAGGTTCACATTGACATAGAAAACCACGTATCATCATCATCTGTGTTTCACTGTATTTTTATTTGTTTTGTTAAATATTTCCCAATTACACTCTAATCTGGTTTGGTGGAACTCAGCCACATGTTTGACACTTGTGATTTAAAGGGACCTTGAGAAAGGATGAGATCAAAGATCTCTGAGTATTCAAGTACTGAGGGTCTGTCTCTTCTGAATAAGGAAGCATCTCCATGAACAACTGCTTCATCGAGGAACTAGGAGCTAGAATGTAGAAACTGATTTTAAAAGGGGTCAGGTAGGGAATGCTTACGCTCTGGAAAGCTCATACTGCCCAAACAAGGCAGCGTGATTGCTTATGAAAAGGGAAGAAATATCAAAGAGCTAGCAGAGATCCCCTGAGTATATATGTGTATGTCTATATATGGACTGTATATGTATCTACACATGTGTAGATACACATCCAGTAAACAATATATTCTGTGCCTATATTTATACATGTGTATATGTACACAGATAATACACAAATATACCATGTATGTGTATATTACATACACACATATGCATACACATATATACAAAACGATCAATTCTGCCCTGAGGGAGCATAGTACAGAGCTGGGTATAGGGTCAGACAGCCTGAGTTCAAATCCTGGCTCAGCTTCTGTGTGGCTTTGAGCAGATCACTTTACTTGCCTGGGTCTCCACTTTCCTCCTATACAAAATGAGACGCTGACCTCTAAGGTCCCTTCCCACTCTAAATCTATGGCTCTATGGCTTAGTCAAAGATGTCTCTGTCACACAGTGCCATCTGTCACCTTGGACACTTGTTGATAAGTCTCAGATGCCCCTTCCTGAACTTGGGGGCTTGGGGTGAAGGCAGGCTGCCAGAAGCTGGTTAAGAGCCTGCTCTCAGAAAATTGAATCCTCCAGGGGCTCTCTGACCTTTCCAAAACCAGTCCCATCCACAGCCAATTAACTCTGCTACCAATTCTGCCATGGGTTGCCTGGGGCAGGCTGGAGGCAACAGAATTTCCTCCGAAAATATGCTGGGTTATAATTGAATATCTCACAGACAGCCTTCTGGTACCTGACTCAGGTCACCCCCCCCTCTCCCCATCAGGTGTGTGCATCCCACCCCTGAGTCCAAGTAACCTCCCAGAATGGCAGCTGGAGACAGGTACCATAGAATGAATACCATTGGAGTAGAAGACCCAAGTTCAGATACCATCTCTTCATGCTTCAATCAATCAATCAAACAAGCAAGCAGCAGACATTTATTAAGCATCTACTACATTCCAGGGACCATGCACAGCACTGGGGTTAGACAAAGACAAAATACAACAGTCTCTCTCCTAAAGCAGTTTATATTCTATGGAGGGAAGCACCTTGCCAACTTCAGGTAAATTACTGAAACTCAACCCTGGCCACCACCAGTTTCCTTGATATGTTTCCTGAGTCCTTGGAGCTCATTCCTCCTTACCATTTGTAAAGGGAATCCCCTGGGCAAGTCAGGTGACCAACCCACCCTGCCCAAAGTTGTGCTCATTCTGCTAAGTCTCTGAGTAACTCACCCAAGGTCACAGAGGCAGGTTTGTGGCTCCAGATCTGGAAGAGAACTCAGAGGTAATCTCATCCAACCCCTTGTTTTATGAAGGGGAAACTGAGGCCCAAGATGAAGTGACTCTCCCAAGGTCACATAACTAACCAGTATATTCCCCTTAAGGTCTAGCATACTCCTGCCCAGTCCCAGAGTAGCTACCCAAGATATGTTTGTTGCGTGAATATGTGAGAAACACAGAGTATCTTCAACACCTATGAGAAAATTAGCATGGCGTTATGGCTGAAGTGCTGGACTTAGAAGTCAGGAAGACATGGCTTTGAATCTCTGGTGGAGTTGTAAACTGACCCAACCACTCTGGAGAGCAATTTGGAACTATGTCCAAAAGGCCAGAAAACTGTGCATACCCTTTGACCCTGAAATATCACTCCTAGATCAGTACTCCAAAGAGATCAAAGAAAAAGGAAAAGGGCCTGTATATTAAAAAATATTTATAGCAGCTCTTTTCATGGTGGCAAAGAATTAGAAACTGAGGGAACACCCATCAATTAAGGAATGGTTGAATAAGTTATGGTATATGACTGAGAGTGAGTATTATTGTGCTGTAAGAAATGATGAGCAGGATGACCTCAGAAAAACCTGGTAAGATGTATATGAACTGAAGCAAAGTGAAGTGAGCACAACCAGAAGAATATTATATATGGTAACAGCAATGTTTTTGATGATGACTTAGCAACACAGTGATCAAAAACAATTCTGAAGGACTTATGGTGAAAAACGTTCTCCACCTCCAGAGGAAGAACTGATAGAGTCTGCATGGTGATTGAAGCCGAGTTTTTTAAAATTTATTTATTTTTCTTGGTTGGTTGTTTTTTGGTCTGTGTTTTCTTTTATAACATGACTAACATGAAAATATGTTTTGCACGTATATAACATAGATCAAACTGCTTGCCTTCTCAATAAGGGGAGAAAGGAGGGAGGGAGAGAATTTGAACCCAAAATTTTTAAAAACAAATGTTAAAAATTGTTTTTACATGTAATTGGAAAAAATTAAATGAGAGAGAGAAGGAGGAGGAGGAAAGGGAGAGGAAGAGACAGACATGGCATACCACCTTGGATACTTATGTGGAATGTGATCATGGACAAGCCATCCAGCTGTTGTGTGCCTCCATTTCCCTATCTGTGACTACTAATATTCAATTTCTTGAGAGCAAGGATTAGTTCAGTTTTATCTCTGTGCACCAAACAGTATAAGACAAATAGGAGGGGCTTAATAAATGCTTAACAGGCTCCCTGCATACCACCCATTACAAGATTACTCTATCTAAAGGTCATAACTCTTCTCTGATATTATCAATTGCTTTCCTTTTTCTGACTTTCTGACCTGCACTCACATAACTTCCAACTTTTTCAAAACACTTTTGCATCCTTGAGACTCCCAACTCCCTAAGGAGTTAAAAATGCTATTAGTAGTTCAAATTCTGACTGCCCCTTACAGACTGTGTGACCTGCAGCAAAGCAGGGGCCTCAGTTTCCTCATCTATAAAATAAGGGAACTGAACTGAACTTATCTTTCCCTTTTTATAGGATCCCAGCTGTACAGCTGAAAGAGATCTCAGAAGCCACGTTGCCCAACACCCTCATTTTAGAACTGGACCAGATGACCTCAGAGCTCCCTAAGCTCTAACAAAAGGCTACATAAATAACTCCAATTTCAGTACCGATCCCCTCTTGTATCAGTTATAAGATATCGGGTCCAAACTATCAATTCCCAGCAGGGGAAGAAAAAAAACACACAAATAGATATCCTTTCTGTATAGAATTTACAAGATGATAGAGACTTTTTGTTTTTTCTTTGCATCTCTACCACTTGGCACAATGGGCAGCACATAGTAAGCACTTAATAAATGCTTGCTGATGGACAGATTAATTGAACAGGACAATCAATTCTGCTGCCCTATTGTTCTGGGTCACTGACAAAGTAGATTCCCATCAGTCCAATGCCTTTCCACTGGGACCATTTGCCCCAGCTTATTTCCTTGCAAGCCTCTACAAAAAAAAAGAAAGAAAGAAAGAAAGAAAGAAAGAAAACATGGCCCTATCTCTGTGGTTAATATAAAATATTAATGTCTCATTTGTTGGACGGTTTTGTGGAAATTAGAACTTTTAGGTTAATCATATACTGAACAATTTTAATTAAAACAGCTATAAAAACAATTAATCCACAAGAGCGGGCTTGGAACTCGGCCAGCCTTATTGGTCCTAATGCAGGGAGGCAAAACTCATTTTTTTTCCCTTTTGACTTAATGAATGCTAATATGTGACAAAATCTGCATACTAAGCTCCTAATGCAGCGAGTCCATCTGGTTTTCCTTGCATTCTCTATTTGTCATTTTCCTTTGATAGTGAAATTGAAAATGAGTTCTCTATGTTGGAAATGATAATGACGCGGTGTGCCCTGCTTCATTAAAAACGCTTTTTTTGTGAAAAATCTTTCAGGGTGAAATTGACACCCTAAGTACTTTCCTTTCTGCCCCAAACTAACAGAGAGCCGATGGAAGCCAGGCCTGGGCCAGCTCAGCACCGGCAACTGGGGTTTCTGTTAAAAACGGGAGGGCTCCTTCCATGGTCTATTCAATGAACGTGCCCCTTTGGTGGAGGGCAATATGGAGACATAGAGAGTAAAATATGATTTTAAGCATCTGAGACAAATCCTCAAGTATTTCAAATTGCTCTGCATTACAATTTATTTGATCCATTTGGGGATCTGTTTGTTTGCCAAAGCAAGCTCAGCTCCAGTCCTTTGTTGGATATTTAATGCGTGCAAAATTACCTTTGTAGCCATGGCTCTGGGCTGAGCGAAAACGGGTGATTTCCAATAAGGCTTAAGGACAGCATCGTGTCTGACCATTATCCTCTCAAATTGGCTTTCCATGCAAGAGCCTTCAGGAAGGCCCACTGAACTGATAACTTCCATTAAATTCTGATTCTCCTCCCAACCAAAGCTTGAATCTCTGAGCTCTCTGTACCCAAGTGGACTACAAATCCTATTCCACAAGTACAAAAAGCACAGAGAAAAAGTCACTCCACTACTCTTGCTCCATAGCCAGTGTCAGAAGAGCCAGAGAAAGGACTGCTCTGCATTGTTGGTAGAAACGTGGATCGGGTCCCAACGTTCTGGGAGCCAAGATGGAATCATGGTGGAGAAGTGACTCAAGTATCATATCCTCTGATTCAAAGATGATACAACTAGATTATACTACTGTATGCTTCAGGTAAAAGAAAGGTTCTAGATTTACCCTGGAGAGGTAGTAGTGGATAGAGGCCTGGAAGCCAGTAAAACCTGGGTTCAAGTCCTTCCCTGATACATACCGGCTGTGTGGTTCCCTCCATAAATGACAGTTCTCTAGGACTGTACGTCTCAGAGAAAGGCCTAACCTGCTTTAGAAAGTGGAGTTTTCTCACCTGAGAGTTTTTTAAATCAACAAAATAACAAGTCTAGTACCAATCTCATTTTACCAAAATATTCGGAGTAGTATTTGCTATGATAGCAAAAAAATAAAATGAGTGTCCAATGATCAGGGAATGGCTATACAAACTGTAGTGTGAAAGACGTGTGTGTATGTATGTATGTATGTATGTGTGTGTGTATATTATATATACATATATGTGTGGAGAGAGGAAAGGAAGCAAAGAAAGAAGGGAGAGAGGGAAGGAAGCAAAGAAAGAAGGGAGAGAGGGAAGGAAGCGGGGAAGACAAAGGAAGGAAGGAAGGAAGGAAGGAAGGAAGGAGAGGAAAAAAACAGAGGGATAAGAAACACCGCTCAGAGAAACTCTGGGAAGTCTCGTGTGATAGAATCCTAGCTCTTCAGCTAGAAGGGATCAGATGCCATCTGGTCCAATCCCTTCATGTTACAAATAAAGAAACTGAGGTCTCTGGAGGGAAGAGGCTTGCCCAGGATCACAGGCAGTCATCATCAGAAGCACAATTTGAACTCTGGTCTGTGGACTCCAGGTCAGCTCTCTTTATATTCTGCCACACTCCCTGTCTCCAGCCAAAAGTACAAAAAGAGGACAAGACACACAGTGACCCCAAAATGAAAACAAAAGACAGCCCACATCAGATTGAATCCAATGACAGCACAGCACAATGTGCCACACACAGTAGGCACTTATTTAATGCTCATTGACGTGATCCCGGAGAAGGGATGATAACACACGTCTGTCTCCTTTCAAACACGAGGTGGGGGACTACAGGTAAAGAATATATCCCTGAGCTGTGAACGTGGCAGCTGCACCAGGCAATTCTGCTGAATACTTTTTCTTTAGTGGATGGAAAAGCTCAATGGGGGATGAAGGGAGGAGATGGTATATCAAGAGATAATGATGGCATTAAAAATAATAATAATAATAAAATAAAATCTTATAAAAATAGATGAAAGGCACACAGCCGCCCAGCCCTTCTGCTGAAAACACATGCCAGTCAGATGGCTAAGTGCTGTCTGCCCAGATCCTGGCAGAGCGGTCCAAGTGACCCTGCTGAGTTCCTTTGGAGAAGGAGGGAGCTCAATTTAACTCAGCCTACCACCATGGGAAAAATAATACCAAACATACTCGACGAGTTGGTATACTCACATCTGTTTCTTGGTCTCACTATTCCTGGCCTAGCCTCTCAGTAAAGCAAGAACCAAGCACACTTGCAGCTTGTTAATTTTTTTTAAAGGCTCAGATTTCCCCTTCTCCTCTCCCCACCTGCCTGGCCCCTCTGTCGTCCCAGGCAGAGACCATTCCCTGCTCCTTTGAGGAATCTCCACCCCCACCCTGTCCCCTTCTTAAGGAGGCTAGGTCAGAGGGTCTGCCCAACCACAGCCCCAAACATCTGCCCAGACCTCCTGGAAGGCCAGAAATAGTCTCAGAATGCAAAGGGACCACGAAGTGGTTGGACCATGTACTCCATTATCATCTGCATGGGAACGCTGGAAATAAATAATTAATCCACTGAATGAGAGTCCAGCAAAGCTCAAAATAAAGCTAGGGCTTGCAGCAGCAGACGCCGTGGCGCCCAATGCCAGGGTCCTCTAGGCTGCACCTGTCCTCTGACCAGCGAGGAAGAAAAGAGGAGTCACCTTTTTGTTCAGAGGAAAAAGCAAATCAACGGGGATTCCAAATGGGGCCAGAGAACAGGGCAGCAAAGAGCAGACGATGCAACTACCTGGGCAGGTCATCTGCTTATGATCTCCTAATGATTTCATAGGCAGTGACCTTCCAAAAGGCCACATGACAGAAGGGAGAGACAGTTAAGCTTGGAGTCAGGAAAGCTGACTCTGGGTCAGACACATCTCCGGTTCAGACTACTTTATGTGTAGTGTTTATGCATGTTTGTATGTGTATATGTATGCATGTATGTATGCTAAGTGGCCTGGGCTCAGGAAAACTCATCTTCATGAGTTCAAATCCAGCCTCAGACACTTCCTAGCTGTGTCACCCTGGGCAACTCACTTCACCCTATTTGCCTCAGTTTCCTCATCTGTCAAATATGGTGGAGAAGGAAATGGCAAACCACTCCAGTATCTGCCAAGAAAACCCCAAATGGAGTCACAAAGAGTTAGACGTGACTGACAAATAACTGAATAACTACAAAATATATCCATATATAATATATGTGTGTACACATACATGTTATATGGGTTATATGTACCCATTTTCTGTATATATGCATTTCTTAACTTAAATCTTTCACTTTATTCTATATTTTTGTACAAACTTATTTCCTCCATGAGGAGGATTCATTCTCTGTACTTTATATTATTAGTACCCAGCACAGTACCTGGCACATAGTAGGTACTTAACTGCTAATTGATTGACTATATAAAGAAAGAATGAATGAAATGGAAAAAGAGGTAGAAGAAGTGGTGTTGGCATTTTTCTTTTTTAGTTTTGTTTTACTTGAAATGAGGCAACCAAGTTCAAAGCAAAGCTGGGGTTCAGTCACAAAAGCCTTAATCCTCTACTACCTACTATATGTTAAGCCCTGTACTACATGTTGGGGATTCAAGTAGAGAGGATGAAACAACATGTACCCACAAGGCACTCACATTCTAATGGGATGGACAAGGAGATCTACAAGCAGATGTGGAATAAATAAATGTAAAGAAATATAGCTGTAGCTGAAGATGCTAAATACAAGGTAGTTTGAGAAGGGGGTTTCTAGCAGGTGGAAGAGATCAGGGAAGTCTTCACACCAAAAGAAAGTTAATACAGAGGAGGAGGGAGGGAGAGAGAGGGAAAAAAGGAGGGAGGAAAGAAGGGAGAAAGAGAGAGATCTGACGTGGGGGGGGAAGGAGAAGAGGGGAAGAGAAAAGGGGAAAGGAGAGGAAAAGAGGGAGAGAGGAAGGGAAGGAGATGAGGGAAGGAAGTAGAGACAGAGACAGAGATAGAAAGAGGGAGAGGGAGAGAGAGAGCTTGATTCCCAAAGCAGCCAAGCTGAGGATGCCTAAAGAGGGAGGGAGCCTCACTACCAAGCCAATACCAGCTGCCACCGCCATCAGCAGTAGCCACCACATTTCTGGTTGCCGGGGAATTCCGCCAGGCCACCCCACCTCCCACATCTAAGGCGATGGGTGGGTCTGGGAGAGCTGCAATTCCTACCCATCACCTCCTCGACTTACCCTAGTCCCCAAGCACCACTAAAAAGTCAACATTACTCTTCATAAAAACATCAAGAAATTTAGAATTGCCTTTGATTCCTCCTAAGATGCACCTCTTTAAAGGAAAGAGAGAAAGCCTTGCTTTAAAACCAGATAAAAAGGAGCAAATCGAGAAGAAAAATTACCCTCTTCTCTAAACCCATGAAAGCGTTTCAAATCACAGCAATCGTATGCCGCTTAGAGAATCCCCTTCACACTCAGAAGGCATTTTTTTCTTTCCCTGGATGCTATTTCATGCTGAAATGACACTCTCTCCCTGTGTCTAGGTACCACCATCCTGGGTGCTATGTAAATACCTAAGACAGACGAGCATCTCCATCAACTACATCTTTCCACACACATTCTCAATGCTCCCTCAGCTTTCCCAGAGAGCAGCCAAGGTCGTTCTTCT